>NC_138194.1:38218947-38948386 GCF_964194105.1 Spermophilus citellus | reverse complement strand
ACTCAAGATAAGACTAGGAAAATTATATACCCGCAAGGTAGGGTAGTAAATGGGTGTTTCTGGCCTTGCCTGCTAAAAACAAACAAACAAAAAAATCCAAACAAAAAAAACCTGTTTCTGCTTGTCTGGATTATCTGGTACCAAGAAAAAACACATTTGTCAGATCAGTAGCTGCACTCCAGGTAACAAATGATGTGTTGATTTTCTCAAGCAGTAAAATCACATCTGAAACAAGATCTGCAGTTGGAAGTCACAGTCTGATTCTGTTCTTGATAATCTCCTGTCATTCTCCAAGATCCATCTGTTTCCTGCAAAGGTCAGATTGGCAGCTTGAGGGAGGAGGTGGTGGGAATTATCGACCTTGTATCTGTTAAGTCCTTGATGACAGCACTAATCTCTTGAATCCCTCAAGGAATACAGCGTGGGTGTAGGTTCACAATTTTTCAAGGTAAAGGTGGATCTACTGGCTTCCTCTGGGCCTTTTCTTAAGAGCGCTTATCCCACAGTTCAGGGAACCACTGTGAGAATTATTCCAGTTGCTAAGTGTGTCTATTCTAATTCATTCTAGAACTGGAGAAATAACCATAGGATGGGTTTGGAGAGCCTCTGGACTGCTGCAGGATGTGCCTGAGCTAAAATGTCATTGATTTCAGATCTACATAAGCTCTGACTGATAAAGTACAATGTTTTAGATCTCCAGGAATTAGTGTCAAGTCAGAGATAATGTCCAATAGTCCCCCTGCCCCCAAATTTTATCATTTCCTTTTCCCCAGTATATGGTGACCCAGGCAAAAAGCCATAGGTTCCTCTGGAGAATGGTCAGAGAAAGATTATCAATGTAAAATTTAATTTTACAACAGGTTTTTCCTCAAAGGGTCTCAATCTTCCCTTCATTCAAGGAGTTCTGTGTCTATAAAATGGCTCAAGTTAGGAAACTGATTGAGGGGTTTTGTTGATTCATGTTAAATTTCTGTTCACTAGATCCAGATCTCTTCTGTTTACATAAAGTATTAGTTTAGTAGTTTTCCTATCATTTATTTTCTAGAATCAACAAGAGAATCCCATGGGTCACTGTGAATCAACAATTTCTACGGCTGCTTTGGCTCTGCTCCCATTACAGTGACCATGCTCATTTTGTGGTAGGTGATTAAGTGCCACAACTTGGTGCCTGCTCCACTGAGATCTCATTACACTTAAAGGATCCCATTTTAATGGATTATTTCCTGATGTGCTTTTAGATCTACTAGAAGATGCACTATAGAGTTCTTCAAGGATGCTGGGACATTTCTCACAAATTTATTTTTCGAAATTGTGGTGAAAAATGTCTTAGGGATCCTGTCAGGATAGTTAAGCAGATATTTTCTAACAAATTACTCTAAATTTTTCCTTAAATATTTTTTAATCTTTATCACACAGTACACCAAACCAGTTCTAATATTTCATTATCATTTAATATAGACCATCTTTGGATTCATGGTTAAGTTAACCAAGCAACAAAGCAACCAGTCAACCAACCAAGCAAATGAAGCATTAAAAATTGCTTCCAGAATTGAACATTGAACCCAGAATCTCTGCTCAGTGGTCCACATAAAGGAATTTGGTTTGATTCCACCTTGTATGAGTTCTTCAACTATGATCTTAAATTCTTTCCCGATTCCCTTCTACATAAATTGGAAAAACCATATAGTTCTTTTATTGTGTAGTACTTCTCCTTCTAGGTTCCATTTTGTACCTCATTTTGGGGGTCTGCTGTGTCTTGAGTCTGGTGGAGGTCTAGAAGCAAAGAGGAGTATTGGAGATGGGTTCTGAGGAGAATCAGCATTATCTCCCTCAACTACCTTGAGGGAGGCCACTGTAGTTTCTTTGGACTAATCTCCTCAGGTAGATGCTTCTATTGGCAAGGAAAGAAGTGGCTGACACTAAAGAATAATTTATGAGTGAAATTTCCCCACTTCATTAGAATCTATCCATCTGCCCTCTTAAAAATTTGGGGGGTTTCATTCCTTCCCATCAATGTTCTCCATTTAAAAAAAGACACCCCATACTATTAAGAATCCATTTGTGTTGTAATTTAGCCACTCAAAGAGTTAGGCTTTGGGTTTGGTTTTCAGAAATCTTGGCTGTATGGCTATTTATGATAAGGGATTTATTCAAGGCAGACATAGAAACCTTCAGGTTATACATGTCGAGATTGAACTGAGAATTTGGCTTCCTTAGTTCGCCTTACAATTTCCACACTTTCACTAGCACAGTTAGAAGTAATCAACCAATCCTATTATATTAATTTGTTTTACTAAAATGTTCTAAGTAGAAAATGCACAGTAACCCAAAGTTCACCTTCTATTTAACTGGGAACATCCAAGGCTGTGTTCTGTGAATCTCTATTGCCACATTTTGCCATGGGCTATCAATGGCCTTTTAAGCTCTGATTATAGAGCCATAAAAGTGCCTTCAAACATAATCATAGAGAACTAATTACAGAAAACTCAGAACCAATGCAGAAAGCTCATCCACAAGGCTATGTTTCTCTAGAGCCTCTTTCAGTACTAAGATCTGTAACAGTTGGGTTTCTCTAGAGAAACAGAGGTACTAGTAAATTTATCTTAAATAGATTTTTGAAGTTTTAGTTTATTTATGTTCAGCAGCTGCCTAGGCAAGTCTAAAACTGGCAGGACAAACCATCAAGAAGGGCAGCTTGGAGCTCCTGGACACGGATTGAAGGTGCTGTCCACCTGTAGATTTCTTCTCTTCATTGGAAAATTTCAGCTGTATTCTTAAGGCCTTTTGCCACATCGAATCAGGCCTTTCCAAGTTGATAAGAGATGCTTGCTTAGTTAAAGCCAACTCATTATGGACTTTCATGATAGCTGCAAATATCACACAAATATCAGAGAGAATCCAGAGTAGTGTTTAGTTGGATAACTAGTTTCAGCCTCACTGAGTTGACAAGTAGAGCTGACCAATCACAGTGCCCATTAGACATGGTGCTCCCTGGCCTAGTGGAAGTTGTCTGCCCACCTCTCTGTTGTATACTGGTAACAATGATGAGAAAATTGGGACTCTGAGAACTTATCAAGGATTGCAAATGTACTATAGCAACCCTAAGGTGGCTCTAAATTATCACTGTCTCTGGCCTTCATACTCTTTTATAAGGTCTTCCTCTTTACTATGAATAGGATCTGTGGCTTGTATTTAACTGATAGAATATGACAAAAGTAATGACTTTTTTGGGGAGGAGGTGGGTATTGAACTCAGGGGAGCTTAGCCACTGAGTCATATCCCAAGCCCTATTTTGTATTTTATTTAGAGACAGGGTCTCCCTGAGTTGCTTAGCGCCTTGCTTTTGCTGAGGCTGGCTTTGAACTCGAGATCCTCCTGTATCAGCCTCCTGAGCTGCTGGGATTATAGGCATGTGCCATCACACCTGGCAAAGTAATGAATTTTCACTCCTATAATTACAATGTTATGCAAGACTCCATCTTATTAGCCAACTTGCCTTAGGGTCTTGCTCTCCTTGCTGGCTTTGAAGAACAAGCAACCACAAATCCTACAGCTACAAGGAGATGAACTCTGCTCACATCTTGAGTGAATTTGGAAATCAACCCTTTCCCAGTCAAGTCTCCAGATGAGTCTCTGCCCCTAGTTGATATTTGGTTTGTAGCTTGCTAAGGACTCTTTTAAAGTCAGGTCTGGAGTTCTGATCCTCAGAAATTTTGAGATAACAAAAATGTTGTTTTAAGCCTTTAAGTTGGCTTTACAAAGCTATCGAAAATGAACATAGTGATGTTTGCATCTGTTCTGTCTGGCTTCATGTCCTGTTCTTTCTCTACAAAGCTATCTTGTACAAAATATAGTCCAGCTATGCTGACAGTTTCTGATGAAGTTTCTCAGGGACATATGCAGGAGACTAAGGACACAGTGCCTATTATCAGTGGAGTTCTGAATTGGAAATATTATTACATTTAAAATGTGAGCCAACTAACTGAAAGGTTTGTAAGAAATCTGAAAGCAGAAATTAAAGTGATTTCTGCAGAAGAAATTGCTTTTAATGGAGTTAAAGATGACCAGAAGGTAGAGAGAGATAGAGATAAATGCTCTTGATTTCATAGCACTGAGACCTTTGGAAAAAAGGGAAAGGATAATTTCTGTAAGCTAGAATGAGCTAAGTTAGATTAAATCACAGCAATGATGAGGTGTCCAATTTAAAGTTTCTAGGAATGCACGCATTTGAAGTTTCAAGGAACTAACTTTGGAGACCTAATGAAACTTTTCCTTATACATTATATCTTTTTATGAAATAGCATAATAGAAAGTATAATAGCTATTGTGACTATATGAATCCTTTTCATATAGTTTAAGTTGATGGAATATCACACAATTTTAAAGAAGAAAGTGATCTGTTCCTTCTAAGAAATCATCAGTAGACCAAACCAAAATTTTCTTGTTCACTTGAAAATTGATAGCATTAGAAAAGAAAAATATAACAGCAGGGTAAGGGACCTGGGAACACTTGACACATGGGCACTTGGTTCTACAGGGGTGATTTCCTTGTCATTTAGGACAAACACTGTCCTTGTTTTTTAGTGTGGTAAGAAGAGTTCTATCATGCAGCATCTGGGATCAGAGTATGACCCCCACCATTCTCAAAGCCAGGAAAACCATCGGAAGCCTCTGAGTAAAACACTGTCAGAAAGAATGGTGACTGTTTTATAAATTTTTAAAAAATTGTTATTATTATTAACATAAGTGGCAAGCTGGGAAGCAAGCATCCTTTGGATCCTCTTCTAAGAGGTAGATTTCATCTTCTTCTCAACATGATATAAAACTGACCCTATTGGCATTTTATTAAAACCAAGATGGTGCCCCATCCTAATGTTTTCAAAATAGGTAGAGGTTCCTCATCAATAGAAATTCTTTACAAAGCTGGAAACAAAATGGGCAAATATAAAAAAAAAAAAGTCGTTTTCTTGGGTCAATGTGTCCAAGAGTAGGAAAGGACGATTAATTTTATACATTTGGGGGGCAATTGGAACTCTGTGGCTATGTTTAGAAAGTGGGCCAGCCCTGAAAAACTCTGGTGGCCCAATGAGGTCAGAATCAGCTGGACCCCAATTACTAACCTGTGGATCATATTGGGGGCCAAAGTGAAAGCAGTAAAAATCATTGTATGGCATCTCTGCTGAGACTATGGAACATATCAGGAGATTTGGCACAGGAAAGACTATTGTAGGTATACCCCTGATAATACACCTTAAGCACTATTAGACAGGCTCCCATTTTTTGATTAATAAATAGAATTCACTTCGTTTCTACAGAGAACACAATGTATGACATAGTTTGTATTTGTCTGAGTGTCCTCCAAGGCTTCATATGTAGATGTTTAATCCCTATGGTAAGGAACAAAGACACTGGAAACTTAATCCATCCAACTATTGTGTATCAGCGCAGAGGGTCATTTGGGAAATGATTTAGCTTAGAAAAAGTCCTTAGGGTTGAAGACTACATGATTGAAGCCTGTTGGCTTTAGAAGAAGAGGGAGAAAAAGATCAGAGAGATAAATACATGTGTATTCCCTGTTTCTTGCTATGTGATACTCTCAACTGCCTCAGGACTTTTGACCAGCAAGAAAGCCATCACCAACAGATCTTGTGTCTCCATTACTGTAAACAAAAACAAACCTTGTTTCTTCTAAAAAAAAAAAAAAGTCTATCTTTGGCATTGCATAATAGCAACAAAAATCTGACTAATGCAATCTGTTACTGAAACTTTCATATAAAACACAGGGCTGTGGGGTTTGAACCAAGACCTGTAGTTCAGAATGCCACTGCTTACAATTCAGAGATCAAAGTGACTAAGTTAGATTCATACCATCATCAAAGGATAATCAAATGCTTTGTGTAATGAGAGAAAAGTTTGCCTCTTAGTTTTATACAAGAACCACAAAAAGCCATGAAACATTTGAACAAAAACTCAGTGTGTGAAGGTCTTTAAGTGAATAATGTAATAGTCCTTCTTTTCAAATTTATGAAATGTGTTTCTTTTTGCCCTTTTGTTAAAAGCATTTTTATCATTAAAAATTTTGCACAAATTTTAACACAGAGAGACTAGTAAAATGAAACCCTTTGCACTTTCAACAATCAATTCATAGCCAATTTGATTTCATTTATAATACCATGTACTTCCTTTACAGCTGGATTGTTTTGAAATAATTCCCAGACATATCATCTCATCAAAGAATTGCAAACGTGTTTGAAAAATTGGAATTCATATTTTAGGTCTAAGGTAACACTAATATCACTAGAATTGGAAAATGAGCCAAGAATTTGTTTGGATGACGAGGAACATACTGTTTTTTGTAATTCACCTATCCTATAAAGAATTTTGCAAATTAATTTGGAATATATAGTAAAGGAAGTTAAAAAAGGGGTAGAGAGAGAAGATGGGAGGGGAGGGGGGGATAGTAGGGGATAGGAAAGGTAGCAGAATACAACAGTTACTAATATGGCAGTATGTAAAAATGTGGATGTGTAACCGAAGTGATTCTGCAATCTGTATTTGGGGTAAAAATTGGAGTTCATAACCCACTTGAATCTAATGTATGAAATATGATATGTCAAGAGCTTTGTAATGTTTTGAACAACCAATAAAAAAAGGAAGTTAAAAAAGTGAAAAAGAAGACAGAAAACATAACTGTGGACTAGAGGATATTTACAACACATTTGTGGTTGATTGTGTGTGGGTGCCTGTGCATAGGTCTGTCTGTCTGTTTTATCTATCTAACAAAAATATGTATTTTTTTTGTTTTTGTGTGAATGAACAGCACATCTCTTTTTCTGTGCATGCCAACTGCAGACACTTTCTTGCTCAACAGGGCATGGGCATACAAGCAGCCTTCTGTGTCAAAGCAGAATGGTAAATGAAGAGTTATTTATTTGGGATTGACCTTATATCTAAGAAGAGCATAGACTTAGTTATGCTTTCTCAAACATTCTAGAACTTCTGATTATTTGCTGGCATTCATAGACATACCAATCTCCACACCTTTATACTCTCCATTCCCTCTACTGGGAAGCCCCACTCTGTTCTTCTCTCAGATATTGTCCATTCCCTGTTAAACTGCAGCACAACACTGGAATACATTTCAGACACCTCCTGGTTTTTCCTGGATGTTTCTGTCTATTTCACAATCATGTTGCCAGTTTCAGTAAAAGACTTTACACTCCCTGTGGGCAGGTGATAGAGCTGTGGTTATGAACACATCTTTTGGAGTCATGTAAGCCTAGGCTTGAACATGGGTTGACCATATTTTATCTGTCTGATCTTAGCAAAGTCCCTAAACTTTGCGAAGCATCTGCAAAATACAAAAAATATATGTTAGGATTTGTCTTTGGGTGACATTGTATAACACATATAGATTGCCAGGTTTTAGATTGCCAGGTGTGTAACATATTCCATTGGCTCTAAGAGCATATCTTTCTGCATTTAACATCTCTGAAATGAAATCTTAAAATCACTGTTGGACAGGTGGCAGCTGTACAAAGTTCTCATAAGCTGAACACTTAAGAAGAATGATGTTGAACCTGGCAGAGTAGATGAGAGTACGTTGGAAGAGAAAGTAGGAAGCAGTATTGAAGCAATCTTTAGCCCTTAGTAACTTGTGGCTATGAGTTTATTTTTACTGTTTTCATATTATGTCAATGACATTGTTGATGACAGAGAAAGTGCAAAAAATGTTGGAATTAATTATTCTGTTTCAAAACATAATTCAGAATAGTTGGATAGGAAACATAAAGAAGTCTTCGAAATACGTTAAGTAAAATAATTTTTCTTTTAATATCTACATAAAGTACTATAGAATAAATATTCATGTCTAATTAAATTTAAGAGACATCTTAATAAACATAATTAACAATTCAAAATAATATGGAAAAGTGTTATACTTTAACAGTTTTTTCCCTTCACAGTGGTATAGAAAATAATGTTACATCTTTGTATTAATCATATCTTAGATTCGGTGAAACAAATAACTATCACTTCAGGTTGTTTTCTGCCATAAGTAAGAGAAAACCTGTCTAATGAAGGATTAACTAGTAATGACATTTATTTTGTTTTTACCCTGAATCTTACAGTAGAAGAGTCTCACAGCTAACTGGGAAGTGGAAGAAGCCACTATTTGCCCAAATCTTCCTTCCTTTTCTCTGTCAGCCATGGTGTGCTACCTTTCCATTGACATGCTTGCAAAGTGGCTGTCCCAGTTCCAGGCATCCTGTCTAAATTAAAGGAAGAAGGAAGAGACAAGCATAAGCTTCATAAACTTCTTATTATGGGAAACAATCTAACATTCCTAACTGAGGTTGAGGAGATTTTCTTAGGCCTCTGTTATGGTTTGAATATGAGTATTCCACCCAAAGCTTCGGGATGAATGCAGGGGATAAAATGATTGTGTTGTGAGAGCTATCACTTTATCAGTCCATCCAGGTTTGAATGGACTGTGGTGACTGCAGGCAGGTAGGGCATAGCAGCAGGAGATGGGTCATGGGGGCATGCCCTAGAAGGGCTCATATTCCTGTGGCTCTCCCTCCCCCTGCCGCCTCTCTCTGCTTTCTGGGTGCCATGAGCAGATCAGCATTCCTCTACACACTATTCTACCGTGTTGTTCTGCCTCACCTTGGATCCAGAGCAATGAAATTGCAATCACAGCCTGAACCTTTGTAACTATGACCCCAAAATAACCTTTTCTATTCTTTAAGTTGTTCTTGTCAGGTATTTTTTTTATAGAAAACAAAAGCTGACTAACATAGTCCCCTTGCTGTGATATTGGCAACCACGGTTGTAAGAAAGGCTGGGAATGTCTCTAGCCAGATTTCCTATTCTCTAGTATAAACAGTATTTTGAAGTTCACATATGATGGCACAATCATATGTGACTGAGGCTGAAGGAGATAGGAATGCAGTCCTTTGGATGAACTGAGTGATATAGGGCATTTGCATTTGTAGAAGGAGGGGTGTTGAATGAAAACAAGACAGTAGTAGTGAAAGTAGTTGAAACTGTAGGGTTTAATCAGCAACATCTATCTTAAGCTTATAAACACACTATAACCAACTCTCAGGTCAGTATTCTACTATTCCAACAGAGATTTTCATGAAAAAGTGAATGGAATATCTCTGTGGGATTTCTAACATCTCCCATGATATTAGTGGTTCTGTTAGTCAGACTGAGACTGAGCTAATTTCTGAGTTGGGTCATTTGGCCCTTACTTACAGTTTCTTCCAAATGCAGACTCTAATACCTACCAGGCTCAGAATCCTTAATAAAATATCCAGGGCTCAGATATAATGTGTTGCTTCCAGTTTAACATAGACCTTAGTATAACTTTTTTTTCTTTGTACCCATTTCTTGCTTCTTATATCTCTGGGAGACCCCTTAAGTAGTTCCTAAAACCAGATGACAGCACTTTTCAACTACCACATACCTGATGCAAATATTTTCTCCCAGTCTTCCACCATTACATTCTGAAAATACAGAACTTACTTTTAAGTATTTATTTGACTTTAATATGATTTTACATAATATATAATGCATTCAAAATCTATATATTTATGTAGTCAAGTGTATTGATATTTTCTTTTGTTTATCTAGATGTGATCCATGAATAGAACCCTTTCCCATCTCTGGGTTGTAGAATAATTTATCAGTATGTATTTTTTTATTACTTGTATAGTTTTATTTTTAACACTTATTTCTTAGGTCAGTTGGGATTTATTATTATGTATGGTGAGAGTAAGGGATTTTTTGCCTTTTTTCAAATGGCTGTTTTGAACTTTTTGTTCTAATTTGAGACACTATCTTGTCATATAAAATTTTCATTTTTTTTCCTTAGGTTAGTTTTTGAACTCTCTATTCCACTGGTTAACCTGTGTAGTCAAGTGCCAGTATTGCACTCTTTTTATTATAGAAGATTTGGGTATCACACTAGTTTTAAATTAATTGAGGAAGCACTGACATCTTAAAGATGTGTAAACTATCCTATCTCAAAGAGCATCTTTCTTTTTTTTTTTATCTCAAAGGATGTCTTTCTATTTGATCAAGTTCCCTTTCATCTCCTTCAGGAGCATTTTAAAGCTTTTTCCCATAAAGATTCTGAAAAGTTTTTGTTAAGTTTACTTCTAACTATTTTGTACTTTATGTTCTTATTGGAAATGTGATTTTCTTTGACATTATATCTTCTAATTGGTTATTTATGTATCAAAGGCTGTATATTAATCTATTCTAATTTGACAAAATGCTTGTGATGGTTCATCTTGATTGTCAACTTGATTGGCTTAATAGACACCTAAGATTAAGAGATTTCTGATGTGTCTATGAGTGTGCTTCCAGAAATGATTGGCATGTGGAACAGCAAACTGATGGGAGAAAACTGCCCTGAATGTGGGTGGCACAGTTCAATAAGCTGGGGACCTGGATGGAACAAAACATGGAGGAAGAAGGAAGCTGAGGCAGATTTAAACGCAATTCTTCCTGATTGATTGCTTCAGTACTTCTTTGGTTGCCTGAGGACATTGACTCCAGCCCCCACACTCTTCCAAAGAAGACTCTGACCAGTGATTCTCCAAGGACCTCTTAGGTCTTCAGTGTCAGACTGGGACTGCATCATTCAATCTTCTTCTTCTTCTTCTGAAGTTCCAGCTTCTTGGTCTGAGCAGCTACTGGTTTCTCTGGCTCTCCAGCCTGCAGATGGCTATTGTGGGCCTATCCAACTTCTAATCTGTAAGCTAATCTAATAAATTCCCTTTTTTATTCACCCCTCCAACATGCACACATGCATGCGCATGTGCACACACATTATTTTCATGCTTGGGGACAGTGGCAGAACCTCCAAAAAATACACACACACACACACACACACACACACACACACACACACATCCTGATGATTTTGTCCCTCTAGAAAACCCTAACATGCTGCTTTATATTATTATATTAAATGTGATTTAAGTTTGCATTAAAATAAGGTTAAAGAATTATTTTCATTGTGAATGTACTATTTTTCTATAACATTTTGAGCTAAATAAACTTTTGGAGGGCAATCTGGCCACAAAAATACAACTGTTTTTCAGGGAAAATGCATATTGACTTTCTAACTGCTAAGCTGCAAAGAAATTGATAAAACAACCCACATGCAAATGGACAACAGCATAAATATTTTAACTATGAATATAAAGAAAAAATTTTAAAAAGGTATATATAATTTAAAAAAACAGTAAGCATGATGTTTGCTACCTTATTTATATATTCATATTCTTTTAAAAATTTGTTCTAATCAGTTATACATGACAGTAGAATGCATTTTGACATATCATACATAAATGGAGTTTAACTTCTCATTCTTCTGGTTGTACATGATGTAGAGTTATACCAGTTTTGCAATCATTTATGCACATAGGGTAAGAATGTCTTATTCATTCTACCATCTTTCCAACCACCATACCTCCTCCCCTCCCTTTACCCAACTCTGTCTCATCCAAAATACCTCTATTCTTCCCTAACACCCTCCTCCATTGTGAATTAGCATCCACAGAAAACATTCTGCCTTTAGTTCTTTGGGATTGGTTTATTTCTTTTATAGTATGAATTTAGCATTTGTCTTTGAATGGCTTGTAAAATACATTTCTGTGGTGAAGCCAGACATAATTAGAGTTATACTTGGAATTTGATATGATTTCCTTCATGAAAGTCTTTCTCCATTTTTGTCACAGTTAATGTTTAGTGCTCTGTATATTTAAGCTTTCTTCCATGTTTGTTGCATTTTTGCAATTACATTCAATGAAACTGAATCAATGTCTTTGCTAAGGCAGCATCACTTGTTTAGTGCACAATAAATGCTTATCTAGAGTATTTTAGGTTTGTTTGCCTCACAGATTGCTGAGATGCAATCTTTCTCAACTGAGTGTATTGATTTTATGGCCCCTATCATAGAATCTCATGCCTGGGAATCACTGCAAGAAGCAACTATTCAGTATCCCTGGCTACTTAGACAGCCAAAAAAAACTTGGCACAAAAAATATCCTGGCAATTTTCTTCAGCACATCTTACTGTGTAATAACTTGTAAGATTTTCAGAAAGAAATTTCTTATATCCATATTAAATTACCAATGTGGCATAGATTTTTGAGTTTCAATTCTAAACGACTGGATAAATTACCATCTGTTGATGGTAAGACATCCACATAGGATTTGAAAAAGTGTTGAAATGTTGTGGAATAAACTGAAAATATTACCTCCCTGGGCCAGAATGAGAGATTTTCAATCAAGTGCCCATCTCTGCAAAGTGTTTGTGCTGCAGTGAGATGGGCAATTGCCATCAATGATCTTGAATTCAACCCTCTTGCACTTTCCTGAGTGGTATTAGCACTGGGACTGAAACTGACAGCACAAGATGAGCTATGATATGGAGTCAGACAAGTTATAGTTATGCTGTCAAGGTAATGGGCTATGCACAGGGACAGGCATTCCAAGCCCATCTCAGGAAGCACACTTTGTCTGAGCAGACAAGGACAGGCTGACCTAACATTCCTTCTGGTATTGGTTTGCCTGATGTTTGATATTGATGCGTCTGATGATTTCTGATTGTATAAAGTCAAGTGTTTACAGAAACAGGTAGAAACTGTAGTGACTGTACAGCATGGTAGTCAAGAAAGGGATGCCATTAACTTCCAGACTCCAACAAAGCAGAAAGTATGATGGACAATACTTGGGGACCGTGGCAGACCCTCCCAAACATGCAGCCAACTTCTTATAGCAATGAACAGGCTTATTATCTTTGGCCATTTAAGACACTTTTCAGGTTGTTTCTTAGTGTATATGACCTAGCCTCTCTTGAACAATGCAATCATAAATCACAATTTTAAATTGTTGAATTCTGTTTTTGTAATTTAACATTATATCATAAGCATTTTGCAATATTTTTAGAAGAATTATTCGTTTAACAGGAACTAAGAATTCTCACTTTGATGAATGAGTGTTTTCTAATTTCTTGTAGTCCATTATTTAAATCTCTTTCCCCTCCTCCCTGGGCCCATACTGTAATTCATAGAATTTCAGATTAATCTGAAGGAGTGGGTTAATGATTAATTTAATTATAAATTAACGTATTTTTTTTTCCTAGCCTCAAAATATGTAAATATTTGAACATTCCTAACGCATCACGCCCAGGGAGTTCAATACATTGTGCTTCAGAATGGTTTCAATGTGTTATTGATTAGAGGACAGAAAATAGCCTACGCAAAGTACCGGGAATCCCTGTGTTCAGTACCCTGAACTGTGGCACTAGCTTTGCTTTCTGCCTGGAGAGGCCCTGGCACCTATGGGTGTGGCTTTGTCATTGCTGCAGCAGCCAGCACTGCTAGACACGGAGATAAATCAGGTGACAGTTGCTCTAACCCCAAGAGCACAGTCCTTAGCAGCCCTAACCATGGGTGCCACAGGCTTCCTGTGTTCTATGGAAGCTTCCACAACACTGCCCAGGCTGTGAGCTCTGAAGGATCTGATTGGACAGTAGCTACAGAGAAGTTACCGCCCCCAAGAAGAGCTCGACCAATAGGATCCAGAAGTGGTGGATGCAGTCTTCTTGCGCCTTGTCTCAGATTTTGAAGGTAACCAATTTGGCGCCAGGGCATCCCCTTCAGTTAGGCACTTCGTGTATTAGGTTCGCTGTTGGCTCCTTTCTGGTCTCGCTGCATTTTCCCTTCACTCTTGTTTCTTTAAGATTGAGCTCCTTTAAAACATCTTGTCATTGAAAGTTGGGCTCGTGCTTTGTTTTCTAGAAAACCGAGGCTGTGAAGATTACTATTACTTGAATAGACACTGGGGACAAAATTAAATAATTCTTCTTTAATTGGATGCACTTCTTTGACATGGTTAACCGTATTGCAAAGGAAGGCAAAGATACTAATTCAAACTCATGGTAACTTTCATCACTGGGTAACAGAGAGTTTTAAAATTTCCATGAGCACAAGCCACACACTTTATGCATATGTTTAAGTGCTAGGGTAAACTGTCTGACATCTACATTTCTTTTCTGTCTTTTGCCTCTTGATGTGGCAAGATATATAATTATAAGCAGAAAGTTGAAGAAGCCTATTTTATATTAAACTAATAAAGAAAACATATTAAATATTAAAAAAAATTGATAATACAGATTAATGGGTTGCACTGTAACTTTTGATACATGCATGTCATGCACTGATAATGTTCACTGCCCCTTGTTCCCTCTTTTGCCTTCTCCTCCTTCTGTCCTTTCCAGGTCACCTTCCCTTTCACTGATAGTCCCTCTTCTACTTTCAGGTCACTCTTTTAACATTTTAAAAATTAATTTTAGTTTCCATAGATGACAGCATTACATGATACTTGTCTTTCTGTATTATTATTTCCCTTTACATCATGTCCTTCAGTTCCACCTATTTTCCTGCAGTTGACACGATTTAATTCTTCTTTATGGCTGAATAATACTCCGTTGTGTGTGTCTACCATATTCTCCTTATTCGTTCATCAATTGATGAGCACCTAAGATGATTTCATATCTTGGTTATTGTGAATAGTGCTGCAATAAATACTACTATGCAGAGATCTTTTTTGGATGCTAACTTCATTTCCTTCAGATATATACCCAGGAGTGGTATAGCTGAATCTTATGTTTTTAGTTGTTTGAGGAATCTCAGTACTGTTTTCCGTAGTGAATATACAAATTTACATCCCTGCCACCAATGTATAAAGGTTACTTTTTTTCTCTACATCCTTGTCAATTTTTAATGTTTTTGTTTTGAAAATATCCATTCTGATTGGCATGAGA
The DNA here is from genome assembly GCF_964194105.1 of Spermophilus citellus. Taxonomy (NCBI): domain Eukaryota; kingdom Metazoa; phylum Chordata; class Mammalia; order Rodentia; family Sciuridae; genus Spermophilus; species Spermophilus citellus. Next base: position 38,933,539 of record NC_138194.1, on the reverse strand, counting down.
TAAAATCTCAATGTAGTTTTTCATTTACATTTCCATGTTGGTAAAGATATTGAACATTTTTTTTTTTCATAGATGTATTGAGCATTTGCATTTCTCCTTTTAAGAATTGTTTGTCTGGATCATTTGCCCATTTTTTGATTGAATTGTCTTGCTGTTGTTCTTGTGTTTTGCGAGTTCTTTATATATTCTGGATATTAATTCTCTGTCAGATAAATACCTACTGAATATTTTCCCCCATTCTATAGATTGTCTCTTCACTTTGTTGATTGCTGTGCAAAAGCTTTATAATATGATGGAATCCCATTTGTAATTCTTGATTTTGTTTCCTGGGCTACTAGAATCCTGTTCAGGAAATCATTGCCTGTTTCAGTTTCTTGAAATATTTTCCCCACATCATCATGTAGAAGTTTTAAAATTTCAGGTTTTATGTTTAATCTTTTATCAATTTTGAGTTGATTCTTGTACAGAGGGAGAAATAGGGGCCTAGTTTCAATTTTCTACATGTGAAAATCCATTTGACTGTCTTTTCTCCAATTAATGTTTTTGGCATCTTTATCAAGAATCAATTGTCCTTAGATACATGGAATTATTTTCTGGGTCCTCTGTCTGTTCTATTGGTCTACATGCCTGCTTTAATGCTATTACCATTGCTTTTTGTTGTTGTTGTTGTTGTTGTTGTTGTTACTAAGGCTCTGTAGTATGTTTTGACATTAATTATTGTGATGCTTTCATTAGAGTTCTCTTTGTTCAGGATTGCTTTCTTTATTCACGGTCTTTTTGGTTCCATATGAATATTAGGATTTTTTCCTAGTTCTATTAAGAATACCAATTGAAATTCCTAGTCATTGGAGAAATGTCTTCAGTTTTTCCCTTTTCAAGATGATCTTGGCTATGGCTTTATCAGATGTAGCCTTTATTACGTTGAGGGATGATCCTTCTATATCTAATTTATTCAGGATTTCTATCATAAAATGATGCTGAATTTTATCAAAGACTTTTTTCTGTATCTGTTGAGCTGATTATGTGACTTTCATGCTTGATTCTATTTATATGATTTATAACATTTATTGATTTGCATATGTTGAACCATTCTTGCATCCCTGAAATGAAACCAACTTGATCATGTTGTATCATCTTTTTAGTGTGCCATTAAATTCAATTTGCAAATATTTGGTTGAGGATTTTTGCATCTATGTCATAGTTTATTTGTTCTGTTCTTATAAGGTTTTAGTTGCAGGACAATATTGGCTTCATAAAATGAGTTGAGAAGTGTACCTTCTATCTTACAAAATGGTTTCAAGAACATTGGTAGTAGTTCTTTAAAGGTCTGATAAAATTCAGTGTTCCTGGGTTTTTCTTTATTGGAGGACTTTTAATTACTCTTTCAATCTCATTACCTGTTGTTGATAGGTAGGTGGTTTTCTTGGGTCAATTTAATAGATCATCTGTGTCAAGAAATTTGTCCATTTCCTCTATATTTTCCAATTTACTGGAATATAGTTTTTCAAAATATTCCCTCACAATATTTTGAATTTCAGTGAAATCTATTAAATATCTTCTTTTTCCCCTCTAGTTTTATTTATTTGGGTCTCCTATCTCCTTCTTTTTGTTGCTTCAGCTAAAAGTTATCAATTTTAGTTTTATTTATCTTTTCAGAGAACCAACTCTTTGTTTCATTAATTCTTTGTATAATTCTTTCTTTTAGTTTCTATTTCAATCATTCCTACTGTGATTTGTTTCTTTTCTTCTGTTGATTTGGGGCTTAGTTTTTTTCTTGTTTTTTTAAGATCTTGAGGTGTATGGTCATGTTTATTTGAGATATCTCTTTTGTTGTTGTTGTTGTTTTGGGTTGTTGTTGATTGTAGGCAGGTGTTACAGTAAACTTTCCTTTTAGTACCTCTTTCATTGTATCTCACAGGTTCTTGTATATTGTGTTTCCATTTTCATTTGGTTCTAGAACATTTTTTTCTTTACTTCTCCCATGATTTCTTCAATGACCATACATGTTCATTCAAAAATATGTTGTACAATCTCCAAGTATTTGTACAATTTCTATAGTTTCTCTTACTGGTGATTTCTAGTTTCATTGCATTGTGATCTGATAAGATGCAAAAAGTTATTTCAATTTTTAAAACTCTCACAATAGGCTATTAAAGTCAGTTCTTCAAGCTCTGATATTCTGTTTTCTGCTTGATGTACTCTGTTGTTAAGGTTTCCTACTGATTTTATTCTAAAAATCTGATTTATTGATTTATTGAGGTTGCTCATCTCCAAGATTTATATTATTCTTTATAAAATTATACTTTTTATTGAAATATTCATTTGTATAATTCATTGCCTTCCTTTATCCATTCAACATTTTATTTATTTATTTGTTTATTTATTTACTTTGGATTTCATTGAGTTTTTTTTAAAAACATCAGTCTCTTATTTCTTTGTCCAGCATTTCATCCACTTTGATATATTTGGAATTTATCAGTATGAAGTTATGAACTTTAGAATGTATAATACAACCCTTGGTTATTATATTTCTTATTTTTCTATGTTGAGATTTGTGTATCTTTTGAGATGGGCGTCTCTTAAACTTTCCTGTGAGAGCCTTGTTAGGAAGCAGTCGACTCCCGATAATGTGCCTTGGGGTATCAGTTTGTTGTGTAGTACTGAGTTTGATTCCAACTGGACTTCATAGCATAGACCCCCTGTGGCTTCTTTGGCTGTGATTATAAACATGTACAATGTTGGAACCTGAAGGACCCACTTTCTCTGTAAGTCTCACATGAGTGGGTCTCTCTGATAGTTCAGACAGGTGTGATGTAGACAATACAGTAAAGTGGGATGCACCCTTTCTGGTTGTTCTTACAATGAGAGTAGAAGCTCCTGTCAGGTGATGGAGTGTTCCTCATGCACTATTGTATTGGCTCTGTTGCTTGGATACCATTCTGATACTGGCTGTGCCATTGTGAAGGGCCTGAAGCTTTTACCTTCTATGTTGATACTGATGCAGATTTTGGTGTTTCACAGGAAAATGCAGGGGGCAGGGTCACAGCTTTCCTGTGTCACACGTCTCCAGTCTTGTCATTAATGTGTGTGATATGATAGAGTGTGGAACTGAATGCTGTTAAGGGTCTTTTGAGTGTGGTGCCTAAAAGAGTTGTGTTATATCTCTCTGCTGTTGCTATGGGGAGTATAAAGGAGTGGACTGTCAGAACCCCTTAGCTGTACCTTCTTGGTGGTGGGTTTCGGTTGTGAATTTTTGCACCCCTTTTCTTTATGTTGATGTATTTGTCAAGATTTGAGCAGGACTAGCTCATGGCTGAAGCAATGTACAATTCCTCTCAGGAAGGAAGTGGAGCTCAGTGACAGAGTACTTCCCAACATGTGCACAGTCCTAGGCATGATCCTTATGTAAAGAAAATGAAAAGAGAAAAAAAAATGAAATGAAATGAAAATCAAATACAAAAGACAGGTAGCTGGGAATGGAGGGGCACACCTGTAATCCTAGAGACACTGAGAAGCTGAGGCAGAAGGATTGCAAGGTCAAAGCCAGCCTCAGCAACTTAGTAGGGCCCTAAGTAATTTAGTGAGACTCTGTCTCAAAATTACAAATGGAAAGGACTGGGAATTTAGCTCAGTGGTTAAGCATCCCTGGGTTCAAACCCCAGTATGAAGAAGAAGAAGGAGAAGGAGAAGGAGAAAAAGAAGAAAAAGAAAAGATATGGGGGAAATAAAAGAATTAGTTAAAATGTTCAGAAGATAATAACATAATTTTTTAATGTAGAAAATAAATAATGTTAATTATAAATTAAAAAGTGGAGAAAAGAAAAAAATGAAAAGCAGATGGAAAGTAAAAAGTGGAAAAAGAAGAAAAAAGAAAGATTAAAAATATAAAAGGGGAGAGAAGCAAGGAAAAAAACTAGCTACAAAAAATGTATAATAAAAAATAAATACTTCCTCTCAGCCAATATACTCAAATGAAAGGACAAGAGTAGATACTGCACTCTGTTCTGATCAGAGCTTTTCTTCACTTCTTTGTAGGTCATGTTCCCTGTGGCCATTGCAAAGGCTGGACGTTTTTCACTGTTTTAATCAGCTTTATTGCTGCTCTAACAGATCTGACCAGAACAATTTTAAAGGCAGAAAAGTTTATTTGAGGGCTCACAGTTTCAGAGGTCTTTGTCCATTGAAGGCCAGCTCCATTCCTCGGGGCTTGAGGTGAGGCAGAACATCATGGTGGAAGACTGTGATAGAGGGAAGCAGCAGAGAGACTCCACTCTCCACATACAGATATATACCCAAAGCCATGCCCCAATTCCCACCCCCTCCATCCACACCTTTCCACTTCAGTTATCACTCAGTTAATCCCTAGCAGGGGATAAAATCATTGATTGGGTTAAGACTCTCACAACTGAATCATTCTCCCCTGAACCTTCTTGCATTGTCTCACACGTGAGCTTTTGGGGACACCTCACATCCAAACCATAATATTCACCTTCTGCTATTTTTTTTTTTTTGAGCCTTGAATGTCCCCTGAGCCTCATGGTTTGAAGGCTTGGTCCCAAATGAAGCAGTGTTCAGAGGTGTGGATTGGGGAAGTATCTGGATCATGAGGGTTCAAAACTTATCAGTTGGTTAATCTATTTGACAATAACTTTAATAAACTGGTAGGAAGTGGTGGAAACTTTAGTGGACAGAGCCTAGTTGGAGGAAGTAGTCTATTACATCTCCCAGGCTGCTGATCCTCCTCTTCCTCTCCTCCTCCTTCTTCTACTTACTTTCTCTCTCTCCCTCCCTCCCTCCCTCCCTCCCCCTCCCTCCCTCTCTCTCTCTCTCTCTCTCTCTCTCTCTCTCTCTCTCTCTCTCCTTGCTGTCATGAGCTGAATCAGTTTCTTCCCCCATGCCCTTTGGTCATGATGTTTGACTTCATCTCTGGCTTACAGCGGTGGAGTCAGCAGACCCATAGACCTTAACTTCTGAAAACCATGAGCCAAAATAAATATTTCCTCCTTTAAATGGTTTATTTTAGGTATTTTGGGTCATAGTAGTGAAAAGCTGACCAATAGACTCCCTCTTTCTTTCTTCTTTTGTGGTGCTCGTCTGGTTACTAGCAAGAGGGATTTGTAGCTGAGCCAGTTGCAATTCTTCTCAGCTTCTTTGATCCCTGGAATGAACTAGTGTGGAAATCAGAGCTCCCCAGATAAAGATTCTCTCCAGAGCTTTTTGGGCTGTGCATTCCAAGGGTGGGAAAAATGCCACCACCAAGTGTCAATAATGAATAATGCAGCCCAGGAGACAGATCGTGCCTGGCAAAGATTGTCTTTGGAGCAGTGTTGCACTTCAAGGCTGGGACTGGTGCTGGTGTTTGGCAGTTAGCTAACCCAATGTGGATAGTGTCCTCTAAAAGCTCATGTGTGGGACAATGCAAGAATGTACAGGAATGAAACGATTGATTTGTGAGAGTTGTAACCTAATCACTGTACTATAGATATGGATTAATTAGGCAGAAACTGGGCAAGTATAGTGTGGCTGGAGGTGGTGGGTTTATATTTTGTACATGGTCTATATTTTGTACATGGTCAGCAGAGGTCTCTGGCTGCTTTTTTTTGTTGCTATATCCTAAGCTGTTTTCCTCCTCAAAGCCCATCCACCATGATGTTTTGCAGCATCCTCTCGTACCAGAGCATTGGTTATCTGACCATGGACTGAATTGTGAGCCAAAATATCCTTTTTCTTCTCTACACTCTTTGTGTCAGATCTTCTTGTCACAGAGGTGCAAAAGCTAACTAAAACGTTGGTTCTGCTGCATTTTCCTACATGCCCCTTTGGGTAGAGAACAGCAATAGAATCACAAAAGAACTTAGGTGGGGAGTGAAGTGGGGCCCTGCAAGTCACTGCCCTTGATTCTGGTGTGCCTAGACTGCTCCCATGTGAAACCATGAACTATTCACTCTCCCTAGGCTTTTGACACCTTGTCCTCCTGAACCACAGATTTTATAGGGAAGTGTCTTCCATTGCCCACCATGACACAGTCCAGTTTCCCATCATAGAATTCTCAGTGACCCATGAAGGAGTCTCCATTGGGGCAAACTGACTCTTGAGGTGGCTGCCTACTGAGCCAGTGTAATTATGTTGCCTTTGAGGTCTCTGAGGTAAGAAAATGCTGGGATCTTTCACTCTCAGAGTAGTAAGCTCAGACAATGGGACACCTCTCAAGATGGCTCCCGGTAACAGCACCATGAGAATATACTGGGAAGTGCAGACAACTGCTCTGGAGCTAGCTCACTGTACAGATTGGACTATGTGTCTACAGGAGGCTGCCTCCTGTGGTCATGGACCTCACTGGTACTCTTTCTTCCTTACCTATACCCCTGCTGAAGGGGCACTGCTCTCTCCTGCCATGCCACAATGCAATCGATGCTGGGACACTTTTATTTCTTCTAATCTTCCACTATCCCAAATCTTTAGATAGTTCCATTTTGCTCCACTGTTAAACTCCAGAACTCTTCCTTGGTTACTCACTTCCACAAGCAGCTCACAATCTTATTTTGATTCTAACTTGTGGAGAAGCAGGTGAGAGCTGGTGCCTCCAATCCTTCATCCTGAATCCCCAAATACAATACCTCTTGATAACGTCTTGTATGTTCCATAAACAGGCAGATGGTTTATGGCTGAAAAGTAAACCAGGCAGGACACAAAAAGCATTTATATAGTCTATCTTGCAAAATTAAAACTTATTAATTGTGTCTACAATGAAAGCACACAACACAGTTTTTTTTGTGTGTTTTACCTTGTATAGTTCTTGCTCATCAACCACTTAAATCATGTGTTTTTAACCTCAATTCTTCTCGCCACAGACTAGGATGTGGAAGTGTGATACACCTATCCAAAGGAAGTGGAAGAGAACATGCCTTACAGTTATTTCAGTGAGCAGATAAGAAGCTGGGTGTGTATCTACTGACTGTCCATCTGTTATTAACTTGAGTGCTGTTGCCAGAGTCGTTAAATATCTTCGTGTGTATATAGGCACAGAATGTTCCAGCAACAAACTATAACATATGTCCAAGTCCATTAAACCTCATCCTTCTATCTTTTTTTTCTGGGTGTGTTCTGTCTTTTTGTGTCTGAAGGCCTTTCCAAGAGCCCCTGAGGACTGAGTTTTTTACATACACACAGGAGGCTGGAAGTGTCAGGATATTAGCATCACTGAATCCCCTTTTCTTCCACCCCATAAAAAGTAACTCTCAGGAGTTATTGGTAAGTACTCTAGTTCCTGTCCTTACTTTTATGAGGTGATTCTAAACTACAGAAGTTTTTCCTTAACATCCGTGCTACTGAAAATATGTTCTACTGTCTGATGTAGACACTCCATAGCCTGCACTGGATTGCACTGGACTGCACCACTGCTTTGGCATCATGCACACCCTATGTCATCTCTGCTCCCAATCCTCTCTATCTTCACCCTTTTGCTCTCCATCATGTGTCCATCCTCAGGTTCATGAATACACTCATACACGTGTATGCTTCCAGCAGACATTTCTAACTCAAATCTGACTTTTAATCCTTTGCTTTTCAATGGGAATTGCAATCATACACTATGGGGGCTCACAGCAGTCACTGATTTACTCCCTTGTCATAACGTTTCATGCACAGTGCCAGGAACACATCAGATGCTCAAGATGTATGATATTATTTTCTTTTATTAAAGCAATGGGCATTGAGGACATCGATGACAATGAGTTAAAGATAGTATGCATCATGGTAAAAGCTAGTCCTCCTAAATGAAAATCCTGTCTTCATCACTTACTGGCCAGATAACTTTTGGAAAGTTACTTAGCTATGTTTTCTCCCTAATTTCCTTATTTGGAAAAAGAGAAATAATAATAGCATATCACTTATAACATTGTGAGGATTAAATAAGCTAATTACATAAAGTGCTTAGAAAAGTGAGGAGTACTCAATTTAAATATGTGTGTTCCCTCTAAATATATACATATATGTATATATATGTAATGAATATATAATATATAAAGAATATATATGTATATATAATTATTACTATGAACCTTTCCCCTTTGATAATTTTTTTCTGAGAATAACAGTGCTTTCTCTTCTATATTTTTATTCTTTAATGCTTTATTCATATTTCACTATTTGGTCGAGGATTATTTTCTCCCTGTCTCAGCTTTTCATTTACTTTAAGGATTAACAAATCCTTACAGATAGTAGTACAGTGAGTCAAGGTCATTGTTTTTCAATTGTCTTTCCTACAAAAATCATCAAAATCATCTATTCATCCCATTCAGCTACATGGCTACTAAACTTGCATCCCCTGGGGTGCTCTGCAGATGCAGATTCTGGAGTTGCATCCCAGACCAGAGAATGCAAAATCTCTGAACAGTAGAACTCACAGATCTGAACTTAATAAGATCCCCAAAGAATTCCTATGGCACTGTTTATCATCTCTCTATAATGGATATGATGGGTTTTCAGGAATGGATTTTAGTGTCTACCTCCATTCATTCATTCAGTTCCCTAAGTACTCTCAGTTCTACTATTGTAAGTTATGTTTTGTCCTTAAGAGTTTTAAACTGAACATAATAAAGGTAAAAGAAGCAGAGTCTGCTCCATCATTTTTTTTTTGTTGTTGTTTCTGGAAAGAGAACTTATCCCAAATCTTACTCGGATTATCAAGGTACCAGGTGAATTGCAAATGGACATGTCTGAGCTCATTAAACCCAGCTACCATGGCATCCAAAAGTAGAAGCTTTTGGCTGTCTGAAATATCAAATCCTGCCATTTTGTGGCTCCTAAAGCTATGGGAAATGATTTTAGACCTTCAAATATAGCAGAATCATTCACTCCTCCACAATTTGCTTTTTAAAAAATTTAAACATATTCATTTAATGTTCTATGTCCAAAGTATTATTCCAAAAGGATTTTGCATTCATTAAATTTGTGATAATAACAACTATATTGCACCAATAAAATATGCAAAAAAAGCCTGAAAAAAAGTATGCTTATAAGTGTTAAGTACTTGCCAATTTAAAAATGTATCTTTCACTTCTTATATTCCACAACTTGAACTAGACTTCTATATCCTATCACTTGTTCCCCCAGGTTGAAATGTAACAACTGTAATTTAAGCTGATTTCCCTATTAAGAATTTAGAGTTATAAAAATATTATCAAAGAGACATTCTTTTTAGATCTAAGTATTAGTCTATTTAAAGTAATGAGTCAGCTTGAGAAGAAACCTAATTGGGCTCTCTGAGGTCAAAAGTATTGGTAGTCTCATTGAAAAGATAGCCTGGAACAAAGGGGAGTTAATAACTAAGTGATAATCATGCAGAAATGAGACACCTGTGAAGAATTGTTTCCCAGTACAAACTAAACTGATGTCCTTGCCTCATAACACTTTCCAAATGTATTTTACTACAATTAGACCATTATGTATATAATTTTATTATATTTAAATTTTTAAAAATTATAAATATTTTACAAATATGGTGTAATTTATGTGCCAATTATATGGCATTTAAAGCTATTCATTGAGCTTGAATAAATATACACATTCACTTAACCCCTCATCCTAATTAAGATAGTGAACATTTTGATCATTCTAGAAATTTTCCTCTTTATATTTTCTAAGAAATCTTCCAATCTTAACCAAGGCAAACACTATAATTTGTATTACTTGTTTTTTCTTTCTATCACAATTGTATTTCTTTAAAGAAAAAAAAATTAATAGTTGCTCTAGAGATTGCAATGTACATTTACAGTGAATTGAAGTATATTCTCAAATAACACTATAATGACACATAAATAAAGCTGATATCTATATAAAAGTTTCCCTAATTTCTCTTTTATTCCTTATGAAACTGCTGCCATTAATTATGCATGTCTATATAATACAGTAATACAATATACTAACATTATTACTTCAAAGAGTTTTCTGTTAGATCATTTGAGAATAAGAAAAATAAGAGAATTTATGTTTATCTTCATTTATTCCCTGTTTGAATTTTTCTTTATGTAGATTGCAGTTCTGAACATGTCATTTTATGTCTCCTTGAATAACTTTATTTTAATAGAATTTATTGGTAGACCAGTTTTAGGTTCATAGCAAAGTTGAGCAGAAAGCACAGAGAACCGCCATATACCTTCTGTTTCTAACTCTGCCAAACATCCCCTCCAACATTCTGCCTAGAGTGGTTCGCTGTCAAAACTGATGAATCTTTTTGACACAGCGGTATCACTGGGAGCTTATAGTTTATGATACAATTAATTATAAAGTAGTATATTTTATGGATTTTGACAAATGGATAATTATTGGTATCTACCACGATAGTGTCACTCAGATTAGTTTTCCAGATCTAAAAATCCTTTCTACTCCACCTACTCATATTTATCCTTCTCCACCCATCATTTTATTTTTCCATAGGTTTGATTTTGCCAGAAAGTCATATTTTTGGAATCATGAAATGTAGCATTTGATGCTGACTTCTTTCATTTATTAATATGCATTTGAAATTCCTCCACATATTTTCATGGCTTTATACCTCATTTATTTTTATTCTTGAATACCACTGTGTTATTTGAATTTATTTCAGTTTATTTATCCATTCACATGCTGTGGAACATGTTTGTATGTCTGAGATTTAGAAAAAAATAAATATAGCTGTTATAAATATCCATGTGCAGGTTTTCTGGTGGAAATAAGTTTTCAGTATTCTTGAGTAGATCCCAAAAAGCATGACAGCTGCATTGTATCCAGTGTATGTAGTTTTGTAAGAAATTGCTACATTTTCTTCCAGAGTGGCTGGACCATTTTTTGACCTCTCATCAGCAATAAATGCAGTTCTTCCTGATGCACATCCTTGACAGCGTGAGGTGGTGTCAGTATTTAATAAGAGTTTTGGCCATGTTAAAAGATGTGTTGGAGTATCTCATTGTTGTATTAATATTGGAGGTTTTATATTTCTACTTTTATTACTCATTTGTTCTTAAGTTTTATCTACTTTTCCCATTAAAGCACAGTCATTATATTTGATTCACCTTCCCTATTGGATAATTTCAAAATCTTAGTTCTATTGGGGTCTGATTCTGATATATGTTTTGTCTCTTCTAATTGTTTTAAATGCCCTTTATAGACCTCAGTTTTTCCTTGAAAGCAAGAAATGACTTATCAGACAATAGCCACTTAGGTAAGTAGACCTTTCCTGTGAGATCTGTGAGTCTGATGACAAGGTGAGCTGCATTTTATGTTCACTTTTCCTGTTGGTATCCCAGACTTCAATTTCCTTTGTTGTTCTTGTCTTTTGTCTCCTCTGTTTTCTTTAAAATTTCTCTTCTTAAATAGAGTGTGCATCTTGCAGCTTTTAGCTGAGATCTGCTGATATTATTACTGGAGCTTTATTGAGGAGAAGGAAACTGTTCTAAATGTCTAAGTTCAGTTTTTAATGAGCCTGTGTTCTGCTCTGTGAACTTCACAAGTGTTTCTCAGTCTCTTTTTTCCCCTTAGGCAAGACAGGAAATTAGGATGTGCTAGAACTGGGCCATTTCCCTTTTCCCATGTTTGGTAAAAAATATTTTTTTTTTCCAGAAGAGTTAGTCTTTTTAATGAAAAAAGACTTGGACTATTTTTTTTAAATGGTTATTCCCTACCCTCTTCCAGCCAGAAACTTGAAGCTTTTTCTTGGCTTTTCAGTATGGGAATATGGTGAGATTCCTGGAGGAAAATCCTATGAAAAATAGACTTCCCTTAAGTCTCTAGCCACTCAGAGTTTCTCATTCTCGTATGAGTGTATATTGTGCTTCCAGAAGTTCTTCAAAGTTAATAGTTCATGTGTTGCCATCAGTTTTTACATCTCTGGTGACTTCTGAACTAGCCAAACTGATCTTGGCTCATCTTCCCTGTATGCAATTATCTCATCAGATTTTAGGGTGATGGTTTTTCCTGAAACCTCAATTCTCTGAAAGATCCAGGAGTGATGACTTCTAAGTTCTTTACATGTTGGAACTGAAACCAGACATCTAACATTTTAAACATATTTAGTATTTTCAGGTTGCTAAATATTTAGCACAACTAGATGGTACATCAGACCAAAATTGAAAAGCAAACTGTCATTTTTTTTCTGTTAAATTGGTATTTTTCCTCAATTTTCTGCTGACTGAGTAAAACTAAATGTGTTTCTCTGCTGAGAGTGGTTTATGCCAACTGGTCAGTATACCCCTAATGTTATATTTTGATAGAATTCACAAGCTACTGGTGTGGTCTTTTTATTTCAGGAGATTTTCTTCACTCATTCCCTATTGCTGTTCCCAGGTTTGGAGCTACCTATCAAATTATTCTGTTTAGATTTCCTATAAATGTCATGTGTTTTTTTTTATATTTGGGTGAAATCAGAGACACATATGAATAGCATCTGTTTTTCTCTTTAAGCACATACTTTCCATTTAAGATTGTACAGAGATTATCATTATTGGTTTCCTCACAATGTAATTAATCCTTAAAGATTGTGGATTAAATATGGATATATTCATGAAAAGATATTTTGAGAAAGGGAAGTTAGAAGAGATTTTAAGTATACACAAAAGGATTTGGGTATTATATAATTGACATGCAAATTGTTTTGCAAATAATGGATACCACAACAAAATGTCACAATGCTAGTCACTTCCGTTCTCTTCTTAATTATTCATGTGTGCAGTTTTACAGATGTCCTTTATATATTCTATTATTATCCCGTTTAAACATCTTGAGTACAGTGTTTGATTGCTACTCTGACCATAAGTTACAATGAAAATAAAAAGAAATAAAATTACCACATTAACTGAAAGGATAAGAAATAAGAATAATAACATTTCCTAACTTCCATGAATAAGGAAATTCTTAGTGATGGCTGTTATTTATGAATTCCAAGAGAGAAAGGGACAAGATAGAGGGTCATGAGAAAGAATTATAGCTAATTAAGTTCATTTACCTCAATTGTGAGGAACAGAAAGTTAATGAAACTGAATAAATGGGGGGTACTCTTCAAGTCAGTGATGGGGAATGAATATTAAAATCTTTTACATATGAGTTTTCAAAACCAAATGGCATAAAAACTGAGATTATCAAAACTTCACATGAATACCAGACTTAATGAATCCAATTTGCTACTTTGGGCTTTCGCAAGTTCAATTCTATATTTCTCAAAGATACTAAAAAGCTTTCATTCCCATGATATATTCCCAAGTCCCTATCATGATGGACATAGGACTTCTTTGAGAAGAAAACCATTTTTGAGGAGAAACATTGCCGCAGTCTGGCTAGGCACAAAATCATGAGCCACTCATAAAAGCTTGTAATACTGCATTAAGCTCTACCTTTTGAGCTGATTGTTTGGGTACCAGAAATGTAAAAGTTTGATCAGGGGTAACTACTGCTGCTGTATCATTATTTGACCCATCAGTGAATATATTTGGAGCATTCATGATAGAGGTTTTTCTTGTCATTTTTGGAAAAACTACAGGATGCGAAGACCAAAAAGACAAAAAAGGATTAGATGGTAAGTGATTATCAAATGAAACATTAGATTTACACATGATTATTGCCCAAGTATTTAACTCATTAGCTAACTCATCAATTTGATCCATAGTATATGGAGTAATAATTTTATTGGGAGAAATCCCAAACACTCCCTTTGCTGCTTTTATTCCTTTGAGTATTAATTGTCCTACAGCCTCAGGATATCTAGTAAGAATAGTGTTAGGAGAATAAGATAAATGTATCCACAATAATGGACCTTCTTGCCAAAATACTTCTGTAGGAATATTTTTTGTTGGTAGTACAATAAATAATAAAGACAAACTTATATCAATTCTATCCAAATGCATATTTTCCATATATGTTTCAATGATTTTTAATGCCTTTCTTGCTTTAGGCGTTAACATGCGGGGTGAATTTGGATCTGATGGACCTTTTAGGATATCAAATAAAGGTCCTAGCTCTCCTGTTAGTATGCCTAGATAAGGCCTTATCCAACTTATGTCTCCCAATAATTTTTGAAAGTCATTAAGTGATTTGAGTTGATCTACTCATATTTGAATTTTTGGTGGACGGACCATGGTTGAGGATAATAGAACTCCTAAGTAATTAATCAGAAGATTTAATTGTACTTTATCTATTGCTATCTCTAGATTATAATTTTTTTAATAAATTTGTAAGTGTGGCATAACATTCTAGCAATGTGTTTTTATCTTTATGTGCCAATAACACATCATCCATATAGTGAAATATTTGTAGTTCAGGATTTTGATTTCTAAGTGGTTGGATTGCTTCGTTAACATAAATTTGACACATAGTTGGACTATTAGCCATCCCTTGAGGGAGTACTTTCCATTCATATCTCTGATCAGGACCTTCATGATTTAGTGCAGGGATAGTAAATGCAAAATGTGGACTATCCTCAGGATGAATTGGAATTGAAAAAAAACAATCTTTAATATCTATAGATAAAACATGCCACGTTTTTGGTAAAGCAGACAATTGAGGAATCCCTGATTGAGCAGGTCCCATAATAACCATCTCATTATTAATGGCTCTTAAATCTTGCAATAATCTCCATTTACCAGATTTCTTTTTAATGACAAAAATGGGAGTATTATGGGGAGATACGGAAGATTGTATATGTCCCTCCGCTAATTGTTATTTGACCAGGTCATGGGCTACTTGTATCTTTTCTTTAGTCAGGGGCCACTGAGGAACCCACACTGGTCTTTCTGATTTCCAAGTAATTTTGATTGTCTCAGTGGCCCTTTCTGAAAATCTAATCCATGTCTATTTATTCCTTGAACTATTTGAATTGGTGCTATTATACCTCGTTCTTGTTCTCTTAATCCTTTTTCTTTCCTAAAGCCTTGTCTAGCCCTAGTAGTGGGCGCGTTAGGATTGATGTTATTTGTTAATGTCAAACCTAATTGATCTAGGACATCTCGTCCCCATAAATTTATAGGAAGATGATCCAGTACATAGGGCTGTATAGTTCCTTCACATCCTTCAGGATCCTTCCAATCTAATATCATTGCACATCTATGGGGATTAGTCGCCACTCCTAGCGTTTGAGTGGCTTGTTGTAATGGCCAATGTTTTGGCCATTCTTGACGAGATATGATGCTAAGGTCAGCACCTGTGTCCAGTAGCCCATTAAATTCATGTCCTTGAATATTTAATTTTAGCATGGGGCGAGAATCTAAATTTAAAGACAGCATAGCCCAATCTACACCTGTGGAGCCTAATCCCCTGGAACCTCTTTCTACAGTACGACTGGAAAATTTATCACACAGGCTGGGTATTATTAATAACTGTGCTATTCTATCTCCTGGTGAAATTACTGATATACCTCTTGGAGAACTAGCTATAATTTTTATTTCACCTTCATAATCGGGATCAATTACCCCAGGACTTATCATAAGTCCTTTTAGTGTAGAAGAACTGCATCCCAATAATAAGCCTACTGTTCCTTGGGGAAGAGGTCCTTTTACTCCTGTGGGAATGATTTGAACTCCCATCTCTGGAGTTAGTACTGCTCTGGCAGAGGCACAGATGTCCAACCCTGCGCTCCCTCTAGTTTGTCTGATGAGGGATTTAATGGATAATGTGTCCTGGGCACTACCTTGATGGTGCTGCTGGGTTCCTCCATTGCCCCGTATATTTGTGGTTTTGGGCCCTGGAGCATTGGGCCCTCTAGTCCTTTTTTTGTTAATGGAGCCTGATGCCTTTCTCCACGATATCATGGGTAAACACTTGGTCCTTGTCCGTTTTTTGATAACAGAAAACCCTCTATGGTGGTTTGAGAATGGCATTCATTAGCCCAATGTTTCCCTCTACAGCATCGTGGGCAAATACCCGGTATTCTATTCCTCTGATACCTAGCTTTGTTAAATCCTCCTCCTATGGGGCAAGTCCTTTTAAAATGTCCTGTTTGATCACAATTATAGCATGTTTTTGGCCTGGCATCTAAAGCCTGTTGTACTGCTGCCAAGACTTGCCCTTGTTCATTAATGTCTCTACATAATTTAATATATGTGTTTAAATCTTCATGTCTCCATGGTCTAATGACCTCTCTGCAGCAACGATTTGCTTGGTCATAAGCCAGTTGTTTTATAAATGGCATTGCCTGTTCTGTATCCCCAAATATTCTAGAAGCTGTTTGAATAAGCCTATCTACAAATTCAGCGTAAGGTTCATTAGTTCCTTGTATTACCTTAGATAATTGTCCTTGTAAATCTCCATGCCCCTGTAAAGTTTTCCATGCCCTAACCGCATCTACAGCAATTTGTGCGTATACACCAGGATCATATTCAATTTGTTGCCGTTGACCCTCATAAGGTCCTTTTCCTAACATCATTTCTAGATTTCTTTGAGGGTAACCGGCTGCTGCATTTTGTCTAGCTGTCTCCGTGCAAAATTCCTCACTGGCAACCTTCCATAACAAATATTGTCCTCCATTTAGCACAGATCGACACATGTTAACCCAATCTGCTGGTGTCATGTCCAAGTTGGTAATAGATTCGACCATACTTATGGTAAAGGGTACTTGTGGGCCATAGGTTTTTACAGCCTCCTTTAATTGCTTCATTGTTTTAAAATCTAAAGCATGGTGAATTCGTTGCCCTCCTGCCTGCTCAAGTACAGGGCATGCTAATCTTTGAGGTCCTGCCTCAGGATTCCGTCCATCAACTACGGGAGTTGAGGGCCGCTCAGCTGTAGATGGAGCTGTTGGTTGAATTATGCCCTCTGGTGATAGAACGGAGTTAGTAGCAGCCTCCTGTTGTAACTCCCCCAGTGATGGTTGTTTTTCCTCTAAGCTTTCTTCCTTTAAATTTTTTTTGTCTGACTAGCTCGAGAGACCTTCTCTTTTGCTTGACCTAACATGTTTTCTACCATAGTCTGGACCTCTAACAATTTACTTAACAGTCTTTCGGTTTGTTTTGTACTAGTTTCTAATCTACTATAAAGGTAACGCAACCCAATAAGATAGCATAAAACAAAACCGAAACAGAATGAAACAAAAACGGAACAAAAAATAGTTGTATCAATTTTCTATTTCTCAGGGCCGAACAACTTCAAACCTTGAGTCAACCATTTTTCCCAGTTTGCCTGAGAAAATTCTAGGGATAGGCAGCTTGAAACAAAACCAAAATAAATCAAAACAAGAACACATTGTTTTTTGAAATGGTCACCCATTCTTTTGCCTTCCCTCAGGGGCGAGCAATTTTACTCACCTCCAAGCTTCAGGCGTTCCCCATATGGGCCACCAATTGCCGTAGTCTGGCTGGGCACAAAATCACGAGCCACTCAAGCAGGAACAAACTTTATTTTTTGAAACTGCCGCCAATACCCTATACGCTCCCGGGAGGATCGCCAATCACGCACGCGGCGTTCTCCTGGATTCCAAGAGGAAGTTCCTCCTCCGGAAGTTCCTCCTTCCCGACCAATGGGAACTCTCCAGGAGTCCTGTAGCAGGCTGAGGTGGATAGCAGGAGTCCAATATCCATATGAATGCAAATCTTAACATAATCATATCATCTCAATGGCTAGCTGGTGTCACCTTTCAACCAAAAATGCCATGTATCATATTACTTGGCTGTGGCTCTTAGCAAAACATCTTTATAACTTGGCACCCCAACATCTAAGTTGCATTTGAACATAATGGTGTCAAGTACACAAGGTGCTTTGTCTCTTTATTTCATCCCTGAGAATAAAGATGCTCAATAGCCCCACATTCTGTTGCCATAGAACACATTCATAGTTTTGGGGACAGTGACCTTCCATTGCTGTGAGGTGATAACTTCCTTACCAAGATAGTAACATGACTTGAAGAGAAGAGAATTCTCATTTTTTAGGAGATCAAGGTTCATGCAAGTAGGGAAAGGAGAATTTCTCTTCCTCAAACACAAGAATGGGAAGCACTAAGGACATTTGTCACAAAGTTTCTATGTGCCCACAAGAAGGAATCTATATAACTATTTGCTTTGCCATCAGAATTGCTGATGTCTTTTTATATTACCAAAGCAGAGAAGAAAGCACTGGAGAAAACTCATATAGTGGACTCTGTCCTGAAAGGCAGAGCCCCAGACCACCATACTCCTCATTGTCCTTGATTTCCCAGTGTTTTAAAGGCAAGTTGCATCCCACATGTGCCTGCCGTCCACAGTTGATAGTGAATGGTGGGTGAGAATTAGGGCTACAACTATGTACATCAAAAGAATGCATGGGAGACAGAATAGTGCTGTCAGGAAGATGGAATAGATGTACATTTTTCTATTCCTCCCACCAATTACACCTAACAACCGAGGCATTATTTATAAAATAAATGGAAGCAATCCCTGAAAATTAGAGAAAATAAATCAGAACAAGTAAATATTTTTTTGAGAAAAAAGCAAAACAGTGCCTCAATTTTCCTTTCCCTTATATATTCAAGACCAGATGCTAGAGGAGCCAGAACCTGAGAAATACCCACTTGTTCAGACAAAAAGAGACCTTAAGAGAAGTTTTCTCTCTATTTAGAAAGAACCAGGAATGATAGCTTAGCAATACAGAAAACTTAGAGAAATAACTATTCCAGCCAAAAACCTAAAAAAAGCAAAACAACATAATAATAATAATAAAAAAAAAACTCACAGAAAACACTGTAGTCCTACCCCATCCATATCAGCAAAGGTGAGTGGAAGAGTGGGACGGCCTCAGCCTAGATTTCCACCTGAGGCTGTTGCAAGGGGCCTTCACATTTTCACCAGGGTAGTGTAAATGAACTGTGGTTTGTATGGAGGACTCTTCAGAAATAAAAAGGAATTAACAATTGATACTTGCAAAACCTAATGAATCTCTAGAAAATTAGAATGAGAGATAAAGTCCTTCCTGAATAGCATGCTAAATGATTCCTTTTATATATCACATTTTATACATATTTCTAATAAAATTTAACCCATAATTCCTATATTTCACCCATTTAAAGTATATAATTCAGTGGTTTGGGTATACTCACAGAGTTTTGTAGCAGTCACCTAATCTGAGTCTAAAATAGTTTCACCACTCTGGAAAGAAACCCCTTGCCCATTTTCCTCTCCCCCTGAACCCTGGAAACTATGAATCTGCTTCCTGTCTGTGGATTTACCTATTCTGTATATGTTGCCCAAGTTGAATCATATAACATGCAGTTTTTTATGACTGGCCTTTTTTAGTTTGTATGGTGTTTTCAAGGTCCATGTATTTTATATGAATATTTTATTTATTTTTAATCTCAAGTAATATTTCATTACATGAGTATACCACATATTGTTTATCGATTTATCAATTAACAAACATTTAGGTTGTTTCTAATTTGAGTTATTATAAATAGGTATTATAAACATTTGTGTGTGTGTGTGTGTGTTTTCTTTTTTGGTGAAAACAGGTTTTCATTCCCCTATGTATTATACAAGGAGTGGGAGGGCTTGGTCATATAATAACAGTATATTTCACCTTTTGAGGAACTGCCAAATTGCTTTCCAAAGTGGCTGCACTATTTTATGATCACACAAGCAATGTGGACACGGGTCCAGTTTCCCCACACTCTCACCAATGCTTGCTATTATTATTTTTTTCTTAACGTTACCATAGTGGATTTGAAGTGGTATCTGATTATGATTTACAGATGGATTTAACTAGTGGCTAATGATGCTGAACATTTTTAAACTTGTGCTTATTGGTCATTTGTAAATCTTATTTGGAGAAAGTTGGTTAAGTTTCTGCCCATATTAATTCAAGAAAATAAATATTTGTTTCTTTATTACTGAATTCATATAATCTAGATACCAGAATCGCAGATACATGACTGTAAATATTTTCTTTTATTCTGTGGGTTGCATTTTCACTTTCTTTATGATGTGATTTGGAACACCAAAGTTTTTAATTTTGATGAAGTCCAACTTATCTATGCTTATCTTTGTTGCTTATGCTTTTAGACTCATAGCTAACCTACCAAAGCCAGTTTGGTGCTAAGAGGGGACAGCTTTGTCATTTTACATATGGATATCCTGTTGTGCCAGTTTCTTTTATTGATTATTCTGCCCCATTCAATTATTTTGATATACTTGTAAAAAATGACATAATGTTTGGGAAGTGATAGAATTATTGACATGGAGAACAGAATAGTGGTTGCCAGGGGTCATATGTGGTAGAGGTGAGGGGGAATTGATATTACTATGGAAGGGCACCATGAGGGATCTCAGCAGAAAATATTCTATGCTTGGACTGTATCCACGTCATGTATCTGGGCTTTGATATTATACTGAAGTTTTGAAAGTTAACCCTGGGCAACAGGATAAAGACTGTGTATAGAATCTATTGGTGTTATTTCCTACAACTACTTGTGAATATAAACTTATCTTCAACTAAAAACTTTAATTAAATTATATGCATTGGAGGGCTCTCAGAGGGGATTATTAAAATGTGGCCAAATCTTATGAGTGACCACCAAGAGGAGCTAAGGAGTAAGCCCCTCAGGAATGGGACTGAAAGAGTTATTAGTTATCTTCATAATTTAATTTTGTGGCATTCAAGGGGGAACTGTCACCTCCCTGATGTCCTCCTTCTCTCTCCTACACTCAACATGGGTGATACCTGAAAGAAGTGGGTAGTGGTCTGTAAGGACCAGAACACAGCCTCCTACAACTTCCTGCACAAAGGGAAGTTGGACATGAGATATTTGAAGTATTTATGATATTAAAATTTAAAAATGAACAGGACTGTTTTAAGAACCCAAAGTGACAGTTTTAGTAATGGATGTAACTAAGATATTACAGATTCTGATTATGATCATGTTAAGGAAGTCCATTAACCAAGTGGGTAAAGACATTCAGCAAAGACAAAAATTGGTGGCAATTATTAAAAATCAATGACATGATTTCATTTTTGTTCTCCAATGAATTAACTTTCTGATATGAACCAGTTATACATTTAAAAGCAACAGAAGTTTCAGTCTGTATAAAGAGACAGACCATTTGTATCCTATACACGTCTTTGTGTTTCCTGTATAAGCCTGATCCATTTCTTAGGAATCTTTTGCTACCTGCCCCCTCCTTGTATTTGCAGAACTCCCTTTACCTCTCACCATTTTCTCACTAAATACCTACTCTACTTATCATTTTGTGCTTTTATTTTCCCACTCATGTCTTCTTCCTTCTCAATTATCATATTAGTAAAACTGCAGGACATTGATTTGGAGCTTCTCACTGCTGAACACTTTACAAACATTTTATCACACAATCTGCTTAACAATCCATGTAGTGGGTACAAATACCATCCTTTTTTTTTTAATATACAAGGGAAATCAGATCACAAGGTTCAAAAAAACTTCCAAGCCACCTAATTACCAAAATGAAAACATGCTGCCTAGGTGATTTTTGAATTGTTCTCTGATATTTACAAAGATCTTTGATTTTTCGCTGGGAAACTTAAAGCAGAAAAAATTTAAGTATGATCAAGATGAGAAAGGACCCCATTTCAGAGTATGGGTTTTTAAAGGCTTTCTCCTCAAACTCACTCACCTTCACCCCCAACCACATACTTTCACCATTGGAAAAGAAACACAAAGACTGACCGGCAAGTTTTGCTTTTCTTTTTTTCCTTTCAAAATTTACTCCAAGATTTGTAATGAGATGATTTCTAATGGACATGTGGAAGAAATTAAATTTGAGATTTTTTAAAATAAAATAAGATGTGACTAAATATAAATCTTAATCTAGGACATAGTCACAAAAAGATGAAAAATAATGAAGGAAGACTATTCAGAAGTTAATCCTATTTTTTTTCCTCCAGGAAGAGAGATGAAAGGGCAAAGTTATAATGTGGGGTAATCTTTATCCAATAATCACAATGCAAATTCTAAAGGGATATGGTGGCCTTCAAAAACACTAAAACTATAAATGCAGATTTTAAAGCACTGTACATTATCCACTTTAAAATTTGCATAAAGAATAAGTGCAGGAGTATTGGAAAGTGGTCTGTTTTCATAACCAGCAAATATTAAAATGTGGTATGGTAACAAGGAGGACAGGAGTTAAATTGACACAAAGAAAGTCTGTACCACTATGAAAATCAATGGAATTTTAACTTTGTATCTAATAAAGTTAACTACAAAGAGAGGGACTGTCAGAAATCTTGGAAAATCTTCATGATGCATTCAACTCTTTTAAAATTCACTTGTTCACATAGCTTTCTTTTAAAACATCACTAATGTGTTTAGAGCATGAACATACAGTTCATTGTACTTTCAGGGAATTGAGCAAGGATCATATAATAAATTTCTCCTTACAAGTTACCTCTACTAAACTTTTGAAATTAGATTCTGAAATGGAGAAGGCAAGAACAAAGCCCACTTAAAAAAATGAACCCACAACAATTTCCATTTTCACTTAGGAACTAGAAACAAAAGGCCCCCCATCCTTGAGAAAAAGTAGTAAATTGGTTGAGGGCTAATTCCTACACTAATATAGGCTTCTAGAAGTTTTTTGCTGCTACAGTCAGAGCAGGAAACACACTTCTGTCCAAAAACTGCCTCCAGATAACTGCCCTAGTGGAGTTTTTTCCCTTCAGAACAATAAAGACAAGAATACATCAGACTTCTTTTCAGAAATTACGTAGAGGTCAAACACAACAAAAGGACATCTTTAAGGGACTGGAAATAATCTAATCAATGAAGATTATTATGCTCAGAAAAAAATCTTAAAAAAAATCAAGGCAAGTAAATATCTTTCCCAACAAAAGCTAATAAAATTCATTGCCAGCAGACTGTACTACATTAAATGGTAAAGAAAATTCTTCCGTGAAAACCAATACACTAACGGCAACAATAAAAACAAATATAAAAGACTGCTTCTATTTTTAATCTCTTTGTAAGATAATTGACTTGCTAAATAAAAAAAAACTAGTAACAATGTATTGTGGGATTTATAGCATATGTAGAAGTAAATTTATGATAACAATACCACAAATGATGGAATATAGAAATGGTAATAAATGTGATATGTTCATGGAAAATAAACAATGGAAAGATTCCTAATATCATTAATCATTAGGAAAATAAAAACGAATCCACACAAAATTCCACTATACACCTACTAGAATGGTTGAAACTCAAGATCAAAAATTCCAAGACTGGCCAGGACTTGGAGCAATTCAATTTCTGATGAAATTTTGAATGATACAGCCACTGCCCAAACTGGTTTGGCAGTTTCTTGTAAAGCTAAATACACTTAACAAATAATCCAATAATCCCATTTTGGGCATTTACCAAAGAGAAACAGAAACTTTGCAGATGCAAAGAGTTCTGTGTGAACATTTATAGTCTTGACTTGGGGCAGAAGCAGAGAACTATCTTCTGGAAGCACAAATGAATCAAAGGTGTGAAGTGAGGTTATGAAATTTCCAGGACAAAAAATTACATCAGGAGCTAATAGCCAAAGACCAGAGGGAGCAGGGTGTGTTGGTGGCTTCCAGTCCATGGATGACACAAACACTGGATGGATCCTATGCTATTGTCAACTTCCAACATGAGCTCTCAATACCCCCTAAGCCCACACAACGCAGTCACCATTCTGGAGAAAAGAGTGGGGCAGGACACTGACTTAAAGTTAAATTTCAATCATTTAACAAATAGGCTCTTTAAACTGTAATGAGATTGCTGGAAAAATATGAGAAAAAATTGCTTTATAGCCAGGCATAGTGGTGCACTATAATCCCAGTGGCTGGGAGGCTGAGACAGGAGGATTGCAAGTTCAAAGCCAGCCTCAGCAAAAGCAAGGTGAGATCCTGTCAGTGAGACCCTATCTCTAAATAAAATACAAAATAGGACAGGGGATGTATATGGTTCAGTGGTAGAGTGGCCATGAGTTCAATCCCTGGTACCCCCCACCCCTAAAAAAAATTCCTTTATAACATATGTGGGTTTGTGGACTGAGATTTGTAGACCTATATTAAATTCTTAGTTTAACAGTAAAAATTAAAATTATAATTTCAGAGCACATGCTTGCTTCTCCTACTAATTCAAAGAATATTCAGTGGAATATCTAAAAATCTCTAATTTTTATGAGCAATTTTTATGGGCATCCTTTCTAGTTTTTTAAAGACTGATATAGACTAAGCTGCATGATTTAACATAAAAAAAATCCAAAAAGTTATAAAGCTTTTAAAAACTTTTTCAGTTGTTTAATTTGTGACAGTCATTTCCAGTTTCTTTACTGGATCTAAAATTTTGATAAAAACCTTTACTATCATATTTTATGTACTTTACAAATATAGTTTAAAGTAGGAAAAATTATTTAGAAGTTCTATGTGCATATTTTTCTCACTAAAGTTTATTTCATGAAATATATAATCACTTTCCTGGAAGTTTACAGCATGGAAATATTATTGATGTTTTTATGCAGAGAGATACATAAATACACATCGTGTTTTAATAAAAATTATCATTATGCAGAACTTCATTGATTTTCAGTATTGAAGAAAATGGAAATTCTTACTCTAAAAGGTCACACTGTGAGAGCACATTCACAGTGGGATGTCACTTTGTCTGTCTCCTAGTTTTTATATGAGGGGTTTCTTATGATCTTAATATGTTTTCAAGTTGTTTTTTCCCTAAAAAGAGGAAGGAAGGAAGGAAGGAAGGAAGGAAGGAAGGAAGGAAGGAAGGAGGGAGGGAGGGAGGGAGGGAGGGAGGGAGGGAGAGAGAGAGAGAGAGAGAGAGAGAGAGAGAGAGAGAGAGAGAGAGAGAGAGAAGCCATCAACACCCCTAACAAAGTCACCTAGTTTCCTTGACAATTCTGGGGAGTTGATTCCTGTTCAGGGTAATTATTTCCTATTAAGAGTTGAGCTTTACCATTGCCAAATGCATCCTCTTCCACTCACTGCGGACTGAAACAACTTTAGTATCCATGGTCCCCTATCCTCCTGGCCTCTCAAACCCACTCCTCTGCCTGCTTCACGAGTCCCTTGAGTACTGGCTTTTTCCCTGGACAGTGTTGTACTTGTCCTTGTCAGCCTTGTTGTTCAGCATGGCTTCAGAACCTGAGGCTCTTCCCAGGACCTCTCCCTGTGTGTCTCTCAGGAAGACCTCCCTCCCTGATCATAATCTCCCTGCTTGCTCAGGCCTCACCTCAGTTTCCCTGGTCCTGGCTCCAGTCTCCCATTTTTTACCAGTATTATTAATTAGAATGTTGAGACACATTACTATTTTCAATTATTTTTCTAAATTCTCAGTATGAATTAAAGGAAAAAAGCAAACAAAAAAGCGTATCTTTTGGGCCAAATAATTCTAAGATATTTTTGTTTAAATAGTTGATTTCCACAAATTTACCTGAATAATTAGTGTTAACATGTTGAAAATTATTGGGGTACAAAATAGTCAATCTAGTTCTTTTGGGATATTTTAATAGAGGCACTGAATCACCAGCTATTAACAGCTATATTTGGTAGTTGGTTATTATATATGAGAGATTTGAGCTTAGAAGATGCTAATAGCAATTTCTTAAAGATGATGTCAACTATTTGTTTATTTAATTTTAACTATGTGTTCATTGTATAAAATTTATTGTACTCCAAGCAAGCAGACACAGATTCTACCTCTGTAGGTTTATATTCAATTTCAGAAGTTGGTGGAATGACTATCTTATTTTTGGAAATAAAGTTTTATTGGAAAACAGTTACACCCATTTATTTATATATTGTTTCTGACTACTTTCAGGTCATGCCTATTGAGTAGCTGTGACAGGTACCACATGACCTTCATAGTCTAAAGAATTTGCAGCTAGGTCTCATCTTTTACAGAAAAAAAAATGTTACTGACCCTTTATTATAACATCACAGATATAATCGCTATGTCACAGGTAAATCAGGAAAGCAATGGAGAAGAGAGTAAGAGACATTTCTGGCATTCATAAAGAGGCCTATTCTGGTTGGACAATGAAGTTGAATGTATGTCTTTGTTGAATGTATGTCTTTGTTCTTGGAGGTGGGACTTTGTATCTGGCCCCCTGAGTCAAGTATATAATGTAAACAAAGTTTCAAATGGCTCCCTTCTGGTCTTGCAATGTCCCCTCTGATGTCCGCTCACTCCCTGTACTCTGTCCCCAAGACTGCTGGCTTTCCGCCCTAGCATTTCCTGCCCTGTATCTGGGCTCACATTCATTAATTTCACGGCATGGAATGTCTCTTTTCATTCCCATCACCATCAGCCTATGGAACTCCATTCATCTTTAAAGATGTACAGGAAAATGTTTTATTCTGAGAAATTCTCTCCTTATCCTTTAGTTTAGAAGTGATTTTTCAGAGATGTGTGTGTGTGTGTGTGTGTGTGTGTGTGTTTTACCAGGGGTCGAACCCAGGGATGCTCTAACACTGAGCTAATCCCCAGCCCTTTGTATTTTATTTTTTTTATTTTAAGACAGTCTTGCTTAGTTGCCTAGGTTAGCCTGGGACTTGTGATCCTTCTACCTCAGCTTCCCAAGTCACTGGAATTAAAGGCATGCATTACTAGGTCTAGTGACATTTGTCTTCTTTACACACTATTTGCACTTTTGTCTTGTGAATATCACATTTCTAGTGTTTATTTATTTATTTATTTTTGTGTGTACAGTAAACTTCTTGAAGACCTAGGAGGACAAAGTTTACATTTCACTTGTTTAATGTTTCATGGCATAGTTACCAACCATGAGACAGTAAAGGTGCTATAACTGATTGCTGCTACTTGTTCATTGGTTGTCTGTTGAAGGACTGTGTCCTACCAGAATGTTGACATCATATGAGTAGATCTTGCTTATCTTTTTCATCATTCTGACCCACTGTCTAGAACATCCTAGGTGCTCAATTAAAATGTGCTAAGTGAATTAATGATTAAGCAAATAAATGAAATTATAAGTCTATAGTTTCAGGAGATAACCTTTCCTTCATTCATTAAAATCACTTTGGTGGAGAATAATAATGCTGATACAGAAGATTTCCAAATTATCTGCAAGCTAGCATTTTTATATTATAACCATTAAAGTAGGAAATAGGATGAAAATTCAAAACCACTAGTTCTTCACTTATGAATGTTACTTGATGTATAAGAAGGTATAGCATTCTCAACATTCATCATTATAAAATAATAGACTTTTTAAAGGTTTTATACTGATACTGAAATTCAGGGTCCTGGACAACTTTCTAATTATCTACTAATGTTTCCCATGGCCTGATAAATTCTAAGAGGATGACTATTAATATGCTCCATTATTATTCTTAAGGATAAGACATGATAGACAAGAAATTTCTAGGCAATTATTCTCTGGTGTGGTTAAAAGTTACCCCTCAGATAAAGGAATCATTTATTCATGTAAGAAAAACACCATTTACTGAAAAATGTATGCTGAAATTTTATCACGACTTAAAACATAAAAAGACATCTTCAGTATACAAATACACCTATTATACACAAGAGATCAGGCTTTACAGATGACAAAGTGAAAAGCTTTCTGAGCAGCCATTTGTAATAACAGCTCAGGAAAAGCCAAAGTTTCTTCTTCACATTTCCCCTTTATTGCTTGCTCATTTTCTTTGACTTGCTAAATTCACGTTTAAATCATATCCATATGTTCTCAGTTTAAACAGCAACCATATCTCTAACATCACCCATTTCCCACCTAGAAAAATGACTCCATGCCAGCTTTGATGCCTCCTTTTATGCTCATGTTTGACAGAGGGTACACACATAGAATGTGTGTGAAGCAGAGAAAGCTTTAAAATGGCGAGGCACATTTCACAGTTACTTCCCTTTGGCAGGTGGCAAATGATGGAGCTCTCAGGCACTAATCTCAGACAGACATAAGCTTGAATCCTGGCTCAGACAACTCTAGCTATGTGCAGAGTTTTCATTTCAACTCCCATCTATAAAATCGGGGATAACTGTAGTACTGATTTCATAGGACGGTGGGGAGGGGGATGGTAGGGATGTTGTATACAGAGCCAAAGACAACTCACGTGATACAAAGGGTGCTGGGCACTTTTAAGCACCCCACTCAATGTTCAAAACAGCTTTAAAAGATCAGGGTTATTATTATTCCATTCTCAAATGAAGGAACAGGCATAGAATATTGAGACCTTGAGAGATTTTGGTATGGATAGAATACTTGTATGTATTACTTGAGTAAAAATCTACAGATAATGAACACTACATTGACCCCAGAACTAGGCTGAATACATGATTTTCTAAATTAACCCTCACATCATGCCTCTGCAACATTACCCTCACTCCCACTTTGCAATGAGGTTTGAAGAACTCAAGTTTTATGTCTAAAAGTTCTTGTATTAGAAAGCAGAAAAAGCCAATATACCAACCCAGGTGGTCTGATTTCAAGGAATGAAGAATAACCTATGCAACTGTATAGCAACTCTATCCATTCACCTCTGATCTATATTATTAAATTAGTAAAAGAGAATTGGGTTTGACATAGAGGCAGGTTGTGGAATCAAAAGAAAAAGAGCATCCAGAGTGAATTCAATTCAATTTAGTATGCATATGTTAATATTCTAAATAATATTGTTTCAAGCATTTGGGTAATATCAATAATAATACGTCACTGCAAGATGCCATCATTTGTAACCTGTATGAGTATTTTATTTACAACTAAATAAAAGAGCCCTCAATATGGGGATGTAATAAGACACCCCCCCCATTACATTGAGACAAATAACAGATAAGCTGAAAAAAAAATCAAAGGAAGGCTCTCTCTCTCTTGGCAGTGTCTGATGGCTGGAAAACAAAATTCACCTGAAACTTTGATGTCAGTACTCAATCTTCCATGTATTCTGAATATACACTACAAATTTAATTTAAAATGATTTCACATTGGTAGTTTCTGAGAGAAAAAGAGAATGCAACTACTTTCAACTAATGTTCACTGTAATGGGAGACTATAATAATTTTGAATTGTCATTGATTGCAAAATGCCTTCTGATGTCACAGATCTTAAAATGTGAAAATATGCAACTTGGAATGGATGAAAGATGTTATGAGATGATGCACTTTTTGCCTTAAGAGTGTGGAAACATTTGAGGTCAGGTGATTAACAAGATAGAACAAACTGCAACACGAGTTATTATATCAAAGTGTAAAATGAGTGCAGCAGACGTGGGAGGACGTGAGAATTCAAAATTAAACAAATTCTGGGAAGAACAGTGAGGTGGGAAGTCTGTGTGTAGGTGGGATTTCATCCGGACCTTGATACTGTGGGTTGGAATGGGGGAGGGGAGGAGGGAAGCTATAGCAAATAAGGTGTGAAGTCAGAATTAATATTCTTAGATTGAAAGAAATGAGGTAACTATCCAGATGATGAGTTTGGATTGGGTAGTAATGGCAGGTAAGTTCAGAAAGTCCTGTTAAGAATACAAAGTAGGGACTGGGGTTGTGGTTCAGTTGTAGAGTGCTCACCTAGCATGCTTGAGGCACTGGGTTCCCACCTCAGCACCACATAAATGTAAAATAAAAGCTATTGTGTCCACCTAAAACTAAAAAATAAATATTAAAAAAATTTAAAAACTACAAAATAGATGGTCCTGAGGAATGGAATTCCCCCTAAGGAATTAAGAATGGAAATATTTTATTCAATTCATGCATTTATTCAATGAGTACCTGACCAAACAACTGCTCAATCAACAAGCATCAAGCAGCTGGTACATGTCAGACATGTATAGCTTATTTGGGTTAAAGTGATGAATGATTACGGTATTTTGTTCTCTAAACTAGACTTTAGTGGAACAGAAAAAAAATTGGGATAATATCACAATATGTCTTCATAATTCCTGCAATTTACTGAGCAATTATGGTTTTCCTAGGTACTAGCTAGGTAATTTATGTTATATCTTTTGTTTCTTCCTCTTTTTTATATTATCTGTTGTTTTTCAAAACAGAATTATATTTATTTTAGAGATCAGAAATCTTAGACTCAGAAACATGGAGACTTTTCTGTACCTCTTAACACCTCCCTAAAAATGAACCCTACTATTTACGAAATAGCCTTGATTAAGAAGTTATGCAAAGCCACAATCATAAAATAATGAAAATCCTGGGAAAAGAATTTGTAATTTCTTTGAAATAACCAAGAAAGTTGTATTTTTTACTAAGAAAAATACACTGAGTAATGAACTTTGAAGTCAATTAATACACTGCAACTCTGAGGTGAACGTTACAAAGTTATACTGGAAACTTAGCTAAGGCATGGCAAACCAATAATGGAAGGGAGTATCCATAGAAAACTACTAATATGTTAACATTAATGTCAATATCAGTAGTTACATTGTGGTAGAGTCATGTAGTTATACATGGGAAGAAGAAGTGCTATTGTTTGGTTGAGTGTCCCCTAAAGGCTCTTGTGTTGAAAGCTTTGTGGCCACCCTGTGGTGCTATTGGGAGGTGGCGGAACCATTAAGGTGTGGGACCAAGTGGGAAGGAGGAAGGCCACTGGGCATGTACCCTTGAAAGTTATGTTGGAAACCCAACCCCTTTCTGCCTCTTTTCTTCCCAGCCAGTGAACATGTTTTCTCTACCACACACTCTGCCATGATGCACACTGCCTTGCACAGGTCCAAAGACAACAAGGACTGAAATCTCCAAAACTGTGAGTCAAAACAAACCTTTGCTCTTTTTTAAGTTGATTACCTCAGATACGTTGCTACAGTAGTGGAACACTGACTAACCACAATTTTACCTTAAGTTTAGCGAAAGCTAAAGCTGTGGTGTGAAACTCAAAGTACTCCCACTACTACCATTCAAGACAGAAATGTTTCTTTCCTTTTGGCACAAGGACTGTCACATCTCAGCTGCATTTCTTTCTAGGGCTATCTTTCCAAGAAAAGAGTTATGACCCAAGATTATATCCACTTTCCAGGTGCAGGCTATATGCAACAACAGTTCATGAGAGCTATGAAGACATATTACCCATATCCCCATTCATATCAACTCTGAAGTATCATCTTTTGTGTAGAATGACTGAATTCATTTTAGATTGTTCATAATAGAATAATTCCCTATGAAAGCAGTTTGGAGATTCCTGGGAAAGATGGGAATGGAACCACCATTTGACCCTGCTATTGCCCTTCTTGGACTATTCCCTGAAGACCTTAAAAGAGCATGCTACAGGGATACTGCCACATCGATGTTCATAGCAGCACAATTCACAATTGCTAGACTGTGGAACCAACCCAGATGCCCCTCAGTAGATGAATGGATAAAAAAATGTGGCATCTATACACAATGGAGTACTATGCAGCAATAAAAAATGACAAAATCATAGAATTTGCAGGGAAATGGATGGCACTAGAGCAGATTATGCTTAGTGAAGCTAGCCAATCCCTAAAAAACAAATACCAAATGTCTTCTTTGATATAATGAGAGCAACTATGAACAGAGCAGGGAGGAAGAGTAGGAAGAAAAGATTAACTTTAAACAGAGACATGAGATGGGAGGGAAAGGGTGAGAAAAGGGAAATTGCATGGAAATGAAGGGAGACCCTCATTGCTATACAAAATTACATACAAGAGGTTGTGAGGGAATGGGAAAATAAACAAGGAGAGAAATGAATTACAGTAGATGGGGTAGAGAGAGAAGTTGGGAGGGGAGGGGAGGGGGGATAGTAGGGGATAGGAAAGGTAGCAGAATACAACAATGACCAATAGGACATTATGTAAAATTGTGGAAGTGTAACCGATGTGACTCTGCAATCTGCATTTGGGGTAAAATTGGGGGTTCATAACCCACTTCAGTCCAATGTATGAAGTATGTTATGTCAAGAGCTTTGTAATGTTGTGAACAACCAATAAAAAAAAAAAAAAAAAAAAAAAAAAGAATAATTCCCTATGGCCTAATACCCTGAACCTGTGAATATATAAGGTTAAATGGAAAAAGGGAATTAAAGTTGCATATGGAGTAGGATTGCTGATCAGCTATCTTCAAGATGGAGATGCAATTGTGGATTACCTGGAAGAAACTAATAATAAGCACAAGATCCCCTAAAGGTAAAAAAAAAAAAAAAAAAAAAAAGGAAACAGGAGATGAAAGTGACAAACTTTGAGAAAGACTTGACACATCATTACTGGCCTCGAAGATGGAGGAATGGGACAAGAACCAAGCAATGTGGGCTATCTCTAGAAGCTGGAAAAGAAAGAAAATGGACTTTCTTTGGGGATTTCTAGAGGGAAACTCATTCTGGAAGATACCTTGATTTCAATTAGGTGAGACCAGTGTTAGAATTTTAATCCACAGCACTGTAAAATGATGAATGTGTGTTGTTTTGTGTGTGTGTGTGTGGGGGGGGTTGGCCATATTGTTCGTGGTAATTTGCTACGACAGCAAATTATCTCTCTTTGACCATGTTGGCTTCCTTCTTTCCCACAGGGATGTTGATTCTGAATGTATTACCTAGTCAACTTCATGCAACGAATCTCCATCTCAAAGTTCTTGTTCTCATGGCACATGACCTATAATAACACTGCCAAACATTTGTCTCCTTAATATGTTTCCACTTGTAATATAGATATCCTGTTCACCTAATCATGAGTGGCACTACTGAGACAATTATCTCAGCTGAAAAACAGAAGACAGTTGAAGTTTTGTTTGCAAATTTGCAGTCTGAATAGAGCACGCCAGGCTATGAGGGACCATGGTCAAGAGTGTGACTGTAATACACTGAGAGTCGGGTGAATCACAGGCTGCTATGCTTTGAATGTTTGTGTTCCTTCCAAAATTCATGTTGAAACTTAAAACTCAATGTTTTGTCATTAAGAAGTGGGGCTGTTAGGAGGTGATTAAGTCATGAGTCTCTGCCCCCATGGATGGGGGTATTAACCTTGGCTAAGGGCTGAAAGTAACTAGATAGACCCCCTTTGCCCTCTGTCCCTTCTGTCATGTGAGGACATAGCGTTTAAGATGCCATCTTGGAATCAGGAACCAGGTCTTTACCACAAAGCGAATCTGCCAGCACCTTGATCTTAGGTTTACCAGCCTTCAGAAATGTTAACAGAAATGTTAAATACATTTCTGTTATTTATAAATTACTCAGATCAGACAAACGTATTTTTTCATAGAGTCAGAAAAGGACTAAGACAGAGACCCAGATCAATCAGGGTAGCCCAGGCAAACACTATAGGTCATGTCAGCAAGGGAGTCTTTGAGAAGAATCTCTGAGCCATGTTTTAGGAATCTAGCCCAGGATACCAGAAGACAGAGGATTCAGAACCAGAGGGCCTGGTCATCAAGATTCCTGAGCCCTTTTCCATTCTGATGCAGATAGCATGAGCCTCCTCTCCTACTTGAAAAGCTTTTTCAGAGCATAATTTCCAAATAACAGCAGGAAAATATGGTTTTTTTTGTGGGTTTTTTAAAGCAAATAAAGCTATTAGGGAAGGCAAAAGGAATCATAATTTCAAGCAATTTCTCATTTCTAATTGAAAAACAAAACCAAAATAATGAGGCCCAGATGCATGATTGAATGTCATCATGTAAGTAAAGGAAAAGCAAAATGTGCTCCTCATTACCACCTGTCAATGCAACATACAGTGTGCAAGGATAGAGGGGATAAAAGCTCCTATTACTGTCACTGGGGCTGCACCTGGGGACCTGAGAGACACAGCAAATGCATTAGGTACAAAATGTGTTCATTTGAGCTTTTTTTCTTAAGATGTCATGAAGCCTTTTCACACGAATCAGTATATGAAGCACACAGCCTTCTGCAGTATCTTGAACAGAATAACTCTGGTGCCAAATGGACCATGGTGATAACCTAACTACCTTGATCCATGTTGTGAATTGATCTGAAGATTCAAATTATCCCAGCTCCTGAGAGTGCAATAGTGACTGTGACATTTGCTCACGGAGGTCCAGAGTGAGGGATTTCTGACACATACAGAGATTTTCTTCTTCATGATCCTGAATTACAGCATTTCTCACTTTTTGGTCTATTGTACTGATGCTACCTAGTAGACACAGAATTATGGTTCAAATATTTATTATTATTATTATTATTATTATTATTATGTGTGTATGTGTGTGTATGAGAGAGAGAGAGAGAGAGAGAGAGAGAGAGAGAGAGAGAAAGAGAGAGACTTTTTAATTGAACTCTCAGCATTGTTAAGTTTGCATTGTTAGGTACTGAATTTTGTTTTTCTCTTTTATACAAATTGAGCATTGATCTTTTTTGCAGTTCTTTGTAACCATTTAGTCTCTTGAAAGCCAGTTTATGAGCATTGTTAGGGCCAATCCAGAGGTATTTGGGGGGGATAATTTTGCTTCCCTATTAAAATAATTCTCTACTGAGGACTCTTTCAAATACTTCTTTATTTTGAAATCTTTGTACTCTGACTGGTTGGAAAACAACAATTCCAAGCCGTGTGTGAGCTCTGACAATTGTTTTTTGCTTTCTGTTGGTTCTTAGCTTCACAGGACCAAAGCCAACATGGAACATTACACCTCTGGAGGTCTTTCTCTTTCTCTCTCTCTGGTTCTCACTTCTGATCTCTATGCCCACCTCTCCCTGTAGCTACCTCCCTTACTCTATTCTATTCTAGATGCCTTGGACTCTCTGAACTCCCATCTCTGTCTTTGAACTAATGGAGAATTCTGCTCTCTGCTTCAGCTCCACAGCTCTGTCCTGTGGCCTAGGAGCAGCCTCTGGGAAGTAAGCATCAGGGGAAATTAGAATGCTTGTCTCATTTGTTTCACCACTAAGGCCACATCCCTCATCATTGCTCCATAACCATCATTTAATAAGCTGTCTTGATCATAGGAGTTTCCGCT
The DNA here is from genome assembly GCF_964194105.1 of Spermophilus citellus. Lineage (NCBI taxonomy): Eukaryota > Metazoa > Chordata > Mammalia > Rodentia > Sciuridae > Spermophilus > Spermophilus citellus. The sequence goes on along the minus strand of NC_138194.1, from coordinate 38,898,699 downwards.
TTCCCCCCTCCCACTGGCTTGTTTTACCATCATGGTGTATCTTTTTTTCCCGTCTAAATTATGTAACAGAGGGAACAAAAGAAATGCTTACTATGATGAATGAATACAGTTGACATAATTAAGAATTTTAATTTTCCTCAGCTATCAAGACTTTGACACTTTAATAATTTTGGAAGTAGTGGGAGAACACATAGCCAATTTTAATATGTCCTCCTAGCTCTTACCTGAAGAAAGGAGGTTGATGTTCGAATCATGACTACATGGTATTGAACTTTATTTCTATTACTACTTAAATGTTTGACCTTGAACAAGCTGCAGGGATCTCTGATGGTAAGAGCCTTCTACTTTTAAATAATAATACTTTTGACCTCACTTCTACTTATGAAAGATATTGTAGGTCAAATGCCTCATTCTACACCAGTTGTCCTTAATCAGCTAGTTACCATCTTTTAAAGAATTAAGCAGAAAATATTAGTGATAAAGTCTGTTGCATGGTATACAGGAGAAGCAGTAAGATTATACTCAATTAGATTGGGTCTGATACATAATAGGCCAAAGTAAAAAAAAAAAATATTTTTTCATGAAGACAAAGCTCCAGTGCCATAAGATTAGATTGAGGATATCTATTTAAAGACAGAATGAGTCATTCAAAAAAAAAAAAAAAAGAATATTTTCAACCACAAAGCAGAGATACTGTGCCAAAATTGAGCATCACCCATCTGATCCTTGTTCCAGAAAGAAGATAGCCAGATTGAGATGAGCTAGGCATGCGACTTTAGCAACAAGATGTTACTAAATACTTAAATCATAAAACTAGTTACCCTGTTCTAGTTCCACATGTAAGAAGCAACTTTTGAATGATAATTGGGCTATTCCTGTAGCTTGAATGATAATTGGCTATTCCTGTACCTGGGGCGGGGGTATGTGTTCACAGGGGTGAAGTACTTGGCCTGCTTGACCGTTAACCTTTATGGGTTTTAAAATAAATTGGATTTTTTGAGTAATCTATTAATGTTAAATGAGCAAAGTTAGAATGGATCTTGCTCCAGTAGCTCTGGAGCACTCAGAATATAAAAACCATGAGTCATTATGGGAAAGAAACTAGAATAAGCAAGTTCAATGCAAGCTAATAGCTCCAGATAATGATCTATTCTTTTTTTATGATCTATTCTTGAGCATGCAACTCATTCTAGTCAATACTTTATGGCTCAGAGTGGAGTGGAGGGAAACAGATAGATATAAATGGAGTTTCATGTAATGAAATAGAGTTTAAAAGATAATATCCAAGTGTTATAATTGAAAGAAGTAAGAAGAAAAGAGAAAAGAGAATTTGACTACAGAAGTTAAAATTTCAATTCTTATCCTAAAATAACTTTATTGTTCAGTTATCCTTATCAGATATAACAAAGTTAATTTGTTTTGCATTTTAGATTTTGCAAAGCAGAATATTGGGATCTAGGTAGAAAACACCTACAAATGATCCTTAGCAGAGATGAAAAAGGAGAAGAGATAGGTTTGTGCTGTATGGCTCATAACTCTGAATTTGATGGCCTTTATATTGATTACAACTCCTAGAAATATTAAAAATAGTTATGTTCTTGCCATATTGAGCTTCTACCAATATACTCCATTATGAAGCACAGTTTGGTTGGTTCTAATCACAAGCCCTGATTACTAAGGTGATGGTCAGTGAAGACCAACCTTATATGAAATACCAAATTGTTATTCTTATTCCATATGTTGTCACAAATAGCAACATAATGGAGGATTACTGGATCTTTGGTGCTTATGAGTGAAGCTTCCTCTTCACCCTTTCTCTTTACAATAACTCCCGATTTTCTTTTGGGGATTCATGTGCAGCTGGGAAGGCTGGGTCCATCTATCATTTTTGCATGGGTGGAACAACTGATGTAAAACTTGCATGCAGTTTATCTCATTACTTTGGCTAAATCGTTTGTTCTACTTGGAACTGTGATTTAATCCTGTTCAATAAGAGGGGGCACCCATATTTTGCTTAGAACTGTGGGACATGGGTACATAACCCTCATTCTAGTGATACAGGATACACATGCAAGAGCACTAGGACTGTTGAATCAACTTTGGTAACAACAATAAAAAGAACAACAACAGCTAGGTTTAATCCCCAGCACCACAAAAACAAACAACAACAACAAAACAGAAAAACAAACTAGAAAGACAGAGATAAAACTCCAGTGATGTAATCTTAAGGATCAAGTCTTGTTCAGTGGTGGATTTACCTTTGTTCATCTTGTTATATAAGTTAATTCATTTTTATTTATTGTTCAGTTTAGGTAACTTGATTTTTTGTTGTTGTCTCTGACATAAGGTATTAATGACAGTACAGAAATATACAGTTTTATTATGAATCAAGATTTATTTTGTATAATTTTTAAATAAAATCATTCAAAAATGAATAGAAAATTTTGAGCCCATACTAATCCTTAAAATCACAATTTTACTGAAAAATACTTTTAGAAAAATTCTAACAAAAAATTTGACCATTCTTCTAATCAGAAGTATTAACTTATCTGTCAACATCAAGTCAATTAAATCTTGTTATTAAAATTTCAGTTTTGCAGAGTTTAATCTTCAACCACTTTAAAGAGCACATACTACGCTCTTAATAAAAGTACAGAGGCTCTCAAAAATCTGAAAAAAATCAAAATCAAAAACAATTTATCAAGGAATGTGGGATAAGAGGAAATCTTGCATTTGGTCTTATTCTAGTTAAATTCTCTCTGAATTTCTCATTTAAATATAACATTTCAAAAAAAGCTTTTTGTGTGTGTGCCAGGAATTGAACCCAGGGTCACTTAATCACTAAACCATATCCTCAGTCATTTTTGTATTTTATTTTAAGACAGGGTCTTGCTAAGTTGCTTAGGGCTTCACTAAATTGCTGAGGCTGGCTTTGAACTTGTGAACATCCTGTCTCAGCAGCCTGAGCCACTGAGATTACAGGAATGTGCCACTGCACCCAGCAACATTTCAAATTTGTGAGAGTAAACAATTAAAATAAAGATGAAAGTGTCAAAGAAAGCATGGTTTGTATCCTAAGACACTATATAAACTTTTTTATTCTCTAGTACCCATTATATCATGTTTACATTATTCACAACCTTAATGGTTCAATTTTTGAGAATAGGGTCCTACTAGGATTTTTCTATAAGCTTTAGAATCATGGCACAAGAAACAGGTAGGATTCTCTCTCTCTCTCTCTCTCTCTCTCTCTCTCTCTCTCTCTCACACACACACACACACACACATGCATGCACACACACACACAAATAAATTCTGACTTAAGTGAAAGATATTTGTGAGAAAAGATATTAGGATATATCCACATGATCTAAATTGTGGGATCTCACAGAATTGACGTGAGGCTAACATAGGAGGAAAAATCCAGTGGAGAAATAAAGGAATACTGAAACATGCATACAATAGGAATCGTAAGCACAAAATCCATCTCTAAATATTAATAGCCTGCTGGGAATCCCTACCCTCTACCAGAGAGATGAACACCTCCAACCTTCTGCTCTCACCACTTCACATGACCAAGATGCAAATTCCCAGGAGATATGGTTCATGTGGCCAAATGCAGAGAAACAAAGAACCTAGTGGCTTATGATTGTATTTCTGTGATGAGAAAGACATCTGGAGTTGCTCTCCTTAAAGAATACTAGGATACTACTAAGATGGTCACGAACTGTGTCAGATAGAACAGTGTAGCAAGCAGGCAACTATACTTGCTTTAGAAAACATTCCAAAGTAATTCATAGATGTTCATATAGACAAAGAATATTAAAGGAGTTGACAGTATTATTATTGTCATTTTGTGTTGTTTTCTAGTTGGTTAGAAAGTTAAATATTTCTAGCATTATACATAATATAAAATGCCATAAGTCTCCTGGACACTATTTTAAGAAATAAAGAACTTAGAGATAATATCTGTTACCATACTGGGTAACTGTGCAACATAGCAAGGGAAAACATTTGAGATTGCATGCTATGCCCTGCTGTTTAAAGAGACTGACCTCCTAAATTTCATGTGAATAATAAAGAACAGTCTTTCTAAGGGCAAAGGTTGTCTTCCAGGATCCACCTTTGAAGAGGAATAGCAAATGAAACTTTATTCATGAAAAAAAAATGCTTCTATTGGAAATACCACAATGAACCAGAGAACAAGGTAATATATTTATTTCAAGTCTTTATCCTCCAATCAGCAGTGGTGAGATTCTTTTGATCTGTAGAATCTGAAATGATGAACTTGACTTCCATGGGCTTTGGATTTGTTATATTAGATTGTTTGAAGTTGGGTGAGGAAGAAAGGTTTCATCCTTAGAATTAAAGCCCATGGACAAAAGCTTTGGGGGCTGCTTCAACTGTAGCTAAGCAACACAGAATGATGGTCGGATGAGGAAAGGGAAAATGCATTGTTGTTCTTTAGTTTAACTACCAGCCCATTTCCTTAACACCTGGAAGAAGAGTCATAGAAGAGAGCAATCACACATTCCTAGAATGAGACCTTTGTACATGTAATTCACTGGTGCAATATCAGAGTACTCAGTAGGTTTTGACAGTTCCATCCATCACAGTGTGGCCTTCACCATGTCACTGCCTCAGACTGATGGATGTAAAATGATAGTCATTCAACCAGCCAAATAGGAGAATCCAGAGAAAATATAATGGGAAGTCCCTTAGGCCATTTGATACAGCTTTGCAATGTGTATCATTTTCTGTCTGCCTTTTGTTGTGGTGTGTGGGCTAGCATGATTATACCTTTTGCACAAATTTGTACCAAAAAACCTCATTTTCCTCAAACAGAAAAATATGAATTTAGAAAAGGCTATAGCTACATTAAAATGAATTTCAGATATTGTTGTGACCTAAGTAGAATTAGTTGGAGACAAGGTTAAAAAGTGAATATCAATTCTTAACTTAGTCATTTCTTATATTGCTATTGAAAAGCATAGTCTGAAATTTGTGGGCTACACTCCCTATAAATTTTAGACTAAAAGTAATGCTCAATTTGAGCATTTATTCTGGTTTTTAAAAATTTTATGAACTAGTTCTACAAAAATAAATACAAGTGTTTATAGATTTATTGAAAAATAAGTGTTAATAATATGGACATATGTAGCTCCATACCTATATTTACAAATACAAAAATAAAAATTAACTGAAAGTTAATAAGCTGAAAGTCCTCATTCTCTCACTTTCTTTTTGCTATGTATATTTTTAAATAAATTATACTGTGTATATCAATATAGCAGGGTCAAATGGTAACCATCCTAAGAGTCAATAATTAGCAATAAATCTAATTTTGATTCAAATATGTTATTATTAAGTATTTCACAAATTTATGAATCTCCAACACACATATTTGTTTAGCATGTTATTAAAAAGCTCTTTTGACATTTTTTTCTTCTTCCTTTCTTTCACAGTTTTAATTACTGTGGCATTTTGATATTGATTAGAGATCACCATAGGGACAAAGGGCAAATGTACCCTTAGACCTTTACTGGCTTAACAGGTATTAAAAGATAGTGTAAGTTCTTTTCTCTGCTCTCACTTTAACTCATAGCTTGTTACCTCTTAAAAGGTTGGTATGTGTCTTATTCATTCTCCTTAACAACCTTATCAGTTTAGGAGCCAGGGGCATTATGAAGGTCAACATACTCTTGCCATATCTCTCCTAGGACAAACAACATAAAGGGACAAAAGCTGTTGAGGAGCTACCAAAACAGCCACTTCCCAGGGCCTTTAACTGATTACTAGATTTGTGTGCTCTTCCGTTTCTCACCTGTGTTCTCTGAACAGCTACAGGAACTCAACCCTGTTCACAAGACAGAGATGTTGATACAGAATGTGTCATCAACATGAAAAACTAACATTTGGCTCCAGGATGACCAGATAACCATGCCTTTCAGAGTTAAAGTACCCTAGTAGGAAAAGAAAAGCACATCTTTAAAATGTACCTAAAGCCAACTAACACCCCTAACCTTCAGTCTGTCTGCAAATAGCTTTTCACATGAATAAATCTCTTTTCCTTTGTTGGAGAGCCAGCCTGACCCTCTGGTCAGTGCTGCTTCTTCTCCCAGGAGAAACCCTATAAAAAAACTCTCCTGTGTTTTCTCACCTGACTTGTTTTCTTTTCCACTGGTCACCAAGTCAAAGTTCCCATGTCCAGCATTGATACTTTTTGAAACCCAGAAATGCAACATTTTTCATTTTGCTCATTTTGCTTGAGGTTTGTTTTGAGAGGTTTGGAATCTTTTGTGGTTCCACACAAGTTTTAGGACTGTTTTTGCTATTTCTATGAAGAATTTCATTGGAAATTTGTTAGGGATTACATTGTATCTCTACATTCTTTTGGCTGTATGGACATTTTAATAACATGAATCCTTCCAATTCCTAAACACTGGTTATCTTTTCATGTATTTGTGTCTTCAATTTTTTTCATCAATATCTTATAATTTTCAGCATATATCACTTGTACTGCCTTAATTGAATTTAATTCTAAATATTTCATTATTTTTGTACTATTATAAAATGGACTATTTTATGTAACCTCCTTTTTTAGATAGTTCATTTTTTTTTATTAATTGCTCAAGACAATACAATGATCTTGACATATCATACATTTGATTCAAATGGGGTATGAATTCTTATTTTTCCACGTGCATGATCACATTGGTTATACAGCCACGTTTATACATACAGCAATACTAGTTCATTGTTATTATACAGAAACAGAACTCATTTTTGGATGTTGATTTTGTATCCTACAACTTTAATGAGTTTGTTAATTCTAACAGCTTTTTTAGGAAGTCTTCAGGGATTTCTACATACTTGATCATGTCATCTGCAAACCAAGACAATCTACTTGTTTCTTTCTGATTTTTATGTCTTTTTTTCTTTTTCTTTCCTAATTGTTATAGGAAGGAACATGGTAGCAGAATTAGTGATAGGGTGCTCCACTATCTTGCTCCTGATCGTGGAGGAAAAGCTGTCATCTTTTTAAACTTTGGATATGATGTTAACTGTGGGTTTATATGCTCTACAGTATGTTTTAGTACATTCCTTATAAAGGGAAATATTAAATTTTTTTCAAGTGGTTTCCCTGCATCTCTGGGGATTATTATATAATTTTTATCCTTCATTCTATTAGTATGCAGTATCACATTTACAAATTTGTATACCAATGGAAGGGCAAATCCCACTTTATCATCGTATATGATTCTATAATGTGCTGATGAAGTTGATTTGCTAGTATTTCATTGCAGATTTTCTTTTAAATATTTTTTTTAGTTGTATATAGATACAATACATTTATTTTGTTTATTTTATGTGGTGCCAGTGCCTCATGCATGCACGGCAAGTGCTCTACCGTGGAGCCACAACCTGGCCCTCATTGCAGATTTTTGCATCTATGTTTGTTATGGTTTAGATATGAGGTGTCCCCAAAAAAGCTCATGTGTGAGACAATGCACAAAGGCTTAGAGATGAAATGTTTGGTTTATCAAAAACTTAGCATTGAGATGATTGGCTTATCAGTGAATTAATCCCCTGATGGGGATAACTGGTTGGTAACTGAAGGTAAGTTGAGTGTTGCCGGAGGATATGGCATTGGAGGTGTTACTTTGGGGTCCATATTTTGTATATGGCAAATAGACTCTCTCTCTCTGCTTCCTGGTATGATGTCTTGAACTGCTTCTCTCTAGCACAGTCTTCTCTTCGTACCTGATGTTTTGCCTCACCTCAAGCCCTGAGAAATGGAGCTTGCTGTCTATGCACTAAGACCTCTGAAACCAGGAGCCCCCAATGATCTTTCCCTCCTCTAAAGTTGTTCTTGTCAGGCCTTTTGGCCAAGGAAGCTCATTAGGGATATTGGTCTATAACTTTCATTTCTTGTAGTATCTTTACCTAAATAGGTTTGGGTATTCTCCTTACTTCAGTTTCTGGGAAGAGTTTGAGCAAGATTGGGGTTAGTTAAGTGTTCAGTAGAATTTCCCAGTAAAGACATCATGTTCTGTGTTTCTTTCTTAGGAAGGTTTTCATTACTGATTCAATCTCCTTGCCTGTTATTTGTTCGTATTTTCTGTGTGTGTTTTTTTTTTTTGTTGTTGTTGTTGTTTGTTTGTTTTGTCTTTGTGAATGAGTCTTAACGCGTTCTATGCTTGTAGGATTTCATACATTTTTTCTGGGTGACTCAATTTGTTAACATTTAGAGGTTCACAAATAGTTTCTATGATCCTTTGTATTGCTGTGGAGGGAATTGTCATCTCTCCTCCTTCATTTATAATTTTATCTTTTTTTCTTGGTTAGTTAAATGTTTGTCAAGTTTTTCTTTTCATAAAACCAACTCTCAGTTTCATCAATATTTTCTATTGTTTTCTAATCTCTTTCATTGATTTATGCTCTAGTCTTCATTAATCCCTTTCTTCTGCTAACTTTGGGCTTAATTTGCTTTTATTTTTCTTGCTCCTGATCACCAGATAAATTTTCTAGTTGGAACTAGAAAGATAGGTTTTGAAAGACTTCTCTTTTCTTAAGGTTGGCATTTATCACTATAAATTTTCGTTCTTAGAACTGCTTTTACTACATTCCATAAGTTTTGCTACATTATGTTTTATTATTCATTTGCTAAAGGTATTTTTTATTTCCATTTTGACATCCTATTTGGTTTTTTGGAGTGTATTGTTCAATTTTCACATATTTGTGAATTTTTCAATATCCTTACTGTTATTGATTTCTAATTTCATACTGTTTCATTTAAAAAATATACTTGATGTGACTTTAATATTTTAATCTTGTTAAGACTTATTCAGTGACCCAGTATATGATCTCTCCTAAAGAATGTTCTGTGTGTGCTTAAAAAGAACTTGGCTGTTGGATGGAATGTTTTGTATCTCTCCAAGGTCAGTTTAGTCTGAAGTGTAGTTCAGGTTCAATACTTACTTACCAGTGTTATTTCTGAATGATCTGTCCATTGATGAAAGTGAAGTATTGAAACACCTATTTATTGTGTTGCTGTCTACTCTTTTTAATTCTGTTAATATTTGCTTTTTACATTTAGGTGCTCCAGTGTTAAATGTATCCAGATTTACAATTGCTATATCTTCTTGATGAATTGGCTTCTTTGTCATTATATACTGCCTTATCTATCTTTTATAGTTTTTTACTTTAAGCCTGTTTAGACTTAGTTATCACTACTCTCTTTTTGTTACCATTTGTTTGAACTACTTTTTTTTCCATTTCTTTACTTTCAGCTGATTGTGTCCTTAAAGATGAGTTGAGTCTTTTATAAGCAGCTTATGGATGGATCATTAGGTTTAAAAAAAATCCATTTAGCCACTCAAAATCTTTTGTTTGGGCAATTTAACTCATTTGCATCTAAAGTAATTATCAATGGGTAAGAACTTACTATTGCCATTTTGTTCATTGATTTCTGACTGATGTAGTTCCTTGCCACTCTTCCCTTCTTATACATCTTCCATTGTGATTTGAAATTTTTTCCCCCAAGTGATGAGCTTTGATTCTTTTCTCTTAGTTCTCTGTATACCTACTAGAGGACTTATAGGGATAGTTTTGAAGCATCAGTCCATTGGATATGGCCTTGCATCAGGATGTACTGGGTGAAACTAGACCTGGGTGTGCTGAAGCAGGCCTGGATTCTGGGATCCCAGGGACTAGCCTGGATTCTAGGGTGGCCTGGTGCTGGGGATGATATAAAGCTTGAATCTGTTGAGGCTGTTCTGATTCATGGAGACACTGATATTAGCATAGAGCCTGCAGTTATTGGGATTTGCTTGGAGTTTGTATCCAGAAGGCTTAGGTGGTAGGTGGGTAGCCTGTGACTGTGGAGGTCAACCCGGGTATTGGAGGTGGTCTGGATCCCAGGTTTTTAGGGCCTGGCCCTGGACTGGGCCTTGACTGTGTCTGAAGCCTAGGGCCACTGGGGCCTTCTTGGTATGTGTGTAGCTTTGAGCTTGAGACTGTTGGATCCTGCAGGGCACCAAGGAAAGTTTGGAGGCCCATTCCACAGGTATGAACCTAGAGTTGAGGACTGTAAGGGTCTTCTCTGCACTGTTCTTTTTATCAGGGTGGCCCAAGTATTGGGTGTGAGATAAAGTACATTGCTCACTTCTCTCTCCTTTCCCCTCATATCACAGATCTCTCTTTCCTTATTTCTGAGCCATATCCAGGTGTTATAATCGCTCACTTCATTTCCTTAGCTCTTTTGAAGGTATTTTTGTGCCTGGAGAGTTGTTCTAATTGGTGTTTCTGCAGAGAGATGAAAGTTGGGGATTTCCCTTCTGCCCTGTTGCTGAGGTTTGTCTAGCCCACTTTCACATGTAATCCTGATCATATGATGTGCATCAGGCTTCATTTTCTCACCCAAGAGTCCAGATGCATGAAGGCTGCATCCAGGCCACTATCTTCACATTTTTGAATTTGTCATCTCGATTAATGTCATGAAATAATTGGTCTTCATTTTCTTTAGAATTTTTTTCTAAAGCATCATCCCATTTTTTAGGTGTATAATTCTGATATCCTCTCACTATCCCTAGACTTACTTATAGATACAGAACTAATTACATGCTTTATGAAGCTCCCCTCTCAAACTGCTCCAGACATGATGCATTCATCTTCACCATGTCTTTATGAGATGGGACCATAAGATCCATTATTTTCCTCTAATGGAAAAAAAAGAGGAAAGTGGTTTGAGGAAGGTGACTTATCAGGTTACACCTTGAGCTTATGGCCCAAAGTCTAGGTTCCATGATTCCTGTTCATCCAGGAAACCTCTTTTCCTCTCAACCCATGTCACTATCTTAAAAGTGACTCCACTGGGGCTAAGCAGGCAGACCTCCTCCGAAGTCATTCAGCCAGCCAAAGAGGATGCAAGCCATTGCATGGCCCAATCTGTTTTTACTTTTGGATCAGAAAATAGCCTATTCTGAATGAACGGTACAAGACAAAGGCACTGCCATTCATCTCCATCCAGTGCCATGGACCATGGTAAGGCATCTTAGTCTTATAAACCCTTTGCCATTACAATGACTGAAAAGGCAGAGGTGCTATGACCTATAAGTCATGTTAATTTATTTAAGGATAAAGAGCATGTTAGCCAGGGTTTCATTACTATAGAAAATACCTGATATACTCAACTTATTAAGAGAAAAGGTTTATCTTGGGTCACAGTTTTCCATGTTGCAGTTCATTTTCAGTTGGATCTAGAGGACTTAAGGCTCTTTTTCGAGATATTGAGAAACTGAAGTTTGCTAGACATCCTCAAGCATAAATATGCACTATATTTCAGCATTTAAAAATATGCCCACTCAAACTGGGACAGGTTAAACTGGAATTAAAGTGTGGGCCACTAGGATAAGGAGGAGAAATGAGGGGGGTAAGTGGTCACTTTTTGAAATGAGGAACAAATAGTTCATCAGCCAGTTGCTGTGTGGTGTGCTGGTCAGATCTCAACACTGTGATGATAAACCTGATAACAGCAATTTAAAAGAGGAAAGATTTATTTATTTCAGAGGTTTCAGCTCATGGTCAATTGGCCCCATTGTTTCTGAGTTGTGGTAAGGCAGAACATCATGGCGGAATAGTGTGGTGGAAAAAAACTAGTCAGTTCCTGGTGGCCAGGAAGTAGAGAGAGGTGGGAAGAACGGTCCAGGAACAAGATATACCATCCAGAATATACCCCTAGTGACATGTTTCCTCCAATCAACCTTGCCAGAATGTCATCAATTCTATCAATGGATTAATCCACTCTTCAGGTGACATGACACAATAACATACCCAAATACCTCATCCCTGAACACTCCAGTACTGGGAACCAAGCCTTCAACACACATTTGAGAGAAATTTCAGATCCTAACCATAGTAATGTAGCATTTAGTCATTTCTGTGCAATAGTCTAACCCCATCAATTTATTTCAGCAAACTAGTCTGGTCTTAGCTTGGTAGGTGTTTCTATTCATCTTACCAGAACTGTTTATATATGTATCTCTTGTAGTTGCCTAGCAACCAGATGACTTAGCTTCTAGGGCTCCATAGGGGGCTAGCGTTCAGCTGGGGCAGAGGTGGTGATTGGACCAGACATTTCTGATTGTTCCTCAGGCTGGCTGAACAGTGGGCAGTTCTTCACAGTCTGAAAACCAGCAAGAAGAACTACCTAATGAACATGCATTTTCAGGTCTCTACTTGCTTCATATTTATTTCTATTCCATGATCCAAAACAAATCATAAGAACCAACCCAGAGTTACAGAGGTGAAGGAAGTTTTGACCTTTGGTGGAAGAGCTGTAAGACATTTCATATATTTATGCAGTATATCACACTCTGCTTTTGACTCAGAGTAATGTATATTACTCTCACTTGCAAAACATGCCTCTTATCTCGGATCCCCTAAAAATCTCACAGATTACAGCATCAGATTTGAAGTTCATGATTCATTATCTCCTTAGACATGAGTTACTTTAATCCAGTGCACCAATGAAGAACACAAGGTGTAAGCCCCCTACCGCATATGAATACCAGATAGATTCCTCATACACAGCATACCATACTTTCTTTCCCCTCCTCTTGGACTTCCAGAACCATAGGAAGTCAATCTCTGTTTTTATAAATTACCCACTCGCAGATATTTTGTTACAGGAGCAAAAAGCAAATTAAACCACTGCCACTCTCAATGGTAATGCAACACTCCACATTCAACCTCTCTACTAGGGTAATGCCAAAGAAGGAACAAAGTCTCAGGGCACAACAAATCACTCCTTATTATTCTAAATAATGAATCTCTTCAGATCATTCTCAGATATATTTTGCAAATAGACTGACTTAAAAGGGAAAAAGATGGTATCTGAGCTGTTTTTTTTTTTTTGTCTCACCATTTTTGGATGAGATATTTCTATATTCTTTTGAAAAGCTTGCTCTTGAGCCAAAATCTTGGTATATCATTTCCTTAGCCCAAGTTGTTGGATCACAGGTGAGAAGTGAGCCTTTCCATCACATGACAGATGATCTAATGCTTACCTTGGTTAAGAGGAAATTTGGATGATTATTCTTAATATTAAAGGCCCATATTTGAATCAAAAAGTGATTTTACTAAAGGAAAGAAGAAAGGAAGAAGGAAAGGAAAGAAGGTGGGAGAGATTATTCCACTGTGATGAAAATCTGAAAATTATGGTAAAAATATTCACTCCAAACCTTCCACAAGGAAGACAGTCATCTGCCTCTGTTAATTGGTGCTGAATATTAGAGGACTGATCCAATGTGATATTTAAAACTCCTTATTCTACTTTGTCCCTTAGCTATCTTCCTTCAGTAACTCAGGTGATAAAAAGGTGTTAAAAATGACATAGTATCTGTTTATCATGCTAATATGAATATGGAATGTGACTAAAAATTAAGCCACAAGTTATAAGTTGCAGAAAAATTAAAAAATTAAAGTTGTTCTGAAAAATCCCACTTTTCTTAGAGGAAATTAGCTTTGAAATTTTATTTCCTTTTCCTTTCAGAAAAGAATTCTTTTTTTTTTTTTTTTTTTTTTTTTTTTTGCTGGTGCAGATGGGAAATGAGAAAATATATTTAAATAAATCTTAATTTTAAACTTATATACCTTATTGTTTACAATAAATCTCTGATTTTGAAAGAATGTAAAGGCTCAATTAAGATCCTGTAAAAATACAAGCAGAAATGGGATGGTAGATAATGAAGGATATTTCATTAAGGAAAAGTATCAATCACCATCATTTGTTGTGTTCATTCTAATTTTATATTACATCATTATTGAATTTATTTAAAGTATAGGACTAAGACTGATATTGTATTCCATGCTGACCAGGACCATGGAATAAAATAAAAACTAAAACAATGTTGGGTTTCAGACTATAGTTCCAATCGCTAATTTCAAACTTAATATATACCTTCCATATGCCTACAAGGAAATATCTCTGTATTTAATTGCCTGGGGGTCTTATATGTGAGTTGAGACCCAGTGAATTATTCTTGAACCTCAAAAATTTAGTATTATTAAGGAAGACCGATAGGTGAACAGAAACACACAAATGCCTACAGTCGTCATAGATCAATTATCATAAAAGCTGAGACAGAAGCATAAATGTTCTGTGGTTATATGATCACTCAGTATTTCTGCTTTAATTTATAGAATTATTAAGATGATATATAATGATACATAAGGGCAGACAGTAACTCAAGGCACAAGATCCATTAGGATGCTCTTCCTCTAATTCTAAGCCAGAGTTGATGAGCACTTGGATCTAGGAATCTGACTTGACGAGGAGAGAAGAGGCAGATACATAAAACATTGTAAAGAGAAACTGTCTTGAGTAGCAGCTTTTACCACCCTAAGGAAAAGAGATGAAGGAAATTAAAGGCTTCAACATCTAAAGTCTTAAGAATAATCAGATTTTGCAAATCAAAATATAATCCCATCTAACCATCAGAAGGATACCATCTTCTATGGCAGGTCCAGATTGAACTTCCTGTGGGTTATTCCTTGCTCATGTCGGTCAGGAAATTCAAGTGAACCTTTATTGGAAAAAGTCAACTATGTATCTGGTGCAGGATTTGGGAAAACTCAAACTAAGCTTAGGACTATTCATTATCATATGGTCTTTGCAATCTTTGAAACCTGGTGGGGGCTGTTGTTTCTGGAGTGTTTTGGAGTCCAGGAAGAGGCAGCTCCTGCTACCAATTGAGGACCTGCTACCAGTTGAGGACCAGAGTAAGATGAGGCAGTAGGATGCAGACTGAGCCTGCCATTTTCTGCCTCCTCTTGGAGGTGCTTTCCCTGCTCAACAGTCTGTGAAGTTGGGTTCTAGCCACATTGAACTTAACTTCTTTTTCTCTTACCCTGGAGTCTTTGCAACTACTTCTAAGAAATATTAGCATATAGATGTGAATGAAATAATTGTTACACATTTCAAAGTTTGTTTGCTCTCTGTTTTACATTCTTGTTTTGCTAAAATATACAGCTTAAAATCTACAGTCTTCAAAAGTTGATTTCACTGCATGTAGGTAAATTAAACACCAATTTTTATCACTTGTCAGAGTTTAGTACTTGTGCCCTGAGAGTGTGATACAAAATACATTTGTTTTATAGTGTACACATCTTTAGCCAGTCTCTCTCCTTCTTGGACCTTCCTTCCTTCCTTCCTTCCTTCCTTCCTTCCTTCCTTCCTTCCTTCCTTCCTTCCTTTCTTTCCTTCTTTCTTTCTTTCCTTATTGGCCTAATCTAATAGGCTCATAAAAAGTATACAACCAGAGATATGAAAAATTGTGCTCTATTTATGTAATAAGAAGTGTAATGCATTCTGCTGTCATATATAAATAAAAAATTTACATAAAAAATGAAAATAAATTATAGGTAAAAACACAGTTTATTTTTTAACTCTAATATAACTGATTAAACCATTGCCATTTTCTTAACTATTTCATGCTAACAGAATTCTTACTGTGAATGTATTGAAAATGTTTACTTAATTATATATTTCATACACCATTTGCCTAATATAGTAAGCATTAGTTGATATTTAATTAATTGATATTGAGGAGAAAAAAAGTTTCTTTTTTCCCTATGAAGCATTTAATTTTTTTTTTGTTTTTGTTTTAGTATTGTAATGGTTTGGATATAATATGTCCCCCAAAAGCTCCTGTTAATGCAAGAATATTGAGAGATAAAAGGATTGGGGGAACGGTAACTTAATCAGTCCACCCTAGTTTGAATGAAATGACTGAGTGGTTAACTGTAGGCAGGGGGCTGGGCTGGAGGAGGTGGGTCACTGCCCTGGAAGGGTACATCTTCTCTGCTGCCCTCTTCCCACTTTCTCTGCTTTCTGCTCCCAGCATGAGCCAAGCAGCTTTCCTCTGATGGGCCCTTCCCCATGATATACCACCTCACACAGGGCCCAGAGCAGTAGAGTTAGCCCTTTGTGGACCAAGAGCAAAGAAACTTTTCATTCTCCAGGTTTTTCTTGTCAGGTATTTTGGTTATAGCGATGCAAAAGATAACTTAAGTTAACAAGCATGATATGTGTTTGGTACAGCTGTTTAAATCTATTGCTTAAAAATAGCAAAACACAACTGAAAACCCTTCTAAAAAGTAGTTTTTCTCCTATCATAAGGAAGCCACAAGACTCTTTATGCCTCATATTACATACTGTTTTTAATTACCCTTATGGTAATTTCTCTCTAATAATACATTCATTTAATATAGATTTTTAATTTGCAGGATTTTTAAAAGTTATTTGAGTTTAAATAATATAAGCTGAATATCAGAGGTAAGGAAGTTAAATAAAGATGAAAGTGTCAAAGAAAGCATGGCTGTATCCTAAGCATGCCTGGAACCCTAGTTTTATTGGGGTAGGCTTTTCGGAAGAACATTCCATCCATGTAAGGCAGAGGGGTAATGTCACAAGGGGCAGCCCACTCCCATTGGGTAATGCCCACTCCCAAAGCTTTGCTCTCCTGCTGAGCTGAGATCGGGATCCACCTGCTTCCTGGTGAGGGAAGCCAGTCTCCACATTTCCATTGCTCAAAGCTAGGGGGCGCTCAGCTCCTATGTGGCAGCTCCCAACAATATCCCTTTATGTTTACATTTCAAAGAGATAGTACCCAGGTCCTTGAGAAAGACATTTCTTTGTCAGAAAGCTGGCAAGAGGTTATTTAGCCTCTTAAAAGATATACATATATTTCAAAGGCTGAGGGAATTACAGTTTCATGTTTAGTTCTAAAGTAAATGCTGTAAGAAAAGGAAAGGTAAAGAAATCTCTTTTCTTATTTTCACAGTGGGAATTAATCTCCTTAATTTGAATTTAAAATTGTCTTTATAACTATCTCTATTTAATTTTCTTTCTCTTTGTTTAGTTCTGGGGATTGAACCCAGTACCTCACACATGATGGACAAGTTCTACCACTGGGCTGCATGGAAGTCCATTATTTAAACTTTTTAACTAACAAACAGTGGACGTTTTTAGGAGAGACTTATGTATGCATTCATTTAATCAATTAGTATGTACTTAGCACTTTAAAAAACCTTTTCTACTCCCATGTGGAATTAAATTTCAAGAAATAGGGATTTTACATAGGTCCCCAGTTTTAGTTTGTATCAACATACTGATTGAGAGTGGTGGCAGGAATGAGAAGCTAAATAATTTTGCCAAAATGAATGTTCCCTGATTCTTTAAATGAAATTATCTCTAAAGTCTTTTACATTTAATATATGATTGTTTCAGTCAACTTTTTTGTTGCTGTGATAAAATGTCTGGACAAAAACAATCTAGAGGAGGGAAAGTTTATTTGACTTTCTCTGTTTCAGATAACTCAGTCCAGAGATGGCTGACTCCATTGCTCTGGGCCCAAGGTGAGGCAGGACATCAGGCTGGAAGAGTGTGGTGGAGGAAAGCAGCTCAGTTCATGGAAACAAGGAAGAAGAGGAGAGCTCTGCTGATCAGGGACTGAAAGAACAAACAAGGCTCGTCTTGGAGAAAATGCCCGTTTATTGAGGAACGTCTCTGTATATTTATGGAGCCAGGGGTTGTTTGACAGTTATGACAGTTTAATGGTTGAAGGGTTTGACAGTTGGCATGGGGTGCTTTCTGATTAGTGGGTAAGGATCATGTGAGCCAGCAGGGCTAGTCTGATTGGTGGGTAAAGATCATGTGAGCCAGCAGGGCTAGTCTGATTGGTGGGTAAGGATCATGTGTGCCAGCAGGGCTAGTCTGATTGGTGGGCAAGGATCATGTGAGCCAGCAGGGCTAGTCTGATTGGTGGGTAAGGATCATGTGAGCCAGCAGGGCTCACCATTAGACGGCTCTTTTCGAGGGATGGGGAAGTTAGTCTTTGGAGCCAGGGCGTCTCCCAACAGGGAAAAAGTATAGATCCCAAAGGGATGTCTATGGTGACCTACCTCCTCCAGCCACACCCTACTCACACCACCTAGTTAATCCAGTTAAGTGGATTAATGCACCAATTAGATTAAGGCTCTCAAAACCCAATCCTTTCATCTCTAAACTTCCTTGCATTGTCTCACAGATGAGCTTTTGGAGGACACCTCAGAACAATGGCCTTGGACCACACTGATACAGATTACATACGTCTGAAAATTATCTCTTATTGATCAGTGTACAAGTATAATTTATATCAAATCTGCCAAGGGTAGAGGAACTGAGATATCTGCACTAATAAGCGTCACTTGGACAGCTTGCTAAAGGCCTGCTTTGCTAACCCAGGTTCAAGTTGGTAGCAGCAGGTGGTCCAGCTTGATGCTCCTGTCCAGTGCTCCACCCCCATCCTAGTTCTAACAGTACATTATTTGTGTGCATATGTGTGTGATTCCGTGTTACTTCATGTGAGTGAGTACATTATTTCCGTTACAGTTGTGGTCTGGAATAACTGTAAAAACTGTATAGATTACCATCTGTTGAATTCAAGTTGCTGATGGCAATTTTTAGGATTATTAAATGTAATATGGGCTCAGGTCATAAATAGAAATTTGAAAAATGGAGTTTTCCAAAGAAATCAACTTAAAAAAAGTTCTGTTAAAAATGCATATTACAATGACTTTTAATAAACATTAGAAATATGTAAATTAACATTCACCTTCCATTTTATGTTCGAAAAAAGCTATTATAGGCTTAATAAAGACATTTTATGTGGAAGCAGATTATCTTCTAGACTGATTTTTCCTTATTATTAGTTGGATTGGATTAAGTCTCTGAAAATCATTTCTAACTCTTATGCTATTAAAATATGTGAATTGAGTTGATTATGGGGGTGAGAGAAGGATAATAAGAAAAGACTTTTCCTACAAGTAGTATTTGCTACATAGACCCTTTCTGAATCCTCTTTTAAACCATCTAGGAGATAATGCAAAAAGTTTACATTTTTCAGTAAGTATGTAAAGATGTAAGTAGGAATGGCCTGCCTGCATCTACTTCTATAGAACTGAATATAGACAACTGTATAAACATTTAATTACACAACCAAGTTAATGGCCAGCAGTTATTGATTACCTGTTCTGTAATCTATCAGTGTGCTATGTGGTAGGAATAATGCAGAATAAAGGTTTTCAAATATATATTAATTTCCTTTTGTGTGTGTGTGTTGGGGGCTGGTACTGGGAATTGAGCTCACTCATTCGACCACTGAGCCATATCCCCAGCCCTATTATGTATTTTATTTAAAGACAGGGTCTCACTGCGTTGCTTAGCTCCTTGCTTTTGCAGAGGCTGGATTTGAACTCGTGATCCTCCTGCCTCAGTCTCCTAAGTCACTGGGATTACAGATGTACACTGCCACTCCTGGCAACATATTAATTTTTAAGGGAAAAAATGTTTTCCTTGGAAAAAAGAAAAAAATGATATTTAAAGACAATATCCATTGTCTAATTTTCAACCATAATAAAAAAATAACTGTTGTATAGTTGTCTTTTCTACTTACTGAATGAGGTGAATATTTGATTTACTTAATACTGCAAAGAGTCCTAAAAATCACACACAAGCTTTTTAGAAATTATGGGATAGATAATAAGGATTGTAATGCATTCCACTGTTGTTGTGTATTAAAAAAAATAATAAAATCAATTAAAAAACTAAAATAAAATGGTTTTGAGGACATAGAAGTGGCATGTAATTGAGTTCTCCATTTTGGGGACTTTATTTTATTAAAGTTTTTTATCATTCTCAAAAAAGGAAAAAAAGTAATTATGGGATAGAGTGGGGGTGATGCATGCTTAGATGGAAAGACAGATAAATGGGGATATATTCTTCTGCCTGGCTAATAATACCATTAAAGGGTTGTGGCTATTTCAAATGCTTCCTTAGAAACAATACAGGACAGCAATACAGCATCAACAACCAGCCAGCCCTACTCCTTTACCAGAATGATGTTCTGCAATTCTTTTTAAACATAAAGTAGAACTTTGGATCAGTCAAGATCCCAAGAGGAAAGACGCAGCATCATTAAATTTCAAGAATGGTTTTATTTACAAAGGAAACAGTCCCCATGGACTACCACAGGGAACCCCAGGGGACATAGAAGGAACCAAGAGCAGTAGAGCTATTCCCATGCCCAGACCTGAAAGGTGGTATCTCAGACGTTAACAGAAAGAAGCTCTGCAGGGACACCAAGGAGAATGCTTCTTCCTTGCACATGCTTCAAACACTTTTCTTTGTCCTCTTCCAGAAGACTGAAGAGTTGAAAAAGAGAACAAAGAAGTAATAGTGTCATCCTGCCTTTTTGAAACCTGTCCCACTGTCACCGTTTGCCCCAAGATCACCACTGACTGTGGAACTGAAGCCACCGGGCACCTTGTAGTTGACAGGAGTCTCTTAGTTACATGTGATAGAAATCCAGGTGAAACTGGTTTAGGGGAAAGGAGCCTTTGCATTTTATTTTCCCAGTTCCTGTGAAAGTTGTGAGACTGTGCCTCATTGCTTTGGCTGGGTGATATGGCATCCCTCTGACTACCAGGATAAATTTCTGAAAATATGTGCCTGGATCATGATCCAAGCCTGGGCTATTGGGTAAATATAACTCAATCCAGAGCACAGAAGCCTAGAGTAGAGGAAGTCTGGTTCCCCTCTGGAAAGCTAAAGAGCCTTTGCCAGGAGGAGGGACAATCTATTAAAATTGACTTGTGTGTGTGTGTGTGTGTGTGTGTGTGTGTGTGTGTGTGTGTGTGTGAGAGAGAGAGAGAGAGAGAGAGAGAGAGAGAGAGACACTAAGGACTAAACCAGGGTGTTTTACACTGAACTACATCGGCAGTCCTTTTTTTTTAAAAAAAGTATTTGTTCTTTTTATTGTACATGACAGTAGAATGTATTTTGACATATTATACATACATGTTGTATAACTTTCCATTCTGTGGTTGTACATGATGTGGAGTTACACCGGTCCTGTATTTATACGTGAACATAGGAAAGTGATGTCTGATTCATTCTACTGCCTTTCCTGTTCCCTCCCCCTTTCCCTTTATTCCTCTTTCTCTAATCCAAAAATGAACTTTTATTTTCTCCTGCCTCCCCTTATTGTGCATCCACATATTAGAACATTTGGCCTCTGGTGTCTGGGGATTGGCTTATTTCACGTAGCATGATAGTCTCCAGTTCTATCTATTTACTGGAAAATGCCATCATTTCATTCTTTACGGCCACCCGCAGCCCTTTTAAACATTTTTGAAACAGGGTGTTGTTAAGTTGCCCGGGCTGGTCTCCAGCTTCTGATCCTCCTATCTCAGTTTCCCAAGTAGCTGGGATTATAGTTGGGCACCACCATATCCAGTTCCACTACCATTTCTATTCTATTTGACTTATATTCTATTGGACTACAGTGAACCCCTTTATGAAACAGTTTTTCTTTGACATTCTTTACATTTTCGCATACCCCCTACCCCCATAAAGAGCAGACTTAGTTCATACACCAGTTCCCAGAGAGGTTCAATCCTCCCTCCCTCCTTGGTCTCAGGAGTCTCTGTACCTGATCTCACATTAGATAAGTTCGGGGGTGGTTCACATCAATTTACAGCCATTGCAAAGTTTTGGCTGCCCCTGCCACTGCTTCATTTCCAGTCACCTCGTGACCTATTCTTTTAAGGGACTGTTTACTTTCTCCCCTGGGGACGATGGTCTGACTTCAGCAATGTCTGTATGGAACCTACTATGGGGGAGCTTCAGTAGGTTGAATGACCCATCTAACCCAATAGGACTCTGAAAGCTTTGTCTTTTTGAGCAGCTACTTGGAAATAAGCGTGTTAACCCATAGGGGACATACTTTGATCCATAAGGGACCGGAAATGGGGTGGGGGGAAAGAGCAGATGAATTGCTTACCTTTTCCTATTGTGAAGACAAAGCAAAACCTTTTCCTGGTCTTCATGCGGCCTTTCTGGAGGTGCCTTTGTGAATATGCAATTGGCTGCATTATTCTGTGAAGCTGTGCACTTACCCAGAGCATAGGTGTGAGTTGTGCCAGGGCCACTTGTGCCACCAAAGAAGTTCAGTGTGTCCATTCCAAAACTCCTGAAGTGAGTTCAAATTAGAGGCAGTTCATCCAACTTCTTTTTTATTTGTTCTTTTTAGATGTACATGATAGTAGTGTGCATTTTGAAACACGTACATGGAGAATAGCTTATTCTAATTAGGATCCCATTCATGTGATTGTACATGATGAGGCATCTCACTGGTGGTGTATCTTATATGACCATAGGAAAGTTATGCTCAATTCATTCTACTTTCTTTCCGATTCCTATCTCTCCTCCCTTTCCTTCATTCCTTTTTGTCTAATCCACAGAACTTTTCCCGCTCCCCCCAACATTGTTGTGTGTTAGCATTTGCAAACCAAAGAAAAGATTTGACCTTTTTTTTTTTTTTCGGATTGGCTTATTTGACTTAGCATGATAATCTCTAGATCTATCCATTTACTGGCAAATGTCATAAAGTCATTGTTTTATGGCTGAGTGATATTCCATTGTGTAAATATACCACATTTTCTTTATGCATCCATCTATTGAAGGAAATTTAGTTTGGTTCTATAACTTACCTATTGGGAGTTGAGCTGCAGTAAACATTGATGTTGTTATATCACTATAGTGTGCTGATTTTAAGTCCTTTGGGTATATACCCACCAGGAGTGGGATAGCTGGATAAAAGATCGTTCCATTCCAAGTTTTCTGAGAAATCTCCATACCTCTTTCCAGAGTGTTTGCACCAATTTGCAGTCCCACCAACAATGTATATGAATGTACTTCCCCCTCTCCCTACACCCTTGCCAACATTTATTGTTACTTGTATTCTTGATGGTTACCATTCTAACTGGAATAAGATAGAATTTCATTATAGTTTTAATTTGCATTTCTCTAATTGCAAGAGATGTTGAACAGTTTTTCATATATTTGTTTATTACTCATATTTATTCTGTGAAGTGTCTGTTCAGTTCCTTTGCCCACTTATTGATTGGGTTATTTGTTTTGTTGGTGTTGAGTTTTTTAAGTTATTTATATATCCTGGAGATTAATGCTCTATCTGAGGGGCAGGTGGTAAATGTTTTCTCCCATTCTGTAGGCTCTCTTTTCATGCTCTTGATTATTTCTTTTGTTGTGAAGAAGGTCTTTAGTTTGATTCCATCCTGTTTTTTGATTCTTGATTTTCATTCTTATGCTTTAGGAATCTTGTTGAGGAAGTCAGTTCCTAAGCCAACATGATGAAGTGTTGGGACTCTATTTTCTTCTGGTGGGTGCAGGATCTCTGTCTAATGCCTAGGTCCTTGATCTGCTTTGAGTTGAGTTTTGTGCAGAATGACAGGGGTTCAATTTCATTCTTCTACATATGGATTTTCCAAGCACCATTTGTTGAAGATGCTATCTTTTCTCCAATGTATGTGTATGGTGCCATTCAACTTCTTCTGGAGCATGAAGAAACATCATTGTGAATGTCTATTTCTAATTTACTTCCTTTGAAAGTAATAAGACAGTATTGGAAATGCACTTCTAACTCTCAAAGCTGTCTCCTAGAAAAAGCTATGGCCTTTGTCCTAGGAAATGGAGCTTCAGTCTGGGAATGTTTTTCAGCTTTATCTTCCCGATGTGAGATGTTTCCAAATAAAATCACACAATTATGATTCAACTGTTGTGCTTTCTGTAAATCTACCCCATTTCACTTATCCGGTCAGATTCAGCACCTCATAGCTCTTCGAAATGTCTCTGTGACAGCAGTCACACACCTCTCTTTCCTATTTGTTTCCCTTTGTAGCTCTGGTCTAAATAATGCTAGTCATATTGGTGAAAATCAATGAATACATGCTAACTGCTAGGTGACAATTATAAAGGCCTTTCTAAAGTCTATTTATTAAGATACCAAAGACTGAGGTTACTAGAAGAGTCATGTATATTTTTATATATAAACCACCATGAAGCCATGGATTTATCATTTTATTCTATTGTGATTAGTTTGGATTGATTAAAAGGTTTCTAATAGATAAGTTGAGTCATTCCCCAAAATCTCCCAATTTACTCAAAGTAGGAATTTTTCAAGAATTAATTATAAAACAAAAATTTTAGAGAACAATTACATCTTTCAGAATTATAATGTCACTTTCTTATGTAAATGGAATTTAGATGAGAAATATAATTTTTGAAAATTGTTTTGGTGTAAACCCTTCATATTTAAAATCTGAGTTATTGATTTTACATCAACAAATTGATCTTATGGCTCCCAAACAGAAGTAAACAGTGAAAATTTCAATAGTTCCTTAATTTTAGAAACCAAAGCAGGTGTTAGAGTAGTAATACATTTTTACAGTGCACTTTAGAGTAGATCTTCTTAAGATGAGGAGATTTTTGAGGTTTCAAAGAATCTAGGTCTTCAGTATCTTTTCCATATTTAGCAAGTACTAAGTACTTTGAATTAGGATGTTCTTTTAAGCTTCAGTCTGGGAATGTATTTCAAAAATTGGGATCTGAAAGTATCTATGTGTGTATGTCCATGGCTACATTCACGTGTGTGTGTGTGTGTGTGTGTGTGTGTACAATATTACTACCTCTTTATCAAAGAACAGTCATTCTCATTCATATTTAAATATGATCCCAGTTAAACAGCTTTTATTTTAACTGTCATCACCTTCTACTAAAAAATTAGCATGACTTCATTATGTTTATCAATAAGTATATACATCATTTATTAAATGTACAAGCAGCATCATTGATACCTTTGGTAGTTCAGCTCAGTTTCTTTTAAAATTGCAAGATATGAAGTAATAATTTTTGAAAGTTTTAATTATAATTATTCACAAATATTATTGTAAAAATTGAAATTCGTTGTGATATTTTCATGCATGCACAAATCATGCATTGATTATGTCACCCATCCTTCTTCTACTCTCAAACCCATCTCTTCTTCTCAGTCCTGAAGGTCTCTATTAATTTCTTCCTGTCCCCACTGCCCCTTGCCCTTTCCCATCTCTGTGGCCACTATTCTGTTCCACATGTCTATAATGTTGACTTAATGTTTTCTGTAAATGTTTGCAAATATGTGCATTTGTCTTCCAGTGTTAGTCTTGTTACACTCAACATAATGCTCTGTGGTTGCCTCATTGTTGCTGAATATTACAGGATTCCATTCTTTTTGTGGCTGAGTAGTATTCCATTGTGTACATATAACACACTTTCTTTATCCATTTGTCTGCTGAAGGGCATCTGGGTTGATTTTTGGTTGTTGCAACTTGTGCTTCAATAAACATGGAAGTTTAGACCTCCATATATCACTGTGGGAAAATGATTTCAATTCCTTTGGACATTTACCCAGTAGTGGAATTGCTGACTCATAAGGTAGCTCTTTTTTTTTCATTGTTTTTGAGGAATCCCCATACTGTTTAGTGACTGCAAATTTGTGTTCCCATCAGCAGGATATAAGAGCATTTTTTCCTTTGCATTCTCATCAGTATCTGCTATTTCTTGTCTTCCTTCCTTCCTTCCTTCCTTCCTTCCTTCCTTCCTTCCTTCTTTCTTTCTTTCTTTCTTTTTTGGTTACTTTAAAAAAAAATTATATCACATCAGTTACACTTCCATTGATTTACATATTGCCATTCTAGTGTCTGATGTATTCTGCTGTCTATCCTATTCTCTACTATCCCCCCTCCCTTCCCCTCCCCTCCCCTCCCAATCTGTATACAGGGTAAAAATGGGAGTTCATAACCCACTTGAATCAAACTGTGAAATATGATATATTAAGAACTATGTAATGTTTTGAACGACCAACAATAAAAAAAATTAAAAAAATTATACATGGACACAATCTTTATTTCATTTATTTATTTTTATGTGGTGCTGAGGATGGAACCCAGTGCCTCACATGTATGAGGCAACCGCTTTGCCACTGAGCCACAACTCCAGCCCCAATTTCTTGTCTTTTTATCATGGCTATTCTAACTTGGGTAAGATGATTTTTCATTATAGTTTTGACTTGCATTTCTCTGATTATTAGTAAAATCCAGCATTGTTTTTAAGTATTTATTGGTAATTAGTATGACTTTTATTTAAAGAAGTGTTTATTCTGCTCTTTATCCCACTTTTAATTAGGTTTTATGATTTTTGTGTCTCTGTGTTCATCTTTTTTGAGTTGCTTATATATTTCAATGCATTTTGGATGTACAATTTGCAAAAATGTTCTCCCATTCTGTAGATAGTCTCTGAATCCTATTGTTTCCTCTGGTGTGCTCAATCTTCTTAGTTTGATATAATCCCAAATGTCTATTTTTACTTTAGTTGTCTTTGATTTTGGGATTCTTTGTAAAAAAAGAAAAAAAAATTAGGAGTAAATTTAAGCTAGAAAATGGAAAAAATCCATAGCAAAAACTATAAAACATGGATGAGAACAATTATAGGAAACACACACACACACACACAAATAAAAGAAAAGATATCCTGTGTTCATGAATCAGAAGAATTAACATTTTTTAAAATGACCTGCCGCAGTCTGGCTGGGCACAATTCAGGAGCCACTTGTCAAAAGAAACTAACTTTATTTTTAGAACTACAAACGCCAAACAAAACAGCTCCTCAGGAAAAAACCCTCAGAGCCCAACTGCCACCACCGGCTTCCCCAAGCCTCTCACCCCCACAGAAACCTCACCACCTCCCACAATCCTCCTGCTCTTGAGGCTGATTGGCTGGGTCGTGTGGGTGGAGCCAAAGAAGTCCCCCAATGAGCAGCTCCGTGGAGGAGCCAATCAGCTAGATGTTGCTGGGGCCGCTGTGAGCCAATCATCAGCTGGCAGTCTGAAGGGCAGGGAAACAGCCCAATGAACATCACCGCAGAGGAGCCAATCAGCTAGATGTTGCTGGGGCCCCTGTGAGCCAATCATCAGCTGGCAGTCTGAAGTTTGCTGGCAGCTGGAAGTTTGCTGGGGCCCCTTGGCTGTGGCTCTCAACAATGACCATGCTGGGGCTGGGGCAGGGGCTCAGTGATAGAGCACTTGACTAGCATGTGTGAGGCCCTGGGCATGATCCTCAGCACCCCATAAAAATTAATACATAAAATAAAGATATTGTGTCCAACTACAACTAAAAAATAAATATTAAAAAAATGACCATGCTACCCAATGCAAAGATTTAATGTAACTCCCATCAGAATTTCAATTACTGTCTTCACACACAAAAAAGAAAATCTAAAATTTATATGGAATCATGAAAGATCCAGAATGGTCCAATTGATCCTCAAAAAAGAAAAACAAACAAACAAATAAAAACTAAACAAACAAACAAAAAAGATGGAAACATCATAATACTTGAATTAAAACATATTCCAAAGCTATAATTAGTAAATTAGCACTGTACTACTATAAAATATATAGACCAATGGAGCAGAAGCCAGAACTCAGAAATTAACCCAGACCCATACAGTTAATCGATTTTGGGGAAAGTTTGTAAGAATAGTCAGTGGAGAAATGTCAGTCTCTTTGATAAAAGGTGCTGGTAACATTGAATAGGCAAGTGCAGAAGAATGAAACTAGGTCCCTTTCTTTCACCACACACAACAATCAACCCAAATGGATCAAAGACCTAAATCTGAAACTATGAAATCAATGCAAGGAAGCATAAGGGAAATACTGAGAGATAGTCATATAGGCAAGAGCTATTTATTTATTTATTTATTCAGAGAGGACTCTAAGATCAGAGTTAACAAAAGTAAAAATAAATAATTTTGAGTACATGCCGAGCCTTTGGGTGCATTCTTAGTAAGTTTGAAGCAAACGGCATCCTCAAAATTTATAGTGTGCCTTTCCCAGGAATCATCATTGTATTTCAAAACAAATTTGTGTTGCAAAATGGTTAGGGAGGGCTTTGACATGAACAGTGGCTGCCCAGGCTCTTATACTGATCAGCTTCTCCTCGTCCAGCTGCTCCTATTTAATACTGGGAGTTGTTAACACTCCGCTCTGATTTAACTTAGATGCATATATCATGATGGAAGGAATGTGGTCTTTTAAAAGTAGAATTTGCTACACAGATCCCCTCTGGGTGTTATTTTAATCTATTTAGTGAGAAATTTTTCAGAAACAGATTTTTAAAGACACTGAAGCTTTGAATGGCAGTCGGCATGTACAACTTGCAGCTGAATGAAGACAGCTGTGAGTATAATTATGGAAACAAATCACCTGCCTAATGCCCTAACATTGTGTTTAGGTGCCGTGGACAAGGCAGATGAAGGCTTTTAACATTTATATTGATTTCTGGGAAGCTGTTTTAAATAAACATCATAAAATCATTCAGAAAGAAAAAGGCAGGATCAATTTTATAATCAATATGTAGCCATTATTTTGCTTTTAGTAATGACAAACAATGCCATTTTATAGTTCTCTCCAATCCTCTAACTTTATTAGGTGAACGTCTGATTCACCTAAAAGGTATAAACCTGGAAGCTAGTAACTAGAACAGAGTTGAAGGGATGATAGATGCTTCTCTGGTAAGGCATTTTGAAGGACTGTTGAACTGACCCCTTTCCAAAGAAGGAAATAAATGTGAAATCTTTTTCTGAAGACTGATAGGCCTCATTGTTCCCTAAATAAAGTAGTTATATAGCATTCTGACCTTTATATTGAATGCAATTTAAAAGCTTATAATTATCAAAGTATAGACAAAGTTTTCATTTTTTATCCCAAATTTCTTCTGGGAGAGAGATTGTGTAGTCTAGGTATCTTAAGATTCCCTAATAACTATTTTTTAAAAACTTTTCTCTGCTAAAAATTAGTCAAGTACTCCTCTTATTCTTGACTATTGACAGGATATCCTCTTATTCATCTTTGAGAATATAAAAGCAAACAAGCAAACAAAAGCCCTATTGCATCTTACCATCACTAACTGCAATTCCCTGCATGACCTGCACCCATATTGTCTTCCCTTCCTTCCTCTCTTTCAAAATCCTTATATCCTACTTGATCTTTTAACTCATGCTTTAGATATTTTTAACTTTGGATTTATTCAAGACCATTCTCTAAAATTATCCCTTCTCTCCTGTAAAAATTATTTTGAGTCCAAATTAATCATTCCCATTGACAGAAAAATATGCTTCCATATTTTCCATATTTTGAACAATAAAAACAAAACTCCAACACACCTGGAATCATTGTCCATCCTTCAGTCACTACTTTATTTTTCAACTTACCTTGGTAACAACCTGGGAGCATTTGTCATCAGTCACCTGGATGTCACTTAGATCCTCAGTAGTATGTGGCCTTGTTCACTGTGTTGTTTTCTCCTTTTCTGTGACCTTGCCTCTTGGCTTGTCTCATGCTTCCCTGTCTCAAACCTCTTTCTTGGATCCTTCCCTTTCTCTGATCAGTCGTTGCATGTTAGAATTGCTAGGTCATCTTGGGTCCCTTTCTCTTTGTATCTATTCTGAAAACTTTGGTGATCTCATCTGGTCCTTAGACTTTAAATACCATCTTAAGTAGGATGGTGTGAAAGTCTGAATGAGATTTTTGTTTTTGTTTATTTCTGCCTCTGGAGATACAGAGATTTCAGCTGGGAGAGAACATTGCTAAGAATAAAGTTACTATCTTCTCTAGGGCCAGTTTCTAAGCAAGTCCAGTTCTGGTTTGAGATGATGCCATGCTTCAGGGAAAAGAGTGTTGGAACCACTTTCAGCATCAGGAAAGTTCCCAAGAAAACTAAGAATGAGAATGAATTTGACTTTCTGGGAATTCAGGGACTGTGGGGAAACCAAGCTCCTTCACATGAATTTACAGGTATTGGAACATCTAGGCCCCATTATGTGGGGTCTGGTTATTGATTGTCTCTATTTGAAAAGCGGTTCTACTTTTTGGAAACAGAGAATATTTAATTGTGGAGCAATGGCAGAACCAGTAGCATTTAACATGTCGCTTGGTATGAAACAATTAAAATTGGCTGCTTTTTGTAAAAAGCCTTAACTTGGAACAGGTTTGAGAAAAAGAAACATTCACTGGGATTGCCATTTCTTGGTGGTCAGAGTCCAGTCACCTGTAGCCCTACTCTACCCAGGAAATCCACTGCTCCAGGGATTTAGCCAGTCACTCTCACCTGCATGTGAGAGGGTCCTTTCAGGAAACTTAGAGGATAACCATTCTGCAACAAGGAAATATTTTGGTGGTATATAATTGACATGTTATGACATATCTCATAACCTATTTTAGCATCTGTATGATTCTCTGTGTCTCTCATTTCCAGGTCCTATCTTTTACCTCCAGTCCCTGGAATTTAAGAGGGAACTCTTAAGTTAGAAAGACTTAGATATATACTTTGGATACATAAGGAGAATGGAAGAAAAAAGTACTTTTTTTGAAATGAGAAATGTGAGGAAGTATTTCAGATGAGGTTTTCTGTTTGTGTTGCTTTTGTTTCTGTTTCTGGTAAAAATCAATCTTTTACCACATTCATCATTACTTTATGAAATTCAATGTGGCTTTTTCACTTTGTACAGTTTTAGCTCCTTTTAGTGTGGGTCATCACCCAAGGATTTTCTAGATTCACTTATCGGTAGGAAAGCATGTTTCTGAAATTTTTTATGTAATTTTGAAAAGACATAATTTATTTCTACTCTATGTGATAAGTTTTGTCTTTTAAAAATGTTATGGAATCACCAGTAGTTAGTGCAATATATTCGGTAATTTTATTTGGATTGAATAACACTTGATATAAGTATATTTCTATTTTGTTCAAGTATTTTAATGGAGAATCTTAATGGATGATGTTTATGAATGACCTGAGCTGAGAGGTCAAGTAAATTTGATCTTCATATTCCACTGTGCATTCTTGTTCCCCCCACCCTTTTTTGGTGCTCACCATCTGGCCCAAGAGAGGAGGACCTCAATTCCAGGCCCCTGTGTGACTCTTCCAACCCTTGAGGTCCAATCTGTAGAAGACCTCTTTCTATCCTACACATATTGACCTCTAGAGAGAGTTCACCATGAACTCTCAGAAATTAATACTGTTTCTGCCGTGCAGGAATTGAAACACCTGAAAGTTCATTTAGGTTCAACTTATAAGAATCCAAAGGATATAAAATGTGGACATGGAAGAACTTTAGATGGACCATTAAATGTATCTATGAAGAACATTTCCTATGGAGTCTGCCAATTGGTAAATTTCTTAATTTTCTTCCTATGCAGGAAACTCCACTAATAAGATCACTGCTCAGCAGTGTCTTCCAGTTTAGTTCTCTTATAGATGGAAAATGAGCTGAAATCACCTGGTCCAGCAGGGGTGTCTGACTCTGGGAAGCTCTTTCACATATGCATCCTACTGCACAGGATGACAGGCACCTCTCCAAGGCTTTCTCCTCTCATATAAAAAAAAGAGGTGACAATTGCTAGGAAGTCTTTGATCAGCCTTAAGGATGTGCATCAAAACTCCAGTGATAGAAGAGGGGAATGTTTGTTTTATGCCTGGCTTCCTCTGCCATTAATTTTGTTATTAAAATAATCTTGACTAGAATAATAAACCTGAAGTAACACTCTCATATTGAAATGCTGAATTTAATTTTTAAAAAGAACTTGATTTTGGGTGATGTGTATAAAAATAGGCAATTTTATATATTTATTACAAATTGAAGATGCATCATTAAAAATTTGGGAGCATGTACATTTATGCTTCACTTACTTTTTGTGTAGCAATTAGATCTGCTAACAGCTGTAAAAGTTATAAAGAATTATAATTATTTAGTATTATTACTTTCTATGAAGTTAGATTAATTAAAATATTTAGTTCTGTTATACAGTCCTTTGTAGCAGAATTTATGATATAGGATGGTTTCCTGTTATTTACAAAATCGATGTACTGAAAAAAAACGCATAAATAATTTAGTTCTCTAGCACTTGTCAGCCACATTTTTATATGTGCAATCTAGCATGTGAGAAAGGGCTGGAGGAGGAAAAGATTCAATCGGTGTCAATGGTGTTGCTGATGGACACCAACTGAAGTACTGTCACCAGGCAGCTACAATTTACATGTGCTCAAAAGTCTGGGTAGCCTAAGAGAGAGGGTTTTATATTCAGGTGGATATATTTCTCTTAGAACTGCTCCGGACCTCACGTTTCTAAAATTCTGAGACATTCATATTTTAAAAACTGGTCTGAGCTACTGTATATTTCATCTTTGGAATTTGGCAGATATTCACCTGAGGACGACTTGGGCAGAGAGTAAAAGCATCATAAAGAGCAAAGGGAGTGCATAATAGCACGTGTGTGCGCATGTGTGTGTGTATAGGTGTCCTTGTGAAACTTTAGAGACCGAATTACTTCAATCTGGAATTATTGAAATATGTAAAGCTTATGTTTCTAGATATTTTGATCATGGTGCATTGATATAGAATATTTGGGGGGTAGATGTGCCACGAACTGGAAAATGAGAGAAAGGAGAAGAGAGAGTCAGGGAACTCAAGGCATTATAGTATATATGAAGCTCAGCACAGTGAAGCTAGAAGACAGAAAGCTAAAAATTCAAACACAAACCAACCAATGAGAAATCCTGATTCAGTTGTTGAGGAATTGGTACTATCTCAAAAATAGGAGTCATAAGAGGAGAAATACCATATATGTATATATATATATGTGTGTATGTATATGTGTGTGTGTGTGTGTGTGTGTGTGTGTGTGTGTGTGTGTGTATATTTCCATGCACCTAGAACTTCAGGTAAAAGAAGAAAAAGATCTATCTGGTAAAGATATTTTCTTAGCAGACCTGCACCAGTCTCATTTGTCTTTTATTAAATTTTATTTTATTATTATTTTTTTTACTTTTTTACCTCTCTTTCTCGCACTCATCCTTTGTAGGAAATTTGTAAAGTCTATGTTCCATGGTGTGGTCATATTTTTTCTGCTTTTGTTCTTTCCCTCTCAACTCTCTCTGGCAAATCCCCAACAGAGACCACCTCTGTCTTTCCATTGTAGTTACCTCATCCAATCCGATAGAAATCCGTCATTCTTCCACCAGCCGTGTACTCATTTACTGGAGGATTGTGTATTGACCGCCCATCCGTAGGTCACTGACTATGCTCAGGCCCAGGGATTAAGATGAAAATGGCAGAATCCCTGTTCTCCAGAAACTGACAGCTGATTCCAACTGTCCAACAGCAGAGGGCAGATGGACCACTGTGTTGTCAGTGTCCACTTAATCTTCATTTATAACAAGAAGCTCAAGAGTGTTTATTTTGCCTGTTGCAAGAACTATGTGACTGCAACATGACAGCAAAGAAAAGTCAGAATCCTAGATGTGGATTTCACTTTTTGTATGTGGACACCTCATCCCAGACCATGAGGCTCCCAGTATAGAGAATGTAGAGTTTATGAGGTTGTTCATGTCTCTGAAATTGTGACAGGAGCAATGAATAACAAATACACCGAAGGAATCATGGCAGATAATTACATGTAGAATCTATATTCTCTTTGGATGCTTCTATTTTTAATTTTTAAAATATTGTAAAATAAAAACAATAAAGATTTACCACGTAATGAGATTATCCTTCAAGTAATACACACAGCAACCATATGAGGTTGGAAATAATTTTTATAGAAGCAGAAAAATTCTCAGAGAGGATAGTAACTTGCTCAGACACCCATCCATTGGCCCACAGAGGCAGGGTATGGAGTGAGGAGTTTCAGTCTCCACAGCCCTGTTCTTAACCTAGACTTCATGGTCTCTCTGCCTGTAAGCTGAGAAAACTTTTAGAAGTGCTCTGCTTTGCCTCTGTAGCTGATGATCATTCTGCTTTCGCTTCTGGTTTTCCCATTGCAAAATGAAAGAGATGAAACATTTCCCCTTGGGTAGAAAAATCCTGAGAAGGGTGTATTTTAATTAAATTCAAGTAAAATTTACATGGCAGTTGGGGTATGAATTTATTCTCTCTTTCACAATCCTTCAGGGTCACTTAATTCCTATCTCTGAGGTAAAGATTTTGTACTGAACTTGTATTAGTGAGTATTTTGTTCTGTTCAAATTCCTTTTCAACTTCACAATGTATTTTCAAACATATAGAACTGAAAATAGCACAGCTCTTTAAAATTTATCTTGGTTAAAAAGATGTTTGGTATTTTAATTTTATACCCAGGCTCAGCGTTTCACAAAATGTATCTTTGGGGCACACTAGTGTTTCCTAGAAGTTAATAGGTAATAGTAATTTCATTTGGAAAAAATATGCTAACAATATATTAAACACACATATATATGGACAATCATTTCTCTGTAAAATACAAAAATCACTAAGCAAATTTGTATTTTTAAAAATTTATACAATGGTTTGGTTGTAAGAAAAGAGGTGCTGTGATGATAGGAGCATTCCCTGAAAGGCACACTAATAAGGATATCCCAGGCTCTCCAGCTATAACACAGACTTTCCAGCACATTTGAACAGTGACATGTGCTTGGCTTTGTTCTCTGTGTGTATATCTGTGACCATATAATTATTTTACATATTTGTCATGCCATTTTAAGTACAATTATGACTTTATCTGTGTCCTCCCTGTGCCAATCACTTAGTAGGACCAAGAAACAAAAGACAGGATGCAGGACATTGTACCTGCCCACTGAGGTCCCCAGCTGGTAAGAGAGAAGGGGGCCAACCTGTGTGAGAGCGGAACTTCACAGGTGTTGATGTGCAGGTAGGCATGAGGACTTCTGGCAAGTCAAACAAGGGTCAAGGGGAGCAGATGTGGGGTTCCACTTGCCATTTCAGGAAAAGTGGTGCTTGAGAAGTTTTGGAAGGTTAAGAGATTAGCTGAACATGGAAGAGGCACAGGATGTCTTTAAATAAGCCAACTCTCCTTTTCTGAAATCTCTTCTTTTGTATATTACTGTAATCCTCCCTCTGGGCAAGATGCATTCCAAGATCCCCAGTAGATAGCATCTATATGTATTGTACTGTTTTTCCCCCCAAATATCCTGCAGTGTTGCCACATTGTCCCAGAGTTAATCTTTCTTTCCATGTTTCATGCTCTAGTTTTATGCTTTACTAGTCCTGTGTTTGGGGATCATTATCAAGTGAAATAAGGGTTATTTGAACATAAGCACAGTGATAATGGACCAGCCCATCTGATAACTAAGATGACTACTAAGTGACTAATGGGCAGGTAGCATAAAATTCATGGATGACTGGACAAAGGGATGAATGATTTATGGCCCTAGAAAAGTTAAAACTTCTGAGTTCTATATTTCTGATTGAATTTTTCATTTAATATTTCTGGATTGATTGACAGAAGATAACTGAAACAGGTTTGGGCCCAAATCCCCCAAAATGCAATCCTGAACATTATAATTATAAATGTCAAAATGTCAAAATCTTAAAAAAATAGTTGTAGAAAATAATGGAAGTAACTCTTTAAAATACATTTATTTATGATACTAAAGCTGATTTACCTAAAACAAATAGAAAAGAATATGCAAGCATAACACAATGCTTCATAGACTACTATAAATAATAAAATAGGTAACAGGACTTAGGTATGCTAACAGTGTTCACATGGGTAGAAGAGTTATGAGTGGAGGAAACTTATTAATAAAGAAATAGATAAAAAAGTGAAATGTCTAAACACAGAACTATAATTGATAATTGTGGGCATCCAGCTTTATAATAACTGTGATTATCAGAAATACCATGGAGGACAAACTAAGTCATTTGATGAGATCAGTTTGAAACTGCCATAAATTACCAATGTATATGCAATCACCCCCAAAATAAAAATCTTGAGAAATTTTCTTTCACAAATGCAGGTGTGCAAAAAGGATGTATCTTCATTTATTGATGAGGTTTCAATGTTTTTATGCACACACACAATACTTACACACAAAGTTCATATGATATAGCACTTTTGTGAAGTCAAGTTTGCAAAAAATGTAAGACCTCTATTATTGGAAATGATATAGAGATGTAATACATAACCTAGCATACATAACCTAGCAACTTTTATTTTTTTATTTTTATTTTTTTTAAAGAGAGTGAGAGAGGAGGGGGAGAGAGAGAGAGAGAGAGAGAGAGAGAGAGAGAGAGAGAGAGAGAGAGAGAATTTTTAATATTTATTTTTTAGTTATCGGCGGACACAACATCTTTGTTTGTATGTGGTGCTGAGGATCGAACCCGGGCCGCACGCATGCCAGGCGAGCATGCTACCGCTTGAGCCACATCCCCAGCCCCAACCTAGCAACTTTTAAAAAGCAGTTCTGCAATTTAAAATAATGTGTACTGGGGAGAAAAACAAAAACTCTCCCAAAACATGCAAACAGTTAAAAAAGAAAATTCAACATATGAAAAAGTATTTTATGGGGTAGACTATAGGTAATCACATACAGATAGTCTATCAGAGTTGGCTGAGTTTTATGATTATTAATTGTATTTTTAAATTTGCATTGTGATGATAGCTGCTTTTTTCTTTTTTTCTTTTAAGGCATGGCTTTCCTCAGAGAATAAGTTCACATTAATTTTTTATGCGGTGCTGCTCTTTTTGAAAATCTGTGATTCAATATACTCTCAAATGAGCATTCCCTTTTAACCTCCCCAACTTCTGTGCCTTCTCTGTGATGTTTTGGGTACACAAGATTCATGTGTATGCTTCAACACACACCACGAACTTGGTGGAAACAATACTGATGATCAACACAACACAGTTACATAAGCATCTTCTGATCCTACCATGCCTGTCATTATATTTGAAACAGTTAGTAACTTTACTGGCTTGCTCAGGCAAATTCAGTTTTAATTCATTCAAATCTCCTAGAATTTCATCAACTGGAAGGAATGTCAAGGCAGACAAATCACAGATTTTAAACTGAAAGCTTTGTCTTTGCCATATTTTGTGGCAAACACATTCCCCAGAATTTGACTATGTATCCCTCCCTTTTTATAGAAATTTCAGTTTGGGGGATTTTTAGCTTTTACGTTTTCAACATTTTGGGTTATGTTGTTTGAGATTGTGTTTTTTGTGAATTTTTATTGCCACTGATTGAAATCATGAAAAGCAAAACCATGGATAAGTGGAGGAGCTGACTGCAGAGCTACTAATTTTTTTTAAGGAAAGAATAAACAAAATCATGATTTAGCCCAATTAGTCTCTAAAGTCATGTTTGCATAAAGAATTTTAGAACATGTTTCTATTTTTTAAAAAATATTTCTTAGTTGTCAATGGATCTTTTATTTCATTTATTTATTTATTTATATGTGGTGCTGAGGATTGAGTCCAGGGCCTCACACATACTAAGCAAGCGCTCTACCATTGATCCACAACTCCAGCCCCCATATTTCTATTTTTAATAATTTTGGATATATTTATTACTTTCAGGAGACTAAAATGTTTAGCATAATGGAAATAAAAGTTCACCTACCTATCTTTGAAAGATGAGTGGCATTATATTATTAAGTTTATTTGGAAAGATTAAATGGCATTGCCAGTTGTTATTCTAGAATTATTGTTGAGATTCAACCTAATATAACAGTAATTACCACCTGCCTTCTGTCATATAAGCTCTATATGGAAAAATACAAAGGATAGCCAAGATAGCTGAGAGTTGAATTTGTCTTCAAAATAGTGTTTTCAGAGAGAGTAAATATCTCTCACCTGCTCATATGCCTCTTGTATTTTTGCTTTGTCTATCTGGGTATATAATCCATTTTGTACAGTTGTAGAGTGTAACGTCAACTTTAATGATTTGTTTTAAATGAAGAATTGTCACTTCTTGTAATAGCAAATAAAAACAAAAACAAAACTGAATAAAGTGAGTGAGGATAATGGTGTAATAATAATTTCCGTTAAAATACCATTTTGGTGTTTGACTTCTATCATTAAATTATGCCATATTACATTTTATCTTTGAAACTTAAATTCAAAGCTAAGAAAGTAACTTGTTAAACAGTCTTTATTCTTTCCCTTTTGAGGAAAAAAAACGTAGAGGAAAGAAAGATAGAAGCCAGTCAGTAGGATTGATATTAAACTTCACAAAAGATAAGAAGTTATACGTTCTACTATTTAGATTTATTTTATTGCTGAACAAAAAGACAGTTTGCCTAGTTTCTCAAAGGAAAAAACATCAACTTGTATTTTAAATGATGACTCTGGTTTTATGCAATTTTCAGAGTAGAAATTACAATAAAATCCCTGGTTTATAAAGTTTGAACTTCCAGGAAAACATTGAAGAGTTTAATAAATTAATGTTAATGCTAAGAATAAATTTATAAATGTACTCTGTTTAGTTTTTTCTAAGCACAGAGAAATTATCAACCACAGATGGCACCCCCATTGCTTTTGAATTATAGAATCTTTGTCCCATAAAATTCTCAAGTAATCCCAACCTTCAGGACATCTTAGAATTTACAAATTTACTGGAAATGTAGATCTTTGTAGTTTTTTAATTCAAGAAAAAATAAATCTTTCTAACTTTAATATCAATAAAAGAAAAATTGAAATAGTTCTTGCTAATAAAAAATGCAGATGAAAGTTTACTGGAGTTCTCAATTATTTTAGTTTTTTTAATGTCAGAAAGTACCATAAACTGGGGAGTTGAAACAACAGTCAACATTCTCACGATGCTGGAGGGTAGAAGTTCAAAATCAAGATAGCAGTAGAACTATACTCACTCTAAAATATGGAAGAAATCTTTCTTGCTATTCCCTAGCTTCTGGTGGAGGTCGCAATCCTTGGTATTCCATGGTTTGGAGCAGTATTACTTCAATCTTTCCATTGTCACATGGCTTTCTTTCTGGGTATGTCTGTCTTCTCCTAAAGACCCTTACGAATTAAGAGTCCACCCTACTACAGTGTGTTGTCTTAACTAATCATGTCTACAAGGACCATATTTCCAAATATGTTGTTCACACTCTGAAGGACTGGAGGTTTGGACTTCTACATATCTCTTTTTGGGAAAAATTCAAACTCACATTTGACCATTTTCTTTTCCTTTCTTTCTTTTTTGAGTTTTTGTTTTGCTTTTTGTAAAATAAATAAGTAAATAAACAAATAAAATAAAATGTACAGAAAAATTGCAAAGAGCATCCAGGCATTCAGAGGATTTCCATGTACCTTTTTTTTTTTTCCCTTTTGGTACCGGAGATTGAACCCAAGGGCACATCCCCAGTCACTTTTTATATTTTATTTAGAGATAAAGTCTCACTAACTTACTTAGGGCCTTGTTGCTGAGGCTGCTGTGAACTTGTGACCCTCTTGTCTCAGCCTCTGGAGCCACTGGGATTGCAAGTGTGTGCCACTGCACCCAGTTCCATATACCTTTTACCGAATTTCTCCTAATGATATCTTTCACAGCTATGATACATAGCTCAAAACTCAAAAGTTAATACTGATGGAGTTCTACCAAGAGACTTTATTTACATTTCAATAATTTCCCTATTAATCTATTAATGCCAATTCTGTTTCTTTTTCTTCTTCCAGAATTCAATTCAGGATACCAAGTTTCATTTAGTCAACTTAATCGTATCTCTAATCTGTGACAATTTTCTCTCTCCTTGGTTTTCTTGAACTTAGCATAGAAACTTTGGAAGAATACTGGACAGGTATTCTGAAGAATGTCTTCATTTGATTTTTTCATCAATATCATTCTGGGATTATGAATTTGGGGGAAGGATACTGCAAGAGTTAAATGCCCTGCACCTCACTTCATATCAGGGATACATGATACCAATGTGGTTTAGTTTTAATGATGCCAACTAATCTTGACCCCTTGGTTAAGATGGTACCTAACATAGACAAAGTTACCAAGTGCTACATTTCTACACTTTATGTTTGAGGAACAAGTCACTTAATCCAGTGACAATGAGAATGAGGAGAGTTCAGTTTCACCTCTGGGATGAGAAGAATATCAAAGAATTGGGAAATTTATGTAAAAACCAACATAGCAATTGATAAATATATTTTTTAGGAGATACTTTGAAGTTACACAGGTTACCTATTATTCTTAAAATTTTGCCCATTAGTTTTATCATTCTACAGCATTTCTTGTCTGCAGCAATTATTTCTATATTCTCCAGTTATGACATTCTGCTTAACTCCTACCATATTCTTTTGAAAAGCAACTAAAAATATAATGATTCTGGTGTAGGATTAAAGTAATTATATCCATCAGGGTGGTTTATGACTAACTAAATGCATTTACAGTGTTTTCTTTTTAATAACAGCAGCTCTAAGAAATAAAAGCTCATCACCATGCTCTCTGATGGACTTCAAGCTCATCAGAGCATGAACAATGCAAAGGTGCTTAATGGTCTCCAGAGAAAGCACATCGCCCTTTTGTGACAGTGTTCATTTGCATACACATGTTTAGCCCCAGCAGGAGGTGTGCATTCAGGGGTCTCATAGAGTATAAATATAGACATTCTTTGGGAAAAGCAATTCTTCATAAACTTTATAACCTTATTCCAAACTCAAGTTGTCAGTTTACAGCTTTCCAGATTGAAATCTTAAATCAAGAAAATGTCACACGTGTACAGTAACTGGTCTAATCTTTTCTGTAAATTGCTACCTGTGGTTTTCAAAAACATAGTAAATTGCTGGCAATTGACAATGTGTCTCTCTGCACAGCTAACTCCACTTCTGCAGTTAACAAGTCAGTCTTCAATTATTCATGCACATCACCCAATGTTTAGGCTTTGAATGACAGCTATTAATTTTAGGGACCTGCAATTCCTTTATACTGAACTACAGTTGGTCACCTGATTCTTTCCATTTTCATCATATGTAAAATTAAAACTGTAATCAGAAAAAAAATTTACTATACCCTTTGTCTCCGTATCTCAGTTAAAAGTGAGCACAACTTGCTATTCAGTCTCTGCTGTCCTACGCTGCTCTGAAGTAGGGCAGGATGTTTTCTCAGACTAATAACTCAAGTGTTCTCTAATAGCTCAAATAGACAGAGCTAGTTTTTCCTTCGTTAATTCTGTAATTCCAGGAGAACAATATAATGATTAATTACATGTACAAATGAAAACATCAGATGGTCCGTTAAGAAATGGCACTATTACACCATGGCATATTGTTCTGGAAATGAGGTTAGATGATTTCCCCCAAAGGGCTGAATCAAATAGAATTTTTATTCCTTGAATAAATGGGGGAGATACAATACTTATTCTGAAAAGACTTCTCTTTTTTTTAAGTGAATAATGACTTTTTTAATCTAGAAAAATCTTTAGATATGAAGTAATTACAGAGTCACAGCAGATATTTGTCGTAACTCGGTGAGAAGACTTCTTTTTTTTTTGATTGTTCAAAACATTACAGAGCTCATGATATATCATCTTTCATACATTTGACTCAGTTGGGTTTTGAACTCCCATTTTTACCCCAAATACAAATTGCAGAATCACATCGGTTACACATCCACATTTTTACATAATGGCATATTAGTGACTGTTGTATTCTGCTACCTTTCCTATCCCCTACTATCCCCCTTTCCCTCCCCTCCCCTCCCATCTTCCCTCTCTACCTCCTCTGCTGTTGTTCGATTCTCTCCCCTTATCTTTTCCCTCCCCCTTGCCCCTCACAATCTCTTATAATTTTGTGTATCATTGAAGGTCTCCTACCATTTCCATATGCTTTCCCTTCTCTCTCCCTTTCTCTCCCCCCATTCGTGTTTGTTTACTGTTAGTCTTTCCCTCATGCTCTTCCTTCCTGTTCTGTTCTTAGTTGTTCTCTTTATATCAAAGAAGACATTTGGCATTTGTTTTTTAGGGATTGGCTAGCTTCACTTAGCATAATCTGCTCTAATGCCATCCATTTCCCTGCAAATTCTGTGATTTTGTCATTTCTTAGTGCTGCATAATACTCCATTGTGTATAGATGCCACATTTTTTTAATCCATTCATCTATTGAAGGGCATCTAGGTTGGTTCCACAGTCTAGCTATTGTGAATTGTGCTGCTATAATCATTGATGTGGCAGTATCCCTATAGTGCGCTCTTTTAAGGTCCTCAGGGAATAGTCCGAGAAGGGCGATAGCTGGGTCAAATGCTGGATCCATTCCCAGTTTTCCCAGGAATCTCCATACTGCTTTCCAAATTGGCCTCACCAATTTGCAATCCCACCAGCAGTGGAGTGTACCCTTTTCCCCACATCCTCGCCAACACTTATTGTTGTTTGACTTCATAATGGCTGCAAATCTTACTGGAGTGAGATGGTATCTTAGGGTAGTTTTGATTTGCATTTCTCTGATTGCTAGAGATGGTGAGCATTTTTTCATGTACTTGTTGATTGATTGTATGTCCTCCTCTGAGAAGTGTCTGTTCAGGTCCTTGGCCCATTTGTTGATTGGGTTATTTGTTATCTTATTGTTTAATTTTTTGAGTTCTTTGTACATTCTGGAT
This sequence comes from Spermophilus citellus, assembly GCF_964194105.1. Lineage (NCBI taxonomy): Eukaryota > Metazoa > Chordata > Mammalia > Rodentia > Sciuridae > Spermophilus > Spermophilus citellus. Next base: position 38,856,323 of record NC_138194.1, on the reverse strand, counting down.
ATTAGGGCTCTATCTGAAGTGTGAGGGGTAAAAATTTGTTCCCAGGATGTAGGCTCTCTATTTACCTCTTTTATTGTTTCTCTTGCTGAGAAAAAACTTTTTAGTTTAAGTAAGTCCCATTTGTTTATTCTTGTTATTAATTCTTGTGCTATGGGCGTCCTATTAAGGAATTTGGAGCCCGACCCCACAATATGTAGATCGGAGCCAACTTTTTCTTCTATCAGATGCAGTGTCTCTGATTTGATATCAAGCTCCTTGATCCATTTTGAGTTAACTTTTGTGCATGGCGAGAGAAAGGGATTCAGTTTCTTTTTGTTGCATATGGATTTCCAATTTTCCCAGCACCATTTGTTGAAGATGCTATCCTTCCTCCATTGCATGTTTTTAGCCCCTTTATCAAATATAAGATAGTTGTAACTTTGTGGATTAGTCTCTGTGTCCTCTATTCTGTACCATTGGTCCACCTGCCTGTTTTGTTACTCTATTCTGTACCATGCTGTTTTTGTTACTATTGCTTTGTAGTACAGTTTGAACTCTGGTATCGCTATACCTCCAGATTTGCGCTTCCTGCTTAGAATTGCTTTTGCTATTCTGGGTCTTTTGTTTTTCCATATGAATTTCATGATTGCTTTATCTATTTCTACAAGAAATGCCGTTGGGATTTTGATTGGCATCGTACAAAGGAAGAAATAGAAGAAGCCATCAAAAGACTACCAACCAAGAAAAGCCCTGGACCAGATGGGTATACAGTGGAGTTCTACAAATCTTCAAAGAAGAATTAATACCAATACTTTTCAAGCTATTTCAAGAAATAGAAAAATAAGTAGCTCTTCCAAATTCATTCTATGAGGCCAACATCACTCTGATCCCGAAACCAGACAAAGACACTTCAAAGAAAGAAAACTACAGACCAATATCTCTAATGAACTTGGATGCAAAAATTCTCAATAAAATTCTGGCAAATCGAATATAAAAGCATATCAAAAAACTTGTGCACCATGATCAAGTAGGATTCATCCCTGGGATGCAAGGCTGGTTCAATATACGGAAATCAATAAATGCTATTCACCACATCAATAGACTTAAAGACAAGAACTATATGATCATCTCAATAGATGCAGAAAAAGCATTTGACAAAGTACAGTATCCCTTTATGTTCAAAACACTAGAAAAACTAGGGATAACAGGAACTTACCTCAACATTGTAAAAGCTATATATGCTAAACCTCAGGCTAGCATCATCCTAAACGGAGAAAAACTGAAGGCATTCCCTCTAAAATCTGGAACAAGACAGGGATGCCCTCTATCACCACTTATATTCAATATAGTTCTCGAAGTACTAGCTAGAGCAATTAGACAGACAAAAGAAATTAAAGGCATAAAAATAGGAAAAGAAGAAATTAAATTATCGCTATTTGTGGATGACATGATAATATATTTAACAGACCCAAAAGGGTCTACAAAGAAGCTTCTAGAGTTAATAAATGAATTCAGCAAAGTGGCAGGTTATAAAATCAACACGCATAAAATCAAAGGCATTCCTGTATATCAGCAACAAAACCTCTGAAAAGGAAATGAGGAAAACCACTCCATTCACAATATCCTCAAAGAAAATAAGATACTTGGGAATCAACCTAACAAAAGAGGTGAAAGATCTATACAATGAAAACTACAGAACCCTAAAGAGAGAGATAGAAGAAGATCTCAGAAGATGGAAAAATGTACCCTGTTCATGGATAGGCAGAACTAGCATCATCAAAATGGCGATATTACCCAAAGTTCTCTACAGGTTTAATGAGAAGACTTCTTAATGCTGTTGTTTAGTATTTTCAGAAATGAGATTTTTCTTCAAGAATACCTATATATCCCTAAAACACTTTTTAAAAATCTATTGAATCTAAATTAAATAGTATTCTTCTACTGTGAGGTAGTCTTATATTTGAGAAGCACATCTGTCTGTGTTTGCATAGGAAAAATAACTTCAGGGCATCTTAAAAGGAATCCTAGGGGGAAGTCATATCACCATTGCTCTAGTTTATAACACTGTAGCTTAGTAGCTTTATTGAGAATATGTCTCTACAAATCTAAGGACAGTGACCCGTGCTCTGATCCATGATGGTGTATGTTCACAATGTAACCTACAGGTAGATTTGGGAATAAGCATGTATGGAAACAGGCTCTTAAGTGCAAATTCATTGCAAGAGACAGAAAAACAAACCTCTTTTTTTCACATAGTTCTCATATGTGGCTATCAGCATTAAGAATTAAATATTAAGTCTTCATTCTTCTGGTTCTTAGAGTAATATGTAAACCCATCACACATTTTTCCAGGAAGACTTTAGCTCACACAATGTGCGAACATTCCTGTTCTATGTACTCAGAATTCTAGGGGAAAACTCTTATCAAAATGTTCTATATTCTGTTATTATTATTTAAATTGCCTATGTTTTCCACTATATAGAAAATTTCATGAGAATAGAATTATCTTGTATGTGCTTACATTCCAAATGCCATGCTCATAAGTTCTAAATTAAAATTTGGATATCAGTTTGCATTAGGCTGATTATATATTGCAGTACAATGGTCTGACAGATATTCTGTTATAGAAGAAACCCAATGTTAGATAAATCAGAGCTGAAACAAAAATTCTAAAAAAAAATATGAGGTCCTAGGATCTCCTATCTTTCTGCACTATTACCCCAATCAATGACTTACCTGCTCATGGTTATCTTACAGCACCAGCCAGCTATTTGAACTCCAGACAATTCTTCCCCCATCTTTCCTTGTGTAGTTACTTTGCTTTCCTCATCATTCTACTTAACCTGAATTCTCAGACTTCATCTTTTAAAGTAAGGGATCTAGAATTCCTTTGCTAAGCCTAAGGGAGCATTGTGGGCATCCTGTGATGAACATACCAGTCAAATCATAATTAAATGCAAGGCTGTGATAGTGCCTCTTATGTACAAGGCCACTCCAAAATACTTAACTCACAATTTCCCATGAAATCAACAATAAAATTTCTCTGTACAAAGAGAAATATTTACAGATATGCCTCAGTGTGTATTTTGTCAAAAAATTATAGAGGTAAATTTGTGTACCAGTTCAATGACTGTTTTCCCCCTTATAACATCACAGAAGATAATGTTGCATAATTCTATTATTGTAAGCTCCTCTTTTCCTGCAAGACCCTTCAGCTAAACATTCATCCATTATCATTTAATTGTGTGACACTATTCTTTTTTATTGCATAAAACTAACCAAAGGCATAAATTGCCATTCTGTTAAGAAAAACAAAAAGTGACAAACATGCAGATAAATTTGTTTATCACTCTCAGTGCAAATACTACCTAAAATTCTTCATCATTTGGATTTTACACTTAATCGAAGTTTCTCAACCATGAGATTGTATCCATTAAGTGCTCTAATTAACTTCACAGCAAGAGAATCCATAATCTTAATTGCATTTACTGGTGTTCTATTTGTTCTACATATTGTTGTTCTAGAATGACCTTATGTTCAATTTGCTCCATCAAGAATTCCACCTGTATATTTGAATTTCCTTTAAAAAGGTACAGCAGCACATTTCAAAAGAAACTGTTCAAACTGCTTTTTCTGAAATCCAAACTACTTTCATTGAAGTTTAACCACCATGGTGTACTCTTCAAAAAAAAAAAAAAAAAAAACGACAGTGGAGTGCATTACAATTCTTATTACATATGTACAGCACAATTTTTCATATCTCTGGTTGTATATAAAGTTTGTTGACACCAGTTCATGTCTTCATACATGTTCTTTGGATAATGATATATATCATATTCTACCATCCTTGCTAATCCCCTGCCCCCTCCTTTTCCCTCCCACCCCTCTGCCCTATCTAGAATTCATCTATTCCTCCCATGCTCCCCCTTCCTACCGCACTATGAGTCAGCCTCCTTATATCAGAGAAAACATTCAGCATTTGTTTTTTGGATTAGCTAATTTCACTTAGCATTATCTTCTCCAACGCCATCCATTTACCTGCAAATGCCATGATTTTATTCTCTTTTATTGCTGAGTAAAATTCCATTGTGTATATATGCCACATTTTTTTTATCCATTCATCCACTGAAGGGCATCTAATTTGGCTCCACAGTAGCTATCATCTCTAGAAGTTAGAAAAATGCAAATCAAAACTACTCTAAGATATCATCTCACTCCAGTCAGAATGGCAGCTATTATGAAGACAAACAGCAATAAGTGTTGGCGAGGATGTGGGGAAAAAGATACACTCAAATGTTGCTGGTAGGACTACAAATTGGTGCAGCCAATATGGAAAGCAGTCTGGAGATTCCTTGGAAATCTGGGAATGGAACCACCATTTGAAACAGCTATCCCTCTCCTCGGTCTATACCCAAAAGACTTAAAAACAGCATACTACAGGGACACAGCCACTTCAATTCACAATTCACAATAGCTAAACTGTGGAGTTATGGTGTATTCTTAATGGCTTAATTTTTTCATTGGGTGGCCCAAGAAACTCTCACTAATGAAAATAATTTTACATTTATTAAAATGGGGTGATGTTTTTATCAAAGCATGTGAGAAACTGGAAAAATTTGGAGACCATCACATCAGTAGGACTCTAAGAGACCCTAAGAAGCCAAGTGAGAGCAGAGAAACTCCCACCCTCTTCCCAGTTCTGGGTGGCAGAGTACAGTGACCACTGCTAGCTCCCCTATCCTCCATCAATGTGGTATCACCTGGAAAACAGAGTATGAGAAGGGCAGGAAGTCTTCAAACCACAAGCCATCAAATGTGGTTTGCTGTGGCCAGGGAAGGAAACAGGAGACCAAACATTAATAGCTCAGCATAAGCAGAGAATATTGATACATTTATTATATATTCAGAAACTGGAAAGACAGAATCAACACAGAGAGTTAGGGAGGGAGGTATTGGAGAAAATAAAAGTATTTTATATTTGAATGAAATAAACTAATGATACAAGTAAAATATTTACTTTTTTTAAAAAAAATATTCTCTTATTTTGATGTGAAGACAAATATGGGGTATAAAAAAATGGAAGATATCATGTATTTCTGTGTATTCAGTTTTATACAAACCTTGTTCAATATAGTGACACAAAACAATGAACAGTAAATGAAAGTACTCTAAAAGAATATTAACACAAACTTAACTAGAAAAAAATCTATTTGCTATCTATTTGTTTGTAAATAGATATATTGATGTTATATAAATTTCTGATAATAGCTACTAATATAACACCAACCACAGTGATTACTTAAAAGTTTAGATAGTTTCTATTTGTCACTAGACTGTGTAACCCAGCAATAAATTAAATTTCCTTGTTGTGTCCTGTGAAAAGATCCTTAAACCTTTGCATTTATACTCCACAGCATGGCAAATGCAATAGTTTCAAACTGCATAGTTGCCTTTTAATGTGGAAAAACTATGGAGGAAAAAATGAGATCAACATATCAATGAAGGAGCATTAGAACTTTATTTTTCAGAATTATTTTGTTTAGAACTTTAAGGACTTTGGAATACAAAACGTAAATATATCTAATCAGACTTGTTCTGTTTTCTGTAATACAATTGCATCACTTAGAAAATTGTGATGGAATAAAACATGAAACCTACTATCTATGGGAATTTAGGGTTTTTTGAATGGAGACTCAAAAGGTAGGTTTAACTATCAAGATCTTTAAAAATCTAAACAAATATCCACCTCTATCATCTCTGTTCTTTAACTACTCTCTAAACAATGAGTCTAAAACAGAAAATGAGATATATACAAAGCTTCCATTTCTTATGGCAATCTTAAAGAATTTATGCCGTTTAAAAAAGCTTAATTGTGTAAATTGTTAGGTATTGATAGTGTTATTGACAGACAAATGAAAGTTTTTGCCTGGAGGTTAGTAAATTAAACTAATATGCTAACCAGGCCCAATCTCTTTACCAAAATGACTAATTGACACTTATACTGGAATATTAAAAAGGATACTGTTGGAGCTCACAAAGAAAGCCTCAATTTGTGAGTTTCTAGAATGCTGTTTCTATAGGCTTCTAGATCATTTCCTTGAGACATAATGCTTGAATATAGTTATTAGCAGCTTCCACACCTCATAAATATCACATTTCAGGATTTCTCTTGATGATTGCCCATGTAGGAAGAAATCATCCTCAGGAAAATATAAAAATAATTGTAAAATGAATAACTTGATTAAAGAAGTTATATCTGTGCAAATAAAAATGTAACCCCCTAAGGTGGAGCTGGCCAAGATCATCTGAAAATAAAAAAAACCTTGGGAGGTAAAAAGTTAATTAAATTTTATTAAATAATAATAGATGGTTTGAACCATCTATTATTATGAAGAAACTGGGATATGAACTTTCTATATTTTAGAGCTCTAATTTGACATTCTGAAAGGTTCCAATTCAAAATCCCACACCCAATACAACAAAACAGCAAATCTTCAAAGAGGAAAAAATTGAATCTTGAGCAAGACAAATTGTTTTCTCAGAAATATTCATGTGAAGAGTATAAAGTCAGTAAGAAGAATTACTTGAAAAAAATAAGACATAATTCATTGACCTTGACTGTAAAATATACAGATGAAGTGTTTCACAGGAAAAAGAGTTCTCATGGGCAAGGACACCAAGTCAAAATGGGGAAATAAAGTTTTATTGCTGATACTTCTAAGAAATTACTCAAATTTCTTTTTTTAAAATATTTTATTTACATTTTAGTTTTCAGCAGACACAACATCTTTGTTGGTATGTGGTGCTAGGATTGAACCAGGACCCGCACACATGCCAGGCGAGCACGCTACCGCTTGAGCCACATCCCCAGCCCCTCAAATTTCTTAAAGAATCAAACTACTAACAACCAGACTGCTGTAGAATAAGACACAAACATTGTACCCAACAGAATTTGTAAAACCCATATGTAATAAAATGTATAAGTTTTGAAGTAAATCTGTCTGGATGACCATGTGTTGTATCAGGGAAATATACTCCAGACCTGAGGGTTAATTCTGCCCTCCCCATTGACTACAAGTACCTTCTTGGCATATCATTTAGTTTCTTTGAGCTAAAGTTCTTCATGGAATAAAGAAAATAATGTTTATCTCAAAGGGTTGCTGTAGGAATTGAATAAAATCATAATTGTAAAGTAACTAGTACAGAGTAGGCAATCAGGAAAGGTTAGCCATCTTTCCTATCATTGCTGTTAAAGACTTCACATCAAAGTTCATCATCAATGTGAGATAAGTCACTATAAATTTCCTTACATTTGCCCCTCCTATTTCTAGTGTAAATTTATGTATAATTACACATGTGATGAATACTTGGAGGATTTAAAACATTAAAAACATTTAGGGAACACTAAGCTAAAAAGAGTGCCACACCTCTCAAGAAATCAAATAATAAAGAAAATTTGCCTGTAATTTTAATACTCCTAAGATGATAGAACCATGTCAGGCTAACTTCTTTGAAAAACAAAAGTGTGGTTTGAATATTCAATATACTTCTTGGTAATTTAAATGTGCCTGATGAAACAAGCTTCATTTTTATGAGCTGCATGTATTTCTTGGAAGGAAAACGATTATATGTCATGTAATTTCCGAGAAAGTGATAATAACCTAATTGTGCCCTTGTTGATCTTAAAGTATAACATGAAAAATGGCTATAGAGACTTCAAAAGATGCCCAAAGTATTCCTAGTGGGATCAGCAAACACTCCAAGAGATTCTGGCAGCAGATTTTTATCAAAGATCTATTTACATGTTGAAGGATGAGGATTTAATTAATGGTGTTACAGCTGTGAAGTCAATGTGCAGTGCTGAGGTCTTTTCACAAGGGACTGGTATATTTACTTAACATGTCACTTGGTCCTACAATTTCCCCTTTTATGTTAATGCATAGTAATAAATATACATCCCAAAATGTTGGTAGAATATTTTGATGGCTCTTACTAATAATGATAATAACAAACATGTTGAATGAACAAGATAATAATGAACATTTATTGAATGCTTACAATATGCTAAGTCCTCTGTTAAGCATTTTTTAATGCATAATCCCAGTTAATTCTCTCAACAACCACACTAAATTAATATTATCATTACTCTATATTGCAGAAAAGGAAACTAAGGTTTTAGTAGTCTAAGTAGTTTGCTGTGGAGGGCACTTTTGTTTAAATAGCCAATGGTTGTTCCTTACAATGCCCCCAAAACTTGCTCTAGGCCAAAGAACTTTGATGTCTTTCAAACATTTGAACATCCACAGAGGCTGAGTCTTTCTCCAGATACAGATACTGAATTTTGAGCAGTTTTATTTCAGTAAATTTTTCCCCCCCTCGTGATGGAGGAACAAGTTTGAGCATATATCAGTGAAGGAATTTTAGGGGATACTTCTACTACATGACTTGTGGGATGATGTTCTCAAAAACAAACAAACAAACAAACAACATAAACAAACAAAAGAAACCGTGTTCTATGTTCTGGACGTGGAATGTTGTGAAGATAGAAGATCTAGACCTGCCATCAGCTTCCTGATACCACAAGATGAATAAACCTGAAGACAAAGATTCCAAGCCAGCCCTCACCCAACCCCAATTCCAAATACCTCTTACTCTGCACTTAATTTTCTCCAAGGAACTCATCACAATTTAGCTTATTCGAGCATTTCCTTTTTATTGAATTCATGGTATATATATGTATGTGTGTGCTACATATATTATTGTAGTATTCATTGTTTACAAATATTACCATAAATAATTTCATTAAATTATTTCTCCCTGGCCCCAGTACAATTTTCACAACAGCAAGGGTATAACATCTGCATATTTTGCTAAATATATCCCTGGGACAGTGCCTGCCATAGGGGAGGCTCTGCTGAATGCAGAAGAGTGGAAACAACAGAAAAATCTTAGACTACTAGCTGACTTACCTCTGGAATTCTTGATTTGTTATTTAAGATTGGGATTTGGTTTACATAGAGACAGAAAAATGTCTCAAGTAATATACTGATCAACTGCTCAGCTCAAGACTTAAATGCATGTCTTCCCCATTCTCAAGGCCATATTCTATAACTAGTTTATCACCCTGCATTACAGACATATTTCTATAATGATATAACCCCAGGAATACGTCTGTAATGCAGTATTGTTGGAAGCTGTGTATAAATTATGTGTTTGTTTGAGCCATCAGAAGGCATGAAGGCTACTCTTCTCTGAACTCCTGGGTGAAATTCCCCTGTTCAAGAAAGCTCAGATCATGCTGCCGTCCTGCCTTAGCTCACAGTCCTAGGTTCAAATGCAGCTGCCTGGAGATGGGCATAACCTGCCAAGCCCCAAACAACCTGTTTTCCCCACTCTTATCCTGTTTTCCTCAAGAACCTTGCTACACTGAAATCTTTGATGCATTTCCCCTTAAATAAAGGATTGGGGCCCTTTACATTTGTTCAGTTCCAGTCCCTGTCAGGGCTGGAAGACCCATCAGGTGTCCCGCTTCTAAAACTAATTTCTGGCTCTCTTTTATTCCTTACTGATTATTTTCAGACATTTTTTTAATTTTTTTTTTCTTTCTCCCAGCAGGTTTGAAGCTCCAAACAGATTCTGCTCTACAGGGTGCTCGTAACTCTGGCACAGTGTGATAGACTGGTTACACAATACGGCCTTGAGAAAGTGAGGAACTAATCATTCTGCCAACTGCTGACTGTTGTGTGTCAGGTATTGGGATGGGTGGTAGGTAGGGTTCATGGAGTTTACTCTTCACATAAGAATATACAGGAGGATAAATAATGAACTTTCAGGAAACATGAAGAAGTAACCTACCTGTACCAACTAGAATGGCTTCAAGAGAGAGCAACAGAAAATCCTAAATAAATTCATTTTCTCAAACAATATGGATTGTGTCATCTCTTATACTAAGGAATGGAGAGGTCAGTGGTTTGGGGTTTGTTCAATTCAGAGGTACGACACCTGCTAATAAGTAAGAAGGATCCGATTCTTTCTGACTTCCTGCTCTGTTACCCTCCACGGATTGGTTTTCTCATTATCTCAAGGTGCCTAAATGTATCCAGCCATCACATCCTGCCTCACATCATTGTCTAATAGCAGCAAAAAAGTAATGAGCTAACTCTTCTTTCCCCTTATTTTTTATAAGCTAAAAATTGTCCCTAATACTGTCTACAGGTAGACTTGAAATTGTGTCTGCTTGGCTAGATTTGTACCCATTCCTAAGCAGGCCTAAAGAATACAAAGGCCATGATTAACTTAAGTGAAGGTAGACTCATGCCCTGAGTCTGTAGAGACTCACCCCGGGGTACCCACTTTATGCAGAACTAGGTCACATAGCAGAGCGATGATTTCTGAAAAAGTCAGGATTCTTTTAGCAAGGAAGAAAAGGAAATAGCTTTTAAATGGACAACAAGAGTACTTGAGACCATGTGACTGGTTTAATTCTTATCTGGAATGATTGCCCATGACCATGCAGGACAGTTGCTGAGCCCCCTTTTCTATGGTATTTAAAAAAGTTTTAATGAACTTATTTTTAATTTCTATGCAGCTCTATGAAGCAACTTTCCGTCAGTCATTTCTTGATTATTACAGAAGTTAAATATAATGAACACTAAGCAAATTGCAAATGGGAGATTATTTTGGGTACTATGAATGACATCCAAAACTTAGTTGCTTAAAATAGTAACAATATTATTTTGCTCTCAATGTAGGCAAGACTGTGGGTATAGCTGGTTCCTGTTCTATTCAGTGTTGGCTGGCTAAAGAAGAGAGAAAACTGATACCGGGATCCCTGTGACTTATATATCTGATACTTGAGCTAGGAAGACTCAGATAGGTGAGGGTCCATGGGTATCTCTTTTATTTTCTGTCAAGTTGTAGACCAAGGTGTGTGTGCCCAAACAAAACTCTATGCCTTGTAAAGGAAGACAACTCAATTTAAATTCCCTATAATGTATCATCAATGCTTTTCTACTTTTAAAAAGTTAAAAGAACATCAATAAATAGGAATATATGATCCTCTATGAAGAATCATTAAAGACCTCCAGATGACCCAGATGTTAAAATTAGCAAACTAGGACCTGATGTATTTATTTAGTTTTTAGCTGTCCATCTGTTGGTGTTCATAAAAATTATTTATAAAAAATAATTAAATTAGCAAACAATAACTGCATGTAGTCATGGGGTACAAATTGACATTTTGATATATACATATACATACGAATATTATGCAATGTTTATATTAAGTTAATTAACATATGCAGCACCTTGCATACTTATTTTTTATGTTATACACACATTTCAGACCATGTTCTTAAAAATCATTTTATAAATATATTCAAACACTTAAAGAAAAAGAAAAAAATAATCAATAAAGAGATATAGAATCTCATCAGAAAAATGGGAAATACAAAACAGGAAGCAGACTAGTATAATATCTGAAATGATAAGTTAATTGGACAACTTAGGAAAAAAGTGGAGACTACAGAAGGAAGCAATACTGACCCTGAAGACTGATAGATATTATTTGATCTGAACAGAGGGAAATGTTGAGGTGTTGCAGAAAGTCTGGGGCCTCAATGATGATAGAAAAAAGAAAATATGCATCTTTCTGACATCTGACATATGTGTGATTAGAACCCCATAGAAATTTTTTTGTATTAAAAATAATAATGGCTAAAATTCTTAAATTTAGTGCACCACATCAGCTTATAGATCAAAGAAGTCAAACAAACCTCAAACAGAGTAAGTACAAAGTGAACACATTTAGATATAGTATAAACTGTTACAAAAGAAAGATAAAGGAAAAGTACCTTAAAGAAAGAAATGAATGAAAAAGGATGCACCACAAATGGGTGAAATGATAATAAGTTCAGAAGTGATCAGATTAGAAACAATGCAGACCAGAACACAATGGAGCAATCTCTTCAAAGTGTTCAAAGAAAAAAATCCTGCCAGCCTAGAATTCTTCATTTCATGAGAATAAAATTAAAGTCTTTTAACAGAAATGTAGATGAAAGAATGTGTTGTCAGTAGACAGATACTAAAAGAAATACTAAAGACAAAACTGTCAAAAGGAAGAAAAGAAAATCAGATTGATAATTGGATACTCAGGAATTTGTTTTTGAAATATTCAAATACTAGGCTAAACATGGAAAATTAAAAAAAAATGTACATGGAAACCAAATACATAGAATTAAATGACTTAAAACATGCATGGTCATGGTCTTTGGATGATTTAAATGCAGATTAGATTATCTACAGAGGCATCTTGCCTATCTGACTCTTCCATTAAAGAGACTCTGGAAGTGGGGACTGCATCAGTAACACCTACTGTTTAATAGTGGGAGAGAACAATAAATTAAAATCTGTATGCTGCTGCTTATGCCTTCTGGGGACATGCCAGCAGTATCTGTATGGTGGAATGTTCCATATCTTGGATTAAGGTAAGGCTAAATGGGCAAATAAAGAAAAAAATCTGCTTTTTTCCCCCCACTAAAACAGGCATAAATTTCGTTTTTTAGAAGAAGCGGGAAGTCCCAAAATCAGATAAATGTAGAAAAATGGGGAAGGGGACATCTGAAACAGTCACATATGAGGAAAAGCATGAAAAGTATGGAGCTCCCTACTAAGGAAACAGTGACGGATACCTTCTGTTCAAGGTCGGCTCTTATGCTGGCCTATCATCTCTTTCTTTTAAAATCACATAAGTGATTTTAAATCCATAAGTGTCTGCTGTACACACAAGCTCTGTGTTTAATGTGCTCTTTGAAAACCAAGAAGTGAGCTGGAGGACAGATGACATCCTACCACCCTGAAGTGGCAACGTGAACCTGATTACAGCAGAAGCAGGCTACCAGAGACCAGCTCCGCAGCACACAACTTCTTGGGTTGAATCAACATCTATCTCAAACATGGTAAATGGATGTTTATAGAATTTTCAAATCACAAGACACAAAGTGGGTTGAAAGACAATATAAAATTTTTCATAATTATTTTATTTTATTATAATTTTAATGGAACCCAGGGGTGATTAACCACCGAGCCATGTCCCCAGCCCTTTTAAAATTTATTTTGAAATAGAGTCTTGCTAGTTACTCAATGCCTCACTAAGTAGCTGAGGCTAGATATGAACTTGTGGTCCTTCTGCCTCAGCCCCTCAACCCCCTGGGGTTACAGGTGTGCACCACTGTGCCTGGCTCAATAACTTTATTTTTAAATCTGAAATTATAATTTGCAGGTGAAAGAAGATAGTTGAGCAACTACTGAAATACGAGCACATTATTAAAGGGAACTATTAATACACAGCTCTAGAACTTTGGGATGGCAGAATGCCTAGTCTAGTTCTCTCACACATTCATTGATGTGAGAAAGAGACTGGTTCTCACCATAAAGTGACTATAGGGTAGAACAGATAGAAACCACCACTGGAGGTTCTAGAGGAAATCCTTGAGGATTTCCACTGTGACTCAAACGTCCTTCACAGCATGATGGACTTTGTTAGAGTCTTTGTCAGACAGGTTCCTTAAGAATCTGTGCAGGCCAGGCATGTTTCCTAAAATGTAAAACATAAAGATAAGTAGAAGCTCTTAACGGTGCTCAGAGAGATTTGAGAGTGACTTAAAACAATATCAATTTAAAAATGATAGTTGCAAATGAGAGGTTTAACAAAAATAGATGTCTTTTTATTTAATCATACTGTTTAGGTTCTTCTTTACAATAACAAATTATGCTGTGTACAAGAAAATATTTAAATCACTTAAATAAAAATTCAACACAAGCTGCTCTTCTATTTCTATGGCAATCAAAACAGACTTCTTCAGGAATCATAATAAAAATCCTGTGCTTTGCTGACTCACATTTGAGATCTACTGATGCTGTGGCTGTATAGGGCTCCTACAGACAACCCTGGCCCTCCATCAGAAGTAGAAATAGCCGTCACCACACTAAAATGTTTGTGAATAAGTATTCCTCTTTAATGTGTGGAGATGCCATCCTTTGTAATATATTTATTTTTCAGAATTGTTATTCAAACTATGATACCAATTTGCTATGTATATTTTTGTGTTCATGTTCTCAGTCAACCTTTTTCCTGTTTTAATGACAAGAATGTCTAAAACAATTTTTCACTTAAGCATTCAGAATTGTGGTCATCTTGACTCTATTCATTTAAAAATGTTCATAAAGGCGGGATATGATGGCGAAAACCTGTAGTCCCAGGGGCTCAGGAGGCTGAGGCAGGAGGATTGCTAATTCAAAGCCATCCTCAGCAACAGCAAGGCACTAAGCAACTCAGTGAGACCCTGTCTTTAAATAAAATACAAAATATTGTCCTGAGGATATGGCTCAGTGGTTGAGTGCCCCTGAATTTAATCCTAGTACCTACACCCCCCAAAAAATGTTCATAAAGCTACACTGAAAGCCAAGACCCACTTCATCATAAAAAACTAAAACATAGGCTATTGTTTTGTAATTTCAATATATTTAACATATTTCCAAAGTCCTTATTTGCATTTTAATCAGAATTTATTTTATTATATGTTTGTTTGGGGGAGGCGTTGTTTGGCACTGGGGATTGGACCCAGGGGCACTTAACTTCCAGGCTATATGTCTATCCCTTTTTATTTTCTATTTTGAGAAAGGATTTCACTAATTACCCAGACTGGCTTCGAAATCATGATCCTCCTGCCTCAGTCTTCGGAATTTCTGGGATTTTAATTGGTGTGCACCACTGTGCCCAGATAATTATATTATCTTGATTGTTGCATTCATGATAATGTACAATAATTTATAATTGTACAGTTTTCATATTACCAGTATGGTAAACAGTTTGATAAACTTAGTATGGAGAGACGATCTATTTATAGATCGAAATAGATAATAAAAACATTTCAGGTGACTGAAAGGGCAGAGGGCACAAAGGAAAAAAAAATAAAAGTGAGAGAAAAACAGTGAGGAGAAAAAAGGCATATTCAGGAAACAGGTCAATAATAAAAATGTCCATAAACATAAATCTTCTGGGAGGGAAGAGTAAGGGAATGCTTAGAAATGTGTGCTCTTTACAAGGTCTGCTGAGATCTTTAAAACTTCCACCTCTAAAGTTTCCTACCACTTTCAGTACCTGCCAATAAAAATTGATTTATTTTTAAAGTGTTTTGTTGGCCTGAAGATGTAACTTTTCCTGAATGCTAAATTGATTACTATTTTCTGAGTAGTCTCATTTTGTAACAAATAACATCATACAAATTTTCTGTGAGGTCAATCACAATATGAAGATTACTCTAATAACCATAATATTATAATATCAAACTGTCAGGACTAGAAGTGGTAATGACGGCACTTCCGAATCCTGATAGAAGGCTAGTTCTACAACAGAGTATGGATTAAAGTAAGTAAAGTTGATTTTCTTTACCCATTTTATATCAGTAAGAAGTATGCTTTCTGTAGATCCCAGAGTGAAAAACAGTAAATAAAAAGGGGTGTAGAATTTTTTGGAAAGGTTAGGATTCACAGAAGATTTTAAGAATGAAGGAAAGACTCCATGAAGCCAGGCTTTTTAGAATGCATGTGGACCATTCCCCAAAGGCTCCTGTGTTAAAGGCTCCATCACCAACCCAGCAATGTTCAGAGAGGGGACTTGTGGGAATCGATGGGATCACGAGGACTCTGATTCCATCCATGTGTCAATCCACTGATGGGTTTGTCATTGGATGGACTATTGGTTGGTGGTGGAAACTGTAGGACGCGGTGTTGTTGGAGTGAGTAGGTCGCTGGGGCTGCCCTGGAAGGGTATGTCCTCTCCCCAGCAGCTCCTTCCAGTCTCTCTCTGTCTCCTTCCTGGCCACCATGAGTTGAGAGGCTTTGCATCGTCACTTCTCCTGGACATGATGTTCTGTCTTACCACGGGCCCAGAATCAAAGGAGCCAGCTAATCATGGACCAGAACCTCTGAAACCTGATACAAAATAAATCTTTCCTCCTCTAAGTTGTTTTTCTCAGGCATTTTTCACACTGATGAAAACCTCACTAACGCATCTTGCAACCTATAAATATGTTGATGTCACAGGTTAATTAATTTTATTAATAACTTTTATATTAGAAAAGCCATAAATATTAATGTATTTTTAAAAAGTACTTCATATTTTATTTAAAAATATTTATTTGACATATAATATGTTCAAGGTATATCATGTGATAATTTATATGTGTACATTGTGTAATGAATGATTGACACAATCCAATTAATTAACACATGCATCACCACCCACGCTGTACACTAGACTCCCAGAACTTCTTGTTCTTACATCTAGAAGTTTTTATGTTTGAATAGTATCTCCTCTATTTCCTCTACCTTCAGTCAATGGCAATTGGCTGCCTTACTTTAAAAGTTTAGCCTTAGTTGGAGATATTAGAACCCACCTAATCTGGTCACTTTTAGACTCAGACAAAGAAAGTGTTCCCACAGAATATAACTACAGAACAGCTCAAATGACAATGAATAACTATTTCCTTTGGGAACAAAGTCACCACATTAAACATGGTAATTTTCTCATTTATTTTACCTTACCAGGAAAGTCCATGAATTCTTGATTTCCTTAATTTTCATTCTAGAGGCACACTAGTTATTATTTTCTGTCAGTGATAAATGATTTCTGAGCGAAGTAAAATTATACAGGTAGATTTGTTTTATCAAATTTATTTAAGTAATTTTATACTTCACCCAATAATAGAATTATGCATGGTAGGTGATTCCTATAAATAGTCACAGTAATTATATTCTCTCCATGACTCATAATAGTCATAAAATTTAATTTACATCCCTGAGTATTTTGTCATTCATGAAGTTTTTGAAATAAAACTTCAGTCCCAAATTGGGACTAAAATTTGATGTCGTGTGTCTCACCTTGCCTTTGGAGTGGATGTTTTCCTAGTATTATTTATTTTTAAAGAACCATGCAACTGCAAAGATGAGGTAGGGCTTCAGACTGTAGAGAAAACAAGCTGGATAATGTAAACAAAAAGTTAAAAATAGGAGAAGAAGCCGGATGAAGTGGTCCAGGCCCACAATCCCAGCAGCTCTAGAGACTGAGGCAGGAGGATCATAAATTCAAGGCCAGCCTCAGCAACTTAGGAGGGCCCTAAGCAACTTAGGGAGACACATCTTTAAATAAAATACAAAAAAAAAGGGATGGGGATGTGGCTTAGTGGTTAAGCACCCTGGGTTCAGTTCTTGGTACTAAAACAAAAACAAAAATACAGGAGAGAAAGACTCATGAGTTCAGATTCCACATGTAAAGAGATTAGAAGTCATTACTCTCATCATTC
Organism: Spermophilus citellus; assembly: GCF_964194105.1. Classification (NCBI taxonomy): domain Eukaryota; kingdom Metazoa; phylum Chordata; class Mammalia; order Rodentia; family Sciuridae; genus Spermophilus; species Spermophilus citellus. The sequence continues at coordinate 38,838,981 of NC_138194.1, read as the reverse complement.
TTACCAGATTGACACAAACTGAACATCAATGATTTTTATTGAACCCATCAGAAAAGTGGGGAGATTCACATCAAAAGGGACAGAGCTGATGTCTGTTTACCCTGAGCAGAAGCTGTGGGAGCCCTGAACTGGTAGGAAGATTGAAATGGTAATGTGGATGGAGTTTTGGATGCTGAGAAATTCCATACAATCACATGAGTTCCTACATTCCCATGGGATTTTCCTTTAAAAGAAGCACCACCGAGTTCTCCTGTGAGAATCTGAGAAGATGCTCTCTGATTCTGAAGAAGGCAGAGACTGGGGAAGAAAAACCACTGTGAAACACGCCCAGTCTTCTCTGAACAAAGCCTGGTCTGGGGGAAAGAACTTTACTTGAACATTAACCCATCCAAGGGAAGAAGATTCCACTCTAATTTAATTCCCATTAGGATTTTAACCTCCACCAAAGGGTAAAAACATATTCATAGAGTTCTTCAAAGAAATGTTTTAGAATGTTGCATCCAGAGAGGGGAATAGGCAATAGGAAGACAGAACTGTGGAAACCCCTCTAAAGGTTCCAGTTATTAGACATAATCTGCTTGGAATTACAGATTTAATTGAAAAATTATTTCAAGTTATCCCCCACTCCATGCCTTTCTACCACACCAATAACTCTCCAGGACAGTGACAGCAAATTCTAGTGGAACAAGCTGCAAGACAGATTATATATAGGGGCCAAAGTTAAGAGAAGAGACAAAAAGACACTAGAGAAATTTGAATCCTCAAGTGCATTAGGGATAGAACATTAAGCTCAGCCCAACCTGTAGACAGATTCACAGAAATACTTACAGGAAAAGCCTATTTACCTTGGTTCCTATTACATGACAAAATAATATCACATTCAGCTTTTGAAAGAAAATGAAAAAATTCAAAAGCATGCAACAAAGAAGAAGACACTCTCTGAAGGGACGAATCAATTGTCAGAACCAGTCTCAGGTGTGGTATCCATATTGAAGTTGGATAATTTAAAACAATTATAATTGATATATTCTGGGCTTCAATGGTAAAAGTAGACAGCATATAAGAACAAATGGGTAAGATGGACAGAAAGAGATTTTAAGAGAGACTATAAAGGAAATGCAAAAACTAAAAACAACAATATCAGCACAGTAGTACAAATGAAATGCCTCAATGGAGTTTTTCTGGAAACTTGAAATTACTCAAAAAAGAATTAAGGAGATTGAAGATAGGTTAATGTAAATTTCCCAAACTGAAACACAAAGAGAAATGCTACAAAAAACAAAAACAAAATCAGACTAGCACACTCCAGAAGTATGGGATAATATCAAAAGGCATAAGGTAAAAATGTGCTCAGAGAATACCAACAGGCTTAGTTAAAAAATACTCACACCTCTGGGTGTGCTATGTTCAAACAACAAAAGTTACAGGCAAAGGTTTGAAAGAAGCCACAGAAGTGAAAAAGAATTTCTATGTTACTATAGTGCAATCGGATAAGAATTATAAAAGGCTTCCCATCAGAAAGCATGCAAGCAAAATTGTGGGGTGAAGTATTTAAAGTGTTGAACATAAGCATTAGATTTACTTGTATGTTCTTGGAGAGTGAAGAAATAATGCTTTTTCAGATAGACAGAAACTGAAGGAAATTAATAAAGACAGACCTGCCATACAAGAAGCTCTTCAGGCAGGAAGAAAATCATATGTCAGAAGCTTGTATCTAAGTAAAAGAAGAAAATATCCACGTAAAGAGAAAGAATGAAGGGAGAGTAAAATACCACTCTTTTTTGCTTTTCTATTGTTAACTGATATATAAGGTAACTGTTTCAAGATAAAGCAATAAGTATGTGATTAATTGAAGTGAATGTCAGTAAGGTCACAAATACAAGTAGGAATTATGGGTATTCTTTTAATGGACTACACATGGGCAGCCACATGATAGTATTTGAAGGTAGATTTAGATTAATTAAAACATATTTTAAAATAGAGATATCATTTAAATATTTTAAGGTAGGCATAATGGACACACAAAAAATAGATGGAATAGATCTATAAAATATTCAATTAAAATTATGATAGGAAGAACATGAGGGGTGAAAGAGACAAAAATCAAATGCAATGACTAGAAAACAGTTATAAACATGGTAGATAGATATTATTCTAATGATGTCAATAATAACTTCAGTGAGAATGGATTAAAACTACAGTTAAAAGACAGACTGTCAGAGTGGATGAGATTCATCTAAGTTATCTGAAAGTAACCTGTTTTAAATGTAAAAGCAAGTTAGGTTTCATATAAAGGAGAGGGGAATAATATATCATGAGAACGCTAATAAAAAAGGAGCTTGAATAACTACATTAATTTCATACACAGCAGACCTTAAAACAGAATTTATTAAGAATTAAGAGGGGCATTATATACTACCAAAGGGACAAAGAAATACCCACCAATCATAAAAGAATTGTCTAATAATTTGAAATGTGCATGAATCTAAGAAAAAAGAGCATCAGAATTCATACCACCAAAACCAACAGAATTGAAAGAAGAAAGAAAAGAATACACTATCATAGTTAGAGATTTCAACCTTTCTCTGGAAATAGGATTAAGCAGAAAGAAAATATGTAAGGATATAGATGATCTGTTATCAGTTATAGTCAACAGCATTTATCAATCTTATCTAATTAACATTTTTAGAAATATCCAGTAAAAGAATATATATTTTCTCCAAGCATGTATTCACCCAATTAGATTATGTTCTGAATCATAAAATACAATGAACAAAGTTAAAAGAATAAAAGCCATGCAAAGTGTGCTTTTAGACCACAATGGAATTAAACTAGAAATTAGTAACAAAAAAGTAGCTGGAAAATTGGAAAATTCCAAATATTAGGGAATTAAAACAATGCACTTCTATTTTACATATGGGTCAAAGAACACATTTCAAGAAGATTTTAAAAATACTTCGAACTAATTACAATTATCATACAACAAAAGCAATGATTAGAAGAAAATTTGTAGCCCTGAATTCCTAGAACAGAAAAAAGTCTAAAGCCAATAATATAATATTCCCTGTTAGGAAACTAAAAAAAAAATAATAAAAAGAAACAAGTTAAGTCCAAAGTAAGCAGAAGAAAGGGCATAATAATCTTAAAGTACAACATAAACTAATAAAATTGAAGAAAATAAGCAATGGAGAAAGTCGGTGCAACCAAAAGTGGGTACTTTGAAAAGAAGAGTACAATTTATCCATCTCTTGCTAGGCTCACAAAGGAAAAAACAAAAAGCTACAATTTATCAATCAATATCAGAGAGAGTTGTCATCACAATTGATCCCTCAGACATTAAATAATGATTAGGGAATACTGTAAACAATGCTATATCCACACATTTGACAAAATTGACTGCTTTGATGAAATACATGAAAGGGAGCAATATCTTAAAAGACACAAATTAACAAAACTTCATAAAAATAACCAAATTACTTAGATGCCTTTGTCTATTAAACTAATTGAATAAATAGTTTAAAATTTTCAAAAAATTAAAAACCAGGTCCAGATAGTTTTACTTGTGGATTCTATTTGTTATTTAAAGAGGAAGAAATTCCACTTCTCTATAGTATCTCCCAGAGGAGAGAAAGAGAAGGAATATGTCCTAAATCATTCCTCAAGATCATTAAAAAACTAAGGACATTAGAAGAATGTAAAACTACAGACTAATATCTCTCATGAATATAGACAAAAAAATCTGAAAACTGTTAGCAAATTGACTTCATCTATGTATAAAAAGAAGTATTATTATTCAAAGTATATGTATGAAGATACAAATTGGTGTGAATATACTTTGTATACAACCAGAGATATGAAAAATTTGTACTCTATATGTGTGATATGAATCATAATGCATTCTGCTGTCATATATAAATAAAAATATTAATAAAAAATAAAAAGAAGTATTATGACTACACAAAAAGAAGTACTATGACTACACACGGTGGTTAAATTGTTCCCAATAAACATAATCCACAAAAATCAAAGTAAAAAATTACACGAATTTATCAGTTGATGCAGAAAATAAATTTAATAAAATTCAATGCCTGATAAAAACATGGAGCAACCTTGGATAGAGGGGAACTTTCTTAACTTGATAAGTAATATCTACAGAAAACCACAGCTAACATATTTAATGGGGAGAAGTTGGATCCTTTTCCTGTAAGATTACAAGAAAGGCAAGAACAATCTTTCTCACTATTTTATTCATCATAACACTGAGAGTTTTAGCTAGTGCAATTAGACGAAAGAAAGAAACAATATGTATACATGTTGGAGAGAAGGAATTAAACTCTCTCCATACACAGATGATTATAATTCTGAGACTAAAAACAAACTCTTTGAATAAAAATAATAAGTGAGTATGACATGATTAAAAGATACAATGTTAACATACAAGAGTCCATTGATTGTGTATATATCTGCAAATTACAATTAGAATTTGAAACTTAAAAATATCATTTCTAAAAAAATGTATATAAATATATATTATTTCTAATAATACCTAAGTAATGAAATTCTTAAAAATAAATCTATCAATCTTATAATAAGACATAAACATCTATCAATATATTTTAAGATCTACAAGTGAACTCTCAGTGAAAAAATTAAAGACCTCCAAATAAATGGAGAAATATTTCATGTTCATGAATAATTTGACATGATGTTGTTAAGATATAACTCTGCAGATTTTCTGTAATCCCAAACTTGTAAAAAGCTATTCTTGTGAATGTGAGCCTGAAGCATCTTTTAGCATCAGAAAATACAGTGCTTTAACAAACAAAAAACTTTAAAACACAAGGGTTTACTGGAAGAACTTCCAGGGGCAAAAGCTGGGGTAATTTGAGCAAAAAGTTAATTGATAATTGAAATAACTATACTATTAATGAATTATCAATATAACTATATTGGATTATAACCTAAAGTATAAAAATATTTAAGAGTCCATATTATCATAAATAAATGATTGCATAAGTTAATAAATGGAGAAGATAGATTAATCTCCTATTTTGAAGAATTCCAAATAATTTATGTAAGTGCTCTGTCATGGAGTTTAACTTTCAATTTTTTTAGGTCTGTGCCAACTTTAATGATTTTCTTCTAAAGGATATGGTAGGTAAATGGAGAAATAATAAAAGATTAGCTTGACTGTAGAGAAATCTGACAATTACTACCTCAAACCAAGTTGTCACGATTAATGTTAAGGTGGATAATCATGCTGCAGTCATTGCCCTGTAAATGGTGTGGTGAGAACAGTACTCAAGCTCTTGACACTCATAACTCTCATCTAGTTAGGAGAAAGAAACATACAAAAATCACTGGAGAACATTACCAAAACTCAAAGTCATTAAAAACAGGGAAGGAGTGAGAAACCCTCACAGCTATAAGGAACTGAGGGAAAGTTGACTATTAAATGTCTTGTAATCCTGGATGTGATCCTGAAATAGCAAAAGGGACATTAGCTAGAAATTGAGGAAATCTAGATAAAGTATTCACTTTTGTCAATAACGGCAATCACCATTGGTTCATGAATTGTGACCAATGTACCATCTTAATAAAATGTTAATAATGATGAAAATCAGGTATAAGGAACACAGGGGTTCTCTGTCATATAGGTAATAATTCTGTGAATCTTTTTAAAGGTATTCTAAAATAAAATGCTTATTCAAAATAATCTGAAAAAATAGGTGATGTCCTTGATACTTGCAAATATGGCTGCTACTAATCTATTTAGTAATGTCTCCTAGAATGGGTAGACTTGCATTCTTTCAAAAAGTGTGTTAAACTCTTAAAATAGACTAGTGTAAGTCAAAAAAGTCTTTGAATGGACCTAGAAGCCAGCTAAGAAGCATCCCTAAGTTCAATTTTGCGAAATAGTCAAGCCACATTCACTGCAATTAATTTTGTGATTATTACTCATAAGATTTTGTCTAGATTTTAATATTATTTAGGCAAAATAAATGTAATTATAACAATTTGAGCAAAAAGTTAATTAAAAATTGAAATAACTATACTATTAATGAATTAATGAGTGGAGAAAACTATTAATGAATGGAGAAAACTAACACAGACAACCAAATATTAACAGTAAAACAGCAGTCAATAAATGATAATAAAAGTAGATAAAAGGAAACAAAAAAGGAAAGGAAATTAAATTAATTACAAATCTTCTCACTCCAAAATATTAGAACTCCAACATAAACTTCTAAACTTGTCTTAGGAGAGTAAGAAAATTTATAGATATGGCATTTGTATCACATAATAAAGCTATGCCAAAATTATAGCATTTACATAAAAGACACAAGAGCTCTCATAGACATGTTTACAATAACACATATGTCCACACTACTTTCAAAGTAAAATTTCCAGGGTCTGGGGATGTAAATCAGGGTAGAGTGCTTGCCTAGCATGCATGAGGCCTGAGGCTCAGTGCCACATTAAAAAAAAAAATCAAAGATTGCCTGCCTTAATTTTTTTTCCAATTCCTAAATTCAGTAAGCATAATATTTACTCTCTCTCTTTTATGTTTCCTGTGTACTGGGAACTGTACTATGAGTAAAATATACATTTATTATATATGTATGAATATATTTAATATATATAATTTCTTTTAAAAATCATATTAAAATCAACATTATAAAAGGTAACTATTAGCCAATGTGTAATAGAGTTGGTATTTGAACTTGGGCAATCTGGCTTCAGAGACAGTATTTTTATTTATTACACTCTGTTTTTATTAACGTGGTATTTGAATAATGTGTGTAGTCTATGAATTAGCTCTTTACAAATTTAGCAATTTGCCATGACCAATGTTCTATACTAAGAAAACTTATTTATGATAATTATACACGTTTGTACAGGTTGAATAATTCTTATCTGAAATGCTTAGAACGGGAAGTGTTTTGGATTTTCAATTGTGTAATACTTGCATGTACATAATGAGATGTCCTAGATATCAGACTCACGTCTAATCACAAAATTCATTTCTGTTTCACACACACCTCATACACATAGCTGAAGGTACATTTGTACCTTTTTAGTGTGCCTGCATTTGGAACAATGCTGCCACATGAGGTTAAGTGTGAAATTTCCCACTTGTGGCATCATGTGAGTGTTCAAAAGTTTCAAATTTTGGAGCATTTCACATTTTGACTTTTGGATTAAGGATGCTCAACCTGAAGCAGTTTGGGTTCTTATGTTTGTGTTGCCCAATATTTAGTCTGGTGTTTGAAATTTAATAATTCTGATAGTATTTTGAATTTCATGGAACATGCCTGTTGTTAATATCAGGGCTTCTATAAATCCGAGTGTAGGTTTGTTCTTCTAATGCACTGACCTATTTCCAAGAATAAAAATGATCTAAGGATGTCAGAATAATAATAAAAGAAAACTATGCAGAATTTGGGTTTTATGAGATAAAATCTTTCTCTTTGTACCTAGTATCCACATCTCTACACTTAGAAATGCAAATTTCTAGTGTTACAAAGACCTCCATAAGCAATTGACCCATAAAGTATGTGTTTGATCCTACCATGGCACGGGCGACTTGACTTTTCCTAAACTGAGTTTATGAATCCTGTCTGCATTCATTTTGAAATCTGTTGCTATTTATAATTTTATTGAAATGATAATAAAATAGAGATTCTCTAGTTGTCATCACTCACCATTCATCTCTCATGGAGCATGCATACCTATCATATGATCGTGTAGGTATTCTTACAATATAGAGCACCCACTTTTGCAATTCACAGGGCAACATTGTGAATAACAAAGCCAGGTTTGGTTAATTGGGCGAGAAAAGGTAGGAGTGAGTGAAGAGGATGCAGGCAGGTGCACCGCGTTTGGCAGACTCTGCAGTCTCATCCTCTGCATCTTGCAGATGTTTTTCCCACTCTGTTAACTACTGGCTGGTGTTTCTATTATGTTTTCCAACTCCAGCTCAGCTGTTAACCTCCATCTCCTCCAGAGAGGCATGGACTCAGTTTCTATCTTCCTAATTTGAGTGACTGACACTAAATAAATTATGTCCTGTATTTTGTATTCTCTGCTATTTCTCCAGAATTAGTATAATGTATTAGACCCTCTACAGGATGAATGAAAACCGACCTTTTGTTCTGTGCCATGTGGTAGAATAAAACCTGTAAAATCTTCTTGCCTGATCCCTTTATTGTTGGTTAAATCCTTTCATTATATATTCACATTGCACAGAGTAATGCAGTTAGCATTTTTTGGAAAGATTGGTAGAGATCTGCTTCTCTTCACTTGGTCTTTTAAAATTCATGAGTATATTCCAAAGCCTACTACAGTGCCTAGCACATAAGAAGATATCAGTACATATTTCTGGAATGAATCAATGTTTTAAATGAAAGAAGGAAAGGAAGGAAGGACAGAAGGATAAAAGAAGAATGGAAAATGGTGTGAGGAAGGTCTGATCATGTAAGAGGGTCAGGAAAGCGTATTGTGGGATTCGACTTTATTGCTTATTTCACCTTGTTCACCAAAAGGGGCCAAGGAACAATTTTAAGCAAAGGCAATTCATAATTTAAGAAACAATGTAAAAGATACATTGTAGGCAGCTAAGAATTGAAAGCAGCAAGTGATAACCTAGAAAACTGATTTAAAAACAATACTGTTATATACTTGTGACATCTAATAGCAGCAGTTGATTTCAGATCATTTGTCACTTTGTGACTAACACAATGTAACCATTAAAAAATAGAGTGACTGAAGTGTAAAAGTGTTTTTTTGTTCCTAGTAACAAACTACAACAGATTCAAATTTTAAAAACAGTTTGATTTTCTAAAAACCATCATCATGCTGGCATATCCAATGCTATTGCACACCTTTGTAGTAGGTCATGCAGAGGACTGCAAAGGCTAGCTTTTTCAGAAGGGGGGAAAAAAGCAGAAGTTGTTTAACCAGGAAAAAAGGTGGCTAATACCAACTTCTCCAGAGCACAGATGACAGGCATTTTGAGCGCACTGATTATTCTATGGTCCCAGGGATCTTCACTTCTGTGATGCGATAGAAAATAAGGTCTATTTTGAGTTTCAAAGGAGGCAGTTGCTGTTCTTAGAGAATTACTTGATGTTTTATTTTTTAGATAGATGGAGATAAATGTAAATCAGAACTGAATGCTGGCACGTTAGGGAGAGAAACTATTGTATTCTTTGAGGTTGTGGCCCTGCAAAACAAAATAATTCTAAAACCAAACTGAGTACTATATGTTTAAACAACTATTTTGAGAATTTAATTTATGTTCATCTATAGGATTTGATATTTTATGTAACTTATTTTTTACATGAAGAATCTTAAATGCTAACTTTATAGAAAAAGAAATGAAATAAAATAAATAACTTTTATTAGATTGTGGCTCATAATATATGTATTTTATATTATCCTGGAGGAAAATATATATCAGTCCTGTATGGGAGAGTTTACATATGGAAAACTTGTGTGTTCTTTTTCTTTTTTTCCTCCCCCAAATTAAATCGACTTGGAGAAAGGCTTAATAATATACAGAGGATGAAAAGTATTGTATATATGTAATAATAACTCATCACATACATATTTGTAATTTACTAAATATATTGTAATTTTAATTATATTGTTATTTCAGTCTTGAAAAATTAATGACTCCAAATAGGATTTTTCTGGAATATCACATTTATTATTCACATTCTTATTGACATAATGTTCATTTTTTTTTTTAAGGACCCATACCTGGCCTCTTGTTTTGGTCAGAATCCATTTTAAATTCCCCAGGCAAACTGCAAATTCAATTATATTATGAAAAAAACAAAACAAAACTATCCCACCTTATGCTTGATGAAATCTTGTTTTGTTCTTATCGTAAAATAGTCGGGGCAAGCCATCATTATCTTCCTCACCCATAATCCTTTGTTATTATAATTTAATATCTGAAATTTGAACAGGAATTCTGTAATAGCAAACTATAATGTTAACCTGAATAATAAATTATTTCATCATCATCTTGTAAAAATTTCATAGTAATTTTTATGAAGAAATATGATAGAAGATGCTTTCAACCACTAAGTGTCAAGAACTATACAGATGATGCCCAAACAAACCCAAATAGCAACTACTACATGGTGAAAAATCACACCAGGGGCCCAGCTAAAATCTGAGATGGACTCTTAAAGAAGCTGAAGGTTCCAGTTCGGGAAAAGCTGCCATGACAACTAGTAGTGCTTAATTCATGTATGTTCATACTATCTTGACATTTCTTGCATGGCTATTATGGCAGATTACTGTTTCCAGGAATGAACACAGAAATCATTTTGTAACCTACCTGCTCTTCCTGAATCTTGTCAATCTTCCATCAGGAGGAGGCGAAGCCTTGATCAGGAGTATGAGTCAAAAATGGTGCTGAAGGGATCTGAGGTTACATGACTTCCATTTTGTTTGTTCCAATCTTAGGATATTGTCCCTTGTCCTTAGCCACAGTGCCATGAAGAAGCCCAAGACACACCTGTCTCCTTTACTTCCTTAAACTTTGAATCGGAGTTCTGATCAACTCTGCACATAGACAGGTTAATCATTTAAGGAGTATTTATTTAAACCTGGTGATGCCCCCACCCTTCAAAACTGAAGACACTGAGATAAGAATAGCTAAGATATTATCAAGATTTGCAGGGAGACTATAATCCACAGATCATCAGCTGCCCCCATTTATAACATCCTGTTCTAGGCCACCAGAGCAACACTTAGAAGCCTCCAGTTACTGTCCCAAACTTAAAGGGGGACTCAGTCATCGTCCCAACTAATTCCATCTCGCCTTTCCAACTTGTTCTTTCTGAGTCATTTTCTCCTACAGTCATCTTGGATTCTAGGATCAGTAGGTCTGATGGATGAACACCTTGTGATAAGAGTTGAAGTTTCTTTAGGCAGCAGCAACTTTATTTTTGCTGACAAGGCTCCTCATGGGCATTCTGAGATAACCATCAGTCAGAGCAGTTTGAATGGTCTGTGTACTTCTTGTCCCCCTCTTTTGTTCTTTCCCCCATATATTCCCAAATATTTTGTTAGCTCCCAGGACTTAGGGCTCTAGGACCAATGCTTCCCAGCATAACCACAATGAATAAATAAACTTCTCCTCCACATTACTACTATTTGTTTGGGGGGGGGTCAAGTGGCTGGACCTGGTATGTTGGGGTCCTACAATATTCAATCCCTCTTTCTGGACCAGGCCTCTGGAAAAAGTCTCATAAAAATAATTTTTTTTGTTACCAAGTTCATGTACTATTTTATACAACTTCTCCCCGAATTATCAAGGATGTTGCAAGAGTTGTGACTTTTTTAAGTATAAAATAGATGTTGTAGCTGTATGAAGAAATAGATATATGCTCACATTATTGTTCAGACTGTAAATTCTAGGAAGGCATTATTTAACTACTACCATGCCTAAAAAAGGTAACCTTTTTATATTCTCTGAACAATAACTTCAGACTTGTAATAACAAAGTTAATACTATGTGGAGAAAATTATTTATGAACATGTACAAATATACATTATCTTTCTTGTTTTCTTAAAAGAATGGCAATTTCAATAAGTACAATTTACTAGAAGCAAAATTCCCTATTACTTACAATGGCTTCATGGTCATAATGCTAATGTGAAAGAAAGCAATTCCTCTGAATCACATTTTGTTGAGACTCAAGGCCAGTGGTAAAAAATTTTCTCTTAGATTAAGTAAAATTCTTGTGGAAAAGTATACTGAAAATTACTGAGCCATAGGCATTTTTAGCTATGTCAGGTTAGTGCATTTTTGTTATACGTGTAACATTGTGAAGTGATTAAGAAAAGTACTAAATATGCACTGTATCATGTATAGAGATGCAACTGAATTTTATCAGGTTCAATGACTACCAATAAGATCCTTATCAGGTATATAGGACGGATTTAGTTTCATATCTGTAATTTTAAAAATCCCATATGAAGTAGGGCTAGCTGAAATATTTCAGGCATGTTTCCCCCCTAGATTTACATTGATGAAGTAATGATTCCAATAAAATGAACCAGTGGTTATTTCTGCTGATAGCAGTGGGAACCAGAAATTAAAAATAAAAAAATGGTATCTGAAGTATTTTTTTTTTTTAGGATTGTGATGAGGTTTATTTATTTATTTATTTATTTATTTTAATTTTATTTTTTTAATTGGTTGTTCACAACATTACAAAGCTCTTGACATATCATATTTCATACATTAGATTGAAGTGGGTTATGAACCCCCAATTTTACCCCAAATGCAGATTGCAGAATCACGTCAGTTACACATCCACAATTTTACATAGTGCCCTATTAGTAATTGTTGTATTCTGCTACCTTTCCTATCCCCTACTATCCCCCCTCCCCTCCCCTCCCATCTTCTCTCTCTACCCCATCTACTGTAATTCATTTTTCTCCTTGTTTATTTTCCCATTCCCCTCACAACCTCTTATATGTAATTTTGTATAGCAATGAGGGTCTCCCTCCATTTCCATGTGATTTCCCTTTTCTCTCCCTTTCCCTCCCATCTCATGTCTCTGTTTAATGTTACTCTTTTCTTCCTACTCTTCCTCCCTGCTCTGTTCATAGTTGCTCTCATTATATCAAAGAAGACATTTGGTATTTGTTTTTTAGGGATTGGCTAGCTTCACTAAGCATAATCTGATCTAGTGCCATCCATTTCCCTGCAAATTCTATGATTTTGTCATTTTTTATTGCTGCATAGTACTCCATTGTGTATAGATGCCACATTTTTTTTATTCATTCGTCTATTGAAGGGCATCTGGGTTGGTTCCACAGTCTAGCTATTGTGAATTGTGCTGTGATGAACATCGATGTGGCAGTATCCCTGTAGCATGCTCTTTTAAGGTCTTCAGGGAATAGTCCGAGAAGGGCAATAGCTGGTCAAATGGTGGTTCCATTCCCATCTTTCCCAGGAATCTCCAAACTGCTTTCCAAATTTGCCACACCAATTTGCAGTCCCACCAACAATGTACAAGTGTACCCTTTTCTCCACAGCCTCGCCAGCACTTGTAGTTGTTTGACTTCATAGTGGCTGCCAATCTTACTGGAGTGAGATGGTATCTTAGGGTGGTTTTGATTTGCATTTCTCTGACTGCTAGAGATGGTGAGCATTTTTTCATGTACTTGTTGATTGATTGTATATCCTCCTCTGAGAAGTGTCTGTTCAGGTCCTTGGCCCATTTGTTGATTGAGTTATTTGTTATCTTATTGTCTAATTTTTTGAGTTCTTTGTATACTCTGGATATTAGGGCTCTATCTGAAGTGTGAGGTGTAAAAATTTGTTCCCAGGATGTAGGCTCCCTATTTACCTCTCTTATTGTTTCTCTTGCTGAGAAAAAACTTTTAAGTTTAATTAAGTCCCATTTGTTGATTCTAGTTGTTAACTCTTGTGCTATGGGTGTCCTATTAAGGAATTTGGAGCCCGACCCCACAATATGTAGATCGGAGCCAACTTTTTCTTCTATCAGACGCAGAGTCTCTGATTTGATATCAAGCTCCTTGATCCATTTTGAGTTAACTTTTGTGCATGGCGAGAGAAAGGGATTCAGTTTCATTTTGTTGCATATGGATTTCCAGTTTTCCCAACACCATTTGTTGAAGATGCTATCCTTCCTCCATTGCATGCTTTTAGCCCCTTTATCAAATATAAGATAGTTGTAACTTTGTGGATTAGTCTCTGTGTCCTCTATTCTATACCATTGGTCCACCCGCCTGTTTTGGTACCAGTACCATGCTGTTTTTGTCACTATTGCTCTGTAATATAGTTTGAAATCTGGTATCGCTATACCACCTGATTCACACTTCCTGCTTAGAATTGCTTTTGCTATTCTGGGTCTTTTGTTTTTCCATATGAATTTCATGATTGCTTTATCTATTTCTACAAGAAATGCCATTGGGATTTTGATTGGCATTGCATTAAACCTATAGAGAACTTTTGGTAATATCGCCATTTTGATGATGTTAGTTCTGCCTATCCATGTACAAGGTATATTTTTCCATCTTCTAAGATCTTCTTCTACTTCTCTCTTTAGGGTTCTGTAGTTTTCATTGTATAAATCTTTCACCTCTCTTGTTAGGTTGATTCCCAAGTATTTTATTTTTTTTGAGGATATTGTGAATGGAGTGTTTTTCCTCATTTCCATTTCAGAAGATTTGTCGCTGATATACAGAAATGCCTTTGATTTATGCGTGTTGATTTTATATCCTGCCACTTTGCTGAAGTATTTTTTACTAAGTATGTGGCAGGTGTTTGGCTTGAATAGCTTTAATCTCCTTTGGGGGAAAAAATGTCCTTTACCCAGTAAGCTGAAAGTATGTCAGTTAAGATTCACCTTCAGTAAGCTGTGGAGGAGAAAAGAGAAAATGTTAGAAGATGACCATTTCTGAATCACATTTATTTAATGAGAATTCTGAAATTATGTAGTGAATTGTCACCTTTTCCTGCACCTACATATTGAAAGATGCATAGAAGTAATGATAGTGCAAAATGATCAGACTAATGTAGGCAAAAGGAAAGCTTTGCAATTCCCTGTCTGTCTGCTTGTGACTCTTAACTAGTTCCCAGGAACATCCACTAAAAGTGTGAACAATTGTTTCTCAATCCTTATGCATCATGAGGTCTAAACACAAAGGCTCTGCTTAGACAGAATGATCCCTGAAGGGCAACTGCAGGTAATACATTCTGAAAAACCTACATTGTTTTAAAGCTGTCATGTAGGACAAAACATTTAAGGTAAAATTTTCAAAGAGATAAAAATACAATTTTCTGTTCTGTCAGAAATGCATGAGTAACATCTCATTTCATGCTGTTAAACTAAAAGTACACAGTGACCGTTTCCATGCTAATAACATTTATCAGGAGGTTTGTATTCTTTGCTGAGGAAGACATCTATTGTTTGTTAGATAATCTTTCTTTCTTTCTTTCTTTCTTTCTTTCTTTCTTTCTTTCTTTCTTTCTTCATATTCATCTATATACTCATCTATTTATCTAGCGTCCATGTATGAAATCCATACAACATTACAAAAATACATTTGAGGTGTGTTGAAAGAAGAGCCCCTGAGATAATTCACATATAGTAAGAGGCCAAATGATAGAAAATGAAGGAAACAAATCACATCAAGAAGCGGCCTGAGTAGATGTGGTGGCACAAACCTGTAATCCAGCGGCTTGGAAGATTGGGGCATGAGGATCACACGTTTACTATTATAAATGTGGTGAATATAAGACAACACATTTTTATACATATAGTGGACACTTTTTCACTTTCTAAACATAGGAAATCATGGTTTCAAAAAGAAAAAAATTAAGGCCAGTAGCACAATGAATGTAAAAGGAAACTATTTTTTTCTGTGTATTCTTGTTTCTTGTTATGAAGGTATGCACACCTGTCTGTGACATTAATTCTTAAAAGATTGCCACTTTATCATTGAACTTTTACTTTTTAGTCTATTTTCTTTTCTTCTCTGCTTTCATCTTTTCAACAGTATTCATTTTGTATTATTTCCCTAACTATATTGTATCCTGTTAAATTTCAGCATATTTTAGCTGCATGCTGTGGCTCATGCCTGTAATTCCAGCGACTGCAGATAGTGGGGCAGGAGGATCACAAGTTCATAGCCAGCCTCAGCAACTTAGAAAGGCCCTAAGCAACTTAGTTAGACCCTATCACAAAATGGACAAAAAAAAAAAAAAAAAAAAAAAAAAAAAAAAAAGAGCCCTGGCTGTGGCTCAGTGGTTAACAACCCTGGATTTAACCCCTAGTACAAAAAAAAAAAAAAAAAAAAAAAAAAAAAAAAGAAGCTTGACCAAAGAAAACCTATAATAATAGCTGCTACCAAAACTATTAAAAGTGCTTTTGAGTGCTGTTCTTTAAGAAGTAAATTATCTAGAAAAAAAAGAAACAAGTAAAAACTGAAAATTTTTTTTGCATCATTTATTCATGAATTTTCCCAGCAAATATATCTCCTTATTTCCTAACTTGTCTAATGACAACATTTTATTACATTTGAGTTAACAAATAATTCTATTGCTGTTAGTTATGAAGGAGTTTGAATTATATATTGAAAATACCTTTTTCAAAATAGTTATAATTAAAAGTATAAAAAACAAGATTAACTTCCTATCAAGAGTATGTTAGTTAGCTTTCTGTCACTGGGATACAATACATGAGAAAATCAACTCAAGAGAGGAAAGATTGATTTTATTTCATGGTTTCAAAAGTTTTGGTCCACAATCACATGGCTCCATCATTGTGGGCTTTTTGTGTGGCAGAACAACATGGTTGGGAGGGCATGTTTTAGCAACCACCTCATGATGTCTGGAAAGCAGCAAGAGAGATCAAGGAATGGGCTGAGAACAAAATACCTCCTTCCAGGCAATGCCTCCTGTGATGTCTTTTTTTCCAAGTAGATTTCAATTTCTAGCTTCTTTCCCCTCCCGTTAGTCCATTCTACTGTGGACATTTCAATAGTCATCCATTGATGAGATCAGGGCCCTCAAGATCCAATCACTTCCCACCTCTGAATACTGCAGCAATGGGGACCAAGCCTTGACCATATGAGTCCTGGGGAGGACATTTCAGCTCCAAACCGTGATAAAAGGAAAATTAATTCCTCAACTGATTACATATCCATGATGAATATTTATTTATTCTGTCAATTTCCTAGTGACAAGTAAATATTTATTATGAACATGTATTTTAAACTCTAAAGCAATATTACTAGAAAAATACAGAATGTAATAAGATCAGAAACTGAAACAAAATTTCACAACTTTAATCACACCTAAGGGAAGGTGAACTTCTGTACCTGCAGGACAGAAGAGTCTGAAATACAATTTTCATCTAACTTTGATACATATGTATTTCTTGGGTCTTCAATTTTCTTGTGCTATAAACTAAGGTAAATAGATAAAACTTACAGGGAAAAAGTTTAAAAACAACAATTGAAGTTTAGACCTAAGTTTTGTGTTGATAAATGCTATAAGAAAAATTCAACATGAGTGCTATTTTAGATAAAACCATTTTCTGTAGAAATGCAGATATTTATGCCATGCATTGACTGCAAAACCACTTTTTCTAAAATTCAACTTAGTGAGATTTAAAAGCAAAACAAAACAACTTGGCTGTTTTAAGTGCATTGCTACTTGCTCAAGAAAAAATATAATAATACCCAGATTCTATCACATAAAAACTACTAACTGAGGGCTGAGGTTGTGGCTCAGTGATAGAGCACTTGCCTAGCATGTATGAGGCACTGGGTTGGATTCTAGGAACCCCATATAAGTAAATGAAATAAATGTCCATCAACAACTGGAAAACAACAACAACAACAACAAAATAAAACTACTAACTGGAAATGTCTGTATGTTTTTTTTTTCCTTAATGTTTGTGATATCATTTGGGCATGCAGGAGAGAAGAAAAAATTAGGGTATTTTAGGTTTAATGATTTCTGCTGTGTATTTATACAAAATTGGTAGATTAAGATTTAGTTCAAAATGATTTTGATAGTTTCAGAATAACCCTAAAAGGAATGATGTTTTGGAGTACAAAATGGATTCTGTAATTTATATAATCAATGAGATGCCGTTGTTCTACACACCATATTGGTTAATGATTCCAAGCGTATCTCATAAAAGAGGTGTGGGGGACAGGCATTTTTAAGAGACTGATCATGATAGAATAAACTGTGAATATTTTCTTCAATTTTAAAAATGCTGGTTAGAGTTCCCATTCAGTATTCATTAAGAATGTGTATTTGTAGACTGTCCTTTCATAAGGTTAACATTAAGTTTCCCAACACTTTGTGTAGGAATTGAAAAGGACAGGATAGTAATGGAGAGAATGCTAGGGTGCCCACTTGCAATGAGAAATTTCATCAAATAATTGGAAAACAGCAGATAGAAGTGGCTTGACAGATGAGGAGACCTGACCAGAGAAACCCCTAAGTGCCTCAGACCTAAACCAACAAGTAACCATCTGTGTGGAAACAGAAGGCTCAGTGAGCAGTGGACTGGGTGTTTGTTTCTGTACACCTCATCCTGCATGCAGGATCCCAGCAGGTAGCACCCCTTAACTACTTCTCCTACTTCTCTTTCTTTGTTTATATCTGGTTTCCCCTCCTCCACACCTCCCTCCCTCCCTCTCTCTCTCTCTCTCTCTCTCTCTCTCTCTCTCTCTCTCTCTCTCTCTCTCCTAAACAAATCAAAGGAACTATATGGTAAGAACTACAACGACCAATGTGGGAGGTGTGTCCCAGGAAACTATTCCATAGGTTCAAACATTTGACCCCCCCATCCTTCTATATCCTTCACACTCAGCCTCAAGCCAAGTGTGCCAGGTGACACAGTGTTCCCACGGGAGCGGAGTTCCCTGTCTGCTTCTTGGTGGCCTCATTGTGTCCGGCTGGGCTGAGCAAGCAATCAGGGTTCCCCAGTCAATGGATAAAAGTCTGGAATGACTCAAACCAAGTCCACAAAGAGAAACATAGCTATAGGGAAGCAGAGAGTTCACTGAAGGTCACGTTAAACAGAGGTTTAATATCTTCAGAGAGTACTAGAAATGTATTTCTAGAATAATTTACAAAAATAATAAGGTTGTATGAAAAACTGAGATTTGGGGAAATTCAAAATAACTCTTGGGCCACAGAAATATGCTGAAATAAATAATTCAGATATTTGGAAGTTAATGTTGTAGAAATCATCCTGAACACAAAAAAATAGGAATTGTGATGATATGATAACTAGTGAGAAGCTTAAAAAACAATCAAAAAATTTATTTTCTGCTAACAGAAGTTCCAAAAAGATAAAGAAAGACATAATCAACTAAAAGAGATTTTCTGGGAATAAAAGGGACACTAACTTCCAAGTTGAAATGTGCTACTGAGCAGAGAGCAGTCCAAATAGAAGTGATCTGTACACAGACACATCATTGTATTATCCCAGAACTCTAACAGTAAAAAGAAGTTTCTAAAACCATCCAAGAAAAAAAATCAGAAAAAAGGGCTTTAGACAAAAATTGAAATTCTCTGTCAGCAACATGTATGTCAGAATAAAATGCAGCAATGCTGTCAGAATTCTGAGGTAACACTATATTCTACCTAAAATTCCATGTTTAGATAAATTATCAAATACTATATATAGATTAATGATATTTCAGATAATCAAGGAATCAGAAAAATCACAATTGTGGTTTTATTAATTATTGCCTGTTTATATAAAGGAATAAATGAGGAATAATGAACTCAGACAATCCAAAAATAATGGTTATAACCCAGGAGGCCAGTAAGACCAATAACAAGTTAATAGTAATTAAACCTGGTAAGAAATCACAATTCCAGAGCAGAAGAAAGGGAAGGTCTGAGAAAAAAGATAGGGATGATACTGAAGATTCCACACAAATGGGGGAATGATGTAGTCCTGAGGTCAGCCCATCATTCAAATATGTTTTTGTAAATAATGCTTTACTGGAACACAGACACACCCATTCATTTACATGTGGTCCAGGGCTGCTTTTGTGATGTAGCAGCACAGTTGAGGAGTTGCAACAGAGACTAAGTGGTTTGCAATATCTAAAATCTTACTATCTGCCCTTGTTACAGGAAGTTTGCTCACCCCTGACATAGACATCTGAAATTTTTGAGGATGCAATAAGATTCAGAGCTTAATAAGAAAAGAGTGGCAATTAGGCACAATAGTTTTTTTTTTTTAAGAAGTAAACATGAAAGGGTCATTTGGTCTTAGTTGGAACAGGAAGTAGGATCTTAGAGAAGAATCATGCAACAATAATGGAATGACTACTATGTGATAGACAGAATGTATAACAAACCAGAAGTCATTAGGATAACTACGTGAGGGAGATCCAGCATTAACAAACAGAGAAAGGGTGAGAAATGAATAAATAAATTGCACTGAGCTGTTTCTTGAAAGAGAATGATTTACATTAAAATCATATTAAAATTGGCATAATTTATAACATAAAAAACGTGGAGTATATAATGTCAGGAATGGAGGGGATCAATTTGACTTTAGTTTAATATTTGCTTCTGTATGAAGTATTTACTCATGTTGCTATGGTTTAGATGCTGTTTTTCCCTGAAAAGTTCATGTATTAGAAGTTTGGTCCCCATAGTGGTGATGTTGGGATGTAGTGATACAACTTTATAGAGGTAGGGCCTAGTGAAAGATTCTTATGTCAGTTAGGAGTGTGTTCTTAGAAGGGATTGTGGGAATCTAATTGCTTCATAGCTTCCTGCTTCAAGATGTGTTTTATTCTTTATTCTCACATACTCCCACCATGATTTAATAGAGCCAAGAGGGACTTCACCTGAGCTGAGCACCAATATCTTGAGCTTCCAGAACTGTGAGCTAAGTAAACCTCTTTTGTTTATAAAGTTACCCTATTTTATACATTTCATTATAGTAATGTAAAACTGACTAATAAATATATCATTATAAAATAAATGCCATGGTTAGTTTATAACATTTAAAATTAGCCTACAGAAAAACATGAAAAACTATTAAAGTCTATTAAATAAAATCCATGAGATGCTGAAAATTCTATGCTGTATCTTACATGTTATGGGCAGAGGAAGGTGTTTTTCATCTCTTTCACGATGTCAGACATTTCTTCATTTGGCATCAAGTTGACAATGATTTCCCTTGTGGAATACCAATGTATTTGCCTTGATTTCACTCAATAAACTCAAATATGTCAGGAGACAGATCTACTTTTCCATGTCTTCCTCAAGTTCTGCAACACACATACATTCACACACACACACACACACACACACACACACACACACACTCATGTATGCTCTTGAATGTAGTTTTTTAAAAATTAATCTCTACATTGCCTGAAATGCTTAATATGATACTTTGCACACCTATACATAATACACATTTTGTCTATATTTGCTAAATTCAAATTTAACTTACATAGTTATAAAAACTCTAGGAAACAGAGCATGTTCCTGGACATTTATTTAGTCTGGATCTGTGGGCTTTGTTCAAATGAACTAGGTAAGGATAATTTTTCTTAAGAATTGAGCACCCTATCCTTGGAAACTTGACTTCATTATAAATAAACTGAACTGTCATTTATTCTTATTCTTTCTGCTGACTAGAAGCAGAAACAATAAATTGACTGCAATCTGAGGATCAATACAGGGCCACTCATGGCTGCATTGACAATCATGTATCACACTGTGAAGCTTAAATATATTTTGTAAATTGATGTTTTTTCCCCTCAACAACCCCTATTTACTAGCTTAGTAACTCTCATTCAAAATCATTTTTATAATCACTATACTGTGAAACATGGTTTTTCTTTAAAATGAGAATTTAACATTCTAATTAGTATTCAAAGTATTAAGCTAGTATTTTTCCAGACAAATTCACCTGATGGTCTTGGGTTATCAATACACTGTATATTTAGAGTTTGTAGATCCTTGCAGTCCATAGGTCTATTCCCAATCCCACCACATACTTTGTCCTCTTGTGCTCTCAGATTTCCTAACATCCAACCTGCCCTCTAAAATATTTTTCAGTTTTGGAGTCTGGTTTCTGTTCAGTCATGGTCTAGAACAATGTATGATGTAATTTGTGCTTCTGTGAATACTGCCTGTGGCTCCGAGAAACAGTAGATCAATGACTCTTCTATTGCCCTCTCTCTGACTCTCATATCATAGAGATTTTCCACTGGTAGTATTAGTGATTTGAATGTTAATTACTTAGAAGTGTTAAAGTGGAGTCATATCTAAACTATCTACATGCCTCTAGGTATCTGTTCACACTGTGTTTGGGCTCCTCTTTATTTAGTTTACAAAGTAAAGGTGATGATAGAGTTAAGGAATTCACAGGTTCCATTTTTTTTTGGGGGGGGCTCTATTTAATTACTAAAGCTGTCACTGAAATTGGGCCCAAACACTTAGTGAAAATGAATAAAGCAAATAAATAAAAAATCTTGATTTACTGCCTCTTTTTTTCTGATTCTTTGATTTTTTTTAATATCAGCTCTAGTGGGGCTAAATGGTCATTAGTACTTGTATAGTATTTATAAGTGATGGGCATTAAGGAGATGATTTTTTACAATACAAATATAATTGCATAAGTTTTTCTTCACACCAGGTTCTTATTACTAAGTGAAATAGTCACCTTAGAGTATCTGAGATAGGTACCTATAGCTTTTCTCTATGATATATCTTAAGAGAATTATATGGGTGTATCCTGCTCCTGGAACTTAATTAATCATTGATTAAAAGTGCAACCTACTTGATTCTACTACCAACTCTGGAACCTAGGAAATGTTACTGGAGTTTTATAAATTTCCTTTCTGTGGAAATACAAATTGGGAATAACATACTTAAAAGACTTTTCCCATTGAAAGTTCATTCTTCATTGTGATTGAACAAATTTAAGGAGGCTGCATAGCTAAAAGGGTGTACATGAAGGGTCTGTCAGCTCAAAAAGTTTCTGCCAAGCATCCTGTGCACTGACTTAGCAATCAAAAAATTTTTTTTGTGATCACAAAATCATAGGAGACATGGGAGAATGGACTTTATCACTCTCTCTCAATATGTCAGAAAATAAGCCAAAGTGTGAAAGAAATGCTCTAAATTCTGATATAATAGCAATGTCTTGGATAAGAAATTAGTTAATACTTCAATATTTTCATATCTGTTATATGATAGTAATATGGACGATATTATCATTATTATTGCCAGTGGGTAAATGACAAACAATATCGATCATCTAATTTAAGAAAGACCTTGGCTGGAGGTATAGTTCAGTGTAAGAGTGGTTGCCTAGCATGTTCCAGGCCCTAGGTTCAATCCCTAGTTACCTTCCCAGTCTTCCTCCCAAAAAGGGGAAGCCAAGACCTAAGAATACAGAATTTTTACTTTTTCACAACCCCATGACTTTTCACTTTTAATTTTGAGACAAGGTCTCCCTGAGTTGCTTAGCACCTTGCTAAGTTACTGAGGCTGGCTTTGAATTTGTGATCCTCTTGCTTCAGCCTCCTGAGCCACTGAGATTACAGGCATGTTCCACTGTGGGTGGTGAGAATTTTTAATCTTGATCCTGATATTTTCATCATACCACCTTGAAATCATGTAACAAAAAGCTCCTTGTTTAATAATATCAAGTTATCATGATAACCTTCATCACCAGGGATAGAAATAATATAGAAAGCATGGTCGAAGTTTTCTCATTTGAGCATCTTCACTTTTCCAGTTTAATCCTTGTAGCCTGGTTGGGGCAATGCAAATATACCTATCTTTCCAAAGATTATTATGGAACTTTTTAGAAACTTTATATGTGTAATATTACTCATATAACAAACCTCTGCTATATGTATTGTCAAATTTATATGACAATAATCCTTACCTTTAAGGTAATCATTAGTACTTGAATGACTATAAAATACTTGGAAGTCAATCAATCTGAAGGAACAGTCAGAGAATATCCTTCAGCAGGTGCATACCAGCCCACATGATATCTATACTCTCCTTTTATCCACTGATGACCTAAAATTCTAAGTTGACACTAGTATCTTTCTCAGATGCAATTGTCACTAATCCAGTACTAAGTAGACCAATATTTTACCAAAACCTACCTGCATCTAAAATGATCTTGTTAAAAAGCAGCATTGTTTCTTGAAAATTTCTTTGATGTAGCAGTTCTGTGCAAAACTCATAATATAGCAATATTAGCAGTTGACAAGTAAACATAGGCCTGACTCCACAAAATAGAAACGATCTAGCAATAGGGCTTAAATGAGAGGGAAGATAAATGTTTCCAGCATACCATGTCTCCTACTAACATACTTTTAAAAATGTCAATATTATGAGTAAAAGTTCTTACCCTTCTTTGCCTAGGGAAAATGGTTTTCATGGCAGTAATGAACAGAATCACTCGTGCTGTTGAGTGATTCTTAATGATCAATAATAACACTTAGCACTTATGTAGCAATTTTCATCTTCAAACCACTTTACTGGCATTAAACAAATTCAAGATGCTGTCATTTCTTACCAAAAAAAAAATCCATGGAATGAAAAGTTGTAGTTTGCTCCTCATTCCAGATTCCAGGATGTGGGTTGTAGGAGCAGAGATTTCACAAAAATCATGTGGTGCCACACCATTTTGTGCAGTTAAAGACAATATGTTAATGGTAAAATCTATTATTTATAAAAGTAGCAGATGTTTATAGTCAAAAAAGTGATAATACAAAGAACTATCAAGAAGAAAACAAAATCGTATAAATCACTCCCAATCTCATTATACATAAGTTGACTCCATTAACACACTTGTCCAGTTTCTTCACATCTTTGAATGCTTATGTATCATGCTAATAGCATGTGAGTTTATATTTATAGTGTAGATTTCTTGAAAATGTGATCCCAATGAATGTCTAGCTTGTTCATCTTTTTTTTTAGTAATAGATGAGAACATTTAAAAAAATGACATTTCAAAAACGATTCTTACTGCTCATGTGATTTCCTACTCTTTTGTATGTGCACACCAAAATTTACTTTGTCATTTCCATTTTGGTATGTAAGTAGTTTCCTTTTTTTTGCTGTTATATTTAATGGCAATGAATATATTTTCTGCTTTATTTGTTGATAACTTATGAATATTGTCATGCAGTGTTTTATTCAACTTTTCCATCACTGTGACTAGGATACCTTACAAGAAAAATTTAGAGGAAAAGTTGACTTGAGGCTCATGGTTCCAGAGGTCTCAGTTCATAGATGACCAACTCCATTGCTCTGGGTCCATGGTAAGGCAGGACTTCATAGTGTAAGGATTAAGCAGAAGAAAGCTGCTCAACTCATTGGGGAATCAGGAGGCAGAGAGAAAGAGAAAGAGTGGGAAGGAGAAGATACATTGAGGCAATATCCCCAATGACCTCCGAGTTACAGTTACTACCCAGTCAGTGCTCTCAAACTAGGAAGGATCAATTAGATTACAGTTTTAATAATCTAATAATTTCACCTCAAATATTCCTGTAGTCACAGCTCTGAGGGGACAACTAGTACCTAAACCATAATATACAGGATGTCATGCCTGCCTATTCCCCTCATCCCCAGTATGGATTAAATATTAGCAACTTCAAGGTTGTGAATTATAGATTGGAGCACATTAATACTTTGGCATGATTCTGGGAAGGTGGTTTAATAGCAGACTCTGGGAGTACCATAAACCTGAGTTTGAGAGCTACGGTGCAGGTGAAAGAGCTTTCAGAGGTCAATAAAGCAGTGTTGAGATCAAAATTGTGTATTAGGGAGAAAATATCATTCTCACAGCAGTCTCAAAGGTTTTTATTTTAGTTTAGCTTTGATGGAGCAGAGTTTGCACTGGAAATAGGGAATGGTGGTAACTTTTACAGCCACCGGGAGAAATGAGAGCATGGTGTTGTACACAGCATTAAATACACAAGGAACTTCTGAGCATCTTGGTCTTTGTTTAGAGTCACTTGAAATCTCTTGGAAATAGTCCACTTTGATAAAGCTCAAAGCTTACATGCTTTCAATGCTAAGTGCATTTCAACTTTGATAAACAAATAGAAAGATTCAAATAAATAATCATTGATGGACCTGAAGGATCCTATGAGGAAATCATAGCCTAGATTTAGGTTTTACAATTTTAGATTATTCAAGGTAATTTTTTCCAGTACTTCTCTAGTATTACTGATATCACATGTTGCTTTGTGTTCTTGGCTCCTGTGTTTTCACAAGAGAAGATTTTCAGCAAGACATGAAATATAGTTTAAAGTACAGCAAAGTCTATTAGAGGAGAAAGGAAAAACAAAACATTTTCAAGGGAGAAAATGGGTCATCTCAGAGCAGTTGTTGCTCTCTTTGTGAGTTCAGCTTTATTGGGATATAAGAGGAACTTTCCATGGCCTCTACCTCCCAGATCCACTTACACTATTCAATTGACATTTATCTCATACCTTGATATCTCACACCAGGGACTCAGGGTCTTGTGATAATCATGAGTTAAATAGTTGCATTGTGTTTACCTTAGGCCACATTCTGGTCAGCATTCTTTTTGCAGGGTCTTTCCTGAGATATTTTAGTGATTAGGCTTTTCTGAGCAAACACACCCTTGTCTGTTGATTCTTATCCCTTGAGTTTATCTATCTTCTTCCTGTTATAAAAGGAGTAATTTATAAAGCTGAGATTAGGCAAGGGTCCTAAAATAGCTATTTTATCAGGTCTTGTGGTACGACTAGGACAGGGCTGCTGATTAACTGATTTGTTCTGCACTAAACATTTTCTTAAACCCCTGATCCACTGCTCATGTCTAACTGCTACTTGGTATTATAGCTACCATCAGAGATCCAAACTCAGCTGATTTGGGAACAGGAAAATCAGCTTCCACAGGTAAGTAAACTCTTAAAATCACTTAATTTTTCAGTACTCATAGTCACATTAAGCAAGTGTTCCATATTTTACCCATAGCTACTTTGTAAAGGGAGAGGCGGCGTGGAGATTTTCTAAAGAATTTATAGTGGAATGGAAGTTATTAATGGAGTCATAAAACACATTATGCCATAACAGAAACAGGGTGAATATTGACATCTTCAAACATGGGAAGGTATTATTAATATTCAAGGTAAGGTCTTGACAAGAAATATGCTGAAGAAAAATTCATTTCCTTGAGGATGTCTTTGAACATAGTGAAGGCTAATAAGACAATTGCACTAGTTTGTTTCTGAAGTTACATGATTAATATAGTTATGTAAGCTTCCTAAGTATGCACGAAGCTCCTCAAAATATTCTTAAATTGTATAGAACATTTTCGGTGAAGGAGACCATTCATTCTTTGTATTTACTCGGCCTCCATCATTGTTTCCTTACTCATCCTCTCTCCTTGGCTATGATCACTATTTAGCCACTCAGTTTGCAACTGTTTATCCCATTTTATTTACCCTAATACTGTCAACCAAAAATCCAGCCTTTTTTTTTCTTTTTCCTTGCTTTTAGAATTATTATTCAGTGACCATGTTACTGGGTTTTAGAGTACACAACCAGAGGACAGAGGGCAAATTTTAAGGGAAAAATGCCATCATTCAGGGACAATTTCAGGGCCACAAATTCTGCATCAGTTATAAGTGTTTTCATGATTTGAGATCTACCTAGCAAGTATAAATTCATAGACGATAAACAGCAATAACTGAAATTCTAGCATGATAAGTAATAATGAGAAGAAGGGAAATTGACCTTAAGGTTAGTTAGGACAAAATGTAATGGGATTTGACTCAGTCTTAAGTCATTGAGTAGTAACCATGGTAATCAATCTTTCTACATTTTCTCAAGTCTCCTCTCCTTCCTTTCAACATTATTACAGTTATGATTCAATTCTCTTTTACTGAACATCTCTCATACATTTTACGTGTATAAGCATTTGCTTTATCATCCATTAATTGCAACATATCTCTGATTAGGTAGATTAGTTATTTTAAAAACATAGACTTAAGACTTTAATACAAGGTAAATCTAATAGAAATGTGATGTAAATTAAATATATCTGAAGCGAACTTACATGAAAAGTGAAAAGAGTTTGGAGTTCCCTACACTTTTGGCTTCTTCTCTACCCTCATCCCATATGCCACTGTGTTCCCTAGAGAGAGCTCTGGAGAGGAGGAGCACCTAAGGCACACAGAATGGACTTCTTTTAATAATTTTATTCATTTATGCAACTTTCATATAAACTAACAATTCATTTATTTATCCTTTCTACAGAGGCCTGAGTTTACCTACAGTTTGCAGGAAAGGTGAGCATATGAATAAATCAATCATGCTTAACAACACTGTGCTGTGTATAAAGGCCAGGGTGACAGGGGAAGGAAGTCTTTAGGACCACCCTGGATGATGGCCAATAATTCCAAAGATTTTTTACATGATCAGAGACAGTAAAATTAATTGCCACTGTTTGTAAACTCCATGTTTGTGAATATTCTTTCTTGGTGAGTTTTGTTTGTAACTCCAAAACAATACTAACCATGATTTTGTTGTCATTTACAGACAGGAAAGAAGGGCCAAAACTTTGAGTCACCAAATAGGCATGTACTGTACACTAAATTGGAAAGTTTCCTTATCAAATCCATTTAGTGAGATATTTTATACTCTTCTGTGATTTGTCTTGAGGAGTTTGCTATTTAAGATGGTCCCTAAAGCCATACAGGCACAATAGCACAAGACTGTAATCCCAGTAGCTTGGGAGGCTGAGGCAGGAGGATCACGAGTTCAAAGCCAGCTTTGGCAAAGGTGAGGCACTGAGTAACTCAGTGATACCCTGTCTCTAAATAAAAAATACAAAATAGGGCTGGGATGTGACTCAGTGGTCTAGTGCCCCTGAGTTCAATCTCTGGTACCAAATAAATAAATAAGTAGTCCCTAAGTATGGTTTATAGGGATATCCAATGTCCCTAAGCATAGAAGGTTGTGATGTGCTTATGGAGAAAATAAGGTGTCTTTAAACAAAAGCACACATAAAAACATGTTCATTTACTGATTCATTGATGAAAATCAGAGTCTCACAGAATCCAATGCTGTATTTTTATGAGGAGTTGTGGTACAGTGTCCCCTAATGCAGTGCTCATGGTGACATTAGGGTGCATAAAACTTTGCACATAATGACAACTGATTGCATTTAATAATATAAAAAATTAAATTCTTACAACTGTCAAAAAATTTAATTTTCCCTCTCCCCATCTTTTTTAAAAAGTAAGTCCTGTTCTGAAATTCTCTAAAACTCCATGGTGTATACATAAATCTGAAAGTATAAAATCTGATCCAAAGCACCAAGTCTTTAATTGTTTAAACATATGATATTGATTTTTGTCTCAAAGAAGTTTAATTAATATGACTCTTTCCTTAAACTTCAATGTTCTGAGAATAATTTTTACTCCTCATTGCATAAAATATTTTAAAGTCAGTTTAAGTCTATTGAAGTTTCCTTGTTTCACTGTACCTAGAGGAAACTCCAGGTTCAATAGTGTTCTGTGGACTAATCTCAGCACTGCTAGAGACTTGAAATCTGAGAATATCATCAGTGTCCTAAAAGGGGCTTGAAAGAGTGGTGACACGTTAAGCCTCTCAATAATTCACACTAATCAGAGGTGACAGTGACATAGAATAGTGCAAACCATATGCTATCATGGACCAAAGAAGAGGATGGAATTAAAATCTCTATAGTTTTGTCCACATGTTTCAAATGAAAGAGAAAAACTGAGAGGAAAGTATAAGGAGATTCTCTTTTAAAGACGAAGTTTTGACAGCAAGCAGGAGAGCCGAGGAGAAACAGAAACACCTAACAACAAAGAACAACAGAATAAAAATACTGGATGGTACAGTATATTACAGTAAAAACTTAAAATACTTACAATTCACAATTTCCTTACTTTATTCAACAATATTTTGAGTACCCATTAAGTGTCTAGTGACATTCAAGGCAATACAGATACAGGGATTAGAAAAATGACACTTGGTCTTTGGTCTCATGAAACATGCACTTCTAAAAATGAAGATAAAAACACAGCATGCATATCAAAATATATGTACTTTGTACATATTTGTGATTTCTCAAATACTCAAATGAAAATTAATTTGAACACATTTGCTTATAAGTACATAACTTATAAGTTGGTGGAGAGTAGCAGAGATGAGGGAGAAAGAGGAAGAGAGAGAGAGACAGAAAAAAAGAGAGAGGAAAAAGGAGAGGCAGGCAGTAGGATATAAGTCTTCTGGAATCTGAGAAAAGGAATCTAAAACGTGAGATTTAGAGTTGGCATTAGCCAGTGCAGTACCTACTTGTATACTCTGCATGTATCCAGGGAGAACTTGCTCATATTTAAATTTCTTCATATATGAGAAACATTGTGGATGTGTAAGAGATAATTGTATATTTAATTTTTCATTTCTGTTTTCTAACTCAAACTATACCAGTCTTTCTTACTAGATGATCAGGTACTTAATTCTTATCCACGAACCTACATTTTTTATTGGCGGGGTGGGGGGACTACAATTCTTACTTATTAGGTTCCTTAGTATTTAATGTATGTGCTAGTTTATCTATACCAAATCCACACTGACTCCATCCCTCAAGTTTCTTTTGAATCTATACAATTCTTTCTATAGTTCTCATCCTAGAATAATAACTTGCATTTCATATCTGGGCTATTGCAAACCTTCTAAGCTGGTTTTCCCACAATTACCCTAACCTGCTTCTATTCTCCACAGAATGAGTTGAGAGATCTCTTTCACACTGTCTATTTAACTCTTCTTAAATCTCTTTAAGGCCTTCTTACACATTTTCATATAAAGTTGCACATGCTTAACATGATTTAGAAACTGTACTGAATTTTCAATAGCATGTTCTTCTTACTCTGGGGTACCTTCTCACTCTTGTCTCTTTCTGGTATTTTTTCTTGTTTTTGTCCTATTATTACATGATATCTAGTCTCAAATCAATAGTAATATTTTTCAGTCTTTCTCTTTCAAACTCATTTTTTTTTGTACATCTACCATTTAGAAGGCACAAAGTCATAGAGACTATCACTCCTACCTTAACAACCAGAAGAAAAGGGATAATTTATGAAATCATAACTTTTCTTGAATCCTTTGGGAGAGCTGACTTTGAAAGGTAATCAGGCAAAATAATCAGGTGATAATTCTCCACAAAGAAAGAGAACACATGAACAGTTTCACCATTGCCTGAAAATAGAAGAGGTGACAAAGAGAGAGAGAGAGAGAGAGAGAGAGAGAGAGAGAGAGAGAGAGAGAGAGAGAGAGGGAGGGAGGGAGAGAGAAGGAGAAGAAATCAACTGAAGTTTTAATTAACTCTTAAAGACTAAGAATGGGTAAGCATGACAGTTTAGAATAACTGGAGCTATGGAAATTTGTACTAACTTGCAACCTCTTTTTTATTTATGTGAAATATTGAAAGCTAGACAAAAGAGCAGTATGTTCCCTCCTCAACAGGTTTGGCATACAAGTAGTGAACCAGTGTCTCTGAGATTATCTCCTCCCTGTACCCTTGTCTAACAAGAAGCAAAAGACTCGAGGCATTGGAGAAGAGAACAGAGTTTCATCAAGGATCTACTGCTGGGAGGAAAGGAAGCAAAAGTTACTCTTTTTTGATAGTCAGGGGAAGCAGGGAATCTTTTCAGACTCAGCTTTCTGCACAACTACAAAAAAATTTCAAAAAGTGACAGAACCTCTCAAGTCTCATGGCAGGATTTGCCATACTACAGAAGAGGGTGAAGGAATACTGAGAAAGCCACACTTATAAAGCTCAGGCTAAGAGCAACTAGGTCTATGTATGGCTCAACCAGGAGATCAAAGAGCTTCCTTCCCAATCTCCTACTGTGATCCAATACCCAGCCAGCAAGTAAGAGATGACTAGTTTTCTAAAAGGGGCAAGAACACATGGAGTGTACAAGAATTCTGTGACAGCTAAAAACTGGAGATTCCGGGCCCTATAGGAAGTTCAAGGTAATAGCAGCCAATTACTGAAACAATTAGAAGTTTGTAATGCACTGAAGTTAAAAAAAGTAAAAACCAAACTGAAGCACAGCTCACTCCTGACCAGATTAACTCAGCTCCTCACACTTAATGGCTTAGAAGAGAAGGCTTGCTTAACTTCAGATACAAACATTATTTATCTTGGTCTCTGCTATTCTTTTCACATGATGTCTGACATTCAATCAAAGAGTTATAAAATGTACAGAAATGCAAAGAAAGATGTCACATTGGTTTCTGCCTTCTAAATGGAAGGTTAAGATTTTGTGCCTTCTAAATGGAAGATGTACAAAATAAATGAGTTTGAAAGAGAAAGACTGAAAAATATTACTGTTGATTTGAGACTAGAGATTATGAAATAATAGGACAAAAACAAGAAAAACATACCAGAAAGGGACCAGAGTAAGGAGAACATGCTATTGAAAATTCAAAGATGTTACGTAGGTTAAGATGTAAAACAATGAGGAGAATTAGACTCAGAAACACAACTGATATTGTAATTATCAGATAGGAACTTTAGAATAAATGCAGTAATATGTTAAAGAACCTAGTGAACTCAAAGCATGAAAAGATGAATAATTTTTAGAGATAGAATTGCTGAAAACAAGAAGGGTTAGTTGCTCTAACTAGGAGCTCCCATAGATCTGTTCTTATTCTGACATGATACTATATTTTGCTAGTTCAATTGCCTATTATTTTTAAGCAAAGAAACTTTTTATCCATCTTTTTATTTCTATACGTTTGCTTGTAGTTACTCATGTGACATTTGGCCCAGAGTAAGTGATTTACAAATATTTGTGGGACTGCATGGCTGAATAGGAAAGTGATAAACATATTGCTTCTTTCATATTATATTTCACTGATTTAGTTTGGATTCAATATGTATTCCACATAAAAATTTTGCTCATAGTTATAATAAATCTAACTTCAAAATATATGTAAAGGCAAAAAGAAAACTGTTTAAGCATTTTTTAGAATGATGTTTTATTTGCCTTATTTTTAGAGAGTAAATAAATAACTGAGAAGCATTACAGGATTATGAAATTGCAACACAGGATCATAGAATGCAAATGACTTCGTATTTTCACCTAGGCTACTAAGTTTTAAAACCTTTCAGGCTTTATAGCCTCCAGACCCTGCAGTGATCCTCCTGCAACAATAGCTCAGAACTGCTTTCTGCACTTGAAACAGAGACTTGAAGGAAAGCTAGATGGCAGTCACACCAAATGCCTAGGATGACTTATTTATCTTGCCTTTCTACTAACAAGTTTGTCTTTAAAACCAGGGAAGTAGTCCTTAGCTTAAGAGATCCAGGACGCTGTCTCAGTAAGTGACAAGGCACCCGGATACATCATTCCCCTGGACCATTGCTTCCAAATAACATTGCTGCTCTAATTGTAGGTTGTATCCCCGCAACATAAGCATCACTTGGGAGCATGTTACAAATGCAGGATTCTGGGCTTTACCTCAAACCTAGTGAATGAGAATTTGCTTTTTAACAGGATGCCAGGTGATTTGTATGCATATTAGAAGTTGAGCACCATGATCTCAAAGGACTCTCACTTCCATTCCATGCCAGTTGTGTGCCAATTGATGATGCAACTCATGATTTGCCTAGAGCCAGAGGTCAAGCAGACATGACCTCATCATAGGATTTTGCTTGCGTGTAATTGGAATAGCAATTTTATTCAATTTTTTTTATCAACATTGAGCTAGTGCTCAGGAACTTTCTAAGTAATATTCATGGATATTCCTCAAATATTTTAAAACAAAATGAAACAGAAGTTCTCTAGGCACAAAGGTCAAGCAATGTTGACTTGATGGGTATGGTGGCATATGCCTATAATCTTGTGACTCTGGAGGGAGACAAGAGAATCACAAGTTCAAGGCCAGCCTGGGCAACTTAGGATGTCTCTGTTACAAAATTATAAAATAAAAAGTATTGGGGATGTGGTTTAGTGGTATTAGCACCCTTGGGTTCAGTCCTCAGTACCAAAAAAAAGGAAAAGAGAGAACAATGCAGGTTTATGGTATATCTCCTCATGATCATAGATATGGTCTCTGGGACTCATGTTTGACCAGGAATGCATGAGCAGGTTTAGCAGGAAGCCCCTGACAGTCCACTGAGCCACTGTAAGAAGAAACCTTGTTTTCTTAAATGTACACAAATATTAAACAAATATTTGTTGAGCAAATATTTTAGTTAAGTTGAAATTACTCTTGCTTTTAGGAAACTGGAGAAACTCATGAAAGTGCATATGTGTAAGTTTATGCATATATATGAATGTATGTACAGATATAGACACACAGATATATGTACATAAAATATGTTGTATATTGTGATAATTAATTTTATTTTTGTACACTTTTTTTTTTTAAAAATGGAAACTTTCTTGGATTCATGCAATTAAAACCAACTTGTGTCGTATAGCTTGCTGCTCAGAAACTAGCAAAATTCAGAGATGTTACGCTAAAGTAGTTAAAGAGAGCCAGGTCCTTGCTTCAATTGTGGTTGCTGAGTTCAGAAATGAACTCAAGTACAACACTGATTTTCGTTTTGGGAGTTAGCCAGTGTACTCTGACATCCCCTTCCATCCCACCTCTACTCAGATTGGAAACTGCTAAGAGTAAGAGTGGACTGATGGAAATCTCTTAAGTCTTTACTTGTGAGTTATAAACAGTCTCATAAGTAATAATGATAGAGGAGCCCTGGAAACAATGCCTATTAGAGAATGAATTTTTGTATGCATTTCATAACGTCAGACAAGTAGGTTTATATTAGGAATCAGAAAAATATAGTCTATGTGCCAATCCAGTCCACTACCTGACTTGTCTGTCAGTCCATCTTCATTGTGCCACAACACAGGATTGGGTAGATGCAACAGGGACTAATATGCATTCCAATAAATTACTGTAAAATGGCTTCTATTTATAGATTTTTATTGAGCACAATCATGCATATAAATTCTTACTTGAATTCATGTATTTTTGTCCTTATGAGTTATACATGATAGTAGGACATATTTTGACATATTCTACATACATGGAGTATAACTTCTCATTCTTCTGGTTGTACATTATCTAGAATTACATTGGTTGTGCAATCATATATGCACACAGGATAGTAATGTCCAGTTCATTCTATTATCTTTCCTATCCACATTCCTCCTCCCTCGTTTCATTTCCCTTTGTCTAATTCACAGCACCCCCCCTTATCATCAATTAGCATCCACATATCAGAGAATCATTTGGCCTACACCAATTTTCAGTCTCACCAGCAATGTATGAATATACCTTATTTCCTATATTCTTGTCAACATTTATTGTTGCTTGCATTTTTGATGATTGACATTCTAACTGAAGATGAAATCTTGGAGTAGTTTTGATTTGCATTTCTCTAATTGCTAGAGATGTTGAATTTATATATATATATATATATATATATATATATATATATATATATATATATATTTGTTGATTGATTGTATTTCTTCTTCTATGAAGTGTTTGGTCAGTTCCTTTGCCCATTTATTGATTGGTTTATTTGATTCTTTGGTGTTAAGTTTTTTTGATATATATAAAAAAATATATAAATATATATTTCTCCTGGAGATAAATGCTCTGAGGTGCAGGTGGCAAAGATTTTCTCCCATTCTGCAGGCTCCCTCTTCACATTCTTGATTGTTTCCTTTGCTGTGAAGAAACATTTTAGTTTGATTCAATCACATTTGTGTATTCTTAATTTTACTTCTTGTGCTTTAGGAATCTTATTAAGGAAGTCAGTTCCTCAGCTGACATGATGTAGATTTGGGCCTACTTTCCCTTCTATTAGGCTCAGGGTCTCTGCCTTCGTCCTTGATTCACTTTGAGTAGAGTTTTGTGTAGAGTAAGACACAGGGGTTTAATTTTATTTTGCTGCATTTGAATTTTCAGTTTTCCCAGCACCATTTGTTGAAGAGGCTATCTTTTCTCCAATGTATGTTTTTGGCATCTTTGTCTAGTATGAGATAACTGTATTTATGTGGGTTTGTCTCTGTGTCCTCTATTCTATACCGTTGGTCTGTGTGTCTGTTTTGATGCCAGTTCCATGCCGTTTTTGTTACTATGGCTCTGTAGTATAAATGGTGTAATTATAGTTATACCAATCTGGTATTGTGATGCCTCCTCCTTCACTCTTCCTGCTAATAATTGCTTTGATTATCCTGTGTCTCTTATTTTTCCAAACGAATTTCATGATTGCTTTTTCTAGTTCTATGAAGAATATCATTTGGGATTTATTAGGAATTGCATTAAATCTGTATAGCACTATTGGTAGTATCGCCATTTTGACAATATTTATTCTGCCTATCCAAGATCATAGGAGATCTTTCCATCTTCTAAGGTCTTCTTCAGTTTCTTTCTTTAATGTTCTGTAGTTTTCATCATAGAGATTTTTCCCCTCTTTTGTTAGATTGATTCCTAGGTGTTTTATTTCGTTTTTAAGGCTATTGTGAATGGCGTACTTTTCCTAATTTCTCTTTCAGTAGATTCATCACTGATGTATAGGAATGCAATTGATATATGGGTGTTATTTTATATCCTGCTACTTTACTGAGTTCATTTATAAGTTCTAGAAGTTTCCTGGTAGAATTTTTTGGGTCTTCTAAATATACAATAATATCACCAGCCAATAGAGTTAGTTCTAGTTTTTATTTTCCTATTCATATTCTTTTAATTTCTTTTTTTCTTTCTAATTGCTCTGGCGAGAGTTTCAAAAACAACATTGAAGAAAAGCCATGAAAGGAAGCATCCTTGTCTTATTCCAGGTTTTAGAGGGAATACTTTCTTTTTTTCTCCATTTAGAATATGTTGGCCTCAGGTTTAGCATAATTAAAATCATCACTGAAATCAATGAAATTGAAACAAAAGAAACAATTCAAAAAACTGACAAAACAGGAAGTTGGTTCTTTGAAAAAATAAATAAAATTGATGAACCTTAGCCATGCTAAGGAACAGAAAGAGTCAGAAAACACAAGTCACTAAAATTTGTGATGAAAAAGGAAATATCACCATGCACACTACTGCAATTTTGAAGAGTATCAGAAACTATTTTGAAAATTTATGCTTCAATAAAATAAACAACCTTGAAGACATCAACAGATTTCTAGAGACATATGATCTACTTTAACTGAAGTAGGAGGACATATACGATTTAAAGAGATCAATCTCAAGCAATGAAGTAGAAGACAGCATCAAAAGCCTACCAATCAAGACAGACCCAGGACCAGACAGATTCTCAGCTGAGTTCTACGAGACTTTTAAAGAATTAACACTGATACTCCTCAAATTACCCCATTAAATAGAAAAGGAGGGAACCCTTCCAAACTCATTCTATGAGGCTAGTTTCACACTGATACCAAAACCAGACAAAGACACATCAAGGAAAGAAAATTTTAGACCAATATCCCTGACAAACATAGCTACAAAAATGCTCAATAAAATTCTGGCAAATTGCATACAAAAACATATTAAAAAGATAGTACATCACAATCAAGTTGGGTTCATCCTAGGGATACGAGATTTGTTCAACATATAAAAATCAATAAATGTAATTCATCACATCAGTAGACTTAAAGACAAGAATCATATGATTATTTCAATAGATGCAGGAAAAGAGTTTGACAAAATACAGCACCCCTTCGTGTTAAAAACACTACAAAAACTAGAGAAAGTAGAAACATATCTCAACATTATAAAGCTATGCATGCTAAACCCTACTTGAATTTCTACTAAAATAAGAAAAAAAAAATCTTAGGAACTAATAAAAACAAAGGCAAAGAAAGTATAAATAGAGATGATAGAAACCAAATGTTATTATAAGCTTGAAAGAAAAAACACTAGGAAGAGCTGACATAATGAATCTGT
This sequence comes from Spermophilus citellus, assembly GCF_964194105.1. Taxonomy (NCBI): domain Eukaryota; kingdom Metazoa; phylum Chordata; class Mammalia; order Rodentia; family Sciuridae; genus Spermophilus; species Spermophilus citellus. Next base: position 38,801,471 of record NC_138194.1, on the reverse strand, counting down.
AGAAAATTGCAGTTAGTGGAGAAAGAGGAAATATACACTGACCTGCATAGCAGAACCTCAGAAAAGCTCAGGATCTGGCATCATCAGGTGTCTTTGGGAGGGCCTGAGAGGGTGGTAAAGCAGAAAAAAAGGAAGTAAAATGTTATAGAAAACTTCTGACAACACCAGGCATCATCAAACATTTGAAGTGGAGTCGGGCAAGAAACATCTATATGCTACTAATGACATTAACATTGTTGCCACTGAAGCAACTACTCTGGAAAACAGTAGTCAATATCCAGTAAAGATGAAGGTTTGTAGACTTTATGATGCAATAATTTTATTCCTGTGTACACAGCCTAGAAAAATTGCAAAATAAATACACCTGAAGACATGATTAGAAGTATGTACAGAAGAGCTGTTTGCAAGAAAAAAAAACAATACAAACAAATGTGTATAAACAGCAAAACAAATACATGTATGGACTATTATATTAAGGTACAGTACAAACAAACTCCTTATATACTTTCATAAAAATAATGTGCAAAGAGTTCCATGTATAAACAATGAACAACTTTTATATGGCCTGAGCCTACACCTATGACAAAAGTGTAGTATTGAACCCTGTGATAGAGCCATTTTGTAAAAATGCTTAAATATTAAAAATTTCATAAGTCGCTTCTTTTTGAGAGTAAGGTTGGGAACAAAGTTGGTCAAGGGATGTAAACATTGTTGAAGTGGTTTTTAAAATCATTAAATTTAAAAATTATGTATTTGATACAGAAACTTAAAAATTAAATGCTAGACACTACTCAAGAGTATGTAATTGCTGCCCCCAAGGTAAAGCACATTCAATATTTATAAACAGAAAATCGAGCAATGCAAAAACGGTTGATTGCATTTTGCATGTGCTTGACTGAATGAATAAACAGTACATTTTTGAAATCCTTCCCCTTTGAGAAGGAGTGAGAAGTTTGCTTAGACCCCTTCCTGTGGCTCTGCCAGAAGACACTCTTGTAATTCTTAATCATCTGTGCAACATGTATTTCAGATCTGAGAGATTTTTAGGTCCATGACAGATGGTTGATTTTGTATTGCAGAGTAACTGAAATAAATCATTACCCTTGTTTCTGCCTGTCTTACAGGTTGGCCTTTCAGATGTTAGAAGTGTATGTATCTGGGCTGGGGATGTGGCTCAAGCGGTAGCGCGCTCGCCTGGCATGCGTGCGGCCCGGGTTCGATCCTCAGCACCACATACCAACAAAGATGTTGTGTCCGCCGAGAACTAAGAAATAAATATTAAAAATTCTCTCTCTCTCTCCTCTCTCTCCTCTCTCACTCTCTCTTTTTTAAAAAAAAAGAAGTGTATGTATCTTAATACTAACATCTCAACTTATATATTTTATTTCCTGTAAGTTTCCTCATGATTACTCAATTAGTCAAGCAACAAATTAATTCTTCTAGTGTTAAATTTTGTCATCTGGTGTTGCTAATCTTTATATCTACGTAAAAGAAATGGGGGATAAGATGGCTGAATAGAGGAAGAGTGTAGTTTCCAGCTGGTCCATGGCTCAGGATTCAAACTGTTGGAAAACTGTTTCCCAGTGAGGAGGCTGTCAGAGGGAATACACCAAATGTCAGTATCGGAATCACAGAGACAGAAATCCAGATGATTTGAGCATAAGACAGAAGATACCTCAGGAATCCAGGAGAGATCACAGCCATACCAGTTCCCCACAGAATGGAGGGGCCACCCAGGCAGGAAGAAAAACTGAATCTGAGAAGAAAATTTTGCACAGGGGAACCTGTGGAATAGAGGGGCCATCTGAACTTGAGTGACCTGGAAGCAGTGCAGCAAGCAAGCCTGTGAGGGTTGCTTTCTACTTCCTGACTGCAGAGATGAGCACTGACAGAGGATCTCATCTTGGGGCAGCCACACCACACCTTTCTGCAGTGACAGCCCCAGAGTTTATAACAAGCATTAACCTCCCACCTGGTAGTACAGATCAATGGTTAGCCGACTGTCCCTGCATGGCCTACCATGAGATGTAGAGTGCTTCCGGTGGGGGATATGGAGGCGGGCACAGAGGGGATTGTGCCTGTGAGGAGTCAGGCCAGAGTTAGGGAGTGGAGAGCTGCCCACTTTTCCTTTGGACTTAGAGCTTTGCAAGATTTTCTAGAGACATCTCAGAAACTGGGCAGAGAGTCACATTTGTAGGTGGGGTTTGATTTGGGGAAGACCACATTTGTGAGTGGTGGGATGTGTGAGAAGAGTGGAGAATTGGTTCCTATGTCACAAGAGTGGAGTTATCTGGAGTCAACTCCCCTCAGCACCAGACCCATACACCCAGCAATGATCAAAATCTGCCAGGCAATAGAGTGGGAAGAGGTATTGTCTCTCGAACAGAACCTCAAAATATGTTTGAGGTTTGCCAGAATTAAATGCCAGTCTCCTGTACTTCACATTTGGAACTCTGCATCAGTTCCTCCATAGGAGTATTCTACCTAGTTTTCATGGACAAAACTTCACTGTCTGTACTTCCCATTGTCCTAATTTGAAATGGTGAGAAGGGAAGCTAAACCAAGACAATCAGCTTTGGCTCCAGGTCATTCTAGCTGACAGATTAGTGAGCAACTCAAAAAATGAATTTAAGGGTTGGGGATGTGGCTCAAGGGTAGCGCACTGGCCTGGCATGCGAGGGGCGCTGGGTTTGATCCTCAGCATCACATAAAAAATAAAATAAAGATGCTGTGTCCACTGAAAACTAAAAAATAAACATTAAAAAAATGAATTTAACACCCTCCAGTCATTGTTCCCTCTGAAGGATATACAGTTCAATGACAGGATAACAGCGGGCTGGGGATGTGGCTCAAGAGATAGCGCACTCACCTGGCATGCGTGCGGCCTGGGTTGGATCCTCAGCACCACATACAAAGATGTTGTGCCTGCCGAAAATTAAAAAAATAAATATTAAAAAATTCTCTCTCTCTCTCTCTCTCTCTCTCTCTCTTAAAAAAAAGAACAGGATAACATAAGCAGTGCATATATATTCTTAACAGTTCTGACCACCTCAACAGAGACAACCTCTTCATGTTTCCTTGATATTTTATCATATTTCTTTTCTTTTTTCTCCTTTTCTCATCATGTTTGAATGTGTATGTGTGAATATGTGTGGGTGAGTGTGTTCTGGCTGTTTTGATTGGCTTGTGAACACACACACACACACACACACACACACACATTCACTTTTTATAATTTTCCTCATCATTTTTCTTTATTTTTTTCCTTGACCATTTGTTTTGACCTTACATGGATAAGGTTATTTGTTTATGTGTTTTGATTTGATGTTTTCTTCACAATAGCTAGACTTTGGAATCAACCTAGATGCCTTTCAATAGATGAATGGATTAAAAAACTGTGGTATTTATATACAATGGAGTATTACGCAGCACTAAAAAATGACAAAACCATGGATTTTGCAGGGAAATGGATGGCATTAGAGCAGATAATGCTAAGGGAAGCTAGCCAATCCTTAAAAAACAAATGCCAAATGTCTTCTTTGATATAAAGAGAGCAACTAAGATCATAACAGGGAAGAAGAGCACGAGGAAAAGATTAACATTAAACAGAGACGAGTGGGGTGGGAGAAAGGGAGAGAGAAGGGAAACTGTATGGAAATGGAAGGAGACCCTCTTTGTTTGGATTCTTGTTTTTTGTTTGTTTGTTTCTCTTATTACTTCTTCTCTCTCTCTTACCTCCAATAACCACTTGTTCTCTCTCTCTTTCTCTCTCTCTCTCATTTTTTCTTTTACTTGTTTTTTAGTTAATTTTTACTACTTCTTCTTTACAGCCATCCTCATTATCTTTCTCCTGCTCTACTGCTGTTTGTCTTTGAATAGCTAAAACTTTCTTTTGTTCCCCCCATTGTCTTTCCTCTAAATAAACTTTAATTTTACTATCTTTAATAGAAATTTATTGTATAAATTCCTGCCCCCACCATTCATGTCATGGCAGTTATTAGTACTGGGAAAAGCATAGTTGACACCCTCTCTATATATACTTCAATACTAGATCTAGTTCACAGCTGTTTGTTATTGTTAAGTGCTGACCCCACCAATACTTTTTTGGTGGTAATTAATTATATACATGCCATACATAGTTATGTGCCAGACATTTATTCTAATGCTATATATTGAGCACTATTGTTGCCACTAAGACTTGTTTCCTTTTTTTCTGAGAGGGGTTGGGAAGTTACTGATACACTAAAGGATCACAGAGTAGAAACTCTGTGGCCAAATCATAGCTACAACTCAGCAAAGTGACAGTACACCTTCCTCCAAACACAAACCAATTCAAGCTTCAACAATGCACTAACACATAGAATAGAGGAGAGAAAAACCCAAACCAATGATGAGGCCCCCAGTAGGAATGACTAGAAGGGGACTTCACATCCCACTCTGGGACACATATACCTAGAGCAAAATAAGAGAAAGATTTCAAAATGATGGCTCAGAAAACTGCAGTGGTACAGCAATTCTACAAGATTTAAATCAGCACTTCTGCATGGGCAAACTAAGAGGAATTGGATTACACCGAGTCTAAATATTGAAACTAAAAGATACCAACAACACAGGACTTTTTATAGAAGAGACAATTATATTCCAAAAGATATCCTCATAAAGAAGGACGCTTGTCTATTTCAACAGATGTACAAGCCCAAGATCTTGAAAACACGAGGAAATAGGCACAAATCTCTCCCTCGAAGTTGCAATATCAGAAATGGAAGGGGATGAAATTCAAGAGAAAGTCATTAAAATTTTGATCATTAAAACAATTAATGAGCTAAAACAAGATCTAAGAAATGAATTAATTACTATGAGACTAATTGAGAAGGTGAAAGACCATTTTAATAAAGAGATAGAGAATATAAAATGAAACCAATCAGAATTCCTATAAATGAAAGACACAAAAAATCAAATAAAAAATTCACTTGAAAGTATTACCAACAGACTAGACTGTACAATACAAAACCTCAGGCCTTGAAGACAGGGTATTTGAGCTGTAAAAGCAAGTAAAGAAAAGAAGAAGAAGGAGAAGGAGGAGGCGGAGGAGGAGGAGGAGAAGAAAAAGAAAACCAGGATTGAATATATAAGAACTCTTGTACAACATTAGGAGACCAAATTTAAGAGTCATCGTGATAGAAGAGGACATAGACATACAGACTAATGGCATAAAGAAACTTTTCAGTAAAATAATAGAAGAAAATTTGCCAAACCTTAGGAACATGATAGACATCTACATAGAGGAATCACACAGAACCCCAAATAGACAGACAAAAAAAACCCCAACAAAACAAAACAAAACCACTCCAAGACACATGGAGTCAAAATACTTAACATAGAGAATAACTTTTAGAGATCAATCAACAAGACATGCTTTAGACTTTTCAACTCAGACTCTTAAAAGCCAGTAGGCCTTAACACCCCTAAAATAAATAACCCAATCAATGGGCCAAGGAACCGTACAGACACTTCTCAGAAAAGGATATACGATCAATCAACAAACATATGAAAAAATGTTCAACATCTCTAGCAATTAGAGAAATGCAAATCAAAACTACTCTTTAAGATTTCTTCTCACACCAGTCAGAATGGCAGCTATTAAGAATAAAAACATGGGGCTGGGGATGTGGCTCAAGCGGTAATGCACTCGCCTAGCATGTGCAGGGCGCTGGGTTTGATCCTCAGCACCACATAAAATAAAATAAAGATGTTGTGTCCACCGAAAACTGAAAAATAAATATTAAAAAATTCATTCTCTCTCTCTCTCTCTCTCTCATTCTCTCTCTTAAAAAAAAGGATACAAAGAGCAATAAGTATTGGCAAGGATACTGGAAAAAAGTACACTCATACATTGCTGGTGGGACTGCAAATTGGTGCAGCCAATTGGAAAGCAGTATGAATATTCCTTGGAAAACTGGGAATGGAACTGCCATTTGAACCAGCTATTCCACTCCTCGGTTTATATCCAAAGGACACAGCCATATCAATGTTTATAGCAGCACAATTCACAATAGCTAAATTATGGATCCAATCTAGATGCACTTCAGGAGATAAATGGATAGGGAAACTTTGGTCTATATACACAATGGAACATTACTCAGAGAAAATTTTTTTAATTAAATTTTATTTTTTTATTAGCTACACATGACATTACAATGACCTTGGTAATTCATACATTTGAATCATTGGGGTATAATTTCTCAGTTTTCTGATTGTACAGATTACAGAATCACACTGGTCATAGAGTCACCTATATACATACAGCAATCATAATGTCTATTCTATTCTGTGGCCCTTCCTACTCAGAGAACATTAAAAGAGAATAAAATCATGGCATTTGCAGGTAAATGGGTGAAGTTGGAGAATATAATGCTAAGTGAAGCAAGCCAATCCCCCAAAACCAAAGGCCGAATGTTTTCTTTGATATGAGGATGCAGATGCATAATGGTGATTGGGGGTGGAGCATAGGAGGAATGGAGGAACTTTAGATAGGGCAAAGGGGAGGGAGAAGAAAGGAGGGGGCAAAGAGGTGGGAATGATGGTGGAATGAGATAGACATCATTACCCTAAGTACATGTATAAGACACTAATGGTGTGAAAATACTTTGTGTACAACCATTGTCTTGAAAAATTGTGCTCTATATGTAATTGAAATGAATTGTATTCTGCCATCATGTATAACAATTTAAAAAAGCCAGTAGGTCTTAAAATGAGGTAATTCAAGCTCTAGCAAAACAACAATAACAACAACAACAACAACAACAACAAAACAATTGTCCACCAAGTTTGATATATCCAGCAAACCTATTATTCAGAATCTAAAAGGAAATAAAAATTTTCCATTATAAGTGTAAACCAAAAGAATTAATGACCACTAAACCTGTACTACAAAAAAAAAAAAAAAATCTTAAAGAACTAGTACACAGAGAAGAACTCAAAAATAAACTCCAGAGCTCTCAAATGGATAAAGCTCCCCAGAAACACAATTAAGCAAATGAAAGTGAATTAAATCTATTAAACTGACTAAAATGACTTGAAATAATAAGAATATATCCATAATAACTCTGAATGTAAATTGGCTCAACTTTCCAGTTAAGAAAGAGACTGGTAGATTTGATTAAAATCAAGACCCTACCATATGCTTTTGCAGGAGACTCATACTTTAGGCAAAGATATCCCCAGGCTGAAAGTAAAAGAGTGGAAAGATATTTTATGCAAATGAAGCCCCAAAACAAGCAGGAGTAGATATTCTCACATCTGATAATGCAGATTTCAAGAAAAATCAATCAGAAGAGACAAGAGATGCCATTATACACATTTAAAGGGAATAATCCAAGAAAATATAATCTCTCTCTCTTGCACACACATGATACACACACACACACACACACACACACTCATATATATATGCATGGATTCATATGTATGCATATTTTAAATATCATATAAATCAGCACTTCTGCAGGGGAAAACTATTTATATGTATTAAACAAATAAATAGAAAAAGAGAGAAAGAAATTTGGGCATTATGAAGTACAATGGGATTCAATTGGGTAGCAGTGATCAAGAATAATGAGGTTAAACTAAGAAAAATCTTTCTGAGATGTAAGATTGGTGAAGATTTGGGGTTTAAACATCCTTTCATTTTTTTACCATTTTTTAAAAATGGATGCATTATCATTGTATATAATATTGGGATTTGTTGTTACATATTCATACATACATACAAAAACAATATAATTTGATCAGTATTATTCCTCAGTATTTCCCTTTTCCATCTAGCCATCCCCCAAACCCGGTCCTTTTCCTCTATTCCAGTGATTTCCTTTTCATTTTCATGAAATCTAACCCCACCTTTCATCTCTGTTTTCCTCTGGCTTCCATGTATGAGAGAAAACATAAAACCATTGACATTCTGAATTTGGCTATTTCACTTAACATAATGTTTTCAAGTTCCTTCCATTTACCTGAAAATGGCATCATTTCATTATTCTTTATGGTTCAACAAAACTCCATTGTGTGTGTATGTGTGTATTACTTTTTAAAATCCATTCATCCATTGATAGACACCAAGACTGGTTCCATAGATAAGCTATTGTGTATTGTGATGATGCTATGAACATGGGTATGTATGTGCTGTTATACTGTGATGATTGTAACTCTTTAGGATAAATACAAAAGAACTGTACAGCTGGACTGTATGGTAGTTCCATTCCCAGTCTTTCAAGGAACCTCTATACTGATTTCCATAGGAGTTTTACTAATTTACAATGCCACCAACAGTATAAAAGTGTTTCTTTTTCTACATATCCTCTCTAGAATTTATTACTGTTCATCTTCTTGAGAGCTGCCATTCTAAACAGAATGAAAGGAAATGTCAGTGTAGTTTTGATTTGCATTCCCCTAATTCCTAATGATGTTGAACATTTTTATGTATTTGTTGGTCATCTGTATTTCTTCCCTTGAGAAGTGTCTGTTTTAGTTCATTTGCCCATTATTATTTGGTTAACTTGTAATTTTGGTGTTGTTTTTGAGTTATTTATAAATTTTGAATATTAATATTCAATTTTCTCTCATTCTCCAGGTTCTCTCTCCAGATTCTAAATCGTTTCCTTTGCTACAAAAAAAAGCTTTTTATTTTGACCTTATCTCATTTATTAACCATTGACATTATTTCCTGAGCTTCAAGGAGTTCTATTAGGAAAGTAATTGCCTGTACATATATGTTGGAGTGTTGACCATATATTTCCTTATAGAAATTGCAGTTTCCAGTATACTTTCTAGATCTCTTATCCATTTTTGAGTTGACTTTTGTGCAGGATGACAGATAAGGGTTAGGCTCTATGTGTGGATAATCAGCTTTCCTGCACTATGTGTTAAAAAGACTGTTATTTCTCCAATGTTTGCTTTTGACACCTTTGTCAAGGACAGATGAATGTATCTGTGTGGGTTTGCTCTGCGTCTCAGTTCTCTAGCATTGGTCTATTTATTGTTTTAATGCAGGTATCATGCAGTTCTTGTTGCTATATCTCTGTAGTATAGTTTAAATTCAGATATTGTGATATCTATAGCATTGATTTTCTGGCTTAGAATAGCTTGGGTTATTCTGGGTCTTTTATTCTTCCAAATGAGTTTTATTACTTTTTGAGAATTCTGTGAAGGAAGTAAAGTCATTCATATTTTGATGGGGATTACACTGAATCTATATGTTACTTTAGGTACTATTCCCATTTTAACAATATTAATTCTGCCTGTCCGTGAAAATGGGAGATCTTTCCATTTTCTTGTGTCTTTTTCAACTAATTTGTTCTTTGCTGTATAGTATTCATTATAGAGGTCTTTCACCTCCTTGGTTTAATTTATTCCTAGGTATTTTATTTTATTTTTTAAATTTATTTTTGAGGTTGTTGTGAATGAGATTGTTTTCCTCATTTCTTTCTCAGCAGATATATAATTGTTATATAGGAAAGCTCCTGATTTTTTAAAATGTATTTATTGTTTCTTTTAGGTTATACATAACAGTGGAATTCATTTTCATATGATTGATTATACTAGCACATGATATATTTTATTCTAGTTAGGACCCCATTCTTGTGGATATATATGATAATGGCATTCACTGCTGAAATTGATATTTTAAAAAAAATAAAAAAATAAATGAATCAAAAAGTTGGGGTTTTTTTGAAAAAATAAACAAAATTGATAAACTCTTAGCCAAGAAAAAGAGAAAAAAATAAACAAAATTGATAAACTCTTAGCCAAGAAAAAGAGAAAAAAAAACATAAATTATTAAAATCTGTGATAAAAATGAAAATATCACCACAGACACTACTGGAATACAGAGGATAATCAGAAACTATTTTGAAGGTTTATACTCTAGTAAGCTAGAAAATCTTGAAGACATCGACAAATTCGTATAGTCATATGACCTATCCAAATTGAACTAGGAGGATATAGAAATTTAAACAGATCAATTTCAAGTGATAAAATTGAAGAAGTCATTCAAAGCCTAACAACAAAGCTATTGATTTCTATATATTGATTTTATAAGTTGCTACTTCATTGAATTTGTTTATTATTCTATATTTCATTGATTTTATCCCTGATCTTAATTATATCCTTTCTTCTACAGTTTTGTTTTGATTTTTGTTTTTGTTTTTGCTTTTTTGTACTAGGGATTGAACTAAAGGGCACTGGACCACTGAGACACATCCCCACCCCTATTTTGTATTGTATTTAGGGACAGGGTCTCACTGAGTGCCTCACTTTTGCTGAGACTGGCTTTGAACCTGTGATCCTCCTGTTTTAGCCTCCCAAGCTGCTGGGATTACAAGCATGCACCACCACGCCCGGCTCCTTCTACAATTTATGGAACTGGCCTTTTTAAGGGCCTTGAAATTCATCCTGATGTTATTTGCAGTCTTTCTGATTTTCCCATGTAGGCATTTATAGCTATAAACTTTTCTCTTATAACTGTCTTTATAGTATATCAGAGATTCTGGCATGTTGTATCACTATTCTCATTTGAGTCCAAAATTTTTTAAAATTTCTCCCCTGATTTTTTTTCTTTCATTTTTTTTGGTATCAGGGATTGAACCCAGGGGCACTTAACCACTGAGTGCAGGTTCTCACTAACTTGCTTAGGGCCTCACTAAGTTGCTTACTATATTTATTTGGGGCGTATTTATTTTTTTAATTGCTTTTATTTTTTAAAATCATGACAGTGGAATGCATCACAATTCTTATTACACATATAGAATACAATTTTTCATATCTCTGTTTGTATATAAATGATGTTCACACCAATTCATGTTTTCATACATACACTTTGGGTAATGATGTCCATTCACATTCCACCATCATTGCTAACCCCCTGCCCCCTTTCTTCCCCTCCCATCCCTTGGCCCTATTTAGAGTTCCTCTGTTCCTCCCATGCTCTCCCTCCTTACCCCACTATGAGTCATTCACCTTATATCAGAGAAAACATTCATCATTTGTGTTTTTGGGATAGGCTAACTTCACAGTATTATCTTCTCCAACAGCATCCATTTACCTGCAAATGCCATGATTTTATTCTCTTTTATGGTTGAGTAATATTCCATTGTGTATATATGCCACATTTTTTTTTATCCATTCATCTACTGAAAGGCATCTAGGTTGGTTCCACAGTTTAGCTATTGTGAATCGTGCTGCTATAAACATTGATGTGGCTGTGTCCCTGTAGTATACTGTTCTTAAGTTCTTTGGGTATAGATTGAGGAGAGGGATAGTTGAGTCAAATGGTGGTTCCATTCCCAGTTTTCCAAGGAATCTCCATACTGCTTTCCAAAGTGGCTGCACCAATTTGCAGTCCCACCAGCAATATAGAAATGTGCCTTTTGCCCCACATCCTCGCCAACATTTATTGTTGTTTGTCTTCATAATAGCTGCCATTCTGACTGGAGTGAGATGATATCTTAGAATAGTTTTGATTTGCATTTCTCTAATTGCTAGAGATGATGAACATTTTTTCATATATTTGTTGATTGATTGAATATACTCTGATGAGAAGTGTCTGTTCATGTCCTTGGCCCATTTATTGATTGGGTTATTTATTTATTTATTTATTTATTTATTTTGGTGTTTAGCATTTTGAGTTCTTTTTATACCCCAAAGATTAGTGCTCTATCTGATGTGTGAGGGGTAAAAAAATTGCTTCCAAGATGTAGACTCTCTATTCACCTCACAGATTGTTTCTTCTGCTGAGAAGAAACTTTTTAGTTTGAGTCCATCCCATTTATTGATTTGTGGTTTTAATTCTTGCATCACAGGAATCTTATGAAGGAAGTTGGGGCCTAATCCCACATGATGAAGATTAGGGCCTACTTTTTCTTCTATTAGACACAGAGTCTCTGGTTTAATTCCTAGGTCCTTGATCCACTTTGAGTTAAGTTTTGTGCATGGTGAGAGATAGGGGTTTAATATCATTTTGTTGCATATGGATTTACAGTTTGCCCAGAATCATTTGTTGAAGAGGCTATCTTTTCTCCAATGCATTTTTGGCACCTTTTTCTAATATAAGATAATTGTAGTTTTGTGGGTTAGTCTCTGTGTCCTCTATTCTGTACCACTGGTCTCCAAGTCTATTTTGGTGCCAATACCACGCTGTTTTTGTTACTATTGCTCTGTAGTGTAGTTTATGGTCTGGTATGGTGATGCCACCTGCTTCACTCTTCCTGCTAAGGATTGTTTTAGCTATTCTGGGTCTCTTATTTTTCCAGATGAATTTCATGATTGCCTTTTCTATTTCTATGAGGAATGCTATTGGAATTTTTATCAGAAATGCATTAAATCTGTATATCTACCAAGAGCAAGGTAGACATTTCCATCTGCTAAAGGGTCCTTTGATTTCTTTCTTTAGGGTTCTGTAGTTTTCATTGTATAGATCTTTCACCTCTTTCTTTAAGTTGACTCCCAAGCTTTTTTTTTTTTTTTTTTTTTTTGAGGCTATTGTAAATGGGATAGTTTTACGCATTTCCTCTCAGAGGGTTTTTCATTGATATACAGAAATGCCTTAGATTTATGGGTGTTGATGTTATGTCCTGCTACTTTGCTGAATTCATTTACTAGTTCTAGAAGTTTCCTGGTGGAGGTTTTAGGGTCTTCTAGGTATCGAATCATATCGTCAGCAAATAGTGCTAATTTAAGTTCTTTTTTTCCTATATTTATTCCTTTAATTTCTTTCATCTGTCTAATTGCTCTGGCCAGTGTTTCAAGGACTATTTTAAATAGAAGTGGTGAAAGAGGGCATACCTGTCTTGTTCCAGTTTTTAAAAGGAATGCCTTCAATTTTTCCCCATTTAGAATGATGTTGGCCTGGGGTTTAGCGTAGATAGCCTTTATGGTGTTCCTATTATCCCTAGTTTTTCTAGTGTTTTGAACATTAAGGGGTGCTGTATTTTGTAAAATGCTTTTTCAGTGTCTATTGAGATGATCATATATATGATTCTTATCTTTGAGTCTATTGATGTGATGTATTACATTTATTGATTCTCACTTGATCATGGTACACAATCTTTTTTGATATGTTTTTGTATTTGATTTGTCAGAATTTTATTGAGAATTTTTGCATCTATCTTTATTAGAGATATTGGTCTAAAGTTTTCTTTCTTTGATATGTCTTTGCCTGGTTTTGGAATCAGAGTGATATTTACCTCATAGAATGAGTTAGGAAGTGCTTCCTCTTTTTCTGTTTCCTGAAATAAATTGAAGAATATTGGTATTAGTTGTTCTTTAAAGGCCTTGTAGAACTCGGCTGTATAACCATCCAGTCTTTGGCTTTTCTTGGTTGGTAGGCTTCTGATGGTGACTTATATTTCATCACTTGATATCGGTCTGTTTAAATTGTGCATATCTTCCTGATTCAATCTGGGCAAGTTGTATGACTTAAGAAATTTGTTGATGCCTTCAATATCTTCTATTTTATTAGAGCATAAGTTTTCAAAATAATTTCTAATTATCCTATGTATTTCTGTAGTGTCTGTTGTGATATTGTCTTTTTCATCACTTATGCTGGTAATTTGGTATGTTGGTAATTTGAGTTCTGTCTCTCCTTCTCTTCTTTAGTGTAGCTAAGGGTCTGTCAATTTTATTTATTTATTCCAAGAACTAACTTTTATCAATTTTTTCAATTGTTTCTTTTGTTTGTATTTCATTGATTTCAGCTCTAATTATTTCTTGGATTCTACTACTTTTGCTGTTGATTTTTTCTTCTTTTTCTAGGGCTTTGAGATATAGTGTGAGGTCATTCATTTCTTGACTTTAACTTCTTTTAAGGAATGAACTCCATGCAATGAACCTTCCTCTTATCACTGCTTTCATAGTGTTCCAGAGATTTTGATATGTTATGTCTATGTTCTCATTTACCTCTAAGAATTTTTAAAACTCCTCTTTGATGTCTTCTGGAACTCATTGTTCATTCAATAACATATTGTTTAGTCTCCAGGTGTTGGAGTAATTATCATTTTTTATTTTGTCATTCATTTCCAATTTCATTCCATTATGATCTGATAAAATACATAGTAGTACTTCTATTTTTTTTTTTGTATTTGCTAAGAGTTGCTTTATGGCATAGTATATGGTCTGTTTTAGAGAAGGATCCATGTGCTGCTGAGAAGAAAGTGTATCCACTTGATACAGGTTGAAATATTCTATATATGTCAGTTAAGTCTAAGTTATTGATTGAATTATTGAGTTCTATAATTTCTTTATTCAACTTTTGTTTCGAAGATCTATCCAGTGGTGAGAGAGGTGTATTATAGACACCCACAATTATTGTGTTGTGATCAATTTGACTATTGAACTTGAGAAAAATTTGTTTGATGAACATAGCTGCACCATTGTTTGGGGCATATACATTTATGATTGTTATGTCGTGTTGTTGTATAGTTCCCTTGAGCAGTATGTAATGTTCATCTTTATCCCTTTTGATTAACTTTGGCTTGAAGTTGACTTTATTTGATAGGAGGATGGAAACCCCTGCTTGCTTTTGTAGTCCGTGTTCATGGTATGATTTGTTACAACCTTTCACCTTCAATATGTGTATGTCTTTTCCTATCAGATGAGTCTCCTGGAGGCAGCATATTGTTGGGTCTTTTTTAATCCAATCTGCTAGCTTATGTCTTTTGATTGGTGAGTTTAAGCCATTAACATTCAAGGTTACTATTGAGACATGGTTTGTATTTTAAGCCATATTTTTTATTTTTGGTGTTTTGTAGTGTCAGTTTTCTAGCTATAAATTATTTTAATTTTTGTTTATCATGGATGGTTTTTATTTCATCTTCAAATCTAAAGCTTAATTTTGCTGGATAAAAGATTCTTGGTTGGCACCCATTTTCTTTCCGAGCTTGTTATATATTGTTCCAGGATCTTCTAGCTCTTAGGGTCTGTGTTGAAAAATCTGCCATTATCCTAATTGGTTTTCCCCTATATGTAATCTGATTCCTTTATCTCATGGCTTTTAAAATTCTCTCCTTATTCTGTATGTTGGGCATTTTCATTATAATGTGCCTTTGTGTGGATCTGTTGTGATTTTGTACATTCAGTGTCCTGTAGGCTTCTTGAATTTGGATTTCCAATTCATTCTTCATGTTTGGAAAGTTTTCTGATATTATTTCATTAAATAGATTGTTCATTCCTTCGGTTTGGACTTCTATGCCTTCCTTTATCCCAATACCTCTTAAATTTGGTCTTTTTATGCTATTCCATATTTCTTGAATGTTGTGCTCATTGTTTCTTACCAGTGTCACTGTGTGGTCTATGTATATTTTAAGATTATATATATTGTCTTCATTGTCTGATGTCTTATCTTCCAAGTAGTCTACTCTGTTGGTGATGCTTCCATTTGAGCTTTTAATTTGGTATATTATTTCATTCAATTCAAGGATTTATTTTTGTTTTTGTTTGTTTGTTTGTTGTTTTCATTTTTAGAGCCTCTATCTCCCTGTTGAGGTGATCTTTTGCTTCCTGTATTTGTTTATTTAGCTCCTTGTGAAAGTGATCTTTCACTGCCTGTATTTGCTCTCTTATATCTTCCTTGAGTTCCCAGAACATTTTAACCATGTACATCCTAAACTCCTTCTCTGTCATTTCTTCTGCTGTGGCTACTAATGATTCTAATAAAGTGGTGTCTTCATTTGTTGGGGGCACTTTCTTCCCTTGTCTTTTCATGTTGCTTGTGTCTTCCTTTCCAGCTCTGTGGGTCTAGGTTATTATTGTTTTTACCCTAAAGGTTTATAGTGCTCTTATAGGGTTCCAAGACCTCTCCTTTGTGGGGAAGGACAATGTTAACAGATCACAGTATCAACAATATACCACCTCTGAACAATTAAATTGTTATTAAGACGTTTACAGTTTAGTCTTAGTGTACAGAAGTGTTGGATTCAATTATTACCTAAAATATAATCAGTAGTTTTGTAGAAAGGTTCACAGTTTCTGACAGTGGACAATAAACTGGGGGTCGGGTGTAGGACGATATGCTAAAGAGGTAGGATGTGAGGATGTAGAGCTAATATATCTTAGGAAGTGTGAAGGAGAAATCTAATAAAGAGGGTTAGTAGCAAGAGAATAGACAGGAAGTAATTTAGGGTAGGCAAGTACATGTGTGACAGTAGAGTACACAAAACATACACACCTATGTATTCAGCAAAATACAGATGTTAAAACAGTAAAATTTGGATGGGGAAAGAAAAATGAAAAAAATAAAAATGAAAAGATAAAAGGGCATATACAACAGCTCTATATTATATTATTCAGATGACTCAGTCCTCAAAGTCCTATTTCATGCAAAGTTCTTGGTTTCACATATGTTGGGGATGTGACGGCCGGACAATAGAGGGGTAGAAGAGAAAAAACAAACAAACAAAAAACTTGAAGGAAGAAACTGGGGTTGTAGCTACTTTTAGAGATCCGTATCTTCCCTGCTTCTCTTCTCATCCAATAGTGGCATTGTCTGTTGTAAGCTGGTGTCTCTGCCTTCCTGATGGTGTAGGTAACCAGGGTGGGAAGACTGATCCTGTCTCAGGGTGCTTGAATGCAAGGAGTGGCACCCGCCAGTCCCTGCAGAAAGACTGCACCTCATGGGTCTCTTTTTGGGACTGTTGGCTCCTATGACATGAGTGCCCGGTACTATCTCCCTCTCTTGCCTGGAGATTCCCCCAGTGCCTGGTCTCTCTGTTGGGCTCCAAACTTTAGCCCCATCTCCCTTTGCCCTAGAAGTTCCCAGTTGAGGAAGCTCTCACCCCAGGGCTCCCGTGGGTGGCTCCCTGGTTGCACTGAACACCTCTGTTGGGCAGCTACTGTGTTGGGTTACCTTCACTGGGGAGGGGGGAGGTTGGAAACCTGGTACCTGGCCTCTGGAGATCCAATCTGGTAACTGCCCCCCGCTAAATGACGAGAATGTTGAGCCAAGATGGCGGTGGTCTGCTTTTAGTGCTGGGGTGTCTGGTGAGGTGGGGGGACCTGGTGATGGCCTTGTGCTGTGGGTAGGTAGCAGCTGAGTGATCTGAATGGGAGTGGAGCAAAGTCTTGGTGATCTGCAGATGTGTTGATAGGTGATTCTGCTAAGGCGCTGGCTGTGTCTTGTGTGGGCTAGAACTTCAGGCTTTGGGTCCTGCTCCAACGCTGGGCATACTACTCCAACGCTGAGACCTGGAGCCCCACATGGGGTCATAGTGCTGGTGATTTCTATGGGGGGCAGCTGCACAGGGGTCCTCTAACACTCTCAGATGAAGTATTCTGACTAGGTGAGATCTGTGGGGGGCACCAGTGCAAGGCACGGGGTGGCTCACTCCCTTCCCACCGCCATGTTTTCTCCCTGATGGTGGATTTAAACTTGTGATCCTCCTGCTTCAGCCTCTCAAGTTGCTAGGATTACTGGTGTGTGCCAGATGCCCTCACACTTGATTTTTTTTATAAAGCATTTATCATTCAAAAGTATATTGTTCAATCTCCATTGTGTTTATATAGTTTCTATACTGTTTTGGTGTTGATTTTTAATTTCATTTCTTACAATTGGATAAGATAAAAGAGTTACATCTTTAATTTTAATTTGGAAGAGATTCTTTATGACCTCAAATATGGTCTATTTTGGAAAAGTCACTAAAACCCTGAGAAGAAAGTGCATTTAGTTGTTGTTAGATGAAACATTGTATAGATGTCTGTTAAGTCCACTGATTTTCTATGTTTTGGTCCAAAGAGTCTTTACTGAGTTTATGTCTAAATGATGTTTCTATTGGTAAAAGAGGTGTATTGAAATATCCCAGTATTTTTATACTTGGGGTTACCTGAGGTTTTGATTCAAGTAGTGTCTCCTATGTAGTGATATGCTTCAACATTTAAGGATAAATATCTGCTGCCATTATCTTTTCCTATTGAATTTTTTCCCTTTGCCAGCATGATGTGACCTTCTTTGTCTCTTTTAATTAGTTTTTGGCTTAAAGATTTCCTGAAGTTTTATGTAAGAGTAACTACCACTGTGTGTTTGGGGCTCCACTTGGATGTCATAACATTTCTAACCTTTCACTTTCATGCTGTGACTATCTTAGCGTGTAAGGTGTATCTCTTCCAAATAACATCTAGTTGGGTCTTGTTTTTTAATGCATTCTCCTAGCCTACATCTTGTACTTGTAGAGTTAGAATCATTTACATTCAATGCTATTATATCTAGAAATTTGTTAATTTTTGCCATTTTGATTTCTTTCTTTTTGGGGGAGGATGGAGGAACTAGGGATTGAACTCAGGGGCACTCAGCCATGGGGCCATATTTTGTATTTTCTTTAGAGATAGGGTCTCAGTAAGTTAGGGTCTCACTTAGCACCTCACTTTTGCTGAGTCAGGCTTTGAACTTAAGATCCTCCTGTCTCAGCCTTGGTTTATTGTGCCTTTCATTTCCAAAATTTTTTGGTTTTTTGTAATTTTTTTTTTTTTAGTTTTAGATGGACAAAATACCTTCATTTGCTTTTTTTATTTTTATGTAGGGCTGAGGATCAAACCCAGTGCTTCACATGTGCTTGGCAAGCACTGCACTACTGAACCACAATACCATCCCCTGTTTGGTTCTTTTTTAATGCCTCTATCTCCTTACTGAATTTATCATTCATATACTGTGCTGACTTTCTTAATTCATTTAATTGTTTTTGTGTGTGTGTGTGTGTGTGTTCTCTTTCTCTTGAAATTCTTTTATTTATTTATTTTTTTGCTATTTCTTGGACTTTTAAAAAATTGATTAAAAAATAAATGGCAGTGAAATGCATTACAATTCTTATTACACATATATTCCACAATTTTTCATATCTCTGTATATAAAGTATGTTGAGATCCAATTTGTGTCTTCATACATGTACTTTGGATAATGGTGTCTATCACATTCCACCATCCTTGCAAATCCCCTGCCCTTCCCTTTCCCTCCCACTCCTCTTCCCTATCTAGAATTCATCTATTCCTCCCATGCTCCCCCTCCCTACCTCACTATGACAATGGAATTTTATTCAGTAATAAAAGAGAATCATGGCATTTGAAGGTAAATGAATGGCATTGGAGAAGATAATGTTAAGTGAAGTTAGCCAATTCCCCCCCCCAAAAAAAATGCCAAATATTTTCTCTGTTCTCTTGAAATTCATTGATCATTTATATAATCATTTTTTGAATTATTTATCCAGTATTTTACCCACTCTAATACCTTTGGAGACAGTTGCTGGTGAATTATGAAATTTAGAAGGCATGATAGTTTTTGATATTCCTTTGCCAGGTATTTTTCATATGTTGGCATGGATCTCTCTTCCACTCTTATGTGTGGGCCTTTTTAGGACATGGCCTTCTCTTGTCAAAGTGTCCTAAGTGATCTATATTGACACCTCCTCATAGGTGTGGTATTCAAAGGCTTTGTGTCAATTCTCTGTTTTTGCCCTAGGAAGGGCTGTCCATGAGTGGGAACTGAGGGCCTACCCCTGGCCATTCTTACTTGGGGTCTAGTCTTTAGTTCATGTTTTCATCTCTTCTCTTCTTTGTATTTTATTATGGCTGATGTCTGAGTGAGATCTATTTACATGTGGGGCAGGTTAACTGTCTCAACGGGGCTCACTCAGCAGCAGAGTCTCTGCCCTGTGAATGTGTAATGTCCTTGCAGATTCCCACCACCTCATAGAAAAGGGGGAAAGAAACAATTGCAGCAACTTAGGCAAATAATATTCAGCATTGAAATAAATACCTTGTGCCTACCATAACACCAGCAGCACTAAAACAGGAACCGCAAAAACAGGAACAATGGGGTCAGCCGTTGCCAATAACAAAAGCCATGAAGAACCATAAACTAGTTGCATTAAAGCAACTAGCAGGTGTTGACTGTGTCCAGCATTAATAATTACAATGACACGATGGTGGGGGAAGGTGATACAGTAAAGCAAATAGTTCTAAACGATGATTTAAAAAAATACAGTTCATTAAAAGAAAAGAAAATGTGCTAGGAAGGTAAAGGAGAGTTTAGAACGTTCAAAATGTGAAGAGAGAAAATGGAAGGGAAAGAGAAACAAAGAAAAGTAAAACAAAACCAATATAAACAAACCAAAAATCCTATCCCTCAAAAGACAAGGCAAGCAAAAGTACCTATCATAACAAAATAATATGTAAATATATATTTGTCCATTTTCCCTGCACAGCAGGAAAACACACACACACACACACACACACACACACAGAGAGAGAGAGAGAGAGAGAGAGAGAGAGAGAGAAGATTCTTAACAGAAAAGGAAAGAAATTTCTCCACTGATGGATGGTCAAAACAGTTGATGAGAGTGTATGATAACTATCTACGCCCAACTGTCACTTAGGTTTCTTCTAGGGCTACAATCTGAGAGGGGCAGGTGGGAGTGGGGAGGACAGCAAGCATATGTAGTGAGTGAGCAAGCAAGGCTGTAGGTTGCTAATCCTTTCCTCCTTTCATATTGTCACCTAGCTGCCTAAAACTGAAGCTTTGGGAAAAAATCTCTCAGTATCTCTCCTTACCAATATAAGGAAGGATGAAAAGGGAGGTACTACCAACTGGAATTTTGTCTACACAGATGGAACTAATATACTCCAGGCTGGGGCTGCTATAGCATTCTATTGCTATAGCAATTATTCTAATGATTGGGGCTTAGGTCTAATTAAGACTTAGCGGCTTTGTTGGTGGTATCTGAGACAAGATCAATACATTCCTACTGCACAGAAGATGCTGATCTCTGCTGGGAGTCTGGATCTCAGGAGCCTCCTAGGGACTTTGCTCATGGGTCAAGGGAGCTAATCCTCCATATACTGTGGTTCTCACAAATGCTACCTTTTCAGGCTTAGTACCTGAGTGTATTCACACTTGTCTGTTTAATTCCCCAACCCTCTTTACCTGCTTATGTTAGTCACCAAAATCCAAGGGAAATGAAGTTGGACTCCTGATTGTTTTTCTGACGTGAATCCCCTGGACACAGTCTTCTTTACATCTATTTCATTCACATTCTGCTAGGTATACCCTAGGCCACACAGGCACTTGCTGGGTCCATATGGAACATTTGCTTGACCTTCTGGGACCCTGCAGTAGTAAGCTGCAGCATGACCTCCTCAAGATGGCTCCTGCCTCAGCCTTCTACTTTTCCAGTTGAGAACCAAGGTGCTTTTAAAGCACCAGTTCACAGTGCAGCCTCTGCACCAGCTAAATTCAGGTGGTTTTTCTGATCTGTAGGTTTTTCCAGGCCAAATCTGTTCAATGTGTTTCTCTCTATTACCATTCCCCTTTGTGGTCAACCAGTACAAGATCCACTGCCACAATCAGTTTGGCTCCAACATGCTCTTTCTTGTTCTTTATTCAATGCATCTGAATTTCTGAGTCTCTGAGATACTTTGTACAAAATTGGATTTTGGTGAAAACTCTTTCATCCACCACACTCAGAAGTAGTACTTCTGCTGCTTAAATTTTGAGCCATGGAGCAACTGGAATAGCAGTCTTCCTCTAATTAGCCATCTTGAATCTCCTGGGACCATCCTTTCTATTGTGGCACTTAATAAGTGCTGAATAGAAGTCTCAGATACTAATGTGTATCCTCTTATTCACGAAGGGACACCATGGGCGGCTTTGGGAAAATTTTATTTCCCAAAATAATCTTCATCAATATCCCCAGTTTCCTCATAGGGGAAAATGCACATATAGAAACACATTTACAAAATGCATATACATGTGGAAAATAATATAATATTTATATTTTAATATTTCAACATGAAATATTTATATCATTACTTTTATAGATTATATAAGCTAAAAGGAAAGCATCTTTAGAAAGCTTTGCTAGTATATTCTAAGTAAAAAATATCACATTATGTTAGAAACCACTTAACACTTCCTTCCATGCAGATTGTTCTTTCCACGCTGTGCCTTTGAAGAAATTCTGCAGTGGCTCCTACTTAAACAACAGCTATGTTACAAAAAGAGTACATGAGAGCTAGGATGTAATAGCTTGTGCCATCACTGAAATGTGCCTTTGCTTACGACTCACTCCAAAGTAAAGTGAGAGATAACTGTCTTTTCTTGTTTTTTTTTTTTTAATTTTAAAGTACCTACCATAAAAATCTAACTGTATTCTAGTGCTGTGCCCATAAGTAATTTTATGCCTCTGACTTGATTTCCTCCCTCTGAATTAAGCATATGGAAAATAGAGGTTTTACCATGATGCTGAACGGAGTGAACAATCACATCCATCCAGAGATGAGAGACAGGAAGGTATCAGGGTTTAGGCAGAGAAGGTTCTTTTGCTTTGTAGGTAATGAGTCCTAGACTAGGGTCTAATTCTATTGTGGGTAATATCAATTAAAGAGAAACTGGGAATGTTGTCGACTGAAATTTAACTGCCTCCTTTGCCAAATGAATACAATTCAGGAAGAAGAAACAGGAGAAGGGGTGGGGGGAAGAAAGAGGGATATAGCTATCATATGTATACATATGCCTATAGATAGAGTTATTCCATGTGCCTTGGTTTTACAGGAGCTTTTCTTGAACTCTTTCTTTGGAAGCATCTGTGTCACATTTAGAAAACTAGAAAGCCCCTGAAGAGAGAAAAACAACTGGAATGTTGCTAATACTCTTCCATGAAGGAAAATATCATGTGCCAGATAGGAAATGACAGAGCCCTCCATCTGTAAGCTCATACACAATGAGGAGTGGGTGTTATATCTTCATCAATCACAAGGAAAGTCCATTAAAATTTTCAGTTTACATGAGAGATTTAGCCTACCTTGATAAGAAGATGATTTTTTTAAATTTAATTGTGATTAAAACTACAAGTGATAAAGGATGGGACTCCTGGTATCATCATCCCAGCACATAGTGAGACAGAACAGTGGGAGTCGAGACATTCATAATAGCAGAAGAGCTATCTTGTCTATTAGCATCCATCTCATGGTAGTTCCTTCTAATGTGTCTTGTCTACATTTCAAAGACAGTGACCCAATCCATCCCATGACAGATTGGGTTTCACATGGAGCCAAGTTCTGGTGCTTGTTTTTATTGGTACTGGGTTAACTCTAACGTATTCAAGGAGTCAGCTCTCATTTCATGACCAATTTGATCAATAACGATAAGTAGGGAAGATATCACATATTTCAGGGTTACACCTTATTTGTGGATAAACTTTCACAGATACAAGTAGCCCACTGAAACACAATTTGCCCTTCCTGTTTTCATAAAGTTGCCATGGTAACAGTGCATCTGAAGTCATTGCTGATCACAGACCATGCAGTGCCCTCTGTGGAACCCACCTTCCTATAACTCCAATTCTCAATATTAGTCTTTACCTTTCTTTTATGCTCCAAAACTTGCCAGTCAGGGTGATATTGTTTTCTGTAGTTCCATGATGGAGAGTTCTATTGACTCAACCCCAGAGGGAAAAAGACTTAAAGAAATCCAAATGTAATTCATGTTCCTATGAAGAATATAAATCCAAGTCCCTGATTAACCCCCATAATTTTTTTTTTGTCTTTCATGGTACAGAATATAGGACAAAAAAAGATCAGTTGTAAAAATTAGAATTAAATTAGGATTTAGTATCCACCTCCTCTACAAAAGAAAAAAAAAAATCAGTAGAGTTAATGGGGAAGACATTACTGAAATCTGAGTGGAAGGAACTCTGCAATTTAACAATAACGTGGCATCACCAGAGAATAACTTCCCATTCGTACATCAGGAGGCTCTGGTGTGAGAGAAAAGAAGTAACTAAGCTGGCTCTAGATTAAAATATCAGGCACTTTGTCTGAGTTTCATGGTTACAGCTCAGAAGGGGTTAAGATAGGGTTTGCCTTAGCTGGAAGCACTGGTGCATACCTGTAATCCCAGCAGCTTGAGAGGGTGAGGAAGGAGGATCATGAGTTCTAAGCCAGCCTCAGCAACTTAGCAAGTCCCTAAACAACTTAGTGAAACCCTAAATAAAACATAAAATATAAAAAGGGCTGGGATGTGACTCAGTGGTTAATGCCCCCCTGGATTAAACCTCTTATATGGAAAAAAAATGGTAGGGTTTGTCTTAAGATAATTAGATGATTGTGGGGTTTTTTAACATTTATTTTTTAGTTGTAAGTGGACACAATATCCTTATTTTATTTTTATGTGGTGCTGAGGATCGAACCCAGTGCCTCACACATACTAGGTGAATGCTCTTTCCTCTGAGCCACAAGCTCAGCCCCTAAAAGATTGTGTTTTAAATGAATAATCATTAAATTGTCACAGTCTCATTGAAACATTTCCAGACTAAATAATTTAAAAGCTAAGCCCCACATCTAAACTCTTTCTCTCCTCTACTCCTCTTCCTTGCTATTTTTCATAACACTGTGTAAAGCAATTATGTGTGTGAATTTCTTTGATTTTCTGTCTGCTTTCCACCAACAGAATGCAGACTCCATTGCAGTGATGTGGACATAAATATCATCTATATCCCTATATAGCAAACTGCTTTATCTTCAGTATTTTGAAAAGTGCCTTTCAAATTGAGCCATTCATACACATTGGTAGAATGAATAAACCAGAAAATAAAATCATATAGGTGGCAGACATTCACTCAGTAATGTTAGAATCTCAAAATTGTACTTGACAATGGTATTAGAAGGGTTGAATTTATCTTATTTATTCCCTCAAAACATGTGTCAACAAATAAACTATCAGGAATGGCAGGGAAGGAAAAGAGACACCTATGGGAATGGTTACCATGGACTGTGGCTACATTGTGACACTTGTAGAGTCTGGAATCAATTGGAAGAGCTATGATTTTATTTTTATTTGTTTTATTTTCATATGGATAACAATGGGATATTCAGACAAATTGCAGTATAGTGTTCAACCATATACTGGCCTAACGCTGCTGCAAAAAATTACAATGCAAAACCATGCCTCTTTATAAAAACAAAGGTAAAATGCTGAGCCTGTGTGTTAGGGACACAAATTTTTTTAAATGATTAAGATCTATGGAAACATGGATAACTGTAGCATCATATTTATTATGCTTTGGCTAGTGTTAAAACACAAATTTGCTATGATGCAATTCATTTCCTTGAATCTTCGGAATAAGTATAAATGTTTTTTTCAGGAGCTGAATCATGAATTCTCAAGCCTTAGACCAAGGGAGACGGTAGGAGAAGCTGAATGGGAGCAGATCACAGCCATGGCAGAGATGGAGCACTCTGCATTTCTGGGACAGGCACTCACATTCTTACTTATCTCACCTGGTACCATGAGACTCTCCTTCTCCTTCAATTAACCAGCAATGACCCATTATATATAGCACAGTAGTTGCTCGTCTTATAACATACACACCCTTGATGAGTTTTAGCTTATCAGAGCCTCGTGCCATTCCTAGTCCAAGAGTGTAGATGAAAAGGTTGGTGAAAAGGAGTATGTCTATTGGTGTTCACATGTTTCTTAATGATAATGGGATTCCTCGGACATGTCAAGGTTTGGTAGAATAATCCCCAGATTCCTTACTATCATCTGACAGGATTTGCCAATCATGATAACATTAGATAGAAAGTAACCTGTATGGAGTTTTGTGCACCTGAGAGCCAGTATTTTCATTGTGGGGAGGGGTGGTGGTGGTGGCAGTGGTACTGAAAAATAGTAAATAAGGCCTAGGTATTTTACTTGTTTTCCAGATGGACATCAGAAAAAGGCTCTACCATTGCAGTGTTCTGGTAAAACCAACCATCAGATATTTTTCAGTCATTTACTCCAGCTCATCTCTGGGTCCTTCGCATTTGCAACACACATGATGAATAGAATTACCGCTTTCTCTTTTTATCCAATACACCCATCAACAGAGCACACACTATGCTTAAGATATGAATGCAAGAAATATCCTACTCTGTACCCCTAAGAAGTTCACAGTCTAGTGGGAGGAAAAAAAAAAGTGCAGATATATCGCCTTATAATGCAAGGCGAAAAAGAAGAAGTAAGATAAATATATCTTTGCAATATAAAAAAAAGTCTAAATATATCCCTATAGTGCAAGGCATGAGGTGTTATAAGCAAAATAAGTACTTTGGGGTAATAAAGAGAGAACAAGGAAGGGTGTCTTACCTTCAAGGAAGATCTAGATAATATTTTTAGGAAAGTTGTTGTTGAACTATTTTATAGGGCTAAGTGATAACTCTATGGGCAGGGTAGAGGGAGAACAGGCTTCAGAGCATGATATGCATGCAAAAGCACGGTGAGATGAAATTGTAGCATGAGAGAGCATCAGCTGAGGACAAGGAGAAGGGCAGGCGCTGATGTGGAATTGTTGAAGTCATGGTGATACCACACACAAAAAGAACATGCTGTCGTTTCATGGGTATTCAGTGACCATGCACTCTCCCAGCAGGGAATTTGTGTTTGTTCAGGCCCAACTTTGTGTCTGCACTCCTTCATGGTAGACCTAAATTATTAGTCAGTTACATATAAAGTTAATGGATTATAACAAAACAAGGGTGACAAGTATCTTTACTGCTATTTAGCAACATTTTGAAAGTTTCAGGCAGGATGGTAGGAAAAGGGGAGAAAAAGAACAAAAAGATAAACAATATGATAGGATCTAACTTCATTGCTATGAATTAAGATGTCAATTGTCATCCCAGAGCAACTACAAAGAATAAAACCTCAAAATTGTAGTTAAAAATGATTAGGAACACGTGGAAAAATAAGAATTCATACCCCATTTGAATCAAATGTATGATATGTCCAGGTCATTGTAATGTTTTGAGCAACTAATTAAACAAAATAAAATAAATAAATAAATGACAAGGAAATTAAAACCATACTCTAGAAAATGTCTATTTAACCAAAGGGGAGGAATAGAGAAAATGGAGAGCAAACAGAAGGTTTAAGATGTAGACAAATGCATAGTAAAAACTCAGAAATAACCAGTTCTTTATCAGTAGTCACATAAATGTAAAGCTAGTCAACTCTACATAAAATGCAGGGAATCAAGGAGGAGTTAAAAACAATATCCAATTATTTGTTATCTACAACCAAAAGAGAGATGGAATGACTGTACTGATAGTAGATTAAGTAGACTATAAGACAAAATTGTTATGAGAGACAAAGAATGACTTTATATAATGATAAAAGGACTAGTCTATCAAGAATGTATCAGAAGTGTAAAAACATGTACACTTAACAGCAGAGCCACAACATACACAAAGCAAAAGTGACAGAATAAAATGGAGATGCTACAGGTTAAAAGGAAATTTAGAAACTATAATATTCCATCTTAATTGAAGTAAAGAAGAACTATGTAGATCCAGAATAAACCATAAGTTATGTCCCAAAACTAGTGTTGATAACTTAAAATATTGAAATTGTTCAAAGTATGTTCTCCAATCATAACAGAATGAAATTGAAAGCTCAATAAGGGAATAAAATTTGGAATATTTAGTGAGATATGAGAATTAAAACACACTCTTACACAGCCAGTGTGAAAGGAAGAAGTCATGAGGGAAATTAAAGAACTATTTTCATTTTTTAAAGGTATAGATTATTTATCTGAATTTTTTTAAACATTTATTTTATTTATTTATTTTTATATGGTGCTGAGGATTTAACTCAGTGATTCACACATGCTTGGCAAGTGCTCTATCACTGAGCTAGAACCCCAGCCCCCTAGAAACTATTTTGAGATGAACAAAAATAGCATTATAATAAATATATTATAACTTATAGGACACAGCAAAATGAGTGGTCAGCTTGATCTTAATTGCTTTAAAAGTCTGAGGGAAGAAAGATTCCAAACAATAACCTACCCTTTTACCTTTAAACTTCAAAAAAAAAAAAAAGCATGAACTAAATCCACAGAAGCAAATGGAAGGAAATAATCAAGATTAGCCACACAGACAGACAGAATAGAGAATGGAACATCACAGAGAGAAGCAAGGAAACCAAGAGTGTTTCTTTGGAAAACCCCAGGTGCTATGAAAGTCACTCCTTTCATTCCAGGTTTTAGTAATCTGAGTTCTCTACTCTTCTTTGTAAGTGCAGCGAATGTTTTTTTACTATTGTTCTTGCATTGAGATAAAAGTATGATTTATAAAAATCTAACTCACAAGGCCTACTGAAGTTGTTTGGTATAGTGATTCTCAAACTATCTATAATAAAGAAGTCGTTTAAATTTTTCCCCCCAATTTGTTGTGGATCAATACTTTTGTTAAGTAAAATGAAAATAACTGACTAGAAAAATGAAAGAGAAAGCATTTGAGACACTACACAGTTTTTTATTACTATACTCAACAGATACAGAATTACTCTGTGAAATTACTCTTAAGAGTTAGCAATACTTCTTCTCAATTTCTTGGCCTCTTTGTGGATAAGTGCACACACAAGCCAGAGGCCAGGATTTTAAATTGTACTGGCTTAGTAGGATTGCCATTTTTCTCCAGAGACCCATCGCTTTTCTGCTTTTCTAAAATTTAATTAAAGAATAGATGGCATTGCCTTTTAGAGAAATGCAGAATACACACTTCAAGAAAACTACCCTTTCTCATTTGTTTGAAGCAAGAGAGAAGTTGAAGGTTTGATTCAAGGCTAACTAGAGGGCAACAGAAAATAGAAAAAGAGCTTTATTAAAAATATAAAGCACTGTCAATCTCATGAAAATAAGGTTTCAAATTTTTATAACATGACTATGTAATTAAGTTAATTGCTAATGGTATTAAGCATCTCACACTGAACTTCCTCAAAAAAGTTTCTCTTTCCTTCCTTCCTTCTTTCCTTCCTTTTTTATTTCTTTTTCTGGTACCAGGGATTGAACTCAGGGGCACTCTTCAGACACTGAACCACATCCCCAGCTCTATTTTGTATTTTATTTAGAGACAGGGTCTCACTGAGTTGCTTAGTGCCTCATTTTTCTGAGGCTGACTTTAGACTCGGATCCTCCTGACTCAGCTTCCTGAACAGCTGGGATTACAGGTGTGCACCATTACACCCAGCTGTTCTTTTTCTCTCTCCCTCCCTCCCCCCCCACCACCTCCCCCCCCCCTTCAAAGGGCAATGCTTTTGGATTTCTTTGGATGCCTTTTAACTTTTTCTTGAAAAGTATACATTTTAAATACAACAGTTTGGTAATTCTGTATGCTAAATTCTCCCCGCTTCTCTGGGTTTGCTGTTGTGAATTGTTGAAGGCTGAAGACATCCTACTGTTTAGTGATCATTTTCATACTATCTTGCAAAGATTATATTCCGTGTTTTGTGCAGTCACTGAAGCTCTTTTCTAATATCTCAAGTATCATTCAGTAACCTGACATCTGACAGATAATTCTTTAGTACCTACAAGAAAAGACCAAAAAAAAAAAAAAAAGAAAAAGAAAACACAAACCCAGCAACAATGTAAAAAACCATTTTCCGGTCTTTACAGATCGGTTCTGAGCTGGAGCATTTCTTCAATTCTAAGCCAGGCTATATACAGCTCTGCTTTATGCTTCAGCTTCTCCTCCTGCTTGTGTTGAAATCACAGACTTTCCAGAGGAGCAAGCAGATATTCCTCTCAGGTATTTTCTGAGCAAACATTTGACCCTGGGCAGGAGCATTGCATTCTGACTTCCCTAGTATACCTGGTAGCCCTTTGAAGATCTTATTCTCCTAGGAATCTTTCTCCTCAGCTAATTCTCAGGCTTTCAAGTCTATCTGTTATTTGCCACATCTGCCACTGCTTGTCCCAGTCCCTGCAGATTGTGTATGTCTTAAAATACTTTTGACAGATGCTATTTCTGCTGGAAATCTGCTTCAGCTAGAGCAGAGCAAAAGAAAGTTGAATTTCTGTGCCAGCCTTTCAGGGAGTTGCTAGACAGGTCAAACTTCATAAACACCTTTTTTTTTTTTTTTTTTTTTTGAGAATAAGGTCTGTATTACTCCTCATCTTTCCATCAACAAGTCTCACCAGTAACACATCTATATAACCACCACTGAATTGGAGAATGAGGAATGGTTGGCATTAAGCAAAAGTAACACGGTGCTTTCTTACTGAAAACTACAACCTTTTTCCCTTCTACATTAAACACCAAAAAAGTTGATTTGATCTATCAGTTTTTACCTGCTTGATGGTTGGTTCAGTTGAAGCACTGATTCTCTGAACATCCAACTCCTTCATTTTCTATGATACCATGGTTAAATTCAGTGGAGGAGTGGGATTGGAAGATAGACTTTTCAGTAAAGGGTGCTGAGACACCTGGATTTCCACATGTAAAAGAATCAAGTTAAACCTTATTTCAAAAAACATATAAGCGTTGACTCAAAACTATACCTCATGTAAGAGCTAAAACTATACAATTCTTAGACAAAAATGTAGGAGTGAATCTTTGGGATCTTGAATTTGGCTGAGAATTTTTATATATGACACAACAAGCATCATCAACAAAAGAAAAACAACTAAATGGGGTTTAAAAAATAAAACACTTTTGCATTTGAGTGGTACAATCACTAAAGAAAGTTAGTTCATGGAATGTGAGAAGATATTTTCAACTCATACACCTGCTGAGGAAATTTTGTATAGACTATATAAAGAATACTTTATAAGAAAAATCACACAATTAAAAATTGACCAAAGGATCTGGGAAGATATTTCTCTAAGAAAACTTACAAATGGCCAACACGATACCAAGTGAAAGGTCCTCAACATAATTTATCATTAGGGAAATGCAAATCAAACTACAGTGGGAGGCTATATCACATTTTCATTGTGATGATGAGATGACCACAATAAAAAAAAATGCACCAATATCAAGTGTTGATGAGAATGTAGAAAAGTCAGAAGGAACGAACATTGTAGGTATAATGTAAAATGAATTTTCTCTGGAAAACAGCCTGATGATTTCTTCGAAATTTAAATGAACATTACCATTTAACCACCAATTTCACTCTTAGATGTATATCCAAGAGAACTGAAGACACATGTCTATACAAAAATTTGGACAAAAATATATTCAGCATCATTATTCCTAGAAGCCAAAGGTGGAAACAATCCAGATTTCTACCAACTAATGAAAGGATAAATTAAATACGCATTCTGTTCCAGAAAATATTATTGGCCCATAAATAGCAATGATAGAGTTCTAACATGGATGAACTTTGGAAACATTATGTTAAGTGAAAGAAGCCATCACAATTATTGTGTATTACAATCATGTGTCATTTACAGTGAGGACACATTTTGAGAAAGGCATCATTATGTGATTTTGTTCTTGTACACATGCTATAAAGTATATTTACCGAAAACTAGGTGCTATAACATACTACACATCTAGGTTATATGAAATATCCACAGCTTCTGGAACACAAATCTGAACAGCAGGTTACTAGACTGAATACTGTAAGAAACTATAACACATTTGTAAGTATTTATTTATATAAACATATAAAAGGTACAGTAGAAATATGATATGAAAGACAAAAAAGTGACACCCATGAATACACACACAAATGACTGGAGCTCATGGGGTGTGAGTTGATGAGTGAGTGGGGAGTTAATGTAAAGGCCTAGGACACAACTAAACACTGCTAGAGACCTTATAAATCCACTTAGGCTGGCACTAAACTTATTCACATGTTTTCTTCAAACACAAATAAACTTAGCTCAATATAACTTATTTAAAATTTTAAAAATTCTTTAAACTTTAAGAATTAATTTTAATGTATTCTTTATAATGGTATTGGTTTAAA
Organism: Spermophilus citellus; assembly: GCF_964194105.1. Classification (NCBI taxonomy): domain Eukaryota; kingdom Metazoa; phylum Chordata; class Mammalia; order Rodentia; family Sciuridae; genus Spermophilus; species Spermophilus citellus. Next base: position 38,769,709 of record NC_138194.1, on the reverse strand, counting down.
ATAAAAACCTATTGTAGAGTGTACAAAGTATTTTCTTTCTTTATATCCTTATTCATTAAGCTTTTGTGATTTATTTATTGTTTTACTTTTAAAACTTTTTTGTTGACACAGTACACACATTAGCCTAGGCCCACACAGGCTCAGCAGCATCAAAATCACTATATTCTGTGTCCATTTGTTCTACTGTAAGGTCTTCAGGGTTGGAACTCTAATGATAAAAAATACAGATAGCAAATACATAAAATAGTAACATAGTCATTTATTATCATTAAGTATTATGTACTATTCCTAATTATATGTGCTAGACTTTTATACAACCAGCAAGCAGCACAGTAGACTTGTTCATTCCAGCATCACCACAAGTGTGTGAGGAATACCTTGCACTATGATGTTACAATGGGCTATACCATCACTAGGCAGCAGGGAATTTCCAGCTTCATTTCAAGCTAATGGAACCACCATTGTGTATGTGGTTTGTAGTTGACTGAAATGTCATTCTGCAGCACACAACTATATTTGATTTCATTTTATAATGTCTGGAAAAGGCAAATCAATAAAGACAGATGATAGGTGAGTGGTTGCTTGGCATCAAGGAGATGAGGTAGTTAGGGAGGTTTTAAAACTAATTGCAAAGGCTTATTTTTAAGGTCAGAAAAATATTCAAAACCCAATTGTGGTGATGCTTGCACAATTCTGAGGATGTACTAAAAAACACTGAATTCTATGCTTTAAATGTGTGTGTGTGTGTGTGTGTGTGTGTGTGTTATATGGTATGTGCATTATATCTCAAACTATCATGAAATCTATTATAAATCATTTAATAAATTAGGAAAACAGGAATTCATACTGATGTAAATGAAGGAATGGGTAAACTCATAGTTCAATGAGGAACTGGCCTTTTCATTATCTCAAATATCTCCATAGAAACAATTCAGAAAATTCATCCTTAAGATTCTCTTCCTTTTTTTTATTTTATTTATTTTATTTTATTTTATTATTTTTATTGATTATTTAAAGCATTACATAGTTCATGATATATCATCTTTCATACATTTGACTCAAATTGTGTTTTGAACTCCCATTTTCACCCCAAATACAGATTGCAGAATCACATCTGTTACATATTCACATTTTTACATAATGCCATATTAGTGACTGTTGTATTCTGCTACCTTTCCTATCCCCTACTATCCCCCCTCCCCTCCCCTCCCCTCCCATCTTCCCTCTCTACCTCCCCTGCTGTTGTTCAATTCTCTCCCTCTTTTTCCTTCCCCCTTGCCCCTCATAACCTCTTATAATTTTATGTATCATTGAAGGTCTCCTACCATTTCCATGTGCTTTCCCTTCTCTCCCCGTTTCTCTCCCCCCATTCGTCTTTGTTTACTGTAGTCTTTTCCTCATGCTCTTCCTTCCTGTTCTGTTCTTAGTTGTTCTCATTATATCAAAGCAGACATTTGGCATTTGTTTTTTAGGGCTTGGCTAGCTTCACTTAGCATAATCTGTTCTAATGCCATCTATTTCCCTGCAAATTCTATGATTTTGTCATTTCTTAGTGCTGCATAATACTCCATTGTGTATATATGCCACATTTTTTTTTATCCATTCATCTATTGAGGGGCATCTAGGTTGGTTCCACTGTATAGATATTGTGAATTGTGCCGCTATAATCATTGATGCAGCCGTATCCCTATAGAGCGCTCTTTTAAGGTCCTCAGGGAATAGTCCGAGAAGGGCGATAGCTGGGTCAAATGGTGGATCCATTCCCAGCTTTCCCAGGAATCTCCATACTGCTTTACAAATTGGCCTCACCATTTTGCAGCCCCACCAGCAGTGTACAAGTGTGCCCTTTTCCCCACATCCCCGCCAACACTTATTGTTGTTTGACTTCATAATGGCTGCCAATCTTACTGGAGTGAGATGGTATCTTAGGGTGGTTTTGATTTGCATTTCTCTGACTGCTAGAGATGGTGAGCATTTTTTCATGTACTTGTTGATTGATTGTATGTCCTCTTCTGAGAAGTGTCTGTTCAGGTCCTTGGCCCATTTGTTAATTGGGTTATTTGTTATCTTATTGTTTAATTTTTTGAGTTCTTTGTACATTCTGGATATTAGGGCTCTATGGGAGGTGTGGGGGGTAAAAATTTGTTCCCAGGATGTAGGCTCTCTATTTACCTCTTTTATTGTTTCTCTTGCTGAGAAAAAACTTTTTAGTTTAAGTAAGTCCCATTTGTTTATTCTTGTTGTTAACTCTTGGGCTATGGGTGTCCTATTAAGGAATTTGGAGCCCGACCCCACAATATGTAGATCCTAGCCAACTTTTTCTTCTATCAGACGCAGTGTCTCTGATTTGATATCTAGCTCCCTGATCCATTTTGAGTTAATTTTTGTGGATGGCGAGAGAAAGGGATTCAATTTCATTTTGTTGCATATGGATTTCCAATTTTCCCAGCACCATTTGTTGAAGATGCTATCCTTCCTCCATTGCATGCTTTTAGCCCCTTTATCAAATATAAGATAGTTGTAACTTTGTGGATTAGTCTCTGTGTCTTCTATTCTGTACCATTGGTCCACCTGCCTGTTTTGGTACCAGTACCATGCTGTTTTTGTTACTATTGCTTTGTAGTACAGTTTGACCTCCGGTATCACTATACCTCCAGATTCACACTTCCTGCTTAGAATTGCTTTTGCTATTCTGGGTCTTTTGTTTTTCCATATGAATTTCATGATTGCTTTGTCTATTTCTACAAGAAATGCCGTTGGGATTTTGATTGGCATCGCATTAAACCTATAGAGAACTTTAGGTAATATCGCCATTTTGATGATGTTAGTTCTGCCTATCCATGAACAGGGTACATTTTTCCATCTTCTGAGATCTTCTTCTATCTCTCTCTTTATGGTTCTGTAGTTTTCATTGTATAAATCTTTCACCTCTTTTGTTAGGTTGATTCCCAAGTATCTTATTTTCTTTGAGGATATTGGGAATGGAGTGGTTTTCCTTATTTCCATTTCAGAGGTTTTGTTGCTGATATACAGGAATGCCTTTGATTTATGCGTGTTGATTTTATAACCTGCCACTTTGCTGAATTCATTTATTAACTCTAGCAGCTTCTTTGTAGACCCTTTTGGGTCTGTTAAGTATATTATCATGTCATCCACAAATAGCGATAATTTAATTTCTTCTTTTCCTATTTTTATGCCTTTAATTTCGTCTGTCTAATTGCTCTGGCTAGTACTTCGAGAACTAAATTGAATAGAAGTGGTGATAGAGGGCATCCCTGTCTTGTTCCAGATTTTAGAGGAAATGCCTTCAGTTTTTCTCCGTTCAGGATGATGCTAGCCTGAGGTTTAGCATAAATAGCTTTTACAATGTTGAGGTAAGTTCCTGTTATCCCTAGTTTTTCTAATGTTTTGAACATAAAGGGATGCTGTACTTTGTCAAATGCTTTTTCTGCATCCATCGAGATGATCATATAGTTCTTGTCTTTAAGTCTATTGATGTGGTGAATAGCATTTATTGATTTCCGTATATTGAACCAGCCTTGCATCCCAGGGATGAATCCTACTTGATCATGGTGCACAAGTTTTTTGATATGCTTTTATATTCGATTTGCCAGAATTTTATTGAGAATTTTTGCATCCAAGTTCATTAGAGATATTGGTCTGTAGTTTTCTTTCTTTGAAGTGTCTTTTTTCTGGTTTCGGGATCAGAGTGATGTTGGCCTCATAGAATGAATTTGGAAGAGCTCCTTCTTTTTCCATTTCTTCAAATAGCTTGAAAAGTATTGGTATTAATTCTTCTTTGAAGGTTTTGTAGAACTCCGCTGTATACCCATCCGGTCCAGGGCTTTTCTTGGTTGGTAGTCTTTTGATGGCTTCTTCTATTTCTTCTTTTGTTATTGGTCTGTTTAAATTGTGTGTGTCTTCCTGTCTCAATCTAGGCAAATCATATGCCTTAAGAAATTTATCGATATCTTCATTATCTTCTATTTTATTGGAATATAGGGTTTCAAAATACTTTCTAATTATCTTCTGTATTTCTGTAGTGTCTGTTGTGATATTGCATTTTTCATCCCGTATGTTAGTAATTTGAGTTCTCTCTCTTCTTCTTTTTGTTAGCATGGCTAAAGGCTTGTCTATCTTATTTATTTTTTCAAAGAACCAACTTTTAGTTTTATCAATTTTTTCAATAGTTTCTTTTGTTTCAATTTCGTTGATTTCTGCTCTAATTTTAATTATTTCTTGTCTTCTACTACATTTGCTGTTGTTTTGCTCTTCCTTTTCTAGGTTTTTGAGGTGTTGCATGAGTTCATTTATTTGTTGGTTTTTTCTTTTTTTGAGGTAAGAACTCCAAGAAATGAATTTCCCTCTTAAAACTGCTTTCATTGTGTCCCATAGATTCCGGTATGTTGTGTCTGTGTTATCATTTGATTCTAAGAATTTTTTCATCTCCTCCTTTATGTCTTCTATAACCCATTGATCATTCAATAACTTATTGTTCATTTTCCATGTTATGTAGGATTTTTCCTTCCTTCTTTTATCATTGATTTCCAATTTCATTCCATTATGATCAGATATGGTGCATGGTATTATCTCCACACCTTTATATCTACTGAGAGTTGCCTTATGGCATAATACATGGTCTATCTTTGAGTAGGATCCATGTGCTGCTGAGAAGAACTTATACCCACTTGAGGATGGTTGATATATTCTATATATGTCGGTTAAGTCTAGGTTATTGATTGTGCTGTTGAGTTCTATAGTTTCTTTATTCAGCTTTTGTCTAGAGGATCTGTCTAATGACGAGAGAGGTGTGTTGAATTCACCCATAATTATTGTGTTGTGGTCTATTTGACTCTTGAACTTGAGGAGAGTTTGTTTTATGAATGTTGCAGCTCCATTGTTTGGTGCATACACAGTATATAGTGACCTTCTTTATCCTTCTTGATTAACTTAGGTTTGAAGTTGATTTTATTCGATATGAGTATGGCCACTCCTGCTTGCTTCCTAGGGCCATGTGAGTGGTATGATTTTTCCCAACCTTTTACTTTCAGCCTGTGTATGTCTTTTCCTATCATATGAGTCTCCTGAAGGCAGCATATTGTTGGATTTGTTTTCTTGATCCAGGTTACTAGCCTATGTCTCTTAATTGGTGAGTTTAGGCCATTAACATTTAAGGTTACAATTGAGATATGATTTGTACTTCCAGTCATGCTTCTTTATTTATTTATTTTAGTTTGGCTAGTTTTGCTTTTTGGTTATTCTTCTCCCCCTTTACTGAGATACCTCCTGCTGTTAGTTTTGGGCACTATTTTTCCATTCCTCTTCTTGTAGTGTTTTGTTCAAAATGCTTTGCAGAGCTGGTTTTCTTGCTGCAAATTCTTTTAGCTTTTGTTTATCGTGAAAGATTTTAATTTCATTGTCAAATTTGAAGCTCAATTTTGCTGGATATAGTGTTCTTGGTTGGAATCCATTATTTTTCAGCGTTTGAAATACATTATTCCAGGATCTTCTCGCTTTCAAAGTTTGTGATGAGAAATCGGTCGTTAACCTAATTGGTTTACCCCTGAATGTAATCTGCCTCTTTTCTCTCGTAGCTTTTAATATTCTCTCCTTGTTCTGTACATTGGCTATCTTCATAATTATATGTCTTGGAGTTGGTCTATTATGGTTTTGAATGTTTGGGGTCCTGTAGGCTTCCAGGATTTGGCAATCCATTCCATCTTTCATCTCTGGGAAGTTTTCTAGAATTATTTCATTTAATATGCTGTCCATTCCTTTGGTTTGAAACTCTGTGCCTTCTTCTATCCCTATGACTCTCAGATTTGGTTTTTTTATGACATCCCATATCTCTTGAATAGATTGCTCGTGGGATTTAAGCATCTTTTCTGTGTTGACTATATTCTTTTCAAGTTGATAAACCTTGTCTTCATTATCTGATATTCTGACTTCTACTTGGTCAAGTCTATTTGTAATATTCTCGTTTGAGTTTTTAATTTGGTTTATAGTTTCCTGTAATTCTAGGATTATTGTTTGATTTTTTTTAAGATCTCTATCTCCTGGTAGAGCTCGTTCTTTGCCATTTGAATTTGTTTGTTTAATTCATTTTCAAAATATACTTTTATTTCTTGGACTTGCTGTCTCATGTCTTCTCTAATATTCCTTTCCATTCGAGTTAGGTATGCCTTGAGTTCTTTCGCTATCCCTGTTTCTGATGTTTCTATGTCCTCCTGTAGAATTGGGTTGTCTTGCATTGTTTGTAATCCTTTTTTCCCTTGTTTTCTCATGTTGTCCACGTTACTTTCCAGCTCTTTTTGATTGTCGTGTTTCTGCTCTCTTCTATAGATTTGTTTTGTTTCTATATTACTCTGATGTCTCTCCTTTGTGTTGTTAAACTATGCCTGCTAACTTGGATTCCGCTGGGAAGGAATTCCGACGTCCGTGCTGCAGTGACGACACTACTCTGCTATGACGGGCCCCAGTCTCCTTGCCGGGGTGCCCTAATGGGGGGGTGTGACTGGACTGTCTCTGTTTGGTTTCAGCTCCCTGTCGCGGCAGACGGGCAGTCTCCAGCCGCCCAGTATCACAGGCCGCGAGCAGGTGATCAGTCGCCAGCGGGTGGGCATTCTCCTACCGCCCAGTTACACGGGCAGTGGGTGAGCTGTCACCGGCGGGCCTGCAGTTTACAGCTGCTCAGTCGCGAGGGCCTTGCCTCTAGTCTCCTGGTTTCTCCTGCTAGTCTTGGTTTCTCCTGCTAGACCAGATTTCCCCTGAGTGATGGTTCTCGGCAGTTCAAACTGTACTCTGGGCCTGCCGTTTGTTGGGTGTGGAGGGTGGCTATTGGGAACCCCGGCACTCTATTGTTTTGTTTCCCTTGTGGTGAATAGAACTGTACCGCTTCCTTCCCCGTCTGAAATCCCGTACTCAGCCCGGGGGTCAGTGCGGGCTAGGCTGGCGGGATTCCACTTCGTGGCAACCACTTATCTCCCTGCTTGCTAGTTAATCCCTTTTCTGCAGCGCCACGCCTCTGTAGCCGTGGGGCAGGCCACGCGAATCACACAGCCTGGATCTCCGGGGTCACACCGTTGTCTTTTGGGATCCCCGGCTCTCTATGGTTTTGATTTTTTCTGTTTGTTTACCCCTCCCCCGGCGCTGGCTAGACAGGTTTTGTTTTGGCTGCTGATGGGAGGGGGGGTTGAAGGTCAGGTGCCTCTATTTCTCCCTTAGTCTTTATGCAGGCTCACTGTGATACTCCCTTCCCCTGAAAGTCTAGGAGAGAATTTATGCAAAATCCCCCTATGTATGGGGGCTGAACTGAGTGACACACACCTGTCTTGTTTTTGCAATCTGTCGGAGAGTGGCGGTGGATACTTCAGGTCTCCAAGATGGTGGCCGCTGGTTGCCTTAGTGGAGTGTCCCTTGTGGGGGAAGGGACTGTATCGCTTCCTTCCCCGTCTGCAATCCCGAACTCAGCCCGGGGGTCAGTGCCCGCTTGGCAGTTGGGATACCACCATGTCCCAGGCCCTTATCTCCCTGCTTACTATTTAATCCCTTCTCTGTGGCGCCACGCCTTCTGTAGCCGCGGGGCAGGCCGCCCTAATCAGACAGCCTGGATCTCTGGGGTCACACCGTTGGCTTTTGGGATCCCCGGCACTGTGGCGCCACGCCTTCTGTAGCCGCGGGGCAGGCCGCCAGAATCAGACAGCCTGGATCTCCGGGGTCACACCGTTGGCTTTTGGGATCCCCGGCACTCTATGGTTTTGATTTTTTCTGCTTGCCCCTCCCCCAGCGCTGGCTAGACAGGTTTTGTTTTGTCCACTGATGGGAGGGGGGGTTGAAGGTCAGGTGCCTCTAATTCTCCCTTAGTCTTTATGCCGGCTCACTGTGATACTCCCTTCCCCTGAAAGTCTAGGAGAGAATTTATGCGAAATCCCCCTATGTATGGGGGCTGAACTGAGTGACACACACCTGTCTTGTTGTTGTAATCTGTCGGAGAGTGGCGGTGGATACTTCAGCTCTCCAAGATGGTGGCCGCTGGTTGCCTTAGTGGAGTGTCCCTTGTGGGGGAAGGGACTGTATCGCTTCCTTCCCCATCTGCAATCCCGAACTCAGCCCGGGGGTCAGTGCCCGCTTGGCAGTTGGGATACCACCATGTCCCAGGCCCTTATCTCCCTGCTTACTATTTAATCCCTTCTCTGTGGCGCCACGCCTTCTGTAGCCGCGGGGCAGTCCGCCAGAATCCAAGATTCTCTTCCTTTAGAAAATGCTCATTAAAATCTCTGTCAGTGAAGAGATTCTGGTTCTCTGGAGAAACAACCTAAAGTCGATCAATCTATCATCTATCTATCTATCTATCATCTCCTATTTATCCATTCATTATCTACTTTTATATCTTTAATAATTACCAAAATATATTAAGAGATTTCTTTCAAGGAATTGGCACTTGGGATGGTGAGAATTCAAAATGTCAAATTCAGATACACAGGGAGGCCAGCAGGCCGGAAACTTACAAGAGTGGATGCTATAGTTTTAAAGCAGACTTTTTGCTTCCTCAGTTCTTACTCTTAAAGACTTTTTTAGTGATTGAATGAGGAGCACTCACATTATTTAGAATAATCTATTTTACTTAAAAGTCAATCGATTTTCTATTTTAAGCATATCTCAGAAATACCTCAACAGCAATATTTAGTGTTTCATTAAATAACTGAGTACTATAACCTAGCCTAGTTGACATGCAAAACCAACCTGCTTCTCTACAAAATGCTAATTAATTACAGAGAAAGGAAATTGCCTGCAATGGGCCATGCAGGGACTCCATCTTCAGTAATGATGCATGTAAAAATTGTGTACCGCTGATAGAATACAGTAAGAGAAATACCAACATTTCCATGATATCCCTGCCAAAGATGAGTAAACTGAAAATAATCAGGAAAAACATCAAAAAAACTCCAATCGAAGGAGATTCCACAAACTAAATGGCCTTTAATCTTCAAAAATGTCAAGACCATGAGTAATATTTCTTGCACTTCAGTATGATTTGACAAGTCCATATCTATAGCCCTGGCAAGCAGAAGAAACATCACTGGGACCATGTAGGTGGATTGTAATGAATCTTATTACTTCAGGAAAACTCCTCAGATCTCTATTGAGAAGGAGACACATGATTGGCAGTTGTAATTTGGATTTTTGAAGGTAGAGATTTACTTGCCCAAAGCTGTTATGTAGGCGGTGCTCTAGGTCACTAGCAGATGCCTACTGAAGTGAAGACTTTCCATTTCCATGTGGGACAAATATTACTCATTGACATATCTATAAAATTTTATCTTCTATTGTTCTAATAGTTATAACACCTTCTCAAGCTACATATCTTATTAATATTAGTTGAAATTTTAAATTGTGAAATTTTGAAACTTTAGTGGAGCAAATCAAACTTATGCCACTTGCTTAACATGAGCGGGATGGGGTTCCTAAATGACTTGGCATTGGCATGCCAAGAATTGATTTATAGGTCTCAAATGGGCACCTCAAAGTAGAAGTGTGTATAATCTTCTTATATGTATTGCTGTGAAGAACATGTTGAAAACTGATCTAACTTATAGAAAATAAATTATCTACAGATTTAAAAACTGGATAAATTTAAAGGCAAAGAAAACTAAATTATTAATAAATTTTAGAAAGAACAACAAATGAAAAGGTTTTGCAAAGACTAAATGATTATAGTAACACTACATTTTATACATTTCTGGTATAAATAACTGAGACTACCTCCAGACTCTATGTGTCCTCAAAACAAGCAAGAAACTGAGGTCCACAGTAGGAGGTGAGGAGATGCTTACCCTGTGAAATGCTTTCACAAGTTTACAAGTTGCTAATGTTATTATTTCCTCTAGTTATGTAACTGCCTCTTCTTCTACTGCCTCCTCCTCTGTCTTCTCTCACTCCTTGAAACTTTTTTGTAATTTCAATTTTGAAAAGGTCACAATTCACCATTAAGGATGCTTTTATAATCAAGCATTTGAAAAAAAGAATTAAAAGCAGCTCTAATTAGAAGATTCCATGGAAGATTCTTGGTATAAGATTCCACAGAAGGGATTATAACATCATTGCTGATTTTAAAAATATATGTTTGTTTATTCTTTATCAGTTTATCACTTCCAACCTCCCTCGAGGAGTCTCTGAAAATGATGGTAGAGAAATAAATGATTATGTGTGAGCTCTTTATCGTAGACCCTTCAGTCACATTCAATCCTGAAGTCCTATTAATACATTTTTAATATGACCATATACATTACTAAATGAGAGCAGCTGTTAAACCTGAGTAAACTTTGCATTCTCCAGAGGCCTGTATTCATTCTCAAAATGTCAAGATGTAGTCAGTCATGAGCAGAAGCTTGAAAGGACTTAAACAGAATGCTCTTAGGAATGAATGTTCAAATATGAAAGAGTTATTAAATATCATAGTTGTTCTGCTAAAACCTTTGCAAAGACAGAAATAAAACTTGAAAAGTTATGGATAAATATAAGAAGTGTGTGGAAATGTTAATAATTGAAGAATGTCAAGAGAATTTGTTAGTGTCAGTGGAATACAGTTAAAAGTGAATTGAAGATGAACAATATTTTTCTTTCAGTCCTATTTTCTGATCATCAACAGATGAATCAGTCATCACTGACAACTTCTCTTCATGAATGTTCTTTCTAGTTAAACGAATCTAATCATTAATTCATAATTAGACCAACTGGTAGTTTGAGAGTGAAACACTGAAGATGAAACTGGGAATATCTAAGAGTCAGGAATATACTGTTTGTCTTTCTTAAACAAACATACAGATATAGCATCAAGGCCCAATTGCACTAAATTGCACCTACATCATTCTGAGGTAGAATTTACTAGAATTTTAATTAAATGGACATAGTCTAATTTAATAATTTTTATTCAACTTTTGTTTTTCATATGTATAAAAGGCTACTGTTAGGTACTCATAAGTTTGTCTGTATTGCTAATAAAAAAGGTCTTGCCTTCGTGTATGTTTACCAATTTCAGAAAAAAATTTATAAACTTAAGTGATTAGTTTCTTTAAAACTGTATCATCACTCTTTTTTAAAATTTTAATTTAATTTATTTTAACTGATACATAAAGACATAAAAGTTGTACATATTAATGAGTTATAACATGATGTTTTTATCTTATTCTAATAGTCATAACATTTTAACAAGCTATTTATATTTATAATATTAGTTGAATTTTCAATTATGAAAGTTTGAAACGTAAGTAGAGAAAATTTAAACTTATATCACTTGTTTATTATGAGAGAGATCAAGTTCCCAAATGACACAAATGACATGGTGTTAGCATGCCAAGAACTGATATATGAGTCTGATCTGAGCACCCAAAAGTAGAAGTGTGTTGCAGGCATATACATTATGTATACATTGTGTAAAGTTTAAATCAAACAAAACATATTCATCTTTTCAGAAATTCAATTTCTTTATTAATGAAAAATTTCAAAATCTTTTTTCCTAACTTTTAAATATGTATGGTACATTTCTGTGAGCTGTAATCACCTACCGAACAGTAGGTACCATCACTCTTTTCCGGGGATGGGGTGAATACTGGGGATTGAACCCAGGAGAACTTTACTACTTAGCTACATCCCTAGACCTCTATATTTTTTATTTTGAGACAGGATATGTTTTTAGGTTGGCTGTAAACTTGTGATCCTCCTGCCTCAGCTCCTGAGTGGCTGGGATTACGAATGTATGCTACTATGGCCAACATGCATCTTCATTCCTGATAATCAAAGCCCACATGAGAAACTCCTCAAAGATATTGTAGTATTTCGTGTTACAAAGTCTAAGCCCACCAAATTTCTCCTTGATCTTCCAGTCCAAAGATCAAAATATAGCCTCAGCCTTAAGCATAACACTATTGGCTTCCAATTCAAGATCTAACCAACTCGTTTTTGCTCCACTCCACTTTCCCAAGTATAAATAAACCTACACTAATCTTTTCCTGGCAACTCCCATTCCACTTGCAGTATTTAGATTTTCAGTCCCATTATGGTTACTTGATGCTGTAACCTTAAGAATCAGGATGCATTCCCACCTAAAAACTGACTTGGATATCAAAACTGATGATGCCTCTCGCCAATCCCACCACACCTAGAGCACATGAAACAGTTTCTCATTTATATAATGAAGCTTTCTGGAGAGCAAGGCAGGCTTTCCAAGCTGGTCTAAAAATAGCTTGAGAGAGGGAGTTTTATTGCAGTAGGTGCAACTGATATGAATGTTTGTGCATGTGGATGCACAGGAGCTTACAGAGTTTGAACCTCCCAAAATATTTAAGGGAGTGCTTTCTTATTCTATTTTCCTGAACGTGCTATACAAGACCAAAAAGAAGAGGTAAGGCTTAAAAAACAGTCATCAGTCAAACACAAAAATAAGGGACTAGCCCTCTATTACCTATGGAAACAGTGGTATCCTCTTTATGGTGTCTCGGGGATAACAGGGTGTCTGTCCCAGGTTGGGCACTCCAATGGTGTGGAAATTTCTATTCCCTTTCCTTTTACCAACATTTCCCCATGCAGATCTCTACTGGGTTAACAGTGAGCAGGAGTGCACTACTATTACTGGTCTTTATTAGAGAGATATCTAGATATTCCTTTCCCACCAAACAACTTTACCATGTTTTATGGATTTAATTATATAGAGAAGGAATACTGTGAATGATGAGATATTGAAGTGTTGTATGAGGTCAGCAAAGAACCAAGATTTTGTACAAGCACTAGCAGTGGCTGCCATTTCTCAGCATGTACAATATTTAATTCTGTTTCATGTATATATACCATGAGGCTGAGTGCTACCATCTTAACTCCTTGTAACTACCACCTGACTTCCAAATAATTTCTCCTATTTTATTTCACATCCATGAGTAATATCAGTCTAGACTGTAGACCTTCCTGCCTTTCCTATCATTGTTTTGTAACACTTGGCTGGTCCGGGGACCTCTTGTCTAACCTAAACAAATACAATAATCCATTCTTTTCCCTTTTTATGCATTTTAAGGCATCTATAAGTTTTCCGAATCAGAATCTCCGTGATATTATAAACACAATGTGTTGTGAAACCCTTGTCTGGGGTCATCTTATGCAATTGAAATTTATGTAATATCAACTAGGAATATTGTCTCAATTCTGGGGTCACTCTTTCCAGGATTCATTTTCCCTAATCACTTTTCATTAATTCATCTCCAGATATAAATTGAAAATTATGGAATAAAGAACCAGATTCTGCAAACCAGGTGAAGATTTAAGATGCTCCTTTTTCTTGTGATTCAGACATGCCATAGGTCATTTTTCAGCCATTTGCAAGTTACAACTATGTGTGATTTCTGTGGTGCCATCTGCAATGAATTCAATGTGGCCACTGTCCTTGGCTTTAGAAATTCTCCACAATCCATTTAAATCAGATGTGTGTATGTCCCCAAAGACAGATATAGTAGTAAATGCTTATTAAACACAAGCATAATTCTTTCTGTATAAAAGAATCTTCCTACTAGTTCATTTTCCCACTTTTATAGTGAAGATCCTACTTCATTATTGGCACATTTCAGGTGGGTGAATCAAGAATCCTGAAGCTTTAGTCATGTAATTGCATAAATTGATTGCTTTCACAGCAACATTTAAAAGTAGCTGGCAGTGTGAACTTTGTACCCACAGATGATCTTAGAATCATGGACTTAGAGCAGGTAGAGACCCAGAAAGAACGGATACAATTCCCTCATCCTCCAGAATGAGCTGCAACTAAATCATCCCAGACAGAGGCACATTTACCCTAATTTCCACAGGCTCTAGGGACAGAGCTCTTGAGACTTCCTATTCTGAACAGATAGAAATCTTTTCTTACAACTAAGCAACCTCATTAGACCCAAAGTCTTCTCTGACTGCTGTTTGAGATGGAGGAAGGTCTCTGTAATGTTTTGTCACCATACTCTTTCCACTCAAACTCAAATCCATTCCTTTTTCATGGATAGTTTTTTTCTAAAACTTTGAAGCTCTTTTAGACACTTTTAAATCTCTGTGATGGTATCTCTCATCTTTCTAAAATTTATTGACTAATTTCTCTAATCTAGGAATATATTGCATTAGTCAGCTTTCTGTCACTATAACAAAGAACTTAAATAATACACTTACATAGAGAAAATATTTATTTTGGCTCACAGATTTAGAGGTTCTGGTCCATGACTAGATAGACCTATAGCACTTAGGCCTTTGGTGGGGAATGACAGATGGCAATAATGAGGGATGCATGGCAGAGCAAACTCACTCACCTCCTCATGAGCCAGGGAGCACAAAGGGAATGAGGAAAAGGTCAATGTTCCACAATTCACACTCCAGTGACCCAAAGGTATAGCAGTAGAACACACATCTTAAAGTTTCCCTCAGCTCCTAATAGCACCATTATGGAGACCAAGGATTTAACACATGGGCTTGTGGGAGACATTTAGGATCCTATACATGCATATTATTTTCCAGTAGGTCTAATTTGTGCTGAGAGGGAGATGTCTATATTTTAAATGGTGTATTTCTCTTCATTTAGGCATTTTTATTTTTATATGAGTTGGCCATATATGGAATAATTGGAAGGTGTATACTTGAAACTTTGTAATGAAAACTATTTATTATTATTAACATTAACTCTTAAGGTTAATAAAGTGTAATAAAGAGTTAACTCTATATTATCATCTCACTTGTTTTCTTAGAACTAAAACAATACATAATCTTCCTGTGTAGATTTTCACTACTGATTTTATTATGAATTTTTTTCATTTTTTGAGTGATAAATATTTCCAGATAAAAACTGTGTAGTATAAAGATGCCACTCAATAAAAATTACCTTAAAGCACTCCAGATTTTTACATATCTAAGGCAGCAAGACATCAAGTGTATTCAAACATGGGTACATATATTCCTTTTTATTGTGATAAAATATATATAGCCTAAATTACCATTATTATAATTTTTAAATGTATGATTCAGTGGTATTAACCATATTCATATTATGCAATCATCACCATCATCCAGAAATAGAAGATTTTCATTATCCCAAGTTGAATCTCCACTCATTCAATAATCACTATCCATTCTTTCTCTCCTGATATCTAGTACCCACACTTTTATTCTGTGTAAATATGGTTATTCCAGGTACCTCATACAAGTGGAATTGTACAGTATTTGCCCTTTAGGTCTGGATAATTTTAATTAGTATGATGTCTTCAGGGTTTCTCCTTCTTTCAATTCCTCTGCCACCTACCCTCCCTCCCTTCTTTCCTCCCTCCCTCCCTTCTTCCCTCTCTCCTTCATTTCTATTCCCTTTTCTTTCCCTCTTCTCCTTCTCCATGCCTCCCTTTGGTGGTGGTGGTGGTGGGGACAGAAGGTGGACTATGAATAAAATAATAGTGGAAAGGACCTTAGGATTTCTCAGTATGTCGGATGAGTCTAGGAAGGTTTATAGAACTCAGGATTTCTGCCACAATGAGTGTGACATAAAGAAACAGTGTCTGGCTTGTGTCTTGGGACTCAAAAGCCAATTCCATATTGACAACTAGTTTCTCACTAACTGAAAATTTAGGCAGCAATTTTGAAAGCAATGGTCTGGCTCCGAAAATATTAGTAGCAATGTAACTTTTCAAAGTTTAAACAAATTTATGTTCTCATGGCAAATCACAGATTAGTATTAAAAATGGGTCCATGATCAGAACCAAGTAGAAATACTTAGGCAGTGATAGCCCTAGCAATGTGGAGCTCTTTTGAAGTCATTCACTTCCATCATCAGATGTGAAATATTCCTTTTTTTTTTCTTTTTGATACTGGAGATTGAACCCAGGGGCACTTAACCACTGAGCCATGCCCCCAACCAATTTTTCTTTATATCTTATTTTGAGATAATTCCTCAGTAAGTTGCCGAGGCTGGTTTTGAACTCCCAATCCTTCTGCCTCAGCCTTCCAAGGCATTGGGATTACAGTCATTTACCATCACACCCAGAAAGTTTCATTTTTGTCTTCTTATGAATTTCTTTGAATGCATCACATGTTAGATGGCCCCTCTGTGATGTATATGTATATGAATAATGGACTCATTTGCATGGATTCTAACTTGTGATGACAATAAAATGTGAAATGATAGGTGTGAAGTTGTTATTGTTTTGTTTTTCCCTGATGGCACAATGTTAAGAATTGGAAAACTGTATCTGGCCTTTCATATAGGAAGTACCTCAGAGGGACTGAGCACAGATATAAAATTTCTGTTCCCAGTTCTGTTACTGAATCATGTGGGGAACTTCCATATGCCAGCTTGGCCCTGTTTCTTTCTGGACAGTTTCTAATACCAGAAACCTTTTACTTTTAAATGTGGAAACACTTAAGGGTTTTAACCATATAAGTACTGCAACCTTTTCAGGTCAGGAACCACTCTTGTGGAGATACAGAATATTTTCTTGGCCCCAAAATATTCCTTCATGCTGTCTTCCCATAAGTCTCTAATCCTATAGAACAGTTATCTTCAACTTAAAAATATTTTTTTATTTTATATTTTTATTTTCATTATTGTCTTAGCTGGGCATGGTGGCACATGTAATCCCAACAGCTCGGGAGGCTGAGGCAAGAAGATCATGGGATCAAAGCCAACTTCAGCAATGTTGAGGCACTAAGCAACTCCGTAAGCCCTGTCTCTAAATAATATACAAAATAGGGCTGGGAATGTGGGTCAGTGGTCCAGTGCCCTTGAGTTCAATCCTTAGTATTAAAAAAACACCATATTGTCTTTATTACCTGTGTTACAACAATAGATTCTATGAAAGTTTATATAAAGTATTTTGATTTAGTCTAAGAGAAAAAATTTTCACTGCACATTTTGAGGTTGCAATTACATGCTAGAATTAGAAGCTGTAAAGAATCCTAGAGCTAAATTAAATAAGACCAAGTTAAATTTCAGGAAGTCTGTGTCCAAGCATGTTAGGTCATTTCCAAATCCCTAAGCTAGTGAGCTTTGAGATTAAATCTAGAATCGCAGTCCCAACTGCTTGAAAGTTTGGAAAATAATTTTGAAAATCAGCCTGGCTATGAATATATTTGTAGCTTGAACTACTAATACTAGCACCTAATGCTACTAAAACTGATGAACTTAAAACCGTAACTCTCAGACTAGAGTTAAAAATGGGCCAATAATCAGAAGGCTAGGGAGGTTTCTTAGTGTTATATAGGGAGACTTCTGTTAGCAATACAAATACACAATTGCAGCTTTCTAAAGTTTAACATTCACTTTGTGCTTCTAGTTATGAACTTTTTATGGCTTTAAAATATTTAGATAAAATTTACATATAGTGAAATGCACAGATTTTGGGTATAAAATTTGTTTTGATGAATTTATACGCCCAGATAACCACTGCTCCTGTGAAGATATAGAACATTTCAATTACCCCAAAATATTCCTTCATCCTGTCTTCCAATAAATACTTATTCCCCATAGGAAAACTATTTTAATTTTTATTCTCATAAGTTAATTTATTTTGCCTTTACTTGAGTTTCACATAAATGGAATTATACTATATGAATTTTATGTTGGTCTTTTACTTAAGTCCAAAAACAAAGTTTCTCTTTCCTGATGAAACTTAAAAAACAAAACAAAACAAAACAAAACATAATACTAGTGATCTCATTAACACATCTCCTTTTGCACGTACTTCAGTACTCTAAGAAGTCCCCAATGACTTCCTCATCTCTACATTGATCTCCCAGATTAGATGCTAAAAAAACCTATTACACTATAAAAAGTAGGGAGAGAAAATCTCTAACAAATTAGTTTACCAGAGACATAATACCTTTTCCTGGATTAAATTGCTTTGATTTTTTTTCTTTTTGTTTTTTCTTGAGAACAAGTTTATAGACCTAGAGCAAACCGAGAGTGGCTGGACCAAAAGCCTAGGTGGGAAAGGGCAAAATTGTGTAAATGAAAGAAAACTATAGCAACAAGAGTAGAAAACAACCATAGCACATTTTCCTAGGACTGCTCCTGCCAGGTAGAGTTAGTTCTCTCCAATTAGATAAAATATGAATATTCCAATTAGATAAAATAGAAAGAATAATGACTGCCCAAAGATGCCCAAGCCCAAATCCCTAGAACCTGTCAATGTGTTAGAGACAAAGGGGAAGTAAGGTGGATAACCAGCAGGCTTTTAAATGCGGATATTATTCTGGTTTCCTGATTGGTCCAATATAATCAAAAAGGTCTCTCAAAGTGAGGGAGATAGAAGAGGAAGTCAATGAGAAGGTCTTTACACATTGGTGCTGGCTTTGAAAATGGAGGAGGAGGTCCATGGAGTCTAATCTCTCCTCCATTTTCAGAGTTATGGAATGTGAACACCCCCTAGGACCTGGAAAGACAAAGCAAACAGATTATCTCTAGATCTTCTGTAAGGAATATCGACTTACTAGCATCTGGATTTTAGCTTAAGGAGACCATTTTAAACTTCTGTTCTCCAGAATTCTAAAATAGTGAGTCTCTTTAAAGTTATTAATTTTGTGGTGATTTTTTTTCCAGCAGCAATAAAAAATAATTAATTACTCCACAAAATTTGAAGTTCAGTTGAATTATTATTGTTATATATTTAAACAGTTGACTATTTTTGAGACAATTGAAAATTCACATTTATCTTAATTTTAGGAGATGGAATGATCCATTACCAACACACACACATGCATATAATTTGAAAAATTCTACAGTTAACAAAGTTTTTAATGTCTTTATTTTACTTTTTCATTTTATCATAACCATGTATTTAACTTTAAGGCATTGCTCATATGAAAGGCAAAGTACATTAAGGAGATGATTTTATTCGGGCTAGTGTAGTAGAAAGAATGTTTAATAACATGGAATGTGGGTACTTACGGAAGCAGCTAAAGAAGGCATTCATGGAGAAGGCTGAATAGTGAGTCTTAAGGAAGTCCAAGGAAAGTTGGACAGAATGTAGCAGGACAGTTGGGTTCTTTACAGTTATTTGTTTTCAGAAACATAAAGGGGTGGGGTATTTCTTAACCATTCCTGCTTTTTGGGATCATGGGGTTCAGACAACATTTGACAATCAACAGTTATAGTATTTCAGAGAACAGGTGTTGAAAGCATTACCAATGAATAATGAGCAGAAAGCAGCAAACAGTACAATTAATGTATTTGAGGGAGTACAAATGATAATCAGTAATTCTAGTCAACCTCCAAATCTATTTTACTTTAATATGTTCATTGAAAACATTAATTCAAAGGAAAGAAGATGGAAGAGTGGATCTCAGCCGAAGCACTAGGTCCCTCCATAGTCAGAAAAAGAAGCCATGAAAGAACAGCTGACCAGAGAGGTGGTGACAGAGTAAATACTCACAAACTCAGTATTGGACAGCTTGGGACTTTGAAGGTCTTGGAATTTGGTTACCAGAGCAGAAAATAAGGTCCTAGTTCCTTGACCCTGAATTCTGACCAGATGGAGGTTGGGGGAGCAGTAAGAAAGAGAGAAAGGGAGAAGTAAACTGCATGGGCTTACTTTCTTAGCAACACTGGAAAAGAAAAGCAAACTGAGTTAAAATGGGAAAGAAGCAGCAAAGAGAGTGAAAGCTATCACACAGATTAGCCCAAATTGTAGGTGAATTCTGTGCCATGCAGGGCAAACATTTTGTAGAATCCACAGTTGGTCAGCCTCCTTAGAACAAATTAATACAGTCTCCCCACCTACAGATAGTAACAAATAAAACCAGAGGAGTGCCTTTGAAATGGGTTGTCTCAATAATTCATCCAGAAAGAACTTGTAGAGGGACTGCTGCTGGCCCAAAATCACCAAAACCCTCTCCAGTGCACCACAGACAGGGGGAGTAGGGTAGAGCTGACCCAGAGAAAATCACTCCGAGGGAGTACTAACATCAAGCCAGTGCTCCCCATAGTCTCTACAGAAGCTCAGGGCAACTGACACCTTATCCCCATCAAGGTGATTGGTCAAAAGCAATTGATTTGCTGCAGCCAGGGTAAGGCTTCTGCGCTACAGACTGCCCATAGAAAGCCTGAAGACACAGGCCCCAAAGTTGCAGACAGTCACCAAATACTTACAAAGCACCAATACATAGAAGTCCTGGTGAAGGAGATCAGGCACTCAACCATTCATAACCACTACAAGTAGAAACTCAGATGAAGGCAGACCAACTGAAACTGTACCCAGCCATGCATGGGCAGGGTATCCTGATGATCTACCATCAGTGAAAGTGGGAGATTCTGCACCACAGAGAACCACAGAGAGCTTGTATTCATCAGCCCTACAGTTGCCATAGCGATCAAGCTCTTCTCTATAAAGAAGCCACTACCAAGGAGAAAAGGTGCATAGCATCAACAGCAGTCAGCAACAGCTCTGAGTCCTGCATCCTGTATGCCAGTACCCAACAGAAACAACCAGCAGATGCAACACCCTCCAAGCACACAGACTTGAGCCTCTGGACTAACAAGCACCAGCTGGTAATAAAATCATAGCAACCAGGGAAGTAGCTCCTGTGCCCCAATAGGAGGGTCCACAGCGGCAAGTCCCAGAGTTGCCAGTTAACTCAGTTCTTATTCAAATGCAAGGATCCACAGAAGGCAATTCCTGAGGATAACCCCAATCAGCAGAAAGTCTCCCATGTACACGATGGCAGTATGCCACAAAGAGGCTTACTGAGGAGCATCTCACACATGCCAGTCACCACCCAGTAGGCCCAGATATAAGCCTGTGGGATTGTAACCTGTGTACCCCAGAAGTAGTGGCAGCCTTACCAGCCCCCCTCCCATGGGTCACCCAACACCACATCAAACAGACCACAATACCTCCATCTTAGACTTCCACACTGAAGTATACATGGGAGGAACCACCCTGCACTTGAGAGCACTGAGTACATGGAACTTTTCTTCAAGAAGTCACACAAGACCACACCTACTAACAGGGATTAACCTGGCTGCTAAATCACAGACAATCAGGGACCATCTCTTCCAACTCAACAGAAAGTCAGTAGGTCCCTAGACACACCAAAATTGGGAGGAGTCCTCCTAGAATTGTCAAAGGTAAGCTGATATGGTTGCTACTTCTATACCCAGGGAAACAGATGTAAAGCTCAAGAATGGTGGGTATCTTCTAAAGGTCTCCAATCCTGATGATGAAATTCAAATCACAACGGTTCAATGAGAAATCTCCCTACCTCAGAATGGATCATCTAACATAGCTCTAATGTCAGTTTTGATCCTACAAGTATTATTTTTTGTACTGAATCAATAAATGTGTCAGTCCTCAATCCATTCAGTTGTATTTCTTCTAATGTTTTAAAGCAATAACTGGAATCATGCTTTGTTTTCTTAACTCATGTTTACTTTCTCCTATTAGTTTCACGTTTTCCTCTTGAATTACCTGCTTTTGCCTCAAATCCCTACCCCTATTTTTTCATTTTGAAGCTTGGTTTTCATTATTATTTTCTATCCCTCTACCCCCAGCATTTGCCCATTTTTCTCTCCTTACCTTTTCAACCTCTACATTGTACAACAGTAATTTTACTATCTTGAAAAACTAATCTCTAAACGTATTTAATAACATTACTATAATTTTCAATAAGGTTTTTTTTTAACTCTTAAAGTGTATCTTCTCTCAAAGTGTTGCTGATACTGAGAACAACATTGAATACAAGTCAAGTGGGGGTATCAATACTCGGATATTCAACCAGCCTGAGGCACTTAAGAGAAAGGAGCTCAGTAAATAGTCCCTTGCATAAAAGTAAAAGTGATAATCCTTCCAGCAGATGGGTAAATATACGAACAATATAAAAAAGCCAAGGAGAAAACCACTCAAACAGCTTACAGCACTTTAACAACTGACCAATGACACCTCAGTGCCAGAAATGTCAGAAAAAGAATTTTGAAGGTTTATGATAAGAAATGTTCATTGAGTTAAAAGAAGATGCAGGGAATGAAATAAGAGAGAAAATACAAGTGAAAAATCATTTCAATAAGGAGGTATACTGAAAAAGAATGAAACAAATCTTGGAATGACTCAAACTAAATTAAAAATCAGTTGAAAGAATTATCAGTAGATTAGATCATATAAAAGACAGATTCTTAGGCAATGGAGACAACATATATAATCTTGAAAATAAAGTTGACAATAAAAATATGTTAAGAGGCCATGACCAGATTAGTCAAGAAATCTGGAGTAACATTAGGAGACGATATCTAAGAATCATTGGTGCATAAGAGGGCACCATAATTCAAACAAAAATAATGTACAAACTTTTCAATGACATATCAGAAAAATTCCAAACCTTAGGATTCAGATGGAAATTCACATACGAGTGGCATTTAAAACCCCAAATAGACAAGATCAAATAATATCCTCTTCAACACACATTGCAACTAAAATTCCTAATATACAGAATAAGAATAGCATTTTTAAATCCACAAGAAAACATATGGTAGGTCACATTTAGAGGTTAGCCAATTAGGATTACTAATAATTTCTCATTCTAAACTCTAAAAGCCTGAAACACTTGGAAAAATACACACCAAGCTTCAAAACATAATGGATATCAACCAAGATTAATATATCCAGCAAAACTATTCTTCAGAATTGAAGATGAAACAAAAACTTTTTATAATAAGCCAAAACTAAAGAATTTGTGACTATCAACACTACAGAGCATACTCAGTAAAATATTTCAAACAGAAAAAATGAAAAACAAATATTAGGGCCAGCATATACATGAAGTTCACTGGAAGAATAGTCAATTAAAGGAGACACAAGTCTGAATTAAGCATTAGAAATAAGTCAAAATTGCAAGAAATAAACATTATCTCTCTATAATAACACTGAATGTAATGGCCAAACTGTCCAATCAAAAGAGATAGATTGGCAAAATGGATTAAAAAACAAGCCCCACCCACATGTTGTCTATAACAAACTCACAGATAAAGGCAGTCAGAGGCTGAAGGCAAAGGATTTATATATATCACAAATGAAGACTTCGGGCCAATTAGGATTACTACTAAGCAGGAGTAGCTACTCTTACATCTGGGAAAGTGGACCTCAAGACAAAATTAATCAGAAGAGACCAAAAAAAGTCACTTTATACTGCTTAAGGGAATCATCCAACAACAATATACTATGACCATAAATATTTATGCCCCAAATATGGGTACTCCTATCCATATACACCAAACCCTACCCAAAATAAAGAATCAAATAGACCCCAATACAATAATACCGGTTTATCTAAACACACTTATCTCTCCAATAAATAGTGTTTCAAGTAGTGACTGAATTTTTTTTTTGAGCTGTCTGGAGACAGGTGCTTAAGATGTGAAGGTGTCCATGTGAGTTGCCCAGTTGCTATAGTGATGCCCTGTTCAAAGTAAGATTCTGTGCCAACCATAGAATTTATCAGTTCTTAACCTTGAGTTCAAATATCAGCTGCCTGGGGGTAGGGGGAAAGATAATTATGGGTTCAGTCTTGTAGTTCCAATTGGGTTGTTTGTTCCCTCAACTACAGTTCTGTTTGTCTTGAAGAAACTTCCCTACAATAAATCCTTTAGATGTTTAAACCTATATAATAAACGTGATGAGCTTGCTTGTGGTCACTGCTTCCCTATCAGGGTCGTTTGTGCCCACCAAGACCCGGATATTTCTTTATTTGTGTCTGTTTCTCTTTTCCCTATTCCTTCACTGTGTGGTTCAGTAACATGAATAAATGCGTTGGCACCTAGAACAGTGACATTGACGCTCACAGGAACTCTCATTTGTCAGGTGAGTGGTATGCTCCTAAAAAAGATGCGCTTTGGATAAAGGAAGGAGAGGAGCAAGTTTATATATAGCTCAGTGTAAAACACGGGACAGTTAGGATCTGAAGAAAGGAATCTCTATGTTGCTATGTGTATGCTTAAGTCTCTGCTTAAATCAGGGAAGGCACAGTTGTCATGATATTTAAGATTTGTAACTAAACTTACCCTATTTCCCTAAAGAGGGAGCAGTAAATGTAGAGATGTGGACAATTGGTACCCAGATTAAAGTAATGCTTAAATCTTGAAGAATAAAAAATGCTCTCCAGAGAAAACATAAATTATTAGCACCATGCTTTAAGAGAATAATTTTACAAAAGGAAAAATAGTTTGAACAACAGTCTTCTTTGCTTCTTAGTTTTTACTAGATCTCTCTCTCTCTCTCTCTCTCTCTCTCTCTCTCCCTCCCTCCCTCCCTCCCTCCCTCCCTCCCTCTTCCTCTCTCTTTCTTTCTCTCTGGCTTTCATTTAAAATATAAATTGCAGAGGCCTGTAAGAAAGACTTACAAAAAAAAAAAAAAAACAGCAGTTAAGACAAAAGAAATAAAGAATGTCATTTTTAAATTACGAAAAAAAAAAAGACTTGTAAAGAAAGGGTTAAGACAAAAGTGAAAAAGTGTCATGTTTAAATTCAAGCCACTTCTGGCAGACTATCTTTTCTCCTTCTGGCACTCTGCCATGCTGCTTGCTTAACAAATTCCTCCCTAATGCTATAGCATGGTACTAGGCAATGGAAAGATTCCAAAATGTGCAAGTTTTCCTTTGCTTAAAAACTATTTTCTGAGAGTTTTATAGGCTCCCACATTCTTTTAATTTCTGAACCAATTCTAATCTTTAAAAGTAAACTCTGAACTGATAAAGATATTTTTTCATATTCTTTTATTAAAGTATTGTGACTGTGTAATTTTTTTAAAAACACCTGTTTTTTTAAGAGTTTATATATTTGAGCTCATGATTTTATGGTGAGTTCACATTTGATCTTGTGACCCCCCCAATCAGTCTTAATTTATCTAACTATAGAGGTTTTTATACTCTGTCTTTGTTCAGAAACCAATTTTTCTAGGGATGGTGGTGTTGAAGGTAGATCTGATAGCCATCAAAGGAAAAATGGCCAGCTACTTTTAGAGTCCATCATGGCTCTTGGATCTTGCACCTGGAATTTCCAACTGTGTAGGCCTGCCCTATATTTAAGTCATAATGTATAAGTCTGATGGGCTCTATTTTAATTTCTTAACAAGTTAAATCTAATAGAGGCTTTAATAAAGATATGTAAGATTCACTTACAAAAATTTACAAAATATTTGTTTTTATCTGTTTTGTGAATGTGTGCATGCTTGTATATTGTATTGTTATGTCTACATGTGTTTGTGTCTATATATTATGTAAATGGTACCAAAAATTAACATATAGATAAGTGAGCACTCCTAAGTTAAAATAGGAAGTGGAGTGAAATATTTTTAAATTTACATGACTTAAAAAAATCAGTTCAGTTTGAATTGAGCATATAGATGAAGATAATTCACAAGTTTTTAGGCAATGAAGTGTTGGTTTCTATAAAGTGGCTAAAATTTAATATTCATTTCTTCTAAGATTTGTCTTTAGCAAGAAATAGATGGTTAGTAGGGTTACCTATATTTGTTTGATATCTCGGCTTTTATAGCTAAAAAGGAGTAAATTAGATTTAACATATGTGTAGTTAATGACATGTGTTTGTTAAAGAGCATCTGTATTTAAAGAATGGATGTGTTTTCATAAATTGGTAAGTGGAAAAGTTTTGAGATTGTTTGTTTCTGTGCCTTCACTAAAAACAAGAAACAAGATTGCTAAGAGTTAAGATTTTTGTCAGGTGTGATTTATATACAAAAAGTGTAAGAGGTTTTGGTTTGGTTCGAGTTAAAGTACTATAAAAACAAAAGTGATTCATCTTATTAAGGTGGAGTAATTTGTCTGAATTAAAAAATTTCATAAGGATTTTTTCAAAATACAAATTTGGAAAGAGGTCAGTAACTAAGAAAGAAATACAAGAAGGCTTTAGTTATGGGAATATATTTAATATATAAGGTAAAGGAAAATGTTTTTATACAAAAAAGTCTTTTGTTTTATAAAGTAAAAGGTTGTAAAATTTCTAAGTAAATTATAAAAAAAATGTGAAGGATAAATTTCACAAGATTTGTGTGTAACTAAATTGGTTATGTATAATTAACACAATCAGCTAAAGTAATTAAGGCTATTTCCTCTTTTAAAAAGAAAGTCCAATCTACAAGGCTGAAGGGCTGGCATGGAGCAAGTTACAGAAACTGATAAGAAAACGCAGCTCTTTCTCACAGACATCTGTTACATTTCAACAAAGTAATTAGTCTTTCTAGAAAAGGGATGAGAGAGGAAAGAAAAATTGATTGCTTCCCCAGACAAAAGTCAAAATTTATATACTGATATAAACCAATGTTAAACACTCTAAGTGTTAAAGTAATAAGGATTTCTTAAAATATTAATCTGCACTAATGCAGAAAGATAATATCTTGTGTCTGTTAAGTTTTATTATTTGGAGAAACTAGTCTTAAAGGAATTAGAATTTGTACAATTCTGATTAAAAAACAATTGTCACTTTAGAATATTATACTTCATTACTAAGTCAAAACTTCTCTTTAAAAGGTAAAGTTAATTAATGAAAGAGCATCAGTGTAATTGTTGGAGGTGTTGTTGGTTTCCTTGTATTCTAAAAGTATTCATAAATAAATCTTTAAAGTATAAAATTTAAAAGAATACATTTTACCAAGCTGATGTTCTCCAAACTAAAGTTCTGTGTTAACAGTGGTCTCCTACAGACTTATATAAAAATAATAAATTTATTTGGAATTTATATGTCATTTAATATTTTGTAATTAGATAATGATAATGTCATAAGTTATAAAACTGTTGTGTTACTCTTTACATCAAAATGAGAACTTGAATGCATTTTATTTATTTTTGTGGTGATCAAGACTTTTTTAAAATTTATTTATTTTAACTAGGTATATGTGACAGCAGAATGCATTTTGATTTATTTTACACAATTTCAGCACAACTTTACATTTGTATGGTTGTACACAATGTACTGTCACACCATATGTGCAGTCATATATGTATAGGGTAGTGATGTCCATCTCATTCCACCATCTTTCTTGCCCCCATGCACCCTTCCTACCCTCCCTCCCTGTTGCTCAATGAAAATTCATCCATTTTTCCCATGCATCTCCTCTCCCTGTTATGGATCAGCACCCACTTATCAGAGAGAACATTCAGCCTTTGGTTTTTTGGGATTAGTTTACTTTGCTTAACATGATATTCTCCAACTCCATTTATTTACCTGTAAATGTCAAAATTTTATTCTCTTTTAATGCTGAGTAATATTCCATTGTGTATATATACCACAGTTTCTTTATCCATTCATCTATTGAATGGCATCTAGATTGCTTCCAGAGTTTAGCTATTGTGAATTGAGCTGCTATGAAAATTGATGTGGCTGTGTTATTATAGTATGATGATTTTAAGTTCTTTGGTTATAGACCGAGGAGTAGGATAGCTGGGTCAAATGGTGGTTCCATTCCAAGTTTTCTAAGAAATCTTCATCTACTTTCCAGATTGATTGCACCAATTTGCAGTCCCATCAGCAGTGTATGAGTGTGCCTTTCCCCCCACATACTTGTCAACATTTATTGTTGCCTGTTTTCTCGATAACTGCCATTCTGATTGGTGTAAGATGAAATCTTAGAGTAGTTTTGATTTGCATTTCTCTAATTCCTAGAGATGTTGAACATTTTTTTCATATATTTGTGGATCAAATGTATATCTTCTTCTGAGAAATGTCTGTTGAGCTCCTTGGCCCATTTATTGATAGGGTTGTTTGTTGTTGTTTTGTTTGCTTGTTTTTGATGTTAAGTTGTTCTGAATTTTTTATATGTTCTGGAAATTAATGCTGTATCTGACTTGTGTGTGGCAAAAATTTGCTCCCAAAATGTAGGCTCTCTGTTCACATCATTGTTTCTTTTACTAAGAAGAAGCTTTTTAGTTTGAGTCCATCCCATTTATTAATTCTTGATTTTATTTCTTGCATTTAGGAATTTTATTAAGGAAGTCAGGGCCTAATCTGACATGATGAAGATTTTGGCCTACTTTTTCCTCTATTAGGCGCAGGGTCTCTGGACTAATTCCTAGGTCCTTGATCCAGTTTGAGTTGAGTTTCAGGTGAGATATAGGGATTTATTTTCATTTTGCTGCATATGGATTTCTTTTTCTTTTTCTTTTTGGAAGGGGAAAAAAGAGATGATTTTAATTCAATAAATACAGAGGGATTGAGGAAGAGGCAAGTGAACCTTTAGAGGCCCACAGGAGGAAAGAGCGCTGAGGATCCAATTGTGCTTCCTGCCCACTTCCATGGACTCCTGCGTCATGGCCAGTGGGGGAGGGGCTGGGGTTTCATGGAGTCAGTGCAGCTGAACTATCTCAGGTAAATTGTAATTTTTTTTTTCCAGTATGAAGTTTCTGGTGACCAATGAGGTGAAATCTCACAACAAATGACTTTTACAGTCTCTAGATTTGTGAGGATTGTCTCAAGTATGAATAATCTGTTGCTTGGTAACACTTGAAGCATACTTAAAACTTTGCCATATTCTTTACATTTATATGTCTCTTATCTAGTATAAATTTTTTGATGAGCAATAAGACTTTTCCTAATAGAAATAGATTTGCCACATTCTTTGCATTTGTATGGTTTCTTCCCAGTTTGAGTTCTCTGGTGTTGAGAATGTGTGATCTTTGACAAAAAGCTTTGCCATATTCTTTACACTTGTATGGCTTTTCTCCAGTATGAATTCTTTGATGTTGAATAAGGCATGATCTTTGATTGAAAGCTTTGCCACATTCTTTGCATTTCTATGGCTTTTCTCCCATATGAAGTCTCTGGTGTTGACTAAAAAATGATCTTCAATTAGAAGCTTTGCCACATTCTTTACATTTGTTTGGCTTTTCTCCAGTATGAATTTTCTAGTGTTGAGCAAGGTTTGATTTTTGATTAAAAGCTTTGCCATATTCTTTACATCTGTATGGCTTTTGTCCCATATGAAGTCTCTGGTGTTGAGTGAAAAATGGTTTTCGATTAAAAACTTTGCCACATTCTTTGCATTTGTAAGGCTTTTCTCCAGTATAAATTTTCTGGTATTCTGTAAAGTGTGATTTTTTTTTATTAAATGCTTTGACACATTTTTTTTACATTTCCAGGTTTTCTCTCCAGTTTGATTACTGTAGTGTTTAAAACGGTTTGAACAACACTTAAAGGCATTTTCACATTTCTTCCATTTGTAAGGTTGATCCCCACTGTAAAGCCTATGGTTTTTAGTAATGGATAAAGTTTGAGTAGAATATTTTCCACATTCTTTATTTATGGGGGATTTATCACTGCTTTGATAAGCAATTGAGGAATCTTTAAATGTTTTTACATATATTTTTTTAAACTTGTAGGGCTTCCCTCCAATATTAATTCTCTGGAGTTCAGGAATTCTTGCAGTTTTATTAAAAGTGATTTCACATATCTTATATCTATAATTTGTTTCTTGATTATTAAAGCTTGGATAAATAAATTTTGGGCATGAATGAAAAACTTTCTCACTTTTATCTTTGTAAAGCTCTTTTAAATGATCACATGGGTGTTTTCTAGGATTTAAAAAAGGAGTAAATTTTAATGAGTCTCACAGAATTTATGTTGTTTTACACCAAAACTAATATACTTCTAATTACCTAGGGTAGAGACCTGTCTACATGTCTTGAAAGATTTATCATAAATATAGAGGTTTCTCTGAGTATCTACATCTACCTTTAGATTAAGCAATAGTAGGTAAGAACAAATATCCCTACATTCATTATATTTCTATGCATTGCCACAAGAAGAAACTGTTCATTGCATCATTTTTGTAAAGTAACAATCAGACTACTCAAATTCAAAGATTTCTTCTTTTTTTAATATCTTGTCTATAGAAATATTTTTAGATGTTTACTCAATGGTGCATTTCAAATTATTTCAGTGACTAACTTAAGCATGAAATAGACTCCATAGCAAATATTCCATTTTTAGAGGAAGGGTATAATTCCAAAATGCTGTGCAGATATATTTAAAAGCACACACTGGTCCTCAAATGTGATTGCCATATATGTTGTTGTCTCTCTCCAGCTTAGCTAATGGTCCACATCCCCACAGTGCCACATTGCCTCCAACATACTACTGTCTGTTTTAATTTGCAGGGGATTCTGCAGGTGCTGGGACATAATCATGGCCCTGATGTGCCAACTCATCTTTCATTAAGCCAAAGAGCAAGCTGCATCTGAGCTGGGTTGCTCAACTTTCCAGCTAAAATATCTATCACTGTGGGTGTTGCTAATTTTTTTTCTATGTACCTAGCTCACTGAAATCAGTTAGAGGATGCTTTTGATTTGTTGAAAACATATTCCTTTAGATGCACAGATTAGTTGTGCTAGGGCCTTAGAAAAATCTAATGGCAACAGGAGTAAGTTTACTGGGGACATGTATAGGATGCAGGAAGTCTCTGGGTCACACATTTGGAAAGTTTTTCTACTATGACTAAGAGCCAACACCATTCCACCCAAAACCACAAAATGCATACATCTGGGATTTTAACTTGGAGTCTGGTCAAAATTCCAGTTGCTATGAAGATGAAGCAGTGTATGTCAGATGCATTTGGAACTGCTGAAAGACGTCTATGAACTTTGCTTTATCAAGTTTTGCAAAAAATATTTTATTTCTTGCTCTCCTGAAAATTCTCAATTTTGATTATTAGTCATACTAATAAAGAGTGCTTCTATAGATCGCTAACATCACATCTCCTTATAAAGTTTGCTGAGAAAGGTCCAGGCATTTCCATTTCTCTTCAGAGAAATCAATGACCACATTCCTTAATGTCAATGGTTCCATTTCCTGGCTTTCAGGATGCTTACTGTTCCCCCTTAGTGTTCTTCCAGCTCCTGTGTAGCAAAGAAACCTGGGGCTCCTGATGTAGGTCTGGAAGCATAGAAATGGATTCAAAGAATCGGATTTCTAATTCTCCTAGCACCATCTGTTGAAGATGCTGCCTTTTTCCCAATGTATGATTTGACGCCATTGTCTAGTATGAGATAACTAGATAACTATTTATGTGGGTTTGTCCCTGTGTCTTCTATTCTGTACAATTTTTCTACATGTCTATTTTGGTGTCAATACCATGCTGTTTTTGTTAGTACAGCTTTGTAGTATACTTCAAGGTCTGGTATTGTGATGCCTCCTGCTTAACTCTTCTTGCTAAGGACTGCTTTGTCTATTCTGGGTCTCTTATTTTTCTAAATGAATTTCATGATTGCTTTTTCTATTTCAATAAGGAATGACATTTGTATTTTAATTGGAATCACATTGAATCTATGTAGCACTTCAGGTAGTATGGCCATTTTAACAATATTAATTTTGTCTATCCAAGAGCATGGGAGATCTTTCCATCTTCTAAGGTCTTCTTCAATTTCTTTCTTTAGGGTTCTGTAGTTTTCATTGTAGGGGTCTTTCACCTCTTTTGTTAAGTTGATTCCCAAGTATTTTATTTTATGTTTTTTGAGGCTATTGTGAATGGGGTAGTTTTTCTAATTTCTGTTTTAGAGGATTCATCACTGATGTATAGAAATGTATTTGATTTAACAGGTATTGATTTTGTATCTTGCTATTTTGATTAATTCATTTACTAGTTCTAGAGGTTTTCTGGTGAACCTTTTTGGATCCTCTATATAAAAAATCATGTCATCAGCAAATAATGATAGTTTGGGTTCTTCTTTTCCAATCTGTATCCCTTTAATTTCTTTTATCTGTCTAATTGCTCTGGCTAGAGTTTCAAGGACTATATTAAATAGAAATGATGAAACAGGGCATTCCTTTCTTGTTCCAGTTTTTACAGAGAATGCTTCCATTTTTTCTCCAGTTAGAATGATGTTGGCCTTGGGTTTAGTATAGACAGCTGTTACAATGTTCCTACTATCCCTCGTTTTGTGTGTGTGTGTGTGTGTGTGTGTGTGTGTGTGTGTGTGTTTTGAACATTAAAGTTTATGGTGTTTTGTCAAATACTTTCTCTGCATCAATTGATATGATCATGATTCTTATCTTTAAGTCTATTGATGATATTAATTATATTTATTGATTTCCATATGTTGAACCAACCACTGAAGAACCTGACCCATCAAGCTGCTCATATAGTCAATTAGCAGGGAAGCACTAGGTCTCCAGCCACCATGTTTGTGGCTGTGCTGGCTGGCTTTATTGAGCTGTCAAATAAGTGAAGTTCATGGGGAAACTGATTAGACCTATTTTCCAGATCCACCTTTAGTACACCCAGCTGTGTGGACTGAAGAATCCATTTTAGTATTCACTAATGATACCAAAATAATGGGAGGTTTTTCAGATAAACGAATTACATCTGTTCATTTAATTGGATTTAATTATACAGGACATAGTATATAAACAACATAATATGTTGGTCCCATAATAAACATGCTGGCTGCTATAAAGTAGCCTCAGAGGTAAAGATAGGATATTGGTGAGTCACGATAGTCAATCTCACTGGCCCCTGGGACTTAAAATTATATGTTCAGACAGTTACAAAAATGTGACTCCCCAATGACAAGACAGTGTTCCCCATAGAGCATTCACCAATACCATATTGCCCTGATCATTCTACAATAAAATTTGGTACATTTCCTAAGCAAATGGAATGTGCAAATATTTTGTTAGTACAGCACAAAGTCCCTGGCAGTAGCAAATATATTTTGGATTGGTCTCCCAAAATTGATAAGAGACAGTTATGTTAGGATTCCAGGACTCGTAGAGCATTTGTTAATAAAGTCCTGACTTTCAGTGGTGGTGGCATGCAAAAAGATCTGTCACACTTAATAGCTGACTTAGATTCCATCAATTATACAATCAGCCCCAAACCTGAATATACAGTTAGGAGCTGTAAAACTCCTTCCTCTTATGGCCTGTGGCCCTGTGTTCAATCTCCATATGTTTTAATTTCTGGAATTATAACAATAAAAAGGAACTGGAGAAAAATATCGAGTGACTTGTCACAAATGGAATCTGGCTAATTGCATTACTAGGTATAACAGAGGACAGGGTGTACTTGTACTATACAAATCCTCTTTTATTATGACTCCAGATAACATTTCAGAGCCCTGGTATTCTGATGCTGGAGTTCAAGTTCTTCAACAGATGCATACCCAGCTGAGCAGACCCTGATGTGCTACTGTCCATATTGTACTTGGAGTAGTCACTTTGATATCTGTTTTGGTCTCTGTGATGACAACCACCATAGCCTTTTCTGAAAGCATTCAAAATGCTCATTTTCTTAGTAATTCGGCTCAGAATACTCCCAAAGCCCTACAGAATTGATAAATATTGATGAAAACATTGAGACTAAATTAAACACTTTGGAAGCTACTGTCATAGGAAATGCGCTTGATGCACTTAAATTTAAACAGTGGCTCCATTGCCATAATGTTTGTACATCTATGTTACAGCAGTGAAATTTAACATTTATCAATGGGATTTGGAAAAAATTAAAAATTCTTTAATGGACATTTGGCAAGGAAATTATAATAGTCTAGTCCTTATGGAGTTTCATCATCACATCAAGGATATTCAGGAAAGTGCAAATGATCTTGTGGGGCCTTCATAGCTTGCTGACCAGATACTTAAAGATTTAAGTGGCTTTAATCCTTGGAATATGTTAAAACATTCAATATGGTTTATAGAATGATCTGGGATCATGTGTTTGCTAGTGATTCTCTCATGTTATGACAGTAGAATGCTGCATCTTCCAAAAAGACATCTGAAAAATTCAAATAATAGCTCGTCAGTTGTACTTAAAAACTTGAAAAGTGGGGAAGTGTCTGGATTGGAGACTGAATTATGAGGTTTGAGCTGTCTGGAGACAGGCAATATCTCTCTTGGGAGTTCCCAGCATGAAGGTATCAATTTGAGATTGCCCAGTTGCTATGGTGATGCCCTGTCCCAAGGAAGATCCTGTGATAGCCACAGAATTTATCAGTTCTTAACCTTGAATTCAAATGCCAGCTGACCAGGGGTAGAGAATTATGGGTGCAAGATCATAGTTTTAACTGGGCTCTTTGTACGCTCAAATTCAGTTCTGTTTATCTTGAAGAAATTTCTCATAATAAATCATTTTGATGTTTAACCCTCTATAATAAATGTGCTGAGTTGGCTTATGGTCACTGCCTTCCTATCCTGTTGTTAGTATCCACCAAGACCTGGCTTTTTCTCTATATGTATGTCTGTTTGTCTTTTCCCTAACCCCTCATTGCCCAGTTTGGGAACCTGAATAAATGGATGTACAGGACATGGAAAAATAGATCATCCAGAAATAAACTAAGGGAAAACTCTTCAGAATTATAAAATACTAAAAATCAAATGGACCTAATATACATCTGTAGAATATTTCATCCATTGACAACTGAATTAACTTTCTTCTTAGCAACATTTGGAACCTTTTCTAAAATGGAACAGAAATCAGAGGAGAAATTTAAAAAATTCTTATATACAAATAAGAATAGAGATATGGTATATCAAAATCTCTGAGACTGTGTGAAACAAGTACAAACAGAAAAATATGATAACGCTGAGTGCCCACATTAAAACAAAATAGGAAGATTCCCCCCCCCCCAAATAATCTAATGTTACACTTCAAGGCCCAAGAAAGGGAATAACAAAATAATCAAAAGAAATGGTAGAAAACAGAAAATAATTAAGAATAAAGCTGAAATCAATAAAACTGAGAAGAAAGAAACTATAATACAAAGGATCAAAGCAATGAAAAATCAGTTCTTTGGAAACATAAATATGACTGATAAACCCTTAGCTAAACTAAACAACAAAAAAGAAAGAATACCAAAACTAATAAAATTTGAGGTAAAAAAAAAAGAAATGTGATCACAGGTACTTCTGAAATCCAGGATTATTAGAGCTACTTTGAAAATCCATACTCCAATAAACTGGTATATACAGAAAATACAGAAAACTATCTAGTCATTGTGTGACTTACCCAATTGAACAAGGAGCATTTGGGAAACTCAAGCAGACCAATATCAAACAGTGAGATTGCAGCAGCATTTAAAAGTGTACCAACAAGCTGGGCATGATGGCGTTTACCTGTATTCCCAGCACCCTGGGAGGCTGAGACAGGAGGATCACAAGTTTGAGGCCAGCCTCAGCAACTTAGCAAGGCTCTAAGCAACTCAGTGAGAACATGTCTCTAAATAAAATACAAAAAAGTAATGGAGATGTTGCTCAGTGGTTAAGTACCCCTGGGTTCTATCCCTGGTACAAAAAAAAAAAAAATTTAAGTGAGTTTGGGATTGTAGCTCAGTGGTAGAGCATGTGCCTTGTACATGGGAGGTACTGGGATCAATTCCCAGTACCACATAAAAATAAATAAATAAATAAATAAAGGTATTGTGTCCATATACAACTAAAAGAAGGAATTATTTTTTTTTTTAAAAGTGTGCCAATAAAGAAAAGCTCAGCACCAGATGGATTCTCACACATATTCTTCCAAAATTTTAAGAAAGAACTATAACCAACCCTCAACATATTATTACATAAAATAGAAATGAAAGTAACCCTCCCAAATTCATTCTATGAAACCAAATATTACCCTGATACCAAACTAGACAAAGACACATCAAAGAAAGAAGACTTCAGAAATCCAGAGGACCAGTATTTTGATGAACATGGCTGTAAACATCATTAGTAAAATATTAGAAAAATCCATTTAAAAACTCATCACAAACAGTGAATTTTATCTCAGAGTTGCAAGGCTGGTTCAACATATGAAATCAACTAATGTAATTCACCACAACAATAAACACGAGGACAAGAATCACATGAACATTTCAAGAGATGCAGAAAAATTCTTTGACAAAATCCAAAATCCATTCATGTTTACAATGCTGGAGAAACCAGAGATAGAAAGAAGTTACCTGAGCATTATAAAGACTACATATGACAAACCCAAAGTAAACAGCATACTGAACAGAAATACTGAACATGCTTCCTCTAAAATAAAGGTAATTCTATCCCTTGTTTTTTTCCCCTTTCCCCTCACAAACTCTTATATGTAATTTTGTGTAACAATGAGGGTCTCCTTCCTTTTCCATACAGTTTCCCTTCTCTCTCCCTTTCTCTCCCCCCACTCGTCTCTGTTTAATGTTAGTCTTTTCCTCATGCTCTTCTTCCATGTTCTGATCTTAGTTGCTCTCTTTATATCAAAAAAGATATTTGGCATTTGTTTTTTAAGGATTGGCTAGCTTCACTTAGCATTATCTGCTCTAATGCCATCCATTTCCCTGCAAAATCCACGATTTTGTCATTTTTTAGCTCTGCGTAATACTCCATTGTGTATAAATGCCACAGTTTTTTAATCCATTCATCTATTGAAGGGCATCTAGGTTGATTCCAAAGTCTAGCTATTGTGAATTGTGCTGCTATGATCATTGATGTGGCAGTATCCCTATAGTATGCTCTTTTAAGGTCCTCAGGGAATAGACCAAGAAGGGCGATAGCTGGGTCAAATGGTGGTTCCATTCCCAGCTTTCCTAGGAATCTCCATACTGCTTTCCAAATTGGCCGCACCAATTTGCAGTCCCACCAGCAGTGTACAAGTGTACCTTTTTCCCCACATCCTCGCCAGCACTTATTGTTACTTGACTTCATAATGGCTGCCAATCTTACTGGAGTGAGATGGTATCTTAGGGTGGTTTTGATTTGCATTTCTCTGACTGCTAGAGATGGTGAGCATTTTTTCATATACTTATTGATTGACGGATGTGTAACCGATGTGATTCTGCAACTTGTATTTGGGGTAAAAAATGGGAGTTCATAACCCACTTGAATCAAATGTATGGACGATGATATGTCATGAGCTTTGTAATGTTTTGAACAACCAATAAAAAATAAAATAAAAATAAAATAAAAATAAAATAAAATAAAATCCATTCATCTATTGAAAAAAAAAAGGTAAAAACAAGAATTTCCACTCTTACTAATCTGGTTCAATGAAGTTCTTGAAATTGTAGCTAGAATGGTCAGGCAAAAAGAGAAAATTAAGGAGACACAAATAGGAAAAGAATACATCAAATTAACCATGTTTGCTAATGACATAATCCTATACCTAGAAGACACAAAAATTCCACCAGAAGACTTCTAGAACTGATAAGCAAATTCAGCAAAGTTACAGGATAAAAGATCAACATGCACAAATGAACTCTTCTATAGTACAGTAATGAGTCTGCTGAGAAAGTAGTTGAGAAAATTATCCCTTTTGTAATCGGTTAAAAAAAATTGAGAATAAACCTAACCAGGGATATAAAAGAACTCCACAATAAAAACTATAGAATACTGAGAAAAGAAATTAAAGAAAATCCCAGTACATGGAAAGCTCTCCCATGTTCTTAGGTAAGCATAATTATTATTGTCAAAATGTACATACTCTACATAAGAGTTATACGATGCCATCCTGATCCAGACACCAATGATATTCTTCATAAAGCTATAAAACACTTAAAATTCATTTCTAGGAATAAAAGACCTGTAACAGACAAGGAAATACTGAACAACAAGAACAATGGTGGAGAAATTACAATATCTGATCTAAAATTACACAACCAAACAATAATAACAAAACCAGCCTTGCACTGACATCAAAACAGACTTGAAGACCAATGGAGTAGAAGACACAAAGACTGACATAGATAGAGTCATCTAATTCTGAACAAATGTACCAAAATATTGGATAATAACATTGAAGAAAAGATAGCCCTTTAAACAAATGGTGCTGGAAAACTGGGTATCCATCTGCAGAAGAATAAAAGTAGATCTCTCTCTCTCACCCTGAGCAAAAGTCAACTCGAAGTTAACCAAAGGCCTAGAAATTAGAACAGAAACGTTTAATATTTTTAATTTTTTTTGTTCTTGGTACCAGGGATTAAACCCAGATGCACTTTACCTGAGCCATATCCCCAGCCCTTTTTTTTTTTTTGTATTTAGAGACTTGTCTCACTGAGTTGCTTAGAGCCTTGCTTTTGCTGAGGCTGGCTTTGAACTCGTGATCCTCCTGCCTCAGACTCCTTAGCTACTGTGATTACAGGTGTGCACCACCATGTCCTGCAAGATCAGAGTCCTTGTAACTGTTAGAAGAAAATTTAGGGACAATGCTCCAAAATAATGGTTCAAGAATTGACTTCCTTAACAGGATTCCTAAAGCTCAGGAAGCAAAAACCAAGAATCAACAAATAGAAAGACACCAAATTAAAAGGCACTGCACAGTTAAGGAGACAATTGAGAGCATGAAGAGAGAGCCTACAGAATGGGGGAAAAACACCTTTGCCAGTTACTCCTGTGAGAGGAGATTAATATCCAGATTACATAAAGAGCTCATAAAACTCAACAACAACAACAACAACAAAACCCAAAAAAAACAAAGCCAAATAACTCAAATGATAAATGGTCAAAGAACTAAACAGACACTTCTCAAAGGAAGAAATACAAACAACCAACAAATGTATTTTTAAAAAATTTTTCATATTCCCTAGTAATTAGGTATATGCAAATCAAAACTACATTAAGATTTCGTTTCACTGTACTTAGAATGGCAATGGTCAAGAATATAAATAATAATAAATGTTGGCAAGGATGTGGAAAAGATACACTCATACATTGTTGGTAGAACTGATAATCAGTACAACTTGTCTGGAAAGCAGTATGGAGATTCCTGAAAAGACTTGGAATGGAACCACCATATGACCTAGCTGTCTCACTCCTTGGAATTTATATCACAGAACTAAAATCAGCACAGTACAGTGATACAAGCACATAAATGTTTATAGCAATGCAGTTAACAATAGCAAAGTTATGGAACTACCCCAGCTAGTTGTCAACAAATAAATGTATAAAGAAAATGTGGTATATATACACAATGGAGTTTTACGCAGACATAAAGAATAATGAAATTGAGACATTTGCTGGTAGATGGATGGAACTGGAGACCATCATGCTAAGTGAAATAAGCGAGACTCAAAAAATCAATGGCCAAATATTTTTTCTCATATGAGGAAGTTAAGGAAATAGAAAGGGTGGGTGGGTCCTATGAAAATATGAGAGAGATAATCGGAGTTGAGGAAGATGATAACAGAGGCGGGAAAAGGATTGAAAACGAGAGGAACTATGAAATGAAATTGATCTAATTATGAAATGTACATATATGAATATATTACAGTGAATTTCACCTTGATGTATATCTCTAAAGCACCAATTAAAAAAAAAAAAACGATAGAAGAAAGGTCAGGAAAGTAGAGGAAGTGGAACAAGGAGAGATAGGAGTGGAGGGGGACTGAAAAGGAGAAAATAAAATTCTATGCATGTATGATAATGTCAAAACGAACCACAATATCATATAGAATCCCAGTGCACTAAAGTTTTAAGGACATTAAAAACATTTAATCATAATTTAAAATTACTCTTAAGAAATCGTTTATAATATATTGAAAATTTCCAGTCAATTCATACTAAGTATGGATCAAAACTTTCTAAATGCCAATCCCTGGGCATAAAGATAAAAAGAACATAGGATTTTTCCCCTCCAAGAGCTAACATTTTACTGATAAAATTATGCAAAAAAACCCCTTAATTGGCTCATCCTAGTGGATCTGTGAGGTGGTATTGAATATAAGGAATAAGTCTAATGAATCTACCTGGCTTTGCCCATCTCCATCATACTAACAGAGTATTGGATGGAATCTCTGGAGCAAGCCATATTGCACACTTAGTCATATTCTGGTAGGGAAGGGGCAATCTCAATGCATATATGATGCACACAATGTCACCTGGCCACAAGTACTCCATAAAAAATTTACTTTATATGAAAATATTCTCATTTCCTGCCTCCTCTAAGTTTGATGCTATGTAAACTGATATGATAGATATAATTTCCTAGAAGTGTGAAAAAATCTGCATTACAATTAGTTGCAATAGATTAGTTTTTTTTCTGTTGTAATGAACCATCTATTTATCATAATGCATTACAAATATTTACCCATGTGTACTAATGCTTCAAAAAGAAGAGATTATTTTCCTTTATTAATTGTCTTGGGGAAAAAACTCAAAATCAATTTCATTTGACATTTTGTACTTTTCCATTATGGCTTTATGAAGTCAATAGAAACCAATGATGTGATAAAGGTATTCTAATGATATTTTATAGGCCTTGCTGTAAGAGCTTTTTTAAAAAAAATAATTCTAAATAATTACTGGTAATGTACTATGTGTTCAGAGAAATTGAAAAATGATGCTAACTAAAAGTTTTCCTGATGAGACAAGGAAGCCAGAAAGAGATTACAACCAGGAATTAAACCAAATTTAAGCATATAGTTACCCAAATAGACTATAATAGACTACCTAGGTGGGAGCCACATTTGTGATTAAGAAGCAGCTCAGATATAAACATTTGAACCAAACCCACAGGCTGTTTATTGCAAACTAAGGACTTTCCAATAGAAAAATTCTATTGTACTTCTGTACTATGAATCTGTACTCATAGCATAACATAATAGTGCCTTCTTTTCTGTGCTTTCTGGACATAAAATTGGAACAAGAGTAAAAAAAATGAAATTTTAGAATAATGGATGTGTTTGAGAGAATCAAAAGATACAATTAGATCATAGGTTTGTTTCAGTTACCAATTATATAACCACTGCATAATATAATGATGTAAAATCTCACTGTTACAATTTCTTGTGATTTTATGAGTACATGGGCTATCGTCCTCCATGTGTCGTAGGATGACATCATTCTTGCACTGAATATGATGAGACAGTCATCTGGGGCTAGAATATCTAACCTGGTCCCTCATCTTATTATCCTCTATGTAATGACTCATTTTTGCTTCCTAGTACCTCTATCATGATTCTACCAGGAAAATGGTTGCACAAACTCCTAGTAAAAAATGAAAACTATTACTTAATTAGGGCTCAATTCTGAGCCCTATGTTAAAATTCTACTTTTGCTCTTGAATCCACTTTCTGGGCTATTGGCTCTAGCTTGAAAATCATTATTCCTTGCTATAAAATAATTGTTGTATTTTTAGCTGACTAAAAATCTCAGTGCACTTCCTGCTCATATAAAGTAGGGACTCATAAGCCTCTTTTATTTGTAAATACTTAATATGTAATATCCCCAAACTGAATATCCCCAATATAAATGTCCTTCAATGGGTGAAAGGTGATTAAATTTTTATATATACATGCCAGGGAATAGTACCTGGCAACAAAAAGGATAAATAGTTTCAACAACTTGATTGAATTTTTAGAGCATTTTTCTGAGTCAAAAGTTCAATATCCAAAAGTTACATGCTGTATAAACCCATTTATACATTTTCATTAAATAATAGAATTTTAGAAATGGAGAAAAGATTTGTGGTTCATAAAATCTTTACAAGGAGTTGAGAGAAGAGGGAGGACACCTGAATGTGGCTCTGAAAGGGCCACATGAGGGATCCTATAGTTAAAGAACTGTTCTGTATCCTGATTGCCACCAAACCATGTCAATAGCCTGATTGTGACATAGTTCTATGGGATGTTAGGAAGACATTATCATTTTGGGAACTGGGTAAGGGGATTCAGGTTTTTCCCTATTATTTCCTACGCTGCATGTTAACCTACAACAACCTGAAACAG
The DNA here is from genome assembly GCF_964194105.1 of Spermophilus citellus. Classification (NCBI taxonomy): domain Eukaryota; kingdom Metazoa; phylum Chordata; class Mammalia; order Rodentia; family Sciuridae; genus Spermophilus; species Spermophilus citellus. The sequence goes on along the minus strand of NC_138194.1, from coordinate 38,728,033 downwards.
ATAAATAAAGCTGTCAATACAATTCTTTGAGACAGATCCCTCTCTATTCCGACTGAGAGTCTGGTGTTGGAGGTGCTTTATCTGAGAGCACTGCTGTCATGTTAAACGTTTAACCAGAAGTTCTCTGAGTGGAGGGAAGATTAACTTTTAGGGTTTTTCCTTGTGAGCAGAGCAAATAATTCCACCACTGATTTAAAGGTACCAATATAAAGTCATGGAATGCTAGTTGGGTATGATCCAGCATCAACACGGCGGTAGATGAGAGGATCTATGATGCTGCTTCTCAAAACATTCTGGGCTCTTAACAAAGGATCTTGCAGCCTTATCCTTGATGTTATCTTGACCCAGAGGCCCCACTATTCTCTCAGCATCTTGAATTAGGGATTCATCTCCAGGACATTCCTTATTTTGAAAATCTTTCATTGTCAGAAGATGTTGACAGTGACAACAACTTTAATTTCAAAACCAATAAACTTGGTATTAGATATATATTCTGCAAATTCTTTTTTGAAATTTGCCTACTTATTTTTCTTACCTCTCTGTTGCAATTCTTCATCATATGTCACTGGAAGAAGTGAATTGACACTTTTGATATTCCACTAGAAAATTTCTTTAGGCAGGTTGCAAGTTTATTTTCTTTCATTTTACTGCAGATAAAAGTTCAGTCATTTCTCCACCTATACAAAGATGAATCCATTCTCCATCCTATAGCTGTAATTTTTAGGATAAAGACCCAGGACCATCATGTAGCTAAGACTGCTCTTTTCTCTGACCTCATCTCCCATCTGCACCCTCTGTTTGTTCCACAATCTTGTGAAACTTTTTTTTTTTCATTTGCCCCACAATGATAAGCATCTTTCCTGTGGCCTTGAAATCTTTATAAATGTCTTACTTTCTTCCTTACATAAATTCCTACTCATCTATATGATCACAGCTCATAGATCCCTTGGTAATAGCCTTCCTTATGTTACAGTTATGTGTCTATACAGAGCCATGTGCAATACATTCATCCAGTGTATTTGTTTTTGAAATAGTGTACCTCTTTGTGTGATGGGTTGATTAATGTGTTTCCCTCTTGAAAAAGTACACCACATAAGACTAGTAACTGCATCTGCATGTGCTCACCTTTTAATTCAATGCCTCCTAAATTTACTAGCATCTGCATGTTGATAAAAAATGATCATTGCACAAATTGGTGAAGTTAATCATGACCAATAAATGATTGGGCTTTCTTTTTTCTATGAAATTTAGGGCCTTGCACATTATTTACACACAAAAATTATAAAAGCTATTGTCAAATGATTAAAGAAATATTGCCTTGAATATCAGCCTGATAAGTTTGTGATCAAGGAAAGAGAAGAACGAGAAAAGTTTAGAATCCCAATCAACTAATCCCTGATCATCACACTTACCCCTTCTTTCCCACACTCCTAATATATATCCTTTAACCTCAGTTTTCCTCCCCAAACTATTATCTTTCCTTTTCTTCATACTTTGCATTTCCCTTACTCTTCACATGCTCAAAATGAAAGACATTATTAAATAATCCATTTTATTTATTTTTAAATTTTGTTTTTATTGATTCTTTTTAATTATACATGACAGCAGAATCCATTTTGATATAATTATAAAAGCATGGTATATATCTTATTTTAGTTAGAGTCCCATTCTTACAGAAATACATGGTGGTGGGATTCACTGCATTGTTTTCATGTATATACATGGAAAAATCCATTGTCTAATCTACTGCACTTTTTATCCTCAAATCCCTCCCCCTTTATTGTGGGTTAGCTTCCACATTTGAAAGAAAATATTTGACCTTTGGTTTTTTGGTACCAGCTTACTTCACTTAGCATGGTAGTCTCCAGATCCATTTGCTGACAAATGTCATGAAGTCATTCTTCTTTATGGCTAAATAATATACCATTGTGTATATATACCATATTGTCTATATGCATTCATCCTTGGAAGGGTACCTGTGTTGGTTCCATAGTTTAGTAATTGTGAATTGATCTGCTATAAACATTGATGTGGCTGCATCATTATACTATGCTGACTTTAAGTCCTTTAGGTATATACCAGGAGTGCAATAACTGCATCAAATGGTGGTTCCATTGCAAGTTTTTTGAGGAATCTCCATACTGCTTTCCAGAGTGGTTGCATCTATTTAAAGCTCCGCCACATCCTCGTCAACATTTCTTGTGACTTGTATTATTGATAATTACCATTCTGACTTGTGTGTAATGGAATCTTAGTATAGTTCTAATTTGCATTTCTCTAATTTCTAGAGATATTGAACATTTTTTTCACATTTTTGATGCTTCATATTTATTCTTCTGTGAAATACCTGTTCAGTTCTTTGCACATTTCTTGATTGGGTTATTTGTAGTATATTTTGGAGTTAAATTTTTTTTTGAGTTTCTGATCCTTCATCCAGTTCAAAGAAATTCAACTGTCTTCTGAACACCCATGTAAATCTTCTTTTGTACATTAAAACAATAATATCTATGCAAATATTCTGACTCCCATTGTTAGACAGTAGGGAAATAATGACTGAATTTGTGTATAAATTTTATCTGATGGTCCTCCATAAATATTGATGCAGTTAATTAATGAATGAAATGCCCAAGATGATATGTCTAAAAATGCTTGTATATTGAAAAGGCTAGTAATAGAGGAAAAGCAGGTAATATATATGAAAACTATAATGATAAAGAAATTCCTGTCAAGACATTTATGATCAGAGGAGTCAGGTAAAGCTACACAAGATCATTTTGCAATGGCAACCTGGTAATTATATATGCCACTTGTCCTCAGATGTGTCAAGGGCTTCAATATGAATTATAGTTACTGCTGCATTTCACTAATGGTTCATATATCAAAAATAATCAAACACAAGATAACTTTTGTCCCAGTCATAGACACATAATAAAGACAATAAGGGAATGTGGCATACAGAGCGCATAAATAAATAAAAGTGGCAGGTTAAAGATATGGATGACAAAGGCCACAAATCTCACTAGATGGGACCCTTCTCCAGGACTGATGGTATGTGGATATTCAAAGTTACTCAGCAAAGCTAAGCAGAGCCTAAGCATGAATTACAAAGTGATATCTAAAACAAAAAGAGAGTTCTCAATGAATGTCCTTCCAGCCCTATGACACTAGATGGATGTTTCATTCCCTCCATACAGAGTACATCATGGCCAGTGTGCTCTTGCACACATATTCACTATTATCATGTTTTACTTGTCTTCTTTATTCTTCTTTTCTTGTTTCTTGGTGTCATTGACCTCATCAATAAGACTGCAAATCAACCAAGGGTAAGCCAAATTGCTGTATAGGAAACCCCCGGCTCCCCAAATCTAGTAGAACTCTGCATACTCTTAAGTGGGAGCCCAATCCAATTATCAAGGTGGCCTCAATTCTTTCCTCTTCATTCCTTGGTAAGTACACCATAAACACTGGAAATCATTCCACAGACAACCAGATAGGAACTCTGAAAGACGGCAAAAGAAGGGTTTGAGAACACAGTACTGAAAGAAGAACACAGAACTTTTTCAAGTGAATTTGAGACATAATGCAAAATACAAAAATCTCAGCAAAGAAATCACAATTATATAATTAAATATAATGTAACTTAAATTTTCTAAAAAAAATGCTTATTTAATTAGCTTAATAACATCATGGATAGAAACAGTGAGCTTAGGATCAAATCAATAGAATTTACCCAGTATGAACCACAAAAGAAGACAGCCCACTCCCACTCAAAATGAACAGAGCATCAGGATTCCATGAGACAAGAGGCAAATATCTATTCTTATCATCAGAATCTCATAAAAGAATAAAAACAAAGTGAGAGGAGCTGAAAGCATCTTCAAAGAAATAATTCCTAAAATTTCCCTAAATTTAGCAAAAGACACAAAAACCTCCAAAATCAAGATGTTTAATGAATGCCCCAAAGGGTAAGCATCCAAAGATTAATGCCATAATTAAGTTTCTGAAAAGAAAAGAAGAATCTTGAATGGAGAAATGCTACATAGGCCACAGTGAACACAAATTCAGATGGCAATGGCAATGGGTTCTCTGCTGAAACCACTGAGGTTACGTGGAGCATCACAGTCTCCATGTGCTATGACGGTAATGCCACCGTGAGCTCTCTGTGTGGCAAAACTGTGCTTGAGGGGTGAAAAGGAAAAAAGACACATTTTTTCAGGTGAAGAAAAACAAATAATTTATTAGTAGCAGATCTAGCCTTGAAAGAATGGGTAAAAGACGTCTTTAGATAAGAATCCCCAAAGGGAAAGACTCTTGGAGAATAAGGAAGAAGCAGAAGCAGAGCTGGATCTCACAGTAGACCATCTTTATCCTCACAGGTCTTATGAACTGATTTGATAATTGATGAAATAGTCACACCACCTGATACTCTGGGCAATAATATTTAAATGAGGGCTCAGCAAAGGGGGCCAGATAGAAGTAAGATTCCCACACTCACTAGAAGTGAAAAATTGATCCCAGGAGAAGGTGATGCCAAATGTATGCTGTAACATCCCTTATATGAGCTATATAAAGAAATATGCTCGAAACAAAGAAATCAAGAGGGAATACTAAGTCTTCTAAGAAAGATAAAGGGAAATAGAGGAATTAAAAACAACAGAAACATAATAGAAAGCAAGCAATGAAATGTCAGACTTAAGCTCTATCACCTTATCAAGATTACCGTAGGTATAAATGACCCAAATAGACCTAAAGGAAGACAGATTAGCAGAAGAGATTAAAAAACATGACTTTACTATACTGGTTACAAAATATCACTTAAAGCTCAACAGCACAGGTAGGTTAAAGAGCAAATGATATAAAAGAATATACAGGGCAAATATTCTATATGTTATATATGAATTATATTAATCATGTATATATGTACACAGGAATGCATATATATACACATAGACACACATAAAATATACAATACATATCATACATATAAAATATAAACAATAAATATGTATTTATGTATCATATCTGTATGATAAAAGCTATTAAAGAGCTGAATGAGAGAATGAGGGAGTCATATCAATGCATCACTGAATGAATCTGGTGAGAAGCTTACCAACACTGCTATAGAGTTTAACATGCATATTCAAACACAGATATGTCCATAGGACAGGCATGTTCACCTGTACCTCCCTAGCAAACAAGGCACCTAAGGAATGTGTCAGGCCAGTGTCTCAGGTGCAATGGCATGTAGGGAGTAGATGAGATTTGATACTTGAAACAAAGAAAAACTTTGCTTCTCATAAAAATCAAACTGCGGGAGATACAGAGGGCTTAGTCAGCCAGGGCAAGATGGCAAGAGAGGAGATTGTGGGCAGGGTCAGAACAAAGGAGCATGGAGAGTGAGTTCTGATGAAGTCAACTTCCTTCTTGATGAAAGCTCTCTAGGACTCAAGCAGGGGACCCAATCAGAGACACACATCTGTAACATGCTCCTAAGCAGGGGATCCAACACAGAAACAAAAACAGATGCAAGGAGAGAGGGGGCACCAATCAATAATACCAAGGAGCACATGGACAGGGGAGGAGATAAAGGAGGGAAGAAATTCCAAACCATAAAAAGAATAGGCCCAAACTCCCCCACCTGATTCCCAGCTCTGGGGCCCTTTCTCTTTGGAGAAGTCCAGTTCTGTATCTCTATCTCTTATCAGTAACCTACTTTGTGCTTGCTATCACTATATCCTATTCCTCAATTCTTTGCTGAATGGAGACCATGAACTCAGCACACCTTGATGGTAACAAAACCTTTTAGCATTACAAGTTAGAGGTGAGCAAGAGAGAAGACAAGGAGCAAAGCAAATTGGCAAAGGGGAAGAGGCTACACTGAACGAACATGATTCAGAAGCCTCAACCTGGAAATACTGTACAGAGCAGATACTATGTTCCTTTTGTGAGATGTTGGACGAGAAATCCAAGGGCAGAATAAAGGTATTAAGGGTTCAGTTAGCAGGGATGTGAATATTTTATTTTTTTTTTCCAAAATGAGATGAAGTGACCTGCTGAAAGTCATATCTTACTTGGTAGAGCAGGCATTGGAATCTAGGTCTCCTCACTTAAGTTGGTAGAGTTGGGATTGGAGTCCAGGGCACTTCTTAAATATCATGTGTTTTAGTCAGTTTTTCTTTTTTTTTTTCTTTTTTTTAAGTGCTGTGACTAAATCACCCAATCAGAACAATTTCAGGGGAGAAAAAGTTTATTTGGGGGCTTGAAGTTTTGGAGGTCTTAGTCCATAGAAGACTGTCTCCATTCCTCAGGGCTCAAGGTGAGGCAGGACATCATGGTGGAAGAGTGTGGCAGAGGGAAGTAGTTCACATGGTGATCAGGCTCCACTGCCAGATACAAAATATGTATCCCAAAGCCATGATCCCCATGCCCACCTCCTCCAGCCACAGCCTACCAGCCTTCTGATATCACTCAATGAATCCCCATCAAAGGACTAATTCACTGATTGGTTTATGCTTTCACAACCTAATCATTTCTCCTCTGAATCTACTTGCATGGTTTCACACATGAGCTTTTGGGGGATAGCTCACATCTAAACCATAATATGATGTGTCCTTAGGAATTTGAAGAAAGGCTTCCTAGGCAATAGGACATGTGAGAAATCCTCCTCTGGAAGCGATGATGTACCATTTTCCTTAGCAAGCCCAAATCAACCAAATTGAAACAGGCTTGTCTAACCCTGAGCCTGTCTTGTGCAGGTGGAGATATCTTTTTAGCTCTCATGTGTCATGAAACTGAAACCTGGCATTTTCTGACACCAAACAGTGAAGCAGAAGGATCTCTTCACCTTCATCTCCACTCTATCCTCCCAGCTTTCCTTACAGATCTTTCCAACACTTATAATGAGAAGTCCAGATAACATGAATTTTGAAAATCACATCAATTTTTTTAATCTGCTTGGTAGTTTGTATCAATTGTGGACATGTATATAAAAAGAAGAAAGAGTCCTATTAATACCTGTGACTTTAATCTGACGGTGGCCAGTCCCTCCCTATGCCAAAACAGAAAAAGAAATATTATTTCAGATTTATCATTCTCAAGTGGCAGTATTTAATTACATTATTGATGAGGGTGATAATACTGACAGCATCAGACAATGTTTAGCAGGCTGTATTTTGTAGAACAAGAATGTCTTTTCTGGGCATTAGCTCCAGAGATGGCACAAATTACTATAGTGAGAATCATTAATATAATTGTCAGAATCAATAATGTCTATATGATTACAAATTCCATGTGAATTGGCAAGAATATAATGGTAATTAGAAAAGAATGGAAAATATCTCTATCATTTAGATATTAAGCATTTACTGAGTTCTTCCTGATGCACAGAATTAGAAAGTTGTCAGGACAGTGATAGCATGGGTTTCACATCTCTCTCGGGTAAGGAATGCATAATCTAGAAGAATGCATAATCTAGAATATGCTATATTCAAATTCAAGACTCAAAGCAGAAATCTTCATCCAACATGGGTTTGTCTACAATGTTCAAGATTATTAAGAGTTTATCAAATTAAACCAGTAGACTTATAAGAGCAGCAGCATCTAACCACTCATACAATTTATTCAGCAGATCACATAAGCAGCCTCACAACCAGAAACCTTTACCAGAAGAATAAATGCTAGCTGTTTACCTAAGAGCCGACCACTATTGGTGTACATTGATATTATTGTCTTATTTTCATTTAAAGATGAAAAACAATTGGACTAGAAGCTTAACACCCAATGCATGATATGTATTGAGTGAGAAAATGCAGAATAATAGAGAGAGCAAGGGTAGGGAATGGATGTAATAATCTCTGAAAAGGAAATAGAATTTTTGAAAGCCATGCAGAGACATCAGGTGCTCTGTTCTGATTTCAATGACTAACATGAAAAGTCACAGAAAAACATGTGAGCTAAATTATAAACTCTCTCTCTCTCTCTCTCTCTCTCTCTCTCTCTCTCTCTCTCTCTCTCTCTATCTCTATCACACACACACACACACACACACACACACACACACACACTTCCATATTTGTGAATTCAAGGAAAAAGAAGACTTTTTAGGTTTAAGAGATGGGTGCAGAATGTTTTTCAGTTTATTTAAATCATTAATTAGATGTTATAGTTATAATTCACAGAATAAATTGGGAAATACTAACTACAAGGGCTGATACTTAAGGATCACTTAGTACTAAATATCAAATAAATGTATGGAACCAATTTGACTAATGTGTCAAAGGTACTATCAATTGAGTTGGACAGATTTGGTAATTCTGATGCACTAAGATGCCAGTGCCATTGGCTATTATATATAATATAAGGCTACAAATTGCCATTTAATAATCACGTGGGGCTTTGTTTCAGTATTTTTGTCAGAGAATCATTAAGACCCTTCCTGATTATTTTATTCAATTCCTTATAAGTTTACAAATAAGAAATCTCTGTCAAACAATACTATTGAGACAAATTTTCCTTTTTAAGGAAGAATGTCATGTTTCTTTCTCTTAGAAAATTTGAGGTATATAACTTGCCATTTTATGTTTCCCGTGAACTTGGCATTTGTATCCCAAGGGTTTAGCATAATGTAGGAGTTAGGGAAGGCATTCAAATCACATTTGTGAAGGGAATTAATAAATAAATGATTGGATTTTATTTACTAAGGAACTTAGAGCTAGATTTAGCAATGATCACAGTCATATTGGGTCGTAATGCTGGTATATTTATTCTTCTCCCTCCTGATTTTCTATTTTCATTCATTTCTGCTTCCAATGGGCTCAATTTGTGGTAAAGAGAAATACCTGCACACCTAACAACAATGTAAGAGAGAAAGGAAAATACAAAATTCTTAATAGAGATACAAGCAACATGTTACATAATCCCCGAGGAAGAAGCAGTCAAGTGTAGTTGGAATTTGTTAAGGAAGGAGAGATGAGGCCAAGGCAGGAGATGTCTTAAACACTCACTGCCTGTTTGGGAGATGGTTAATTATCTGCTGGATCACAGAGTTCATACAGAGAAGTAGTAAGAGATGAAACTGTAGAGACAACTAAGAGGCTTGGGAGGAAGGTGAGTGCTAGGTTAAGTGTCTGGTTGTTAAGCTGTGCAGTTAGGGGCTACTGAAGTTTTCTAGGGGAAAATATAAAGGCAGTATTGGTATTATTTGGGAAAATAACTTTAATGGCAGTGTGAAAGATAATGTGGGAATTTAAAGCAGAAGAAGCAATTGGAAATCATGCAAGTTGTAGATTATAAGGGCCAATACAAGGGAAGACAGGTATGGATTCAAAGAAAATGCAAAAATAAGATTAATGGGACTTGACCACAAACAGGATATAAAGTGAAAGGAATCCACTGTGGGCTTGCAGGGAAGCTATTTAAAGATGTAAGGGTCCAACAAAGAAAGAGCACCAAAAAGAAGACATCATAGATTATCACCCAGATATTGTCTGCCACCATGTCTCACAGGCTTGTGTTAGATCTTTGATCTTCACCGTAATTCTGTGAGGTGGGTTTCCTTCCCTCCAAATGGTAGCTGAATATACCTTTGAAGGGTCTTTTCCATAGATACACAACCAAAAAATGCTCACATGAAAATTTACTTCAGTTGTGTCTGAGTTCAAAGGTCATGCTCTGGGCACCTCAACTTTCACTTTCCTTTTGAATAGCTGGAGGTCAGGTTTAGGTGCAGACTCCTTGTCCAGTGAAGGGCTGTGAATGTAGGTGCAGTGTCTAGGAGAATGAGACCTGGAGGACATTTTGAATCCTCTGAAGGGAGGTGAAGCTTGACACTCTGTAGTGACTGAGATCACTAGAGAGTGTGTGTGAGAGAAGATCAAAGGTACAAGCTTAAGGAAGTTACACCTGCTTTGTGGTTTGTATCCATCAACACTCATGCTGAAATTGTAATGTTGTTGAGAGATGGGGGGGCACTTTTAAGAGACATCTAGGTTATGACAGCTTCACCTTCATGAATGGTTCCGTATCCTTCTTAAGAGGCTGGAATAGGTCTCTTGGGAGTGATTTGAGGGACTATATTAGGAACATTAAAAGCAGACTGCCATCAAGCAAGGTTTTGGCTGGTCTGTATGCTCCTGCTTTACAGTTTTGTTTGTGTTCCTGCCCTGTGCTGATATCCAGCAGGAGTCCTTCACCAGAGGTCTCCCATTTGCTGATGTCATACTTGTAAACTCCCATAACTGTTAACTAAGTAAACCTCTTTTTAAATAATTCACTCAGTCTTAGGTATTTTGTTGCAGCCATACAAAACAGATTAAGAACCCAAAAGGCAGGCAGAGTCCATACGAAGTCTGATAAGTAGCAGAGTGAAAAAGAGATTAAGATGATGTAAAAACTGTATCAAGAAATAACAAGTGGGCTGGGATTGTGGCTCAGTGGTAGAGCACTCGCCTAGCACGGATTTGACCCGGTTCCATCCTTTGCACCACATAAAAATAACGGCATTGGGTTGTGTCCATCTACACCTAAAAAATAAATATTAAAAAAATTTAAAAAAAGAAAGAACAAGTAATCAGTTGTGTCAAATACTGCAGAAAGTCACATGATGGTGAGATCCAGGAAGAGGCATGTGTGTTTTGCACAGAGAGTTTCATTAGAGAACTCTGGACTAGCAACATAATCCAGGTATTAAAGATTGTTACACTCAAAAGCAAGTCCTCAGAATTTTTAAGGAAGGAAACACAACAAGGAATGGAAATCTTAACTTGTGATTATTGTCTGTGGTTGAAAAATAGGGATGGAGAAAATAGCTGCATCATGATGAGTCATTCTGTTGTCTATTGCTTTGATTTCCTCCTTCTTTAATGACTACAATGAAAGCTACCAATGTGTAAAAAAAGAAATAGTAAGAAATACATCAAGAGGTCTGATTCGCGCGGCCTGCCCCGCGGCTACAGAAGGCGTGGCGCCACAGAGAAGGGATTAACTAGCAAGCAGGGAGATAAGTGGCTGCGACACGGTGGAATCCCGCCAGCCAAGCCCACACTGACCCCAGGGCTAAGTACGGGATTTCAGACGGGGAAGGAAGCGGTACAGTTCTATCCCCCACAAGGGAAACAAAACAATAGAGTGCCGGGGTTCCCAATAGCCACCCTCCACACCCAACAAACGGCAGGCCCAGAGTACAGTTTGAACTGCCGAGAACCATCACTCAGGGGAAATCTGGTCTAGCAGGAGAAACCAAGACTAGCAGGAGAAACCAGGGGACTAGATGCAAGGCCCTCGCGACTGGGCGGCTGGAAACTGCAGGCCCGCCGGCGACAGTTCACCCACTGCCCGTGTAACTGGGCGGTAGAAGAACGCCCGCCCGCTGGCGACTGATCACCGGCCCGTGGCCTGTGATACTGGGCGGCTGGAGACCACCCACCTGCCGTGACCGGGAGCTGAAACCAAACAGAGACAGTCCAGTCACACCCCCCCCATTAGGACACCCCGGCAAGGAGACTGGGGCCCGTCATAGCAGAGTAGTGTCGTCACTGGAGCTCAGACGTGGGAATTCCTTCCCAGCGGAATCCACGTTAGCAGGCATAGTTTAACAACACAAAGGAGAGACATCAGAGTAATACAGAAACAAAACAAATCTATAGAAGAGGGCAGAAACACTACAATCAAATGGAGCTGGAAAGTAACATGGACAACATGAGAAAACAAGGGAAAAAGGATTACAAACAATGCAAGACAACTCAATTCTACAGGAGGACATAGAAACATCAGAAGCAGGGATAGGGAAAGAACTCAAGGCATACCTAACTCGAATGGAAAGGAATATTAGAGAAGACATGAGACAGCAAGTCCAAGAAATAAAAGTATATTTTGAAAATGAATTAAACAAACAAATTCAAATGGCAAAGAATGAGATCTACCAGGAGATAGAGATCTTAAAAAAAAATCAAACAATAATCCTAGAATTGCAGGAAAATATAAACCAAATTAAAAACTCAAACGAGAATATTACAAATAGACTTGATCAAGTAGAAGTCAGAACATCAGATAATGAAGACAAGGTTTATCAACTTGAAAAGAATATAGTCAACACAGAAAAGATGCTTAAATCCCATGAGCAATCTATTCAAGAGATATGGGATGTCATTAAAAAAACAAATCTGAGAGTCATAGGGATAGAAGAAGGCACAGAGATTCAAACCAAAGGAATGGACAGCATATTAAATGAAATAATTCTAGAAAACTTCCCAGAGATGAAAGATGGAATGGATTGCCAAATCCTGGAAGCCTACAGGACCCCAAACATTCAAAACCATAATAGACCAACTCCAAGACATATAATTATGAAGATAGCCAACGTACAGAACAAGGAGAGAATATTAAAAGCTACGAGAGAAAAGAGGCAGATTACATTCAGGGGTAAAACAATTAGGTTAACGACCGATTTCTCATCACAGACTTTGAAAGCAAGAAGATCCTGGAACAATGTATTTCAAACGCTGAAAAATAATGGATTCCAACCAAGAATACTGTATCCAGCAAAATTGAGCTTCAAATTTGACAATGAAATTAAAATCTTTCATGATAAACAAAAGCTAAAAGAATTCACAGCAAGAAAACCAGCTCTGCAAAGCATTTTGAGCAAAACACTACAAGAAGAGGAATTGAAAAATAGTGCCCAAAACTAATAGCAGGAGGTATCTCAGTAAAGGGGGAGGAAAATAACCAAAAAGTAAAACTAGCCAAACTAAAATAAATAAATAAAGAAGCATGACTGGAAGTACAAATCATATCTCAATTGTAACCTTAAATGTTAATGGCCTAAACTCACCAATCAAGAGACATAGGCTAGTAACCTGGATCAAAAAAACAAATCCAACAATATGCTGCGTTCAGGAGACTCATATGATAGGAAAAGACATATACAGGCTGAAGGTAAAAGGTTGGGAAAAATCATAGCACTCACATGGCCCTCGGAAGCAAGCAGGAGTGGCCATACTCATATAGAATAAAATCAACTTCAAACCTAAGTTAATCAAGAAGGATAAAGAAGGACACTATATACCGTTAAAAGGAACCATCCACCAACAAGACATAACAATCATCAATTTGTATGCACCAAACAATGGAGCTGCAACGTTCATAAAACAAACTCTCCTCAAGTTCAAGAGTCAAATAGACCACAACACAATAATTATGGGTGACTTCAACACACCGCTCTCGCCATTAGACAGATCCTCTAGACAAAAACTGAATAAAGAAACTATAGAACTCAACAGCACAATCAATAACCTAGACTTAACCAACATATATAGAATATATCAACCATCATCAAGTGGATACACGTTCTTCTCAGCAGCACATGGATCCTACTCAAAGATACACCATATATTATGCCATAAGGCAACTCTTAGTAAATATAAATGCGTGGAGATAATACCATGCACCATATCTGATCATAATGGAATGAAATTGGAAATCAATGATAAAAGAAGGAAGGAAAAATCCTACATCACATGGAAAATGAACAATATGTTATTGAATGATCAATGGGTTATAGAAGACATAAAGGAGGAGATGAAAAAATTCTTAGAGTCAAATGATAATACAGACACAACACACCGGAATCTATGGGACACAATGAAAGCAGTTTTAAGAGGGAAATTCATTTCTTGGAGTTCTTACCTCAAAAAAAGAAAAAACCAACAAATAAATGAACTCACACAACACCTCAAAAACCTAGAAAAGGAAGAGCAAAACAACAGCAAATGTAGTAGAAGACAAGAAATAATTAAAATTAGAGCAGAAATCAACGAAATTGAAACAAAAGAAACCATTGAAAAAATTGATAAAACTAAAAGTTGGTTATTTGAAAAAATAAATAAGATAGACAAGCCCTTAGCCATGCTAACGAAAAGAAGAAGACAGAGAACTCAAATTACTAACATACGGGATGAAAATATCACAACAGACACTACAGAAATACAGAAGATAATTAGAAAGTATTTTGAAACCCTATATTCCAATAAAATAGAAGATAGTGAAGATATCGATAAATTTCGTAAGGCATATGATTTACCCAGATTGAGACAGGAAGACACACACAATTTAAACAGACCAATAACAAAGGAAGAAATAGAAGAAGCCATCAAAAGACTACCAACCAAGAAAAGCCCTGGACCGGATGGGTATACAGCGGAGTTCTACAAAACCTTCAAAGAAGAATTAATACCAATACTTTTCAAGCTATTTCAAGAAATGGAAAAAGAAGGAGCTCTTCCAAATTCATTCTATGAGGCCAACATCACCCTGATTCTGAAACCAGACAAAGATACTTCAAAGAAAGAAAACTACAGACCAATATCTCTAATGAACTTGGATGCAAAAATTCTCAATAAAATTCTGGCGAATCGAATACAAAAACATATCAGAAAACTTGTGCACCATGATCAAGTAGGATTCATTCCTGGGATGCAAGGATGGTTCAATATATGGAAATCAATAAATGCTATTCACCACATCAATAGACTTAAAGACAAGAACCATATGATCATCTCGATGGATGCAGAAAAAGCATTTGACAAAGTACAGCATCCCTTTATGTTCAAAACACTAGAAAAACTAGGGATAACAGGAACTTACCTCAACACTGTAAAAGCTATATATGCTAAACCTCAGGCTAGCATCATCCTAAATGGAGAAAAACTGAAGGCATTCCCTCTAAAATCTGGAACAAGACAGGGATGCCCTCTAGCACCACTTCTATTTAATTTAGTTCTCAAAGTACTAGCCAGAGCACTTAGACAGACAAAAGAAATTAAAGGCATAAAAATAGGAAAAGAAGAAATTAAATTATCGCTATTTGTGGATGACATGATAATATACTTAACAGACCCAAAAGGGTCTACAAAGAAGCTGCTAGAGTTAATAAATGAATTCAGCAAAGTGGCAGGTTATAAAATCAACACACATAAATCAAAGGCATTCCTGTATATCAGCAATAAAACCTCTGAAATGGAAATAAGGAAAACCACTCCATTCACAATATCCTCAAAGAAAATAAGATACTTGGGAATCAACCTAACAAAAGAGGTGAAAGATTTATACAATGAAAACTACAGAACCATAAAGAGAGAGATAGAAAAAGATCTCAGAAGATGGAAAAATGTACCCTGTTCATGGATAGGCAGAACTAACATCATCAAAATGGCGATATTACCTAAAGTTCTCTATAAGTTTAATGCGATGCCAATCAAAATCCCAACAGCATTTCTTGTAGAAATAGACAAAGCAATCATGAAATTCATATGGAAAAACAAAAGACCCAGGATAGCAAAAGCAATTCTAAGCAGGAAGTGTGAATCTGGAGGTATAGTGATACCAGAGGTCAAACTGTACTACAAAGCAATAGTAACAAAAACAGCATGGTACTGGTACCAAAACAGGCAGGTGGACCAATGGTACAGAATAGAGGACACAGAGACTAATCCACAAAGTTATAACTATCTTATATTTGATAAAGGGGCTAAAAGCATGCAATGGAGGAAAGATAGCATCTTCAACAAATGGTGCTGGGAAAATTGGAAATCCATATGCAACAAAATGAAATTGAATCCCTTTCTCTCGCCATCCACAAAAATTAACTCAAAATGGATCAGGGAGCTAGATATCAAATCAGAGACACTGCGTCTAATAGAAGAAAAAGTTGGCTACGATCTACATATTGTGGGGTCGGGCTCCAAATTCCTTAATAGGACGCCCATAGCCCAAGAGTTAATAACAAGAATAAACAAATGGGACTTACTTAAACTAAAAAGTTTTTTCTCAGCAAGAGAAACAATAAAAGAGGTAAATAGAGAGCCTACATCCTGGGAACAAATTTTTACCCCCCACACCTCAGATAGAGCCCTAATATCCAGAATGTACAAAGAACTCAAAAAATTAAACAATAAGATAACAAATAACCCAATCAACAAATGGGCCAAGGACCTGAACAGACACTTCTCAGAGGAGGACATACAATCAATCAACAAGTACATGAAAAAATGCTCACCATCTCTAGCAATCAGAGAAATGCAAATCAAAACCACCCTAAGATACCATCTCACTCCAGTAAGATTGGCAGCCATTATGAAGTCAAACAACAATAAGTGTTGGCGGGGATGTGGGGAAAAGGGTACACTCGTACACTGCTGGTGGGGCTGCAAAATGGTGAGGCCAATTTGGAAAGCAGTATGGAGATTCCTGGGAAAGCTGGGAATGGATCCACCATTTGACCCAGCTATCGCACTTCTCGGACTATTCCCTGAGGACCTTAAAAGAGCGCACTATAGGGTTACGGCTGCATCAATGATTATAGCGGCAGAATTCACAATAGCTAGACTGTGGAACCAACCTAGATGCCCCTCAATAGATGAATGGATAAAAAAAAATGTGGCATCTATACCCAATGGAGTATTATGCAGCACTAAGAAATGACAAAATCATAGAATTTGCAGGGAAATGGATGGCATTAGAGCAGATTATGCTAAGCGAAGCTAGCCAAGCCCTAAAAAACAAATGCCAAATGTCTGCTTTGATATAAAGAGAACAACTAAGAACAGAACAGGAAGGAAGAGCATGAGGAAAAGACTAACAGTAAACAAAGACGAATGGGGGGAGAGAAAGGGAGAGAGAAGGGAAAGCATATGGAAATGGTAGGAGACCTTCAATGATACATAAAATTATAAGAGGTTATGAGGGGCAAGGGGGAGGGAAAAAGGGAGAGAATTGAATAATAGCAGAGGAGGCAGAGAAGGAAGATGGGAGGGGAGGGGAGGGGAGGGGGGATAGTAGGGGATAGGAAAGGTAGCAGAATACAACAGTCACTAATATGGCATTATGTAAAAATGTGAATATGTAACAGATGTGATTCTGCAATCTGTATTTGGGGTGAAAATGGGAGTTCAAAACCCAATATGAGTCAAATGTATGAAAGATGATATATCATGAGCTCTGTAATGTTTTAAATAATCAATAAAAAAAAAGAAATACATCAAGAATAGGAAGGAGAGAGGAAGAGAGAAAAAAGAAGCGAGGAAAAATGTATTATCCTACCCTCTACTATCTGGCCTCTGTCTTGACAGGCTTCAGGCAGAACTGTGTGGCAGCTGAATGACAAACAGCAAACTGGAACAGCACAAGCCCTCTTTAACTTAGACATTATATCTAATTAAGCATTCTGGCATGCAAACTGCATTTACTGGGAGAAATTCTGTCTCTTGGACATGACTCATCGTTCAGCATATTTATACCATGAGAAAACATTAAAGATACTCTGCAAGCAGATGGTTGTGCTATGCACATATATAATAGCACTTATTTTGATGTGTAAGAGCAAAACCAAATAGCTTATGCTTGCTATGGATGCCTCTGTATTTCATCTTTAAATAAGTGATCACAAAACAAATACATCTGAATAAAAAAGAATTAAGCACCAAAAGAAAACTATTTGGGAAAGTCAGAGCTTTTTGGTCTCCTTGATATTAAATGGTATGCACAATAGCATTAATTTTGCATAACAACTAGAAATATGGAGTAAGTAACTCCAAAAGAAAAGCTATAATACTGGCTTTAGAATCAGCAACTTTAAAATCTTGAGAAATGAGGAGAACAGAAAAATAAAATGAGTAAATAGAATGCCTGGTCATTTTCAGGAAAATTCCTAGGGATGAGATTGCTGTTTCTTACAGTGTAAGTTTCACCTTATAAGAAACTAGAAATGTTTGCAAAGTGGCTGAATCATTTTGTACTCCCACCAGTGGTATATGAGAGGTCCGTTTGCTCTGTACCCTCAGAATGCTTTCCATTTTTTTTTAAAGAGAGAGAGAAAAATTATATAAGTGGAAGAAATGATTTATAGTAGAGGGGATGGAGAGAGAGAAGGGGAGGGGAGGGGAGGGGAGGGGAGGGGAGGGGAGGGGGGACAGTGGAGAATGGGATAGACAGCAGAATACATCAGTCACCAGAAAGGCAATTTGTAAATCAATGGAAATGTAACTGATGTGACACAGCAATCTGTATACGGGGTAAAAATGGGAGTTCATAACCCACTTGAATCAATCTGTGAAATATGGTATATTAAGAACTATGTAATGTTTTGAACAACCAACAATAAAATAATTTAAAAAAAGAGAGAGAGAGTGAGAGAGGGGGGAGAGAGAGAGAGAGAGAGAATTTTTTTAATATTTATTTTTTAGTTCTCGGCGGACACAACATCTTTGTTGGTATGTGGTGCTGAGGATCGAACCCGGGCCGCACGCATGCCAGGCGAGCGCGCTACCGCTTGAGCCACATCCCCAGTCCCAATATCTTTATTGGTATGTTTTTTTTTAAGAGAGAATTTTTTAATGTTTATTTTTTAGTTTTCAGCGGATACAACATCTTTGTTGGTATGTGGTGCTGAGGATCGAACCCGGGCCGCACGCATACCAGGCGAGTGCGCTACCGCTTGAGCCACGTCCCCAGCCCCTATTTGCTTTCCATTTTGATGATCTTAAAACAGCCTTTCTAATACGCAAAGTGTGTACAACATTTTAATATTTTATTTATAACATAAAACTGAGTTATGTGGAAGTGATGAAAGGTAAAGCAAAAAATGTTCTTTTCTTCATAGTCTCATGATTACAATCTAGCTGGAAATAAAAGAAAACCTATGGCATTTGCTCAATGTTATTAATTAGCAACATCAAGGAAGTCATATTTTTATCGACAAGGTTATTGATATGTTAATTTTTATTTTTTTCTCAAAATTAAGTAAGATGTTTATCTTTCCCTTTATCATTAGTTGAGAAAGAGAAAATCACAATTCCTCCCACATAAAGCTAAATAAGCTAGGGTAAATATAGTGCTCCAATTATATTATCTGAACATGTTCATGTTTATTGCTGCAACTCTAAGTCCCAGTGGATAGCAGTAGACAGCTAATACAGGTCAAATATGTGAAAGGGCATCCATCATATCATCACCTGTGGTTGATTCAAATACCAGAATCAATTCTCCACTCCTCTCTCTATCCACACCATTGCAATGTAACTTTGTAGTTCTGCTCATTGTAGGGGGTGTACTTTTCCATCTCTTGAACTTTGGCTTAGCCATGTGACTTGCTTTGGTCAAGCTGGTGCTTCTAGTTTTGAGGCTTGTCATGAGCTTGCACAGTCAGGCCTACCTTCTTGGACATTTGCAAGTATGTGAAGAATATCTCTCTAAGGCCAAGATGGCGGACATAGAAATAAGCCACTACAGTGATAGCAGCCTGAAGCCCAGGTACCCCTGCTAACCAGCTACATTAGGAGAGAAAGACCAGAGCTCATCATTATGTACCACTGAGGTTTTGAGGCTATTTATTATGCAGTAGTCACTGACAGCCTGGCAATATAGAAGAATAGATTGGCTGTGAAAACTGATGCAGCATTCAGGGGAAGAAATATAATGAAGTCAATGATGGTGTGTGTGTGTGTATGTGTGTGTGTATGTGTGTGTGTGTGTGTGTGTGTGTGTGTGTGTGTGTTGGAAGTTTCAGAATGAACCAAAGGCAGAGCAATTTGGGGATGGTCTTGGATACTAAGTTGAAAAATTTATATTTCAATTTAGAATCTGTGGAAAAAAAAAGAGTGAAATAATAGAAACATTTTGTTTAAAATGGAGTTAGTAAGATGAAGTGAGAAACTACAGGCTTCAGAAATAAACTGTATTTTATACAACACTCAAGAAAAAATAATTCTAATTCACTTTGTTTCAGTCACCTTGGCAAAACCTGGAGACCCTCCATTGTCTCATGTAAACCATTTATTACTCCAAAATTGATGCTGGCAACATGTTTTACTCATTTAATTCAGTCTAAAAGCTTAATGATAACCCACCCTCCACTAATAGTGATGACAGTCACTATCCTCATCAATAAAACCTTCTTAAAAAGCACACTGGGTATCTGACACCATTCTAAACACCATGCAAAAGTAATGGAGCAGCAGTGGAGAACAAAAATTCACTACACGAAGTAAAAGGTATTAGCCATGTATCATGTTAATCCACAGCCACTTCGATCAGTGTGTGTCCAAAGAGAGGTCTGTAGATAACATGCCCAAGATGGCTGAGGACCTGCTAGGAGGAAAGCACAAGGGGGTCAGAGCAAAGTTGTCAGTCCAGTGTGGAGGACACCCAGACATCAGCTAAAGTTCTGACTGATCTCTCAGAGCATTTTGACTAGCAACAATATTTGGCCTCAATTACATATTTGGGATGCTCTGCAGATTAGGATAGGTCTCTTATAATAGAAAGACAACCCCTGTTGATAGGACTCCTCATTGGGAGTCCTCAACAGATTTAGAAGCAAGCAATCTTAGAGGTAGGAAGTGAATTTAGGATCAATAGAGAGGATGTTTCCTATAGTGAGACTATCAATCAGGTTGTTTGAAGGGATCGAGACAGACTTCTAAAATCTCTGAGGGGTCCAAGGGAAGGAAATTTGGAACATGTTCATGGTGACTGCCCAAATAACACACATTCCACTGAGCATAACTTTGAAAGAATTGCTTCAATTTCTTTATTTCTTAGACAGAAAATAAATATAATAAGCTTTTTCACCATCTATAATCCTAATTTACACTGGACATTCATTGGTTTATTCTTTAAAAATCACTCTTTTCTTCTTTAGATTATATTTTTTAATAATTAAAACATGTTTATATATCAATGTGTATGCATATACATACTATCAAATACACTATATATAATAAAATATATAGATATAGATATTTTTCTATCTATAGATGTTGTGGCACTTACATAAATTCTCTATGTGGAATTGCTGTTTGACAATCATCACATAGCTATTACATATGTGCATATATTTTTATACATACTACATATATATCTAGATCTAAATAAATATCAGATATATTATTCTATATCATGCTTAGTATTTTATTCGCAAGCATACATACACACATAAGTACAAACGCAGTCATCCTTCAGTATTCATTGGGAATTGATGCAGCATCTCTGAGGATACCAAAATCTGTGGCTGCTCAAATCCCTCATGCTAAACAGAGAAGTTACTTGCATAAAACCTACACACATTCTCCTACATATTTTAATTCCTCTCTAGATAACTCATAATACTTAATATGATATAAATGCTACTACATAACTAATTCTTATACTGCAATGTTTTTGGGAATGGTGAAAAGAATAAAAGCCTGCACTTGTTCAGTACAGACACAACGCTCATCATGCCACTTTTTCAAGGAGCTAAGATTTTCATTTTCTTGCTGAGATACAGCACTTTACACTTCCTCTTAAACTTTAAAGGATTGCCTTGACTACGTAATTACTTTTGGGGGACCTGTTTTGGCATATGCATTTTAGGAGACTTTTTATTGCCTCACTGAGACAAAGGTGCATACAACATAAATAGCAACAAAGGAGATGTGAGGCCCAAAACCCAGCAAGTGCTGAAGAGAGACTGAGATTCCATGAGAAGCCAGAAGCTCTGGGGGAGCACATCCACAAATGGTTGCATTCAAGTGGATTCACCATAGGGATCCGAGTACAGCAAATAAAAGTTTTGCATTTTGGAACTTTCTGGAATATTTTTACAAGTATTTTCAATTCACAGTTAGTTGACTCTGAATGCAGAACCTGCAGAGGTGGGAGGCTAACTGCATAGTAGTTTTCTGTGATGACAATCAAGCAGCATTTCATATATTATTACATCAAGATTAAGGACCAATGGGAATACATTAGTATCTTTAAGCCTTCAATCAGAAGTAAAAGAGTGCTCAGATTACTAACTCAGATAGCAATGTTATATACTTAGGAAAATGTCTTTTTTTTAATAAACAAGACCTTGAACTTCAACAGCTTCTTAATTGTAAAACTTGTTAAATGTTCATAAATGACATTAGTCTCTAAAGCTCATATCTATTAAGCAGAACATAACTATTCCATTGTGTTATTAAGATAAAAGGAATTGGTGTTCTGGAGAAGAAAATGAGACCATAGAACAAAAATATCATTCCCTGGCTAGGAAACATATTACATAAAAACTATGTAGAGACATAAAACTTCTAAATCTACAAAGAAAGGGAGTTAAAGTTCGTCTTGTCTACTCTAATTATGTTAACTAAAGTTTTAACTGCACTTCTTTGAAATGGGGTTTCCAGTAGTCTTGCAGAACTTCTTCCATATTTTCTGTAACTATTGGAAGCAATCAATCATGTGCTGTCAATCATGATGACACAGGGAATAAATGCTGGGGTTTGCATAAACAAATCAGTGACTAGTCCTACCTCTGAATACAGAAGGCTAGGAATGCATCTTGCTGGACTCCTTGTGGATGTTTTGTGCATTAAACAAAGGAGTGAAAGAACATTCTTTCATACCAAAGTGTTTCCTTTTAAAAAAGCTCTGTTAAATCTCTCATAATCTTTTAAGGGTATTCTGGTCATGTACTGAAGCTCTGTACTCTCAACACCATTTAGATAGAAATAGAAATTGGTGTCATTCAAGGTATTAATCATGTCTCCCTCCCAACCCAATTGAATGATGAGAGTTTTTCATACTATTCAAAGACACCTAGTATTCTCACATAAAATGACTTATTTATAAGGTGAATTTTGATGATTATCTGTCTTTTCATTTATGTTTACATTTGTAAACAGTAAGCACATTATTAAAAGCTGTTAAATTAATTTTGTTTAACGATCTTGAAAAAACCATAAAACCAGGTGCAGTAGCACACACAAATAATCCCAATGATTCAGGAAGCAGAAGCGGGAGGATGGCAAGTTTGCAGCCAGCCTCAGTAAATTAGCAAGACCCTGTCTCAAAATGAAAAAAATAAAAAGGTCTGGAAATGTATCTCAGTGGTAATGGTTTAATTCCCAGTACCAAAAAAATAATAATAAAAGCACATATCCATAAGTTATACACATAAAGGCCACCTAAACCTCTGATTACTGACCTCTGAATTCCCCACTGAGTCTGTTTCAGAAATTTAGCACTGGCCATCTGTCTAATGGAGTGAGCACCACTGGGTCAAGAGTCCATGTAGTTGGATCCCATCAGTGATGGGTAGCATGACAGTGTGATGTTGGACAAGTTACCTAAATTTGCTGAATATCAGTTACCTGATTCATAAACTGGTTCTCTTATTTCATAGAGTTGTTAAGGGTATTAAATAGCATAATGTTAAAAGAGTTTAAGATGACAGACTAAGTGATTATTAGATGGTATTAAAAATATTATGGACTAGTTCAACCTCTCCCTACAGGAATCTTTTCATTGATAAGATGCACAACTTTGATTGGAAAAAGAGATTTTAGATCTTCCTAACCCTAAAGATCTCTAAATTTCTATATTTCTTACTGGATTGTAGACCTAGAGACAATTTGTAATTCATATTCTTCCCAGGGATAGTGTGGACTGAATAAATTTTATAACAAACAAAAAATACCAAAAAAAAGTGTCAGTTGTTTACTGTCAAGAATATGTGCCTGAGTGATTCTCACAACTCAGAGCCAAATCTTGTGAATCCCAAGACAGTGGTGTTGACATGCAGCTCATGTTCTCTCTCCCATCCTTCTGTACCTCAGCCCTAAGTTTCTTTTTCCTTTGCCAGAACCATGTCCATTTTAGTGCTCTTGTTTATGGTAACTACTCTCTCATGCTTTTATCATAATACTTTTATTTCCTCATTTAATCTTTTCTTAATTATTAATTTGATAAACATTGAATGGCGATCACCATATCTTAGGTGAAAGTGGGCACAAGGGAGTGAAAAGGCAGAAACCCAGTGTAGCATCAAGCAGTTTTAGCTACAGCTACAGCCATTACTAAAGTGGAGGACATTCTGTATAGTGAGAAACTGAAAGTAACAGTAATGAATTTCTGAGTAATAGAGAATAAAATCTATATTTTTCCTCCAAGGTTATTACCAAAATGATACTGAATATAGACTCTGGCACTCAAATGCAATTTCAAAAGGTATACCTAGACATGGGTGGAATATTGTATTTGGGATACTTTCACAGATTTGTTGAAAAAAGAAATCAGAATATTTGAAAATAAAGAGATAGATAATTATAGTTGCTGTGCATTTATTTAACCACATGACCAAACACAGGCCACACAATTGCTGCAGAAGTGAGCTGTCCAGGTGGGCCCTGACTAACTTGCCACTCTGGTGAATCACAGAGTGACAGCTGGAACTAATCCCTCACCTTGGGACTGTGAGAAGGTAGAGATAAAGTGGAAAGATCTTGGGTCTGGACTACTGACTGACTTACCAAACCTGTGCACTTACATTTAGATGAATCCACTCCAACTTTTTTGGCATCAATCTATCCATGTTTCAAAATTATAGGAAACATTTTTCAATTGATTTGCCTTGGGCTACATGTTCACACCAGCCCAGCCCAATGGACTCTACCACTATATTGCCTACAAATACAAGGAGTAATTGCCAAAAGGAAAACAGCATGGGGCCATGGACTGGAAATTCCAAGACTGTGAACTGAAATAAATCCTTCATCTTTGTAAGTAAATTATCTCAGGTGTTTCATTATAGTGATAGAAAAATGATTGACACAGTCATTCTTATATCTTCCTATCTATTCTTATTTAATCCATTTTCAATATGTTTTGTATGTTAGGATAGACCTATACCTTTACAACTTTTCCCAAAGTCTGTTTCTATAAAATTTAAAAGACCAGAATTCCTAATATATCACATTTGTTATATTTATTTATTTATTTATTTATTTATTTATTTATTTGTATTGAACACAGGGGTGCTTAACCAATGAGATACATTCCTAGCCTTTTTTTAACTTTTTATTTTGGGTTAGGTTGCATAGTACTCTTAAATTATTTACATACATGTTCATTCATTTGTGATAAACATTATCAAGAAAGTGTCACACTCAGGTAAGTATTGGAGACACAAAGATGAGTGAGAAAGAATCTGTACCTTCAAAGAACTTGATATCTGGTGAAGGTATGTTGGGTAGTAGCCCATTATGTAACTTGATAAGCAAGTGGTACAGTAAAGGCACAATCACATGCCATGGGAATGGGGAGGGAAGTGATCAAGAATCAAAACTAAGGAAATATAGAAAAACTTCTCTTCTTGAGACATCCTTGAGCTCATCTCTGAAGGATGAGGTATTAATTAGGAAGAATAATGAGCAATGACAGAATAGCTTCCCTGGGGGTTTGTGTTCTGAGTAGTAGGAGCTCTTCATATGTGAGCAAAAAGAAATACCCATAGCAGATAAAATTTCTGGATGACTGACAGTGGATGCCTTTGGATTTGCAGGAGATTGATCTTGCACCAGGATGCATTATTGATAAATAACGACATCTCTGTGTTCTATTATAGCTCAAATCCTTAAAATTTTATAAAGTTTCTGTATTAGAATGCAACACTTTAAGACATAAAAAAAATGATCAATGCTGGGTGTGGTTGCTATAATCCCAGGGATTTTGAGGCTGAGGCAGGAAGATCACAATTTTGAGACCCATCCCAACAACTTAGCAAGACCCTATCTCATAATAAAAAGTAAAAAGGGCTAGGATGTAGTTCAGTGATAGACTGCCCCTGAGTCCAATTCCCAGTAGCACAGGAAAAAAAAATCAAAATTATCCTAATACATTGACAAGAATTTAATGATCTAATGAATCCTTTGAAAACTTGAGGTGTTTTTTTTTTAATGATGGTATTAGTCAAATTTTCATCCTATGACCAAAATATCTGAGAAAATCAACTTAAAGGAGCATAAATTTATTTTGGTTCAGGATTACAGAGGTTTCAGTCTATAGTCATCTGACTCCATGCTTTGGGCCTGTGGTGAGGAAGGACATTATGGCAGAAAGGTGTGGCAGAGAAAAGCTGGTCAGCTCATGACAGCCAGCAAGGAGAGAAGGTGTGAGGTGGGGGGTGGGGGGTAGACTATGACAAGGTACACCCTTCCAAGGTATGTTCCCAGTGATCTACCTCCAAGAGGGCCCCAACCCCTACAGTTTCTAGCACCTCCCAATAATGCTTTCAAATTATTAGCCATCAATGGGTTAATCCACTGATGAGGTCAGAACCCTCGTGATCCAATCACCTCCCCAAATCTTCATCTACTGACATTGCTGCATTGAGGACCAAGCCCTCAACGCATAAGCCTTTGGGGGACATTCCAGATCCAATCCATAGCAGTGATTCAGTTACTTTCCTAGGAATCTTATAAATTTCTAAAATGAAGTCATCACTTTTAATAATATTACTGACCTTTCAAGAAATTTACTATTTTTTAAAATTTTTTATTTGCAATGTTTGTCTTACTAAAGTTTTCCTCTGTAACTATTCCTTTGGGTAATTTGTGACTGGAGACAAGTACTGTATGTGAGTTAACTACAGATTTTATACAATGATGCACTGCATGGATCAAGAAAATGTGCTTGATTTATACGATGTTATAATAAGTTTGAGAATGATACAAATATTAATAGCTTTAGAATAATCTGTATTATAGCTCTTTTCTGAATTATTGAATTAAAAATATACTTGTTCATCATCACAATAGCAAGGCAGAAATCCCATGTCTTGAAAGAGTCAATTTAACTAAAACTAGCTGAGAAATACTAAAACCACATGGAAATTTATCCATGACTATTCTTTTTTGCAACATTATTTTGACCTACAATAACATAAAATGATGTTGTATATTCAAAAAGTGTATGCCATTTCAAAGCATAAAAGTTTCACTTATATTCAAAAATTACTCTTAAGGAAATTAATTGAATCATTTTTAATTGGATATTCTATTTTAAGGTGCAACATCTTATCAAATCTTTCCCATGTTTTCATTTATGAGTGACCCATTGTTGTCCTTCATTCCTTGGACTGACTTCCACAGTTCCAAGTACATCCTGCTTAAAGGAGAAGCACAGATCTTTTCAATTCCTTAGCCCATTTTGTGTCACCTTGGAAATTCAATGTGCATATCAGAAACCCTGCTTTCCAATCACCAGCTCATCAAATACTAAATCTCAGCCCCAATTACAGTGCCCACCACCAACTTCCTGCCAAAGATGCAGGTGAGTCGTCAGTGCGATGAAGATAATTATTCTTTTTAAGATATTTTAAATAATTAAGCTCTTATTATAATTAATTATAGAGAAATATCTTGCCTGGCAGTTTCAGGGAATGGTTAAATTAAAAGAGAAAATATAATATTTAGTGGTACTAAAATACAGTATAAGACTCCAATTTATAGCTTTTCCTCAGATAAAGGATGTGGGATGAAGTTGTTACCAGTTACCATTTACCAAGCCTTGAGACAATCTGAAGCAGTATTAGGAATAGTAGTATTCCTATTACTGAAACCACCCTGTAAAAATTAAGTTACACCCCTTTCTCACTTTTCTATTTATGTGAGCTACAGCATTTTTCTATGTATATTTCTCAATATTTAGTAAAACATATTGCATTTCTCATTATCTTAGGCCAAAGGTTCCATGTCAGAAATCAAAGACAAGTGATCAAGATGCCCCATTCTGGGGGTGTGGAGGAGTAGCTTAGTGGTAGAACTCCTGTTTGGCAAGTGCAGGACTGTGAGCTCAATCCTGAGCACACGTGCACACAAAAACGTTCATTCTGATTAGCAGTGCAAGTAAATATTGCTCTCCAAGTTTAATTTGTGCAGTATTTCAAGTGCCCTGTTCCAAATAGTTATTATATATTATATTTAAAAAGTACCCACAAAGTTTTTTTTTTTAATGTAGTTTAAAATCCATGTGACCCTGAGCTAAGAAGGCAATGAACTATCTTCTTTCATGAGCAAGGTGGTGTGTCATCCTCTTGACTGTGGACCACCTCCAATTCAAGAAAAGTCCTACAGAATCCACAATATGACTCTCAGCCAATCATCTACCTGCCTGGATCTCTGGATCTCTCAACTTCCTTTGCTGACTCATTTTCTTCATCTTTTCTCCGGAGTACAATTTTCCCCACATCCTCTGTTTCAATTCTGCTTTCTACTAGTGTATTCTTTCATACAACTTCAATGATACACCAAAAATTTATAGGATCGAATTTGATGATCTCCATTTCTAACCTTTCTTCTTCCTTAAGGGAAGAAGTTTCCAGTATAGCCATCCTGGCCTCCATATATTTAGGGGTTTTGTTTTTCTTGTATTGCTTTTGTTCTTGATGCCTTATGTACAAATGTCATTGAGAACGTATGCTTTAATTGCATCATCTATTTTTGTATTGCATTGCCATTTTAAAATTTTATTTATTTATTTAGAGCCTTATTAAGATATAATTGGCGTGCCCCACAATTCACCCAATTAAAGTGTACAATTAGGGCTTTTACTATATTTGCTTTTTGTATGAACATCACCAGAGTCAATTTTTTAACATTTTTATAACCTCAAAAAGAAACTCCATAGCCTTTAATCCCCTTTCTCTTCCTTAGCCCTAAGCAATGACTAATATATTTTGTTTCTATAGATTTTCTTTTTCTGCACTTTGACACAAATAGAGTAATATAGTAGGTAATTTTTAAGACTGGCATCTCCAGTTTAGCATGTTTTCAAGATTCATCCATATTAGAGCTGGTATCAGTACCTCATTCCTTTTTTATTTTTTTTTAATTTATATATAATATTCAATTGTATATAGGACAGTTTGGTTATCCATCTGACTGCTGATGGACATTTGGGTTGTTTCCACATTTTAAATAATAATAAATATGTCTGGTATAACAGGTATATTCAAGGTTTTGTATGAATACATACAAATGAACACATTTCTCTTGGATGTGTCTAGTTTAAATGGTAGTTCAAAAAGTGAATTTGAGTTTAGCTTCTAGATCTACAAACAATTGAACTCCTGGAGTGGGTTTTTAAAAGGTAACTGTTTTAAATTATTTGCATAATGGTTGTGCCATTTTCCAAATTCAACTCATCATTTTATATTCTTACTAACAATGTATAAGGTACTGATTTCTCTTTTTTCTTCCCAACAATTATTGTTATCTAATTATTTGGCTTTCTTAGCAGGTGAAAGTTGATGTCTCTTGAAGTTTTCCCTAAAGACTAATGATACTGAGATTCTTTTTCCATGCTGTTTGGAAAATTTTATATCTTCCTTGAAGAAATACATATTCTATGATTTTTTGTTCATTTTGTCAATAGCATGGTGTTGGACTGTGCTTTAGCTATTGCCTCTAATGTACCTTTCCTCAAAAAAAAAAAAAACCACAGTGTGTACACATATCTAATGAGATACTCTTTTCCTAGTCTTCTTGCAGTTTACAGGGGTTTCTCCAATATAGTAAGACCTTATACTTACAAAAACCAGCTTATTCTCTGTCTCTTGTCATGTATATTATACATAAACTACAATGGAACTTAGACTCTTTTTTCTCCCATGATTTCTTCCTGTCAATGTTCATAATCCTTAATACAGTGAAATGTATAAGGCTGCTATTTTATGGTTTTCCTCTTTAAAACTTTCTATTAAAAAGAATTGTGTTTTTCTTCTTGACTCATTAACGTTAGTTCATTTCCTAGACTAGATTCATGTTAGGCAAATAATACTGACACTTTTATTTGGTGTTTATTCAATCCCTGATTTACTAGAGAGATGTTCTTCTGCCCAGGTCCCATATGCATTCTTGAGTTTTGTTTGTTTGTTTTGTTTTGTTTTTTTGTGGTGCTGGGGATTAGAACCCAGGGCCTTGTGCATGTGAGGCAAGCACTCTACCAACTGAGCTATATCCCCAGCCCCCATATGCATTTTTATTCCCAAATTTTTGGATGATCTTGAATTGGTTTGTGCACATCAGATGTCATATCCTTCCCCATGCTTATCTACATACTTATCCTGTAGTGCAGTCATTGATCTCCAGTTCCTCAACACCCTCTGTTCCTCTGTGGTGCTGCCTAGAAGGTATCAGAAACACCTATAAGATGCTCTCCTGTACCTCTTACTGTTGCATCCAGCAGCCTCATCTACAAGTAATGCTATTTCTAGAAACCCAAGTACTAGAGTTTGTGGAGTGTGAAATTGATCAACTTAAACTTTCCTCCTTATGCAAATCGTTTTCTAGACTGGAGGCAAGTATGTGTGCCATGTTGGCCCTGAGGAGCAAAGAAATGAGTTCAAGTGCAGTGGGAGCAACCAGGCCGAGGATCCTCACCTTCAGAGACTGTGATCTGGAGAGGTATTAAAAAATATGAGGCAGGGTGACATGCAGAACTCAGCGAGAATCCCTCAGGGGCTCACTTATGAGAACGGTGAAAAGTATGGCTCAGTCCCCTCAGCACGGCACACACAGAGAATGCCTATGGTTTCCCATTCATCCCATTCACAAGATCACATTTTCCATTGCTAGGGGAACGTGGATACGCTGTTGAGACTATCAAAGGACCCTTAAAACATGTGCCTGCTTTTGTGTATGTTTGAGTGCCTTGATATGAAAGGATATAAATCTAAGCCCATTCTTGCCCTAATTCCAGGGCTGGGAGGAGCCCTATTTTCCCACATGACTGATACTCTAACATTTTAACCAGCTGTTTCCTCCACAGACTTTCTCCTCTGCCCAGGAGATCTATAACAGTTCCCTCTGTTCTTGCCTTTTCAATCAAACCTGCCTCTACCTTTGCAGTCGAACAACGTATCTTTTCATCCTGAAGTCACAGCACATTCCCTTGCCTCTCATTTCCTCCTTTTCAACTATATCAATTTAGTTTAAAGTCCCCGTTCCTCCTTTAGAATAACACAGAAAAGCAGCATATTATTTATGAGGTTGGAGAACAGAGACAATGACGAAAAGAGAACAGTAATATATAAATTGCCAAAAAGAAAAAAAAATAGGGAAGGGAAAGGGAGTATTTCAGGTAGTTTTAGAGCTACTAGAGAAACTCGCTCTGACTATATAAATGTGCACACTCACAGCAATGTTTAAACAATAAAAATGCAGAAGCCATTCCCATCTTTCTCTGCATAAGCTTCTACAGTCTGTGCAGACTTCTCTGTTCCAAATCCCATCTGAATGAAAATGAGTGATTTGCTTTCTTGATACTATCCTCGTTGCTTTCATAAACCTATTTCTCAGCGGCCCAATAGTCATGTGAACTATGTATCATAGTACTAGTTCTGAAAATCTAAGCCTTCTTATTTGAGGCTGGCTCAGAGCAACCCTGCTGTAAATGCAAGTTTAATTGACAATGCCGTAACTGTAATCTCCAGTAACCATAATAACAAATGTCGATGGTGTGCTTACAATGTGCCAAGTGCATGTCTAAGCACTTATCTGCTTTACTTCATGTAGGTCTCAGATCAGCGTTATAAGTATGTATTGTTACATTGAGTAAATTGAGGCATAAGGATCTTGATTAATTTGCCTCAGTTCTTCAGTAAGACACAGAGACAAGACGTAAATTGCCTGCAGGGCATCACACCACAGAACTACTGCATTCAGCAACACTTTTATGTAACTCTTCAATAAACTACAGTCTCCACTGATATTCTTTGACTTTTCTGTGGTATTAAACCTTCATCCAAGGTGAACACATTGTACCACACTAGGGGACACCACACACATAAGCACACTCTGATAGTGCCTTGGTAGCGCCTTCAGTGCACTGGGGAATTCCGTGGCAATGTTCTCATATCATAATACTTCTGAACCTCTAAAGTCTAACAAAGAGGTAAAAGAAAATGAAATCTTAGAAGAGAGAAGAGTGGATGTGCTGATTTTCCAATTCTAGTTAAATACACAGATTTCTGAACCAGATTCTTAGTTTTCAGTGTCTTTGGACATCATGTCATTTTGATTCTCTTGTATACTTTGCCTCATGTTCCAGGCTCCCTGTTTGGTCACTGGGTATACTCTTCTATTACTGTGCCTGAATGTGGCTCCTCTAGAAGATGACCAGCCTAAGGAGCCAGTAACCCCACCACCAAGGTATCCATAAGGAACTTACATCACACCAAGTAATAAAGTGTTATTTTTATTAGATTTTAGTTTGTACTATTGTTGTATAGACAATTGAGTTGGATTTCCTAGGGATAGATGGAAGACACAAGAAGTATAAGGACTATGGCCAAAAAAAATTAAGATTTCAGACAGCACCTTTTTCTAGAAGTTTGCTTATTCTAGGTAGAAAGATAGTTTTAGAAAAACAGGATGATTTTCTTAATCACCTGTGAAAAATAAAACAATATATTCCAAAGAGAAAACAAGCAGATATGATTTTCTATTTTTCTTGTGCTAAAAGTCCTGACTAAAGATATAACCCTATCTAATTTGTAAATATGTGGAAACAAATGACAAATACAGATATCATGCATCACAGAATTCTAATGGAGAAAAATAATAAAAATAAAAAGTATTATCATGTCCAGAAAGAATTCAAGAAAAGAAGACAAAATTGAGTTGGGCTGTTAAAGATGAAAGTAACTTAGAAACAACATTCTGAGATGACTTTTTTTAATTGGCACATAAAGTATGTAGAAGAAAGCAGGAGGTAACATCATCAGACAAACCTACTTGTCAAGTTAAAAAAAATGGTTGAAATTCTTCAATGCCAGTGTAACTATAAAAGTATAGCTAGGCACCACAAAACAGCATTTTGATCAATGATGAACCACACGATGGCCTATTTGATGGTGGTTCCATAAGATTACAATAGTGTTCAAAATTCCTGTCACCTGTGACCTCATAATGAACACATTGTTCATGTTTGTGGTGATGCTGGTGTAAACAAACTTAGAGCACTGCCAGTCACAATTATGTAGAGTGCATAATGCTCAATAATAAGCAACTGTGTCACTAATCTCTGAATTTACTATACAATATTTTCCATCATTGTTTTAGAGTGGACTTCTACTTATAAAAAATCGCTTTCTGTGAAACAGTATGCCTTGCTGCTTCAGCAGCAGCCCTGTACACCTTGTGTTTACCTATGGACCTTGTGTTTATCTATGGACCACATCAAGTGATGGACCTAGACCATCAAGCCTGCCTTTTTGATTTTTGTTTTATTGGTTGGTTGGTTGGTTGGTTGGTTGGTGCATTGTAGTAATGAACAATGGTGGGATTCATTCTGCCACATTAGTATATATGTGCACAGAGCACAAGTTGATGAATCTTATTCCCCAGTATCTTCCTGTATCCTTCCCACCTCCCTCCCTGATCCACTTGTTCTACTCTACAGATCTCCCTTCTATTATTGCTACCATTATTTGAATTGGTGTGTTATTATACACACACACACACACACACACACTCATATATATGTGATTCATTGTGATGCATTCATATATGGACATGGCACAGTTTGACAGATTCCATTCCCCAGTACTTCCCTGTGCCCTTTCCTCCTCCCTTCCTCTCCATCGCCTTCCTCTACTCTATTGAAGACCATCTAGGTTTGTGTAAGCTCATTCTATCATCTTCCCACAAGGATGAGATCAGCTTCTAGCACATTCCTCAGAATATTTTCTGCTTATTAAGCCACAAAGAACTGCAGTGAACTTCATTTTATTGTCAGAAGACAATAAAAAGAGTATTTTTTTGGAGGGGGCGGGGTTGTTGGGTTTTTTTTTGTCAGTAAATCCCTCAACTTTGATCCGTTTCAATAGGTTTCAAAAAAAATGTGTGCTGTGGACAACTTTCCTTAGACATGTCCTCTTCATATTTTAAGAGATGGTTGCTTCCATTAGATCCCCCCCCTTTTTTTTGTATTCCTTTTAATCAGCTAAAGGAAGGACGCTGATGCTACCATGGGGACTGGAAAACTAATGAAGTTTTCTATTTCCTCTCAGATAAGTGAAAATCTAAATGGTGTAGAAATTGTAAATGCTGAACAAAAGACATTTAAGCAAGTTGCTGTACTTCAGTGCACAATTATAAATCCTCCTTGCAATCTTCTCAGACATTCAGACCTGCCAGGAGCTAATTAACTGCTCTGGCAGTGGGAAGATGTGGCAGTGTGATTCACGGTAGTTGAATGGCTGCAAGGTATTTAATTTGAACAATAGATGAATTAAAGGGCAGCAGTTAGCCAGAGTATCAGCAGATAGAGTATGCCTACCTAAATGGCTCTTATTCAAATTCAAAATTGCCTGCCTCAAGATTTATATTGGGAATTTTTTTTAAACATTAAGATGGTCTTACAGTGCAGATACCAGCAAAAGAAGACATCCCTTGGTAAAATTCTGCTTGGGGAAGTGTACCTTCATATTTCTGGTAAGTAGCTAAAACTGCATGGGAATAATTGGTTTATAGTATAGGGTATGAACAGCCAGCTTTCTTCTAAGCTTATGGGACTGACGGAAATGACCAGGCCACCTGCCAATGACTATCTTGAAAATTGAGGAAATTGCTTAGGATTTATTAATTTTGTTACATCAGTAATTGTGAATGCTGCACATCAACCTCCTCACTCCCGGGTCTTAGAAATTGCAACTCACTTCGAGATTTATTAAGTTCAATGGAGAGAAAGCTTCAGATAAAGATTCCATACTGATTCACTGCCCTCAGCATCCATTGCATCTCCTTTACTATTGCCTTTTAGGTGTGGAGAAGAACCTATTTTGTGTGGTGCCAAGAACTTTCCATAAATTATTTTGTTTAATCCCCATGAGAATATATTCATTATGGGGAAACTGAGTCCTGTCAGATTTCAATCCCAGTCAGCTGTCTCCAATCCAACTTCATGGGTGTTCTCCCTCAAACCACAGTCTCCTAGGACTGCATTTCTCTCTCACTGGAATGGCTCCTGTTTTTTTTTTTTCTTTCCTTCATATCATATCCTGGCCTCATATCTCATTTCTTGTGGAATGAAAGACACATAGAGCTGCCTCCCCACCTGAGTTGAGCACTGGCTCTCACCTACCCAGATGCTCCTGAAGAGAAGACAGATGATGGCTGAGGAGAATTTGGGGGTCATTTGCCTGAACATAGGTTGCTGTATGTGGCCCAAGTGGAAAGTACTTGGATTCATTTCTGGTATAACATATTACCACAAATGGAGTAGCTCAAAACAATCAAAATTCATCCTCTTACAGTTCTGGAGACAGATAAAATCCAAAATCAAGGTGTTGGCAGAACCACGTGCCCTCCTAGATTATAGGAGAAAATCTTTCTTTGCTTCTTCCTAGCTTCTAGTATTACCAGCAGTCTTTGAAGTTTTTCAAGTAAGTCTGAGTCTCTATGTGTCTTTTCCTCTTATGAGGACATCAGCTTTGGATTTAGAGTCTATCCCAAAGTAGTATGGCCTCATCTTAACTGAGTACATTTGCAAAGACCCAGTTTCTAAATAAGTTCACATTTTGAAGGTCCAGGTAAACATGACATTTGTGGGGATACTGTTCCCCCAATACAATTCTGTTCAGTTTCTTAACTGTATGGACACTCCTGTAATACATCATGTTTTTATGGCTGCATTTTTAAACTTAGAGCTAACTCCTTTGAAACAGGAAAGTCAGATATGTGCATAGACCCTATTATCTGTGACTCTAGTGCACTTAGTAATATATAGCAGTTCCTGAAGGAGAACCCCAAATCTGTGCATAGAATTTAAGATTGTTTTTTTTTAAGTTATTTAAGCCAATTGTATGTTAAAAAGTTAAAAAAATACATAAGTATCACCAAGATTAAGTAGACATTCTCACATTTTCTTGTTTTAAATTATTTTTATGGAAAAGGGAAAATTATTGCTAAGCTTTACATCCATCCTTTTTCCCTCCTCCTTCACTTTCCAAAGGTGACTATCCTGAGGCTAGAATAAATAATCCCATGTACTTTTGTTCCTTTCTTTAACAAAAACTATATCTATACAAAATTTAGTGTTGTAAAAATCCATGTCTATTTTATCCTACTGTGCCTTTAATTTTCCAACTGCTTTTGTATTCTTTTTTTAGCATCCACCCTAGATAAACTAGTTGCGTACAAGATGTGTTCAAGAATTTTTAACATAGTACTGCATGTAAAATTGAAAAGACTGTAAACAAGCTTATCCTGCCAAGGGGGAACTATAAACAAACAAACAAACAAACAAAAAAACATTTTATCAATTAAGTGAAATGCTATGTAACCACTAAAATAAATGCACAAGACCTATAAAATTTAAATTTAAAAAAAACTAAAAAAACCTCAATCCATGCATACAATTGTTTATTTAAATTCTCTGTATTTTCAATATTTTCTCTGAAAAAAATATTAAATAATTCTGCTATGACTATTTTCTCTGTCTGAATATGTGAAAATCTTTAGTTCATGTGTTGAGTCCCACATTTAAGTCAGCTGCAGAATGCAGAATTTAGCCATTGCAATAAATCAATATGTTTATTAATTTTGTTACATCAGTAATTGTGAATGCTGCACATCAACCTCCTCACTCCCAGGTCTTAGAAATTGCAACTCACTTCGAGATTTATTAAATTCAATTTAATAAATTTAAATTTATTAACTTCATCTATCCCTTGTCATTGACTCTACTAACAAACGTAAGAGAAATTTTCTTTTAATTTCCAAAGACTGTTTCCATTTATCTGTGAATGGTAATTGTATCAATGATGCCTTATAAAAGTATGGCCTCTCTTAACACTTGATTCATCAACTTAGTTCTGCAAAGGCTTTAGGTAATTCATTTGTGTGCATTGCCAAATTGGCAGCTCTAACTGAGCAGAACTGCCATATGTAGACAGCAGTAAATTATCTTCCATACTACCTCCAGACTATTAAAGCTATATTGGTATGAGAATAATGCATGTGTGCATATTGCTACTATCAGTAATACACAATCAATAAAATGATATTTCCTAGTATTTCAATAGAGCAGATGTCTGATAGGTAATGGTCATTTGAAATATGTTAGTATATAAATATCCAGGAACACCTCACTCAGGGAAATAAGTACCTGTGGAGTTAGAGGATAAGAATGATGTCTTCCTATTCAATTGATGTACAACAGCAATTCTTGGACCTGCCAGTAAACACCAGGTCAACCTTGCCATGCTTTCCCTTGATAGAACTTAACTATCTATAGCAAGTAGATAGTTTTTTGTATTATAACTTGGCTAATACTTTTCTTCCCTACCAGGCATTTGGCTGGTTGAGGTCAGAGGCTATGCTCAGGATTTTTAAGATATCTGACAATGGAAATAAGGGAAATGCAGTTCTTAAAACTAATTCAAACAAGTGGTACTAATAAGTATGTAAAAAAGATCAGATAATAGTTCATTATTTGTGTTGGGAGTCGACCAGGCTCCAAAGACTAACTTCCCCATCCCCTGAGAGAGCTGCCCAATGGTGAGCCCTGCTCTCATGATCCTTACCCACCAATCAGAAAGCGCCCTGTGCCAACTGTCAAACTGTTAATCCGTTAAACTGTCATAACTGTCAAACCGCCCCCAGCTCTATAAATGTGCAGAGCTGTTCCTCAATAAACAGGCACTTCGATGACAAACCTTGTCCGATCGTTCTTTCAATTTGCATAAAGTTTGTCACTATGAGTGAAAAATTATGCACAAAACGTGAAGACAATTAAGCCCATTACTGGAGTCACTAGTAGCCATAGTCTTGTCCAGAAATGGTTAATATGTGGCACATCTGCTGCCCCTTCTGAGTACTGTGACTTTGGCAGACCTACGAAATGATCTGGGCAATGTGCCCTGGTGAGTCCACACAGTCTCCAAGCCATCCTCAACACAATGCAATGACTTCTCCTGACCAATCAGATCTGGCACAAAAGAGACAACCTACTCTCCGTCCCTGGCATAAATCAACCACTCTGTGTTTAATTGAGAAAACAGGCTTGAAGAGGCAAAAATCTCTTTTCCTGAAAAACTCGGAGCCAATTATCACATCTCTTCTGGTATGTTATAATGTGGATCTGAAATGTCCTCCATAGGCTCAAGAGTTACAAGTTTGGTCCCCAAGTGAGTGGCGCTATTGGGCAGTGATGGAACCTTCAGATGGTAGGGACCATTGGAGGATGTAGCTAACTGGGGGTGTACCTTTGAAATACATCTTATCTCTGGCCCCTTTCTCTCTCCACCCCCATCTCTCCTGACAACCTTGAGGTGAGTACTCTACTCCACCAAACGCTCCCCTTACTGTAAGGCTCTGCCTCTTCTCAGGCCAAAAGCAATGGAGCCAGTTGACCAGACCATAGACTGAAAATCTCTGAAACCATGAACCAAAATAAATCTCTTCTCCTCAAAATTGATCTGCTCAGGTATTTTGTCACAATGATACAAAGCTGTCAAACACAGTGTGTTTCCCTTCTTTCTCTGTTTATGATACCAATTTCTATGTGTATTTCAATTCAGTTAACTTTATTGTTATAAACTGTCTCAAACGTATGGAAAGAATTTTTTAACTATTCAGTAAATAAATATAATCATTTCAAAGTCATGTAACCAGATGTTACTAGGTCAAGAGACTAGTCACACTCTTTGGATTTGTGGTTTTTAATGAGCTAATTTTAGAAGCATGTATGAAAGGGAAAATGTTGCATCAATTTTTGGTTTTTAAAAACTCATCTTGCTGGCAGAAACACATTTGAGAATCCTCACTATCTATTCTTGATGCCAAAAAGTTAATGAAAGCGAAGGCCTAAGCACAAGCTACCATCAGCACCTTTTTTTAAAAAAAGATCTTAATGTTCCAAATCTATTTTTGCAAACTCTTATAAATTTGAAGCAACATCAATAATAGATCATTGATGCCAAATGATGATTTTAGCTTCCTGATTGAATTTGGATAAGGTTCATTACAGAGGTGAATGTATTTTTGTATCAAATACTTCACTTATACATTGATTAAACAAGTATTTACAATTTAGTGATATTTCAGCATATGTTAAAATGTTTATGGGGTTTGATAATGGGTAGATAGATTGTTGCTTGTATAACATTTTTAGTTATAAGTATGATTTATTTGCTGTGGAATTTTTGGTCAATAATGCTTTGATTATTTTTCTATGAAAAGCTATGATTTACTCATGATGTGGATTTTTAGACATATAGGAAACTGTACAAAGAAAGTGCTGCCTAGAATCTGAACTGTATGGGTCTTGGAGGTCAGGAGGACAAGAGCCTGGCTTTCAGGAGGAGAGAACCAAGCAAGGAAACTAAGAAGGAGTTTGATGTCTTTTGGAGCAAACATTTTGACCTTGGCTACAGTAGTGGAAAAGGATAGGAGGGAAGATGGTCAAAGAGAGAAAGAGTGACCCATATATGAAGAGTTGCCCAGGCAAAGGCCAGGAATTTGGATTTTAATATAAATCTATTGGGAAGACATGATTGAATTACAAGTGCAGAAGTGAACTGACCTAACCCATCTTTTAAAATGATCATAGCCCTTTTAACATTGAGTTATGGTTATTTGGGTAAATAATTCCTTTGCAAACTAGCCAGTAAGCATCTCAAGGTCAGGAATAGGTTTTGATTAATCCCTGACTTTTCCACTCATAACTATTCATGACAGAATTATGACCAGGAATAAACATCCATCATAATGTATGAGAGAATAAATGGATTACTGAATGAATAATTGACTCTAGGGACAAAAGGATTATGTGGATAGAGTTAAAAATAAATATTGGACCCATTCTGCCCCTATCTAAATTCTGAACAAAAAGGAAGGCTTTAAATTGGTTACACTTGTGGCTTATTGTCAGAGATATAATTAGTCTCTGAAATTATCTTTCTCCAGAAGTTATTTTCTAATTCTTGTGCTAATTTTCTTATTTTTCTTAAGTAATTTCTTCCTGATTCCTATGAATTTAAATAGTCAGGATAATTTGCTAAATTAAATCTGTGGAGAGAGGTTAAATTATAGTAATTTAACATTTGTAACATATAATAATAAACATGACGATGTTTTATGAGTAACAATAGACAGGATAGTGGCAATGCAATGAGACATTAAAATCTTGGAATATTGAGTACTGTTGATTTAAGATCAAATATTCTGTTTTTAATTGATTTTTTTAAAGAATAAATGACAGCAGAATGCATTACAATTCTTACTACACATATACAGCACAATTTTTCATATCTCTGGTTGTATATAAAGTATGTTGACACCAATTTGTGTCTATATACATGTACTTTGGATAATGATGTCTATCACATTCCACCATCCTTGCTAACCCCCTGCCCCCTCCCTTTCCCTCTCACTCCTCTGCCCTATCTAGAGTTTGTCTATTCCTCCCATGCTCCCCCTCCCTACCCCACTATGAGTCAGCCTCCTTATATCAGAGAAAACATTCGGCATTTGTTTCTTGGGGGATTGGCTAACTTCATTTAGCATTATCTTCTCGATCGCCATCCATTTACCTGCAAATGCCATGATTTTATTCTCTTGTATTGCTTAGTAAAATTCCATTGTGTATATAGGCCACATATTTTTATACATTCATCTACTGAAGGGCATCTAGGTTGGTTCCACAGTTTAGCTATTGGGAATTGTGCTGCTATAAACATTGATGTAGCTATGTCCCTATAGTATGCTTATTTTAAGTCTTTTGGGTATAGACCGATGAGAGGAATAGCTGGGTCAAATGGTGGTTCCATTCCCAGATTTCCAAGGAATCTCTATACTGCTTTCCATATTGGCTGCACCAATTTGCAGTCCCACCAGCAATGTATGAGTATACCTTTTTCTGCACATCCTCGCCAACACTTATTGTTGTTTGTCTTCATAATAGCTGCCTTTCTGACTGGAGTTAGATGATATACGTTTTTATCTGCATTTATATAACTGCTAATGATGATGAACATTTTTTCATATATTTGTTGATTGACTGTATTTCCTCTTCTGAGAAGTGTCTGTTCAGGTCCTTGGCCTATTTATTGATTGGGTTATTTGATTTTTTGGTGCTTAGCTTTTTGAGTTCTTTATATACCCTAGAGATTAGTGCTCTATCTGATGAGTGAGGGATAAAGTTTTACTCCCAAGATGGAGGCTCTCTGTTCACCTCACAGATTGTTTCTTTTGCTAAGAAGAAACTTTTTAGTTTGCTTTCATCCCATTTATTGATTCTTGGTTTTAATTCTTGTGCTATAGGAGTCTTATTAAGGAAGATGGGGCCTAATCCCACATGATGAAGATTAGGGCCTACTTTTTCTTCTATTAGACACAGAGTCTCTGGTTTAATTCCTAGGTCCTTGATCCACTTTGAGTTGAGTTTTCTGCATGGTGAGAGATAGGGATTTAATTTCATTTTGTTGCATATGGATTTCCAGTTTTCCCAGCATCATTTGTTGAAGAAGCAGTAAATTAAGTTCAAATATTGTCAAAAACAAAAGCTGTGACTTCTCATGCAACTCTTTAAATATACTATATTTTCTCATTGTAAATGTTTTCCAAATGGCTACAATATAATTTGAAAGATTTTTTAAAAAAATCCTTTATATGATGAATCACTACATTAAAGTATTCTTACAACATTTTCAAATATATATGGAGGCCTCAATTTTTGAAAGTTTTGATTTTCAAAATCAAAAGTGCTATGACAGATAATTCAAAAATGCACCTTTATTATTATTTATCCATAATTACATCATCTATGCAGGCATGGAAACTTTGATAGTGTGCATTTTTCAAAGATAGCTGCTCTTCTGGATGCTCTTCATTCTGTGTGCTCTTCCACCCACATGTCCTTGTCATTCCCCATCAAAAGCTGGAATCTGTTCCTTCTCCTTCATGAAGCCAGTCAGGCCTGTGAATTATAAAAGGGAATAAGCCTTTTGATGTTTGGTAACTTCTGCTTCCTGCCTATTGAAATGTTCAAACTTGGAATCTATTATTTTACTTTGAATTATGTCTTTCTTAGAGATTATGTATTTAATTAGCTATACATGTATTTAATGTTAGTTTACTCCAAAAGAATATGGTCTGTTTTTCACTGCCAGATCCCTGATACACGGTAAGGACTGAATAAATAGATATTGAATCAATAAAGTAATGCCTGCAAAGAAAAAATCTGTGCTGATGTGAGATTACTCTCAGTTTGAAGTACCAG
Source organism: Spermophilus citellus (assembly GCF_964194105.1). NCBI lineage: Eukaryota > Metazoa > Chordata > Mammalia > Rodentia > Sciuridae > Spermophilus > Spermophilus citellus. The sequence continues at coordinate 38,685,952 of NC_138194.1, read as the reverse complement.
AGTCAATGCAGACTTCAGATCTGAGCTGAACCATTAGTTTTTTGAAACAGAGCCCCCTGATAATGGATAAGATGGAGACTCTTAAGCATCAATTGACTTTCCAAGGATCGTCTCCTGCTCATTTAAACCCAACTTTTTTTGCCTTTCACATTTAATAAGAGAAGGATCTGAGCTCCAGAAGAGATTATATTTTTTTCTCTTCAGCTTAAGGTGTATGGAATCTTGACAGATGAAAGAAATTCAACATTAATTAGAGGGATTGCTCAGTTTCTGCAAAAGTACAAACTTAGCCACCTTGCTCACATTCCAGTAAGTTCACCAACAATAAAGTAACAGTCTCTGCTTTTTAAGAGGGGATATAAAACAAACATTTTGTATAAAAGCAAGTACTGACAAATGGAATTGCATCAAACTAGAAAGCTTCTGCATAAGAATGCAAATGATAGAGTGAAGAGACAACCAACAGATTGGGAGAAGTAATTAAATTATTAATCTGACAAAGGATTAATATCTAGAATTTACAAAGAACTCAATAACTCAACAGCAGATCATCAACTTAAAATAGACAAATCAACTGAATAGACATTTCTCAAAAATATGTAAATGGCTAACAAGTATATGGAAAAATGTTCAACATTATTGATAATCAAGGAAATATAAGTCAAAACCAAAAAATAACATCCAACCCCACTTATAATGGTTATAATAAAAAAGGCAAAATATAACAAATGTTGGCAAGGATATAGAGAAAGGGAACATTTATTACACTTTTGGAGAATGTAAATTAGTAAAATAATTATAGAAACCAGTAAGGAATTTACACACACACACACACACACACACACACACACACACAAGAAACTAAAAATACAACTGCCATATGAGCCAGCTATCCCACTACTATGTCCAAAGAAAATGAAATCACTGTATCAAAAAGATAATTACACTCTTAGATTAAAAAAAAATAGGAGCAATAAGTAGTACTATTCATAATAGCCAAGATTTGGAACAAACAAGTGAATGGATAAAAAATATGGTTTATATGCACAATGGAATATTGTTTAGCCACAGAAAAGAATAAAATCCCATTATTTGCAGTTTCGTGGATGGCCCTGGATGACATTATGTCAGTTGAAATAAGCTAAGCAGAAAAGACAAATACCACGTTCTTTCACTAACATGAGGAAGTTAATAGCATTGATTTCATAGCAGTAGAAAGTAGAATAGTAGTCACTAATGGAAGGCATTAGTGACTACTATTAGTAGGGAGGAAGAAACACTGGGTAGAGGATACCAAAATGGAGTTAGGTAGGAGGAATATGTTCTATGGAAAAGAATCACAATTACAGTTCACTAGCAATTTATAATACATTTTATGAAGAACTAGAGGAAAGAGGAGCTTGAAGTTTCCTAACACATACACACACACACACACACACACACACATACTCACACACACACACACACACACACACACACACAGTATAACAATATTTAGGGAATGAAAATGTTAATCATCATGGTTTGATTATCACACATTATTTGTATGCATTGAATTAAAATAATTTGATCTCACAGAAGTACAGAGTAGAATAATGGTTACTAGAGGTCAAAGAGTGTAGGAGAAAGGGGAATTGGGGATATTTAGGTCAATGAGCATAACAGTACTCATACAGAAGAGGAAATTCTAATGTACTGCACAATACAGTGACCAAAATCAGTAATGTTGTATTTTGTATTTGAAAATAGCTAGAAGAGAGGATTTTGAATATGTTCCCACAAAATAATGATGGATGTTTAATATGAGAGAATTATTAATTACCCTGATTTTATCACTACAGTGTGTATACAGGTATCAAAAGATCACATGATATTCTGTAAATATATACAGTTTATGCCATTTAAAATTAAAATAAAACACCATTTTTGTATAAATAAAAGAAAAGTAAACTTTCACTTGGGCCATGATAAAGTAATGGGGATTAGATTTACCTTCTCACAATGAATTACTATCAAACTCAACTAAACTATAATCTTTTCAGCATTGAATGGCTTTCAGCTCAGGGACCAGAGACTTCATAGAATGGAAGCCAATGAGGTGGGAGGCTAATAGGCCTTTTTTTCTGCCCTGGAGTACTGTGTGGATCCCAGTTTAAGAAGATGAAAACCATGGAGAAAAAATGATTCTGCTAAGCTTATGGGTTAGAGATTCTAGTTCAGGGTACCCCGAAGGCTGTAATGAAGGCATGAGGACCATAGAGGAGGGAGCCATATTGTCCTTTGATGACTAGTTTTAGGAGTGAATAAAGTCATTTTTGCTACAGTTAGAGGCCCATCCAGAGTCTAGAGAATGGGATCATAAGGCTCCCTCTTGCTGGGAGAAATGTTACTGGCACATTGTAAGAAGATGCTGGGAGATGCAGGAATTTGTGGAAAACACAATTTTCCATAATATCAGTTATTACATTACATGGAATAGACTAAGCCTTGTGGCTTAGGTTGTGTTCATCAGAAAATTTTACATAAAAATCAAAATGTTTAAACATTTTCTGTGTCTAGGACGCTGATCTCAGTCTGAGAATTCTTAAAGTTCATTGAGAAAGCCCTAGAATTAAAGAAGGAAAGGAACTTCTCTTCCATGGTGGAGGGTGCCCCTTGAAAGTGGCCAGGCCTTCAGTGAACAAACAACATGTGAGAGAGGCCCTGGGCCTCTACCCATAATGGCAAGGGCTGGTCTTGCTCTCTTCCAATTCTAACAGCTACACAAGTCAGATTGGTATTACAAGAAGAAACCATGAGCAGCCAGAGTCACTGCTGACCCCAGTCTCACCTGGGTTGGAGTTTCCTTATTTTATAATCATTTATTACTCTGGCCTTCATGTTTTTGTCATAAAGATGGCTTTACTTTGATCAAGAGGATCACAGTTTTCTTCTGTATATCTTTGCCTCTGGACATAAGTGTTAACTGCAAAGCAAAATTCTTTATTTGCATTAGGCTTGTGATTTATTCTCTTTAATCATGATACTTCACCTTAAATGACAGTTCTCCTTAATACTTATACTTAATTTTTAGTATGTTATATTTCACATTCCAAAAGAAAATACTTGTGAAAAGGAAAAGTATCAGTATAACTGAGGTCACAATGGGACTTTTATTAATTCACACAATTTTCAATATAATTTAATTTGAGGTGGTATTCTACTGCAAAGAACAGAAAGTATAGGTGCCTTAGAGACCAGAAAGCAATTATGTTAATATTTAAATCATACTATTATGATACATAATGAAGACAATTGCAGAGGACATACAGCTTGGATTTTATTTTGGCAAGTACTAGCTATGAGACTCTGGGCTGTTTATACCATCTGAACCTATAATTCCTTAAAGGCAATGGACTTGTATCAGACCAGATAATTCATAATGTCTGTATTTTGTTTCTAAAGAATAAATACCTTGCCTTAACTATTTTAGTGATACAGTATGTCTACTTGAAGGTCAGTGACCAAAGTCTTTTTAAAAAAATATGCACATTTCTGTTTTCCACTTTCAAATAGACCCTTGGATATATATGATTTTCCATGAGTGCCCATAAAAGTATAATTTTGTTTTAATTGTTCTAATTATGAAAAAAACTATTATTAATGAAAGTATAGAGGGGGAAGATGGCGGCAAAGGGAGTGCATCACCCCCGTGTACCGCGTCACTGTTCGGGAGAATGATGAGTTAGAACAGCTAAAAACTATCTTGTTAGGAATTTCTAGCAAAACTGGGGTGCTCCAAAACCTAGTGGAAGGATTTTCATTGCACTAGGATCAGCTACAGGGGCTCAAACGCGAGCGATTTGTCCGCACGGAGGGTCACGCCGCTTATTCAGCAAATCGCCCAATGGCTAGAATCTGCGGCACGCGCTGGGAAGCAAGAGATAGCAATGCAAAGATACAGCGCTGCGGATTCTGTGAGCTCCTGCCAGCTGTGCAATCACTGTACACAGTGCTGAATTCTGGGTTTGAGACGGGGGAAGGAAGGGGGAAGGAAGTGGTCCAGTTAGGTTCTCCACCGGTCAGACCACAGAGGAAGCCAGCAGCCACTATCTTGGAGAGCTGACGTCATCATCCCTGTTTTCGACTGATCGCAGCTCATTCAACCATAGAACAGGTAATTTTAGGCTGCCATTCGCCTGCGTCTCCCAGACAAATTACTCAGGCGCAGTGCTAAAGAACACACGGAAACTGCTTCTTGGGGCCTGCTCCTATCAGAACATACACGGAGCCTGGGGCGGCCGAATTCTGGCTTGCGGAACTGCTCTGGCCCAGGGCTAAGGAGCCCGCAGAGGCTGCTTCTTGGAGCCTGCTCCTATCAGAGCATGCACAGAGCCCAGAGCGGCCAGGTTCTGGCTCCCAGAACTGCTCTGAAGAACCCGTGGAAACTGCTTCTTGGGGCGTGCTCCTGTCGGGGCATGCACTGAGCCCAGAGAGGCCGAGTTCTGGCTCCCGGAACTGCTCTGACCCAGGGCTGAGGAACCCGCGGAGACTGCTTCTCAGTCCAGATCCTGCTGAGTGCTGTGGGGGCCAGAGGGGCAGAGCAGAGCTGCAGCCCGCGTCCGGAACAGCCCCAGCGACCCGCCGGCGTGGTATCACTTCAACCCAACTGCGGTGGGGGCTGAGCAGAGCTGCCGCCCGAGCCCGCAAGGTAGGCAGACCTGCGACCGACCAGTGGGACAGGCCCAGAGGCCTGCTGGCTTGGTAGACACGTCACACCAATTGGAGTAGGGGCAAAACAGGGCCGCCACCCGTGCCCAGAAGAGGCCTAGCGACCCGCTGGCGTGGTATCACTTCACCCCAACTGCAGTAGGGGCCGAGCAGAGCTGCCGCCCGAACCCGCAAGGTAGGCAGACCTGCGACCGACCGGCGGGACAGGCCCAGCGGCCTGCCGGCATGGTAGACAAGTCACACCAATTGGAGTAGGGGCAGAGTAGAGCCGCCACCCGCATCCGGAACAGACCCAACGACCCGCGGGCGTGGTAGTCATGTCACCCCAATTGGAGAAGGGGCAGAGCAGAACCGCCACCCGCGCCCGCAAGGTAGGCAGACCTGCGACCGACGGGCACAACAGGCCCAGAGGCCCACCGGCGTGGTAGTCACGTCACCCCAATTGGAGTAGGGGCAGAGCAGAGCCGCCTCCCGTGCCCGGAACAGGCCCAGCGACCCCCTGGCATGGTAGACACGTCACCCCAATTGGTGTAAGGCCAGAGCAGAACCGCCGCCCGTGCCTGCAAGGTAGGCAGACCTGCGACCCACCGGCAGAACAGCCCCAGGGGTCCGCGGGCGTGGTAGACACGTCACACCAACTGGAGGAGGAGTACAGCCGCTGCCCGCCCTGCACGGGAGACTTTGCAACTATACAAGAGTAATATAAATATATAGGGGGAAAATTTAAAAAACACAACAGTTTCACCAAGCAGAAAGAAACGCGAGCAGTATGAAACGACAAGGAAAGAAAGGACCACAAGCAATGCAGGTCAACTCAACGTTAGAAGAGGTAATAGCTGCAGCAGATGGAATGTCAGATAAAGAATTAAGAATATACACGCTTCAGATGATCTGGAGTCTCAAGGAAGACATTAGACAGCAAAATCAGGCAATGAAAGATCACTTCGACAATGAATTACATAAACAAATCCAAGAAGCAAAAGATCAATTACACAGGGAGATAGAGGTAATAAAAAAACAAACAAACAGAAATCCTAGAAATGCAGGAAGCAATAAACCAACTTAAAAACTCAATTGAGAATACTACCAGCAGAGTAGAACACTTAGAAGATAGAACATCAGACAATGAAGACAAAGTATTTCAACTTGAAAAGAACATAGACAGCTCAGCAAGACTGTTAAGGAACCATGAGCAGAACATCCAAGAAATATGGGATAACATAAAGAGATCAAACTTAAGAGTCATTGGGATACAGGAAGGTATAGAGGTCCAATCCAAAGGAATGAGCAATGTATTCAATGAAATAATATGAGAAAACTTCCCAGACTTGAAGAATGAGACAGAATCCCAAATCCTAGAAGCCTACAGGACACCGAATGTGCAAAATCATAAGAGATCCACACCTAGACACATTATAATGAAGATGCCCAGCATACAGAATAAGGAGAGAATTTTAAAAGCTACAAGAGAAAGGAAGCAGATTACATTTAGGGGTAAACCAATCAGGATAACAGCTGATCTTTCAACACAGACTCTGAAAGCTAGAAGATCCTGGAATAACATATTTCAAACACTGAAAGAAAATGGGTTCCAACCAAGAATCGTGTATCCAGCAAAATTAAGCTTCAGGATGGAAGATGAAATTAAAACCTTCCACGATAAACAAAAGTTAAAAGAATTTGCAGCTAGAAAACCATCTCTTCAAAACATCCTTGGCAAAACATTTCAGGAAGAGGAAATGGAAAACAACAATGAAAATCAACAGTGGGAGGTAGGATAGTAAAGGGGGGAAATAATCAAAGAGGAAAACAAAGCATGTTTAGTAACATAAATAAACAAAAATGTCTGGAAGAACAAACCATATCTCAATAATAACCCTAAATGTTAATGGCTTAAATTCACCAATTAAGAGACACAGGCTAGTAGAATGGATCACAAAACATGACCCAACAATATGCTGCCTACAGGAGACGCATTTGATAGGAAAAGATATACATAGACTGAAGGTGAAAGGTTGGGAAAAATCATATCACTCATATGGACTTTGGAAACAAGCAGGAGTGTCCATACTCATATCAAATAAAATAGATTTCAAGCCAAAGTTAATCAAAAGGGATACAGAGGGACACTACATACTGCTCAAGAGAACCATACACCAACAAGACATAACAATCATAAATATATATGCCCCAAACAATGGTGCAGCTATGTTCATCAAGCAAACTCTTCTCAAGTTCAAGAGTCTAATAGACCACCATACAATAATCATGGGAGACTTCAACACACCTCTCTCACCACTGGACAGATCTTCCAAACAAAAGTTGAATAAGGAAACTATAGAACTCAATAACACAATTAATAACCTAGACTTAATTGACATATATAGAATATACCACCCAACATCAAGCAGTTACACATTTTTCTCAGCAGCACATGGATCCTTCTCAAAAATAGATCATATATTATGTCACAGGGCAACTCTTAGACAATATAAAGGAGTAGAGATAATACCATGCATCTTATCTGATCATAATGTAATGAAACTGAAAATGAATGATAAAAGAAGGAAGGAAAAATCATGCATCACTTGGAGAATGAACAATAGGTTACTGAATGATCAATGGGTTTTAGAAGACATCAAGGAGGAAATTAAAAAATTCTTAGAGATAAATGAAAACACAGACACAACATATCGGAATCTATGGGACACATTGAAAGCAGTTCTAAGAGGAAAATTCATTGCTTGGAGTTCATTCCTTAAAAAAAGAAAAAACCAACAAATAAATGATCTCATAATTCATCTCAAAATCCTAGAAAAAGAAGAGCAAAACAACAGCAAAAGAAGTAGAAGGCAAGAAATAATTAAAATCAGAGCTGAAATTAATGAAATCGAAACAAAAGAAACAATTGAAAAAATTGACAAAACTAAAAGTTGGTTCTTTGAAAAAATAAATACAACCGACAGACCCTTAGCCATGCTAACAAAGAGAAGAAGAGAGAGAACTCAAATTACTAGCATACGGGATGAAAAAGGCAACATCACAATAGACACTTCAGAAATACAGAAGATAATCAGAAATTATTTTGAATCCTTATACTCCAATAAAATAGAAGATAGTGAAGGCATCAATAAATTTCTTAAGTCATATGATCTGCCTAGATTGAGTCAGGAGGATATAGACAACCTAAACAGACCAATATCAATTGAAGAAATAGAAGAAACCATCAAAAGACTACCAACTAAGAAAAGCCCAGGACCGGATGGGTATACAGCAGAGTTTTACAAAACCTTTAAAGAGGAACTAATACCAATACTTTTCAAGCAATTTCAGGAAATAGAAAAAGAGGGAGAACTTCCAAATTCATTCTACGAGGCCAACATCATCCTGATTCCTAAACCAGACAAAGACACTTCAAAGAAAGAAAACTACAGACCAATATCTCTAATGAACCTAGATGCAAAAATCCTCAATAAAATTCTGGTGAATCGGATACAAAAACATATCAAAAAAATTGTGCATCATGATCAAGTAGGATTCATCCCTGGGATGCAAGGCTGGTTCAATATACAGAAATCAATAAATGTTATTCACCACATCAATAGACTTAAAATTAAGAACCATATGATCATCTCAATAGATGCAGAAAAAGCATTCGACAAAGTACAGCATCCCTTATGTTCAAAACTCTAGAAAAACTAGGGATAACAGGAACATACCTCAACATTGTAAGAGCAATCTATGCTAAGCCTCAGGCTAGCATCATTCTGAATGGAGAAAAATTGAAGGCATTCCCTCTAAAATCTGGAACAAGACAGGGATGCCCTCTCTCACCACTTCTGTTCAACATAGTTCTTGAAACACTGGCCAGAGCAATTAGGCAGACGAAAGAAATTAAAGGCATAAAAATAGGAAAAGAAGAACTTAAATTATCACTATTTGCAGATGACATAATTCTATACCTAGCAGACCCAAAAGGGTCTACAAAGAAACTATTAGACCTAATAAATGAATTTTGCAAAGTGGCAGGATATAAAATCAACACGCATAAATCAAAGGCATTCCTGTATATCAGCGACAAATCCTCTGAAATGGAAATGAGGAAAAACACTCCATTCACAATATCCTCAAAAAAAAATAAATAAATAAAATACTTGGGAATCAACCTAACAAAAGAGGTGAAAGACTTATAGAATGAAAACTACAGAACCCTAAAGAGAGAAATAGAAGAAGATCTTAGAAGATGGAAAAATATACCCTGTTCATGGATAGGCAGAACTAACATCATCAAAATGGCGATATTACCCAAAGTTCTCTATAGGTTTAATGCAATGCCAATCAAAATCCCAACGGCATTTCATGTAGAAATAGATAAAGCAATCATGAAATTCATATAGAAAAACAAAAGACCCAGAATAGCAAAAACAATGCTAAGCAGGAAGCGTGAATCAGGCGGTATAGCAATACCAGACTTCAAACTATACTACAGAGCAATAGTAACAAAAACAGCATGGTACTGGTATCAAAACAGGCGGGTGGACCAATGGTACAGAATAGAGGACACAGAAACCAATCCACAAAACTACAACTATCTTATATTTGATAAAGGGGCTAAAAGCATGCAATGGAGGAAGGATAGCATCTTCAACAAATGGTGCTGGGAAAACTGGAAATCCATATGCATCAAAATGAAACTGAATCCCTTTCTCTCGCCATGCACAAAAGTTAACTCAAAATGGATCAAGGAGCTTGATATCAAATCAGAGACACAGCGTCTGATAGAAGAAAAAGTTGGCTACGATCTACATACTGTGGGATCGGGCCCCAAATTCCTCAATAAGACACCCATAGCACAAGAGTTAATTACTAGAATCAACAAATGGGACTTACTCAAACTAAAAAGTTTTTCCTCAGCAAAAGAAACAATAAGAGAGGTAAATAGGGAGCCTACGTCCTGGGAACAAATATTTACTCCTCACACTTCAGATAGACCCCTAATATCCAGAGTATACAAAGAACTCAAAAAATTAGACAATAAGATAACAAATAACCCAATCAACAAATGGGCCAAGGACCTGAACAGACACTTCTCAGAGGAGGACATACTATCAATCAACAAGCACATGAAAAAATGCTCAGCATCGCTAGCAGTCAGAGAAATGCAAATCAAAACCACCCTAAGATACCATCTCCCTCCAGAAAGATTGGCAGCCATTAGGAAGTCAAACAACAACAAGTGCTGGCGAGGATGTGGGGAAAAGGGTACACTTGCTCATTGTTGGTGGGACTGCAAATTGGTGCAGCCAATTTGGAAAGCAGTATGGAGATTTCTTGGAAAGCTGGGAATGGAACCACCATTTGACCCAGCTATTCCCCTTCTTGGTCTATTTCCTAAAGACCTAAAAAGAGCATGCTACAGGGACACTGCTACATCGATGTTCATAGCAGCACAATTCACAATAGCAAGACTGTGGAACCAACCTAGATGCCCTTCAATAGATGAATGGATAAAAAAATGTGGCATCTATACACAATGGAGTATTACTCTGCATTAAAAAATGATAAAATCATAGAATTTGGAGGGAAATGGATGGCATTAGAGCAGATTATGCTAAGTGAAGCCAGCCAATCCCTAAAAAACAAATGCCAAATGTCTTCTTTGATATAAGGAGAGTAACTAAGAACAGAGTAAGGACGAAGAGCATGAGAAGAAGATTAACATTAAACAGGGATGAGAGGTAGGAGGGAAAGCGAGAGGGAAGGGAAATTGCATGGAAATGGAAGGAGACCCTCATGGTTATACAAAATTACATACAAGAGGAAGTGAGGGGAAAGGGAAAAATAATACACGGGGGAGAAATGAATTACAGTAGAGGGGGTAGAGAGAGAATAGGGGAGGGGAGGGGAGGGCAGGGGGAATAGTAGAGGATAGGAAAGGCAGCAGAATACAACAGACACTAGTATGGCAATATGTAAATCAATGGAAGTGTAACTGATGTGATTCTGCAATCTGTATACGGGGTAAAAATGGGATTTCATAACCCACTTGAATCAAAATGTGAAATATGATATGTCAAGAACTATGTAATGTTTTGAACAACCAATAATAAAAAAAAGAAAGTATGTAGAAAATTACAACTTTTATTATATCAAATATAGCTTTATTCAAATTTGATTCAGCTATAATTTAACAGGAATGAATGTATTATTATACAAAATGGTGTTTTATGGGTCAAATCTAACCTGATTCTTGCTTTTGTGAACATATCTTTTTTTGACACATCTGTATCATTTCTGCATTGTTTATGGCTACTTTTACACTTTGGTAGAGATGAACAGTTGAGACAAAAACAATAATATGACTAAGCTTAAAATATAGACTTTCCATCCCTGTACAGATAAAGATTGCTAGCTTCTGAAGTAGAACAAAGGAAATAAAACCAAAAAATGAAAGCCAAAGATCTTAAAAAATGTTTATCCTTAGTGTATTATCAGTTTTCCATACTGTAAGAAAATACCTGATACAAGACACACCAGCTAAAATATGTTCATTTAGCTTTCAGTTCTGGAGGCTCAAGCTCCAAACTGCATAATGCTGGCTCAGTAAGATTCTCTTGACCTCAGGATCTCTTGGTGGATAGCAATGATGGGAATGCATATGGGAATAAGAAGGTGAACCCAGACCAGAAAGCCATTTGGACCAGGCATGCTCTCTGAATAACAAGAGGTTATATAAAGAACTGCATTCCAAGAACACACTCCTAAGGCACTCAGGACTTCCCACTAGCCCCATTTCTTAAAATTCTTTGTGATTTAGATACAAGGTATTCCCCAAAAATTCATCTGTGAGACAATGCAAGGATTTTTAGAGATAAAATGATTAGATTACAAGATTTGTGATTTAATCTGTGGATTAATGCACTGTTATGGATGAACTGGGTGGCAACTGTAGGCAGATAGGGTAGGCTTGAAGAAATAAGTCACTGGGGGTGTGTCCTTGGTGAACGGAGCTCTTCATGTTTCCTGTTGTCATATTATGAGCTGTTTTCCTCTTCCATGCCCTTCCGCCATGCTATTCTGCCTCAACTTGGGTCCAGAACAAGGGAGTCAGCTGACCATGGACTGAAATTCTGAAACCATGAACCAAAATCAACCTCTACTAAAAAAGTTCTTGTCTGATCTTTTGGTCATAGCAAAGAGAAAGCTAACTGAAACAACCTCCTAATAGTGTTACCTTGGGAACCGAGCCACCAATCACATAGTCCTTTTTGGGGCACAATTAAAAAACATCCAAACCAAAACATGGGTATGGAATGTTGAATCAAGGTACCAAGATTGACTCTCTGGTTAAATCTAGGTACCAAGAAGCTTCCTGAACTCTTAAACAATTTTTCAAAGAAAAAGTATTTAAATTTACAATAATTTTATTGTTAAAGTATATTTTAGTATGGCTTGGATAAGAAATCTTGGGATCAAGATTTGTTTCTAAAGTAGTACTGTATGGTGACTTGTTAAAATTATCTAAGAATTTGTCCTTATCACATCATTTTTCTTATGAGTCTGCTAAATCATGTATTAGTCTCTCCTAACTAGAATAAATTATTGTAATTTTAATACCCACAATCATTCGATCACATTAATAAAAATAATCAAAACAAAACATTCTTTATACTGAGAATAGTAAAAATAGTACAGTTTAGCTGTACTTTGATCTTGCATGTCTGTAAGGGTTGCTGTGTTGAGACTTACTTGCCAACCAGTGGGACTATAGGAAGGTGGTGAAACTTTTAACTAACGGTAGAAAGTTATGTTATTGGGAGCATTCTCCTGAAGGACATTTTGTGATTTCGGTGCCTTCTGATCTCTGAATTGCCTTTGTGGCCACAGTAAGGTGAGCAATCCCAACCATGATGTACCGCTTCTCCATAGGCCCAGAAGTGATGGGGTCAGCTGACCACAAACTGAAACCTCCAAGACTATGTGCCCAAATAAACTTTACCCCTTTGTAAGTAGATTATCTCCTTTTGTCAGTGATGGAAAGCTGACTAGAGAAAATTGGTACTGTCAGGTGTAGTGTAATCCCAGCGGCTGTATTCCTAGTGGGTCTGGAGGCTGAGGCAGGAGGATCATGAGTTCAAAGCCAGCCTCAGCAATGGCAAGGCACTAAGCAAGTCAGTGAGACTCTGTCTCTAAATAAAATACAAAATAGGGCTGGGGATGTGGCTTAGTGGTCAAGTGCCCCTGAGTTCAATAACAAGCAGAAAGAAAGAAAGAAAGAAAAAGAAAGAAAGAAAGAAAGAAAGAAAGAAAGAAAGAAAGAAAGAAAGAAAGAAAGAAGAAAGAAAGAAAGAAAAGAGCAAGCAAGCTTGTACTGGAAATAGGGTCATTGCTGAGTTCACCTGAGTCAATGTGGAAGAATATTTACAGTTGATTTGTTAGAAGAACTGGGAAAAAATTTAGAAAAGCAGACTAGAGAAAGCCTAGAATGCTGTAAGCAAAATTTAATGGATGATTCTGATGAGAACTCAGAAGACCAGAGGCTAACAGGAACGCAGACAGTAAAAGTGATGCTCATGAGGTTTCAGATGGGAATGAGGACTCCTTTGGGAATTAGACTAGCAGCTATTCTGGTTACACGTTGGCAAGAAAATTAAATGCATTGTGTCCTTTCCCAGACACCTTGTGAGAAGTCCAGATAATGATGATGGACTAGTTTATTTGGTGGAGGAAAGTTCAAAGCTGCACAGCATTTAGGCAACTGCCTTACTAACCATGTTTAGCTAAATTTACTGTGAGGATCAGAAACAGAGTAGAAAATCTTGGAAATCTTGCAATTCTGCCAGAAAGGGAATGAATTTAAAGGTGCTTCCAAGGACAATGCAGTTGCAAAAAAGATTAGTGCCATTAAAAAGAAATTAGGTACTTTGTCCTCACATGATAGGGCAAATGCCTTGAAGAGTTCTCTGGACTTAGCAAGACCCCATTCATCACAGGTTCAAAAGTGTAAATGTGTAAATTTATTTCAAAACGTTTCATTTGAAAAGAGATCCCTGAGTGACCCTGCTTGCACAGGGTCACCTAGGGAATTGTTTCCCAATTATCGATTCCCCATGTTCAGTCATTTTGGCTCAGAGGCTGCCGCAGCCATGGCTCAAGAAGACCTTGGTACACTCACCTTGGCAGCAAACTTGGAATCATTCATGTGATGCTGGTTTTTATAGGCATGAAGAGTGCAAGAATTATGAGATGCAGGAGGCTTCTACCACAATTTCAAAGGAGAGCCTGGAAGTCCAAGTGGCATGTGGCAAGGTCACCATCCTTGCAAGTTCTCTAACAGGTGAGTGTTTGCAGATGTGAGAGTGAAGCCAAAGCTGCAATTTGGATGGCTGGAGGGAAGAAATTGCAGCAGTACAGAAAACCTGTTGAGGAAAGGTAAAGCCCATGTGCAAAACCTCCCCCAGAGTATGGCCTGTAGGAGTCAATCAGTAAGGCCATAGACGTATACTGTCTAGTCCTTGGGAGCTCATATTCTGCTAGATTATGCCCCAGATGCCCATCATGGAGACAGGATTTGATTCTGATGAGTGTCAATCTTGTTTTGGTTCAGTCTTCCTTACCTTACTGTGTATTTGTTACTCCTTTCTATAATAGTAATATGTACTTTGTGCAATTGTATCTTGGAAATATACAACTTGATTTTTTTTTCCAATGGCTGTATTTGCCTTCAGTCTGAGAGGGGACTTTGAACTTGGACTTTTGAATTATGCTGAGATGGTTAAGCTTTGGAGATGGACCAAATTCATTTAGTATTATGAGATGAACATGAACCTTTGAGGACCAAGGATGGTATGCTATGGTTTTGATAAATGTCCCCTAAAGGTCCCCAACCTGTGGTGTTATTGGAAAGTAGTAGAGCTTCAAAGAGGTGAAGTTATATCACTGGGGACCTACCCTTAAAGGAAATGTTGGAACTCCAATCTCTTTCCTTTCTTCTTTGAGTCCTGACGCCATGATATGAACTTCTTTCATCACATGCTTTTGTCATGATATACAGCCTTGTCACTATCCCAAAAGCATCAGGGACATCTGACCATGATTGAAATATCCAAAACTATGAGCAAAATTAGACTTTTCCTCTTTATAAATTGATTATCTCAGAGACTGGTGGTGTAGCTCAATCTTAGAATACTTGACTGACATTTGTAAGTCCGTGGATTTAATCCCCAGCCCTGCAAAAACAATACACAACAAAGGAAAACAACAAAAGAGATGATCAGAGATTAAATGAAAAATTCAGACTGCAAATTGCTATGTTATTGTAATACTGTTTCATAGTTCTACTTTTTATTTGAAAAATTATAATATCTTTCCTGAACTACCAAATTTTGTTGATAGTGGGGTGGTGAGACATAACTCTAAATGAGGGACTGAAAGATATAGAACACAAATCAGGATATAATTGCTACATGAAATCCCCACAAGCATATAAACTCACCCAAAATCTAAATAAAACATAGGAACTAAACATAGGAACTAAAATTACATGATTTTTAAATCTTCTGGAGACTCTCCTTCAAGGTTCTGTGAATGCCCATTCATTTCCTTTTCCAAATACACTCAGCCCTTATCACCAGGACTATGTGATTGACAGGTGGTAGTTCCTGCAGGGAAGGACAATGTGGGCAGTGATGATGACTTGACTTATACTTCATGCAGAAATTGAATAACCTTATGCACCTCATTAGAAGTTTGAATAAACACAAGTTTTAGTTTATTCTGACAACTCAGCAAGAAGCCACATCAGCAAGAATTAAATGGGCCTCTAGGTATGGGGGCATGACAGTAATAGGAAGGTAGTTTTCTTCCTTACATGATAAATATATTTTCTAGATGTTTTTAATACTTAAAAACTACTCCTGAGGAGAACATAATCTGCAACTCTAAATCATTGGCACATAATCTGAAGATTAGAGAATAAAAGGAATTTTAAGTATGTATCAAAGTTTATTGTTAGTTTTATGACAGACTAAATGAAATATAAAAAAGCAACTCTATAGCTGCAGAAAACATAAATGGGTAAATCTGACCTAAACGCCATAGCACAGGGCTATGTGGGTGAAGTAGATCATTCTGACCATCCTAAGTGCTCCATGGGCTTTAAATATTTTATACCTTCCCTATTTGTTAATGTTCCTGGTCAAACTAGGATATAAATTGGAATTCAGCATGCTGGCTGCAGCTATAGCTCAGGAAATCAAGCATGTATTTAATAGACAATGGATAAAACAAGCTAGTTTTTAAACTTGGTTCTCAGTCACCTATTTTTAAACATAATATTTTTTAAACCTTTATGCCTTCATTATTTTGTTGCAAATGAACCCATCATCATTATATAAATTCAAACATGACAGAATATAAACTATATAAAGCCCAAAGTACAAGACCTCTTTGCTTAACCACTCTTTTCTCTTGCCCAGAAAATCAATTAACAATTTGTTATGTGGCATTACAGGTTCTTTATATACATATTTTGCTTTCACAAAATTAGCATTCATTATAACATGAGATTTCCCAAATGAGCTTTTGGTCAAACAGTCACTGTCTAGGAATATTTTGGTCCATAAGGATGGATTTCTACAATAATTCCTGAACCTTCCATCTCGTGCAATAACTTCTGAGAGTGATTAAAGTAGAAAATAAATTACATTATTTAAGTAGTATATAATACCTTGAGTGAAAAAGAGACTTAAAAGATGCCAAGACTATAAAGATATAAAATGAATACCATAAACATTGACATGGTTTATTGTCATGAGCCGTCCATGGGCTGTGTGTGCATTGTGTTGCACATAGTAGACTAATGAAGGGATAAATCTGGCATTGGGAACCTCCCACGGTACCCCCACAGAGATTGAACACCTGATACAAGTAAACTTCCCCTTCAACCTCTGCCAGAAATCCCACACTGCACCTGAGACAGGAAGGTGTGACCTGCCAAGATGTCAATCAACCTGCTGACTGCAAGACACCATAAAGCAAGACTTTGCCCTTAAAATTTATCCCTGCCTTTAATGTTCCCCAATATAAATAAAGCAAGCACAGGCTCCATTTTTCCAGAGTATAGAAGCTTGATCTGTATGATAGGTTTGCCCATCCTGCCCCTACTTATGAAAATATTTTCTGTGTCCTGTGGTTATTTCACCATTCTATTTTTCTTACCTTTTATTTTGTAGCTAGCCCATTCTACCAAGCAGAACTCCATTCCCACTGCCTGCACGGGACATGGGTGGGAGTTTATCTTTGTCAGTTTAAGCATTATATATATGTATGTATACATACATAATGTTTATATGTAATATGTATATATGTATACATATATAATTCTATTTTTTAATTATGTGTTCTTTATATGTGTAAATATATATGTACAACTAAGTGTGTGTGTATGAGCATATGCCTAAACAAATCTATGTTTATGTGTAAATATGCAACTAAATGTGTGTGTGTGTGTGTGTGTGTGTATATATATATATATATATATATATATATATATATATATACTTTTAATTGTATATTTATGCATTCATATTCAATACATAGAGGAGACAGTTTGGCAGATGCCTGTAAACTTGACCATACCCTTACTATTTGACTCAGAAAAAACATTCAAGTCAAATAAAAACTCTAGTTCACATCAAAACATGTATGCAAATGTTTGTATCAGCTTTATTCATTCTAATTGCCAAAAACTGGAAATAGCACAAATGTCCTTTAGCTAGGGAAGATATATTCACAATGTAATACATTCACTAATAGAAAGAAACACACTACTGACAAACCCATCATCGTGGGTGATTTCAAATGTATCATGTTCTGTGAAAGAAGCCATACTTACAGAGCTACATTGTTTGGTCCCACTTATGTGATGTCTTGGAAAAAAATTATATGAATCAAAAACAGATTAAGGTTGGAGATAGATTTGACTCTACCTTCTTAATTTAAAATGGAAAATTTCTGCCAGGTTAGATATATACATAAAGCAATTCTATTATAAATTTTGCTTTGGATATTGATAGTTTTCACTTAAATGTTTATAGAGTTTTCTATATTAGGCCCCCAAATCTATCTTTTTTTCAGATTTTATTTTGAATTAATTTTTGACATATATCCAAATTTCAGAATACTACAGAAAGTCCGTGTATATACTTCATTCAGTTTCTTCTAGTGCTATTTATTTGAAAAACTTTGATCCAATTGCAGTGTAGAATTTAACATTGATATAAAACCATAAAGTACATAAATTATTCAAATTTAATCAAATTTAACCCATTTACTTCTTTTGTTCTTTCTGGATCTAACACAGGACCCCAGAGTACATTAAATATTGTGTTTCTAGTCTCCTCCAATTTGTTATAGGTCCTCATTCTTGGCCTGTCTTTTAAGACATTGACACTTTTTATGAGCAATAGACACTTATTTTATCGACTGTCCTTCAATTTAAATTTCTCTGATGTTTTCTCCTAATTGGACTGAGGATAAACCATAAAATTGATGTTTAGAGCATCTGTTACTATTTGTATTCTATTTTGGTTTTCCCCACATCCTATTTTAATGGATTGATTGATTGATTGTTTGATGTTTGGAATTACTACACCACAGAGCTAAAAAAGGTAAATGAGAAATTCCCAAGGATGAACCACAACAGATTTCTATTCTTCCCCATACCTTTGGTAAGTTTCCATAGTCCTAAAATAGTGTGTATTGAATTTTTTCATTTTATTTTATAATTGCTTGTTTGGTAGGGTTTTTTTTTAAAGCTCCTCTTTATGACATTCCAAAAGTCGAGTTTCTGTGAGTGCCTTAAAATATTCTTACTAGATTTAGTTTTTAACAGTCTGATTTGATTTATCTAGATGTGATTTTCTTTCTATTTCTTCTACTTGAATTTTTTTTTTAAAGAGAGAGAGAGAGAGAGAGAGAGAGAGAGAGAGAGAGAGAGAATTTTTAATGTTTATTTTTTAGTTCTCGGCGGACACAACATCTTTGTTGGTATGTGGTGCTGAGGATCGAACCCGGGCCGCACGCATGCCAGGGGAGCGCGCTACCTCTTGAGCCACATCCCCAGCCCCCTTCTACTTGAATTTTGGTGAGCTTTTGGGATATGCATGTCAACGTCCTTTGACAATTTTGGAACATTTTTGGCCATTACATTTTAATACAATTTTCTCTTCCATCGTTTCTTGATCTCTTTCCTTCAGAACTTAAATTATAAGCATGGTCAACCACATGATGTTGTAACACATATGTAACCCTTACCTAACATATATAACATATAAAACCCTAATCCTAACCCCTGGTTTATCAGCATACCAATAGGGCTCCAGTATAATAACAATGGATTACTGCTAACAGAACTTCTCTAAATTCTTATAAATTCTATCAAAGAAGAATTTTGTAGAAAGGCCTAAAGGCAGCAAGACTCCAGCTGAAATGAAGCTTCTGACATTGAAAACTGCATTAAAAGGTGAACAAACACTTGACTCCAGCTAAATTAACATGAAACCTCACACTAAATGCTGATAGTCCTTGGTGAATAAAAAAGAAGTCGATAAATAAATTTGTAGCAAATTTTTCATCAGAAGCCATATGAGTAAATAAGAGAGTAAAATATTTTAAGTGTTGAAGGAGGAAATCACCAGGTGGAATTCTACATCTAATGAAATTATCCCATGACATTAGGGAGAAACAGATAAAAACAGAGGAAACGTCTTACAATAGTGCTGTTCTGCAAGATGTGGTTAGAAGGAGTCCTTTAAGAAGAAGGAAAATCACAAAGGTCAGACCATCAGATAACTGTAGGAAAAGGGAAGAGTTTCAAAGAAAGAATAAATGAAGATAAAATAAAATCTTTCATTTCTCTAATTCTCTATTCACCTAAAAGATATTAATTTAAAATAAAAAAAGAATAAAAGAATATTAGATTATTATAGTAATTATAATTATAGAAATAAGTGGCACTAATGTAACAAGGGTAAGGTAGAGGAACCAGAAATATTGTTATAGGTGAGCTGTGTTAGATGTGAAGTTGCCTAGTATTATATATGGTAGATTTGGATTAATATATATTGCAAATTCTATGGAAACCACTAAAAATTTAACAAAAAATTAAAACTGATTACAAATAAAAGATAAATATCCATCATATGTACTTCTCCATTGAAATTAGATAGAAAGGTAATGGGACTAAACTATGGAACCAACCTAAATGCCATTCAATAGATGAATGGATAAAAAAACTGAGGCATAGATACACAATGGAATATTACTCAGCAACAAATGAGAATAAAATCATGGCATTTGCAGGTAAATGGATGGAGTTAGAGAAGATAATGCTAAGTGAAGTTAACCTATACCACATAACCAAATGCTGAATGTTCTCTTTGATATAAGGAAGCTGATTCATAGTGGGATAGGGAATGGGAGCATAGGAGGAATAGACGAACTCCAGATGGGCAGAGTGGTAGGAAGGGAAGGGAGGGAGCATGGGGTTAGAAATTATGATGGAATATGATGATCATTATTATAAAAAAATTTAAAAATAAAAGTGGGGTAAATTACAGGAGAAATAATTAAAGAGAACTTTCTAGAAGAGATGAGCTATGTTAGTCTAAAAGTAGGGATATGAGCTAATGGAGTGCATCAAATGGGGCACATTAGGTGCAGGAATGGCTTTAGTGTGGGGGAGTTGCTTAAAAATAGGTTGGTTTGTATTAATTAGTATCCAAGGCCAGGTCAGACAATGGACAAGAAGATTCTTAAGTTGCTCTGGGTATGTGATTCTAATTGTGTAAACCTGTCTTTTTGTGGCAAGCATCAAACACCTGATTTTTATGGTTGTACATGATGTGGAGTTTCATTGGCCATATTCATATATGAATAAACAAATAAAAATCAATTTTTAAAATTCTGCTAATTAAAAAAAACAGACCTGAAAAAAAGAAAGGTAATGGGAAAATATCAAAGAATAAGCGCAACAAATGAAGGTTATAAATGTGGCATATATTAAACCAACTATTTAAAAGTGCTTTAATGTTAATGGTCATAATATAGCAGCTTAAGGAGAGTTTGTTGAAATATACATAGGATCCAACTGGAAATATAGACTCAGGGAACTTCAAGGTACAGGAATAGAGAAAGATATACTGTGAAAACATTAAAGAAATTTGAGTAACTTTATTAATTTAGGCAAATAAGACTTCAAAACAAGAAAATTTCCAGAGAAAAAACAGCAGTGCACAACCATAAATGAGTCAATTCTCCAATAAGGGCTACATCAATATGTACCAGACATCAAGTTGTCAAAATGTGTGAGGCAAAAAACACAAAATATAAGGAAAAATAGACGATCACACCATCCAATGTGAAAATTTCAATACTTAGGTTTCAGTTTTGATAGATAAAGCAGACAAACAACATTTAAGTATATAAATGAACTGTAAAACACTCTTACCCAACTGGATCGTATTGACATTTATATACTATTGCCTTGGAACACTAACAAAAGAAACATTTTTCTCCATCTTGCATAGAACATTCACTCAAGACAGACATAATTCTGAACCACAAAATAAACATGACACATTTAAAAAATAGAAATTGTCCAAAATATGTTTTCAGACCAATGAAATCTAGAAACATAGTTTGCAACAGGTCCAAACACTTGGAGAATTTGCAACATACCTAAATAAGTCAAAAAAGTCTCAAGAGAAATTTAAAAATACGTTGAGGAAAATTAAAAAAAAAGAAAATACAATTTGTCAAAATTCATTTGACACTGTGAAAACAGTGTTTTGAGGGAAATTTATAGCATTAAATGCATATGCAGAAAAGATGAAAGATCTAAAGCCAATAATTTTTATTTCCATACTAGGAAACTAGAAAAGAAGAGCAATTTCTATTTAGAGCAAGTAGAAGAAAATAAATGATAACAATTAAAGCAGAGATCAATAAAAATGAAAAGAGGACAACAATAGAGAAAAATCAATAAACCTAAAAACTATTTGTTTAAAAAAGACCAAGAAAGAAGTTGTTTTGTTTCTAGCTAGGTTAACCAAAAGGAAAAGAGAAACGACACAAGCAAAAAAATAGCAAAATGTGAGAGATTTTATCAATACTTATCCTATAAAAGTTAAAATGTTGATAAAGGTCTACTATAAACAAATCTATCAAACCACAATTTGACAACTTACATGCTATTGACCAATTGCTTAAAAAACACAAATTATCAAAATTTACTTGAGGAGGAATGAATCTTCTGAATATTCTTAGTAAAATACATTGAATCAATAACTTTCAGCTTTTGAAAAATAAAAGCAAAACACAATTTTAATAACCTACCTAAGGTAAAGACAAACATCCCACAAAATAAAACCCCATGCTCAAAGAGTTTCACTATTGAATCTACCAAATATTTAAGAGAAAATTGACAAAAATTCTCCACAATCTCATCCAGAAAATAAAAGTGAATGAATACTCTCTAACTCTTTCTATCTAATATTCCTCATATAAGAATTAAAAGAAAAACTATAGAACAACATCTTCCATGAAGTTAGGCACAACATCTTTCAGTGAAATATTAGCAAATTTAATTCAATAATACATGAAATAATTATATACCACAACAAATGAAGTTTTATTCCACTTATGTAAGTCCAGTTAAACACTAGAAAATTATCTACAGAAGATTCACAGTGAAAATGAGAAGGGGATTAAAGCAGATTATTTTTTAAAAATCTATGAGATATAAAGGAAGGCAATAAAGAAGAAAATGAGAACAAATAAGCCACAGATATAAAGCAAACGATGAGCAGAATGGGAATGTTGCACTTGCCTAAAAGAAAAGCAATAGAAAGCCCTTCCCTGTATTAATAACTTTAAATATAAATGGTTTATCCAAAGTCACAAGACATAAATTAGATGAATGAGTTAAAAAATATGATCTGACCATAAGTAGTTCACAAGAGACTCATCGTAGATTCAGGGGAACACATAGAATAAAATTTTAAGGAAGGAAAAAGATATTGCATGCCAGTAATAAACAAGGGTGACTACTGTAATATCAGATAAAATGGACTTTAAATTAAGTCCTATTGAAAAGAAGGGCATTATATAGAAAAGATCAACTCACCAAGAAGATGTGAAGTTATGTATGCATTAAACATCAGAATTCCTAGATGCATGGAGCAAATATTTGAAGAATTGAAGGGACATGTAGTTTTACAAAAATAGTAGGAGGCTTCAATGTATCATGTTCAATAATTGAATAAACAGACAAAAGATCAGTAAGAAGCAGGACCTTGAATAATTTTATGGACCCATTAAAACTCACATATACAGAACACGGTAGCTAACAGCAGGAGGATGCTCATTTTTCTCAAATGCACAAGAAAACAATGTAATGATCTAAGATAAAATTCTGCTTCCTTTGCCACATATATGCATATATGAATACACATTCCCTTGTTCATGAATGTTTTGCATCAAAATTTTATCTTTAAGGTATTTTAATTTCATACCATTTATAAGATGTCTAATACTTTTGAGGAAAAAATATTGTCCTCATAAATTGCATCTTTCCTTTACCATTATCCTTGTATTTCAAAAGGTTAAATGTATTATTTATAAAAATAAATAATTGAGCAAGAAGATAAAAAACCCAGCTCTTAGCTTCCCCTCTGTGAAGGGAAAGAATAGAAATACATGTATAGCACCCAACATTTCAGAATACAAGATCCAGGGTCTGACTCCACTGCTGTCACTCCTGGAGCTTGGATGGCCTATATTATGAACTTATAAAGTTAATAATTTATTAATGTACCTACTTGTATGTATTTTATATATAATATATATATATATATATATTATATATATACCTGTATACATATATATATATATACCTGTATACACTATATATTATAGAATATTATATATGATAGTATATTTACACTATATTCCTTCAAGCACATTATGATTTGAAACTGCATTATTTAAGCATAAAGTTGAGCTATGGAACTTTTTATTTAAATGAACATAAAAATTCTGAGAGGGGATTAGCAAGATGTTCACATATGAAGCTCTGAACCATTCTTCTCTCCACATACTCACCAAGTCATCAGCAATTCAGGGACAAATTTTCTTTAAAAGAAATCCATAAACTAAGTGAAAATCTCTTGTATTCCAGGTAACTCAGACTCACTGAAAGCAGTAGGGAGATTTTGGACACATCCACATCAGGATCTCTCTTCCCAGCACAGTGCTATATGATCAGGAGACCTCCAATTTCCAGCTTGTTTCAGGAGATGGAAGAGGATGGTCCATACATACCACATCCCAACTCTCCTGAGGGGGCTTTCCAGAAGATTGACCTCTGTCCTACCAGGTTTGGAACTTCTACCAGTCCACCAAAGTCCGGAAAGAATGGAGATGGTTGCCTGGGCTCGTAGACTCTGAAGACCAAAAGGTGCCTACTTTGTCTAATCACAGAGAATCAAGGGAAGTTAAGAATTAGGCAAAGATATTTCAAACAAATGTAAAATATAAATCCCAGACAACAACCCACATGAATAGGAGTGAAAGATCTGGACTTACCTGAACATTTCACATATCTGGAGACAGAAGTGGACATACAAAGCCAAGAGTACAAAATTCACTTAGTAAAAATGAATTTAGAAACCTACACCAAAGCATGATATCATCAAATTATTAAAAGTCAAAGAAATACGAAGAGAGGAATTTCTAAGTAGCCAAAGAGACTGGTCACATACAAAAGAACTCTTCCACAAGACCGTCAACCGAGTTTTCTGCAGAAACCTTACAGGCCAAAACGGAATGGGATGATGTATTCAAAGTGCCATAAGAAAAATAAGTAAACAAATAAGCTGCAAACCAAGAATATTATGCCCAGAATAACTGTTGTTCAATAATAAAGGAAAGATTTTTACGTTCACAGATGAGCAAAAACAGTGGAGTTCATCACAACTAGATCTGTTTCTTAAAAATGCTCAAAGAATTTCTTCAAGTTTAAAAAGGTGCTAAACATAAACATAATAAAAACAGACAACTCCTTAGTTAAGGAAAGTACAGAGACAAATACAGGTACTATATTGCTGTGATGGTGAATAAATCACTTCTGATTCAAATATAAAGTTACAACAAAACTATTAAAATAACTAAAATAAAAATATGATTAAAGATACATACTATGTAAATTGTGATAACATAAAATGGGAGGTAAGTGGAAAATGTTTCTACATAATTTAACTTATGGTATTATCAACTAAGACTGTTACTATAGCATGCCTTATACAAGTACAGAGATAACCACACAAAAACCTATAGAACCTACACAAAAGATAACAGAAAACAATTAAAGCACACACAAAAAAAATCAACAAAACACAAAGGAAGATACAAGATCAGGAAAAAAGAAATTGAACAAAAAGCCATAAAACTAAAAGAAATCCACTAGCAAAATGGCAATAGTAAATCTGCCCTATAGTTAATTACTTTAAAACTATATGGATAAAGTTCCCCAATCAAAAGACAAAAAGTAGGTTGCATAGATTTAAAAATGATTAGATTGTATGCCACTTGCAAGAAAATAGCTAGAGGTTAAGAAACATGTAGGCTAAAAATAAAGCAGTAGAGAAAGATATTCCATGCAAATGAGGTGCAAAATGAGTGTGTGGGGGCATATTTATATCAGAAAAAAAGAGAGTTTAAGTAAAAATTCCTCATAAGAAACAAAGAAGAATTTTACATTATAATTAGCATTTTAACCCATTATCATTATGATAAAGGGTTAACAAACCAGGAAAATATAACAATTAAATACACACACATACACAAAAATACACATATATGCACTCAACACCAGAACATCCAAATGTACAAATCAAACATTGACTGAACTGAAAGGATAAGTAGACATCGATACTATAATAATAGTGGGTTTCAAAATATTCCTCTTTTAATACCAAATTTAACATTCAGAGTGAAGGATAATAAGAAAACAATTTCAACAACACTATAGACCAAATGGACTGAGGAAACAACCTACAGAGTAAAGAGACAACCTGTGGAATGTGTCTTCAAATCATACATCTTATAAAGGGTTGGTGTGATTTGGATAAGTATACCCCCTAAAGTCCATGTGTTAAATCTTGGTTGCCAATCTGTGGTGCTGGTAGGAGGTGATGGAATCTTTAAGAGGTGGAGCCTAGTGGGAGGACTTTAGGTCACTGGCAATATGACCTTGAAGGGTATATTGAGAATTAACCCCATTCTATTTCTCTCTCTCTTCTTCCTGAACACCTTAAGGTGGGAAGCTTCCTCCATAATATGTGGCAACCGTGATGTACTACTTCTTCACAAGCTCAAAGGAAATAGGTCTAATTGACCATGGATTCTGAAACCTTATACCATAATAAACATTTCCTCCTTGATTATGTTTATAATTGCTATGTTAGAGTTCTTTTCACCTGATTCATCCTCTCTATCACATTTGGTTGCTTCTATACTCTTATTGTTCATCTTGTTATGGGTAAATTTTCCTATTTTTTAACATTCTAATAAGTTTTAATTGGTTATTGTTCGTTTTGTGTATTGTATTTTTATGTGGCAAGTTTAATCTTTCTTTAAAGAATGTGAAAGTTTGTTTTGATACACAAGTAATTTGTAGAATATAGCTTGATGATTTTCAGATTTCTTTTTAAAACTTTTTAGGGTGGGTCTGGACTAAGGTGACTCTAAGCATAGATTGATCTCATTGCTGAGACATGATCCTCCTGATTTCTATACTGAATGCCCTGAGTGTCCAGTGAGTCATCTCCACTATAGCAGTTTGTAGCCTGAACATCTATCTATGGGTGAGTTCTGGAAATTGTCTTATAACACAAGAGAATATCTTTATTTTGCCCAGAGTTTTTTTCCACACATGCACAAATTGATATTCAGTAATACAGTGACACTGTAAGTATTTTTCTGGACCATTTTTTTTCATAACTTCCTTCTGTCTAATACTCTATCCTGAAATTTTCAGCTACCAGATTCCCATCAAAATGCAACTTTTCTCCTGAATTCAGCAAAACTTCCCTGGTCTGCTCTATATTGTGACTGTGAAAGTGTCTGTGCAAAAGTTCAGGCATCTTATAAGAATCTTCATTAATTTAATTTTATCAGGATCACAGACCTGTACTGCCTGTTGTCAAATGTGCAATATCAGTCTTTTCCCATAAGTTCCCAGTGCTTTTTCTGGTGGTTGATCCTGGAAAGCAAAATTTAATACCAGTTACTTCAACATGACTGTGATTTTACACATATCCTGGCATGTTTATTACAATCAGAGAAGCAGTCTCCTGAGTCTCTTTGCTTTCATCCTAGATATAGAAATCAGGTTTAAGTATTTCTTAAGCTCTTAAAACCATAAAAACTTCTATCAAATTATAAATTAAATGGTTATGTCAATGTGCTGTAAGAATGGGTATTTTGCATGTCTCTCAGAGAGTAAGATTAATCCTCTTCTCCCCCATATGCCAAGACATTTATAAGACTTAGGGCATGAGATAGTGATTAATATATATAATTGAACAAATAAGAAAATAACTATGGACCTCAGTGCTCAGGAAGTTTAAAACACATTGCAGTCTCCTAAATAGCAATAACAAAGAATCACATTCTTTCATAGATTCGTTGTTGCATGCCCACATTAAAGCAAAATTGAATTTGGAGAAGTCAATATTCAGTTAGGTCTCAGACAATTCCCCATGAAAACATCAGAGATATTACAAGATAATATGCACAATATTATAAGACACAAACAATTATGTGCCTAGGAACATACTTTGACATGTACTTTGTCATTCCTAGGTTGACATTCACATCAGTGTCTTTAGAATGTATTCTAGGTGAATGTACTATTCATCTTATACAGAAGAAGTTTATTAAAATTATTCTATACTAATATGTAATTTTAGAAAATGATATTCCCAACTTTTTTTGTTTAAGGCCCTCAAAATTACTTAAGAGGACATGGGCCAAGACTTTCCTCTATGAAAAAGGTGATGCTGGGCTGGGAAATTAAACAAAATGTCTACACAGACACAATCACTCGTTTGCAATGATTTCAGACTTACAAATGACTGCCACAATGTCTTGTTTTTCTGGAGTATCCTTGCAATATCCGAAACCTTCTTATGCATTCCTGTGGATTATTTTGGGCAATTTGGCTATATTCTAAGGAGAAATAATTTAAATGGAAATAAGAATAGTTATAAAAATAGAGAATATGCATCATAAGGAAACTAGGTGAAGTAAAGTAGCTATTTGCCTCTAAAATATTTTCTCTTTTGTATTTTATTCTTTTTGTATAAATTATCTTTCACATGTCAAGTGACAGTGAGTTAACAGTATTTTAATTATACTTTAATTGGATGAGTATAGTTCTTAGGGCAAGTTAATTAACTCCTTTTTTATAAGCCCCTCTTTCAGTGGTTCTCAGAGGATGTCAAAAAGATAATTAAGCATTCTTTAAGGCATTTTTGCCATCTTTGTTACTCCTGATTGCTCACAAGGTAAGAGAAAATAATTGACTTCTTTTCAAGTTAGCAGAATGTTTTTTAAAAACCTTTGTTATTTTTGAGTATGATAACATCGATTACTACAACAATAATGTTTTTCAGAGACAAATTGGAGTTAGAAGAAACACAGATGCCCTCTGTTGCATTTTACTATATTTCAGCCTGTCAATAAGCCTTCATACATGAAATTGTTTCCATACCACTCACATTTCAGAACTCCCAAGTTCAAGTACAGTAGTGGTTTACTCTAAGTTTTACGTTAATAAATTTATCGAAAATCGGTTTAGTCTGAGCCTCAGAAATATATAATAAAGGGCTGGGGATGTGGCTCAAGCGGTAGCGGGCTCGCCTGGCATGCGTGCGGCCCGGGTTCGATCCTCAGCACCACATACCAACAAAGATGTTGTGTCCGCCGAGAACTAAAAAATAAATGTTAAAAATTCTCTCTCTCTCTCTCTCTCTCTCTCTCTCTCTCTCTCTCTCTCTCTCTCTCTCTCCCCCCCCTCACTCTCTCTTTAAAAAAAAAAAAAGAAATATATAATAAAAAAAGTCCTCATATTTTTACTTTAAATTACATATAAGCTATATTTAATTGTAAAACTGTTGGTCCATTTATAGTAATACAAGATCTTGCTTCAAATGATTGTTTTGGCTGATTGCATTCAAATGCCAGCATATTTAGAAGAAACATTTTATTAATCAGGAACCATAAAAACATCTAGATAAGGTAGAATGTGTGCCCTTAGCTGTCCCCAAATCAAAACAAAAGCAGACTTAAATTCCCTATTTTCTTATTTAACCAGGCAATCCCTATACTTGAGTGCATAAAGGCATTCATCTAACAGATGCTCTCTTTATCCCTCTCTGGGGAATTTTTATCAAGTGACATGTGGAAGGAAACTCTGCATCAACCTTTAAAATATGCATGTTTTTAACCCAAAGAAGAGATATAAGGCAGATGCTAGAGCACCACTCCCACAAAGGCTGTTCCAGCTACCTGCACTCACACCTGGTGGGGACATCTACGGCTTAACATCTCATGCTTTTGCTCAGCTGCCCCTCTTTCTGGAAGGCCTTTTAAAATCTCTGGACCTCATCAGATCTACCTGACAAGGATGTTCATCCTTCGAGGTGGAGCTCAAGCTCACTTCATTCATTAATTCTACCTGAACATTCTGCAACCAAGGTCCAAAAGGCACAGACTGTTCTCCCCATCCACCCCCAACCCCCTCCCCCCAAGAACTATTTATTCATACAAATTCATATATTTTCTATGTGTATAAACATAAATGTCAGGCAAAAATATTAAGTTCCGCTTATCACTACACTTTTTGGTAGTCATATTACTCAGAAAGGGAGAGTAGGCATTCTGGGATTGTGCCAATTTAGTTTTATTTGTTTTTACTAATTGTGATAAGAATCCTGAATAGAGATCTACTTCCTTAACACATCTTTTTAAATTTAAATATGACAGCAGAATGCATTACAATTCTTATTACACTTATTACACAATTTTTCATATCTTTGGTTGTATACAAAATATATTCACACCAATTCATGTCTTTATACCTGTTCTTTGGATAATAATGATCATCACATTCCACCTTCATTTCTGATCCCATGCCCCTTCCCTTCCCCTCCAACCCCTCTGCCCTATCTAGAGTTTATTCCTCTCATGCTCCCTCTCCCTATCCCACTATGAATCAGCCTCTTTACATCAAAGAAAACATTCAGCATTTGATTATTTGGGACTGGCGAACTTCACTTAGCATTATCTTCTCTAACTCCATCCATTTACTTGCAAATTTTGTTCTCTTTTATTGCTGAGTAATATTCCATTGTGTATATATGCCACATTTTTTTATCCATTCTTGTATTGAAGGGTATCTAGGTTGGTTCCACAGTTTAGCTATTATAAATTGTGCTGCTATAAACATTGATGTGGCCATGTCCCTGTAGTATGCTGTTTTTAAGTCCTTTGGGTATAGACTGAGGAGAGGGATAGCTGGGTCAAATGGTGGCTCCATTCCAAATTTTCCAAGAAATATCAATACTGTTTTTCATATTGGCTGCACCAGTTTGCAATCCCATGAGCAGTGTATAAGTCTACCTTTTTCCCCACATCCTTGCCAACACTTATTGTTGTTTGTCTTCATAAGAGCTGCCATTCTAACTGGAGTGAGATAAAATCTTAGCATGGTTTTAATTTGCATTTCTATAATTTCTAGCAATGATGAACTTTTTTATATATATTTGTTGATTGATTGTATATTATCATCTCAGAAGTGTCTGTTCAGGTCCTTGACCCATTTATTGATTGGGTTCTACCAATACTCTTTAATTTATTTCAGTAAATAGAAAAATAGGGAGCAATCCAAAACTCTTTCTATGAGGCCAATATCATTCTGACTCCCAAACCAGGCAAAGGCATTAAAAAAAAAGCCTCCAGAGCAATATCTCTAATGAACATAGATGCAAAAATGCTCAATAAAATTCTGACAAATCAAATACAAAAGCATATCAAAAACTTGTGCACCACCATCACCATCCCAGGGATGCAAGGTTGTTCTACATCTGGAAATCAATAAATGTAATTCATCACCTCAATAGACTTAAAGAAAATAAGAATCAATGATCATCTCAATAGGTGCAGAAAAAGGATTTGACAAAATACAGCACCACTTTATGTCCAAAACACTAGAAAAACTTGGGGTAACAGGAAGATATCTCAACATCATAAAGGCTATCTATGCTAAGCCTCAGGCCAACATCATTCTAAATGGAGAAAAATTGAAGGCATTCCCTCTAAAAACTGGAACAAGACAAGGGATGCCCTCTTTGACCACTTCTATTCAACATAGTTTTTGAAACACTGGCCAGAGCAATTAGATAGATGAAAGAAATTAAAGGGATATAAATAGGAAAAGAAGAACTTAACTTGGCGCTATTTGCTGACGATATGATTCTATACCTAGAAGACCCTGAAAGTTTCACAAGAAAACTTCTAGAACTAGTAAATGAATTAGCAGAGTAGCAGGACATAAAATCAACACCCATAAATCAAAGTCTTTTCTGTATATCAGTGATAAATCCTCAGAAATGGAAAGGAGGAAAACTACCCCATTTACAACAGCCTAAAAAATTAAAATACTTGGAAATAAACTTAACAAAAGAGGTGAAAGATCTATATAATGAAAACTACAGAACGCTAAGGAAAGACATTAGAGAAGACCTTAGAAGATGGAAAGATCTCCCTTGTTCTTGGATAGGCAGAATTAATATTGTCAAAATGACCATACTACCAAAAGCACTTTACAGATCTAATGCAATTCCAATCTAAATCCCAATTACATTCCTCATAAAAATAGGAAAAGCAGTCATGAAATTCATCTGGAAAAATAAGAGACCCAGAAGAGCCAAAGCAATCCTTAGCAGGAAGAGTGAAGCAGCTGGCATCACTATACCAGACCTTAAACTATACTACAGAGCAATAGTAACAAAAATAGCATGGTATTGACACTCAAACAGACTGGTAGAACAGTTGTACAAAATAGAGGACATAGAGTAATCTACAAAACTACAATTATCTTACATTAGACAAAGGTGCCAAAAACATGCATTGGAGAAAAGATAGCCTCTTCAACAAATGGTGCTGGGAAAACTGAGATTAAACCTCTATTTCTCACCATGCACAAAACTCAACTCAAAATGTATCAAGGACTTAGGAATAAAACCAGAGACCCTGCATCTAACAGAATAAAAAGCAGGCCCTAATATTCATCATGTGGGATTAGGTCCCAACTTCCTTAATAAGACTCCTTTGGCACAAGAATTAAAATGAGGAATCAATAAATGGGATGGACTCAAATTAAAAAGTTTCTTCTCAGCAAAAGAAACAATCTGTGAGGTGAATAGAGATCCTACATCTTGGGAGCAAATTTTTACCTTTCACACATCAGGTAGAGCACTAATCTCCAGGGTATATAAACAACTCAAAAAATTAAACACCTAAAAAACAAATAACCCAATCAATAAATGGGCCAAGAATCTTAACACATTTTTAAGGACACAATACAGTATTAACTATAGGCACAATGTTGTGCAGCACATCTCTAGAACCTATTTATCTTGCATTCCAGAATCTTTAAAACACTTAACAATAAATCCACTTTTTCATCAAATCCTTCTGGATGAAAACCACCATTCTACTTTCTGACTTTATGAATTTAAATCTTTTATATACCTTATATAAGTAGGATCATCTGTCCTATTACTGGCTTATTTCTCTTACCATAATGCTTTTCAAGTTTCCGTACATTGTTACATATAGAATTTTCTTCATTTGTAAGGCTGAGAAAACATTCATACAAACACACACACCACATTTTCTTCACTCATTAATCTATTGATTGCATATAGATTGCTTTCATGTCTATTCTTATTCATAAGGCTGTAATGATCATGAGAATTCACATACCTTGTTAAGATCTGGATTTCAATTTTTTTGGACATATACCTAAAAGTGGGACTCTTTAGTGGCTCATTTGATAATTCTGTTTTAATATTTGAGAACCCACCATACCACTTCCCCATAGATGCACATTTTACATTCTCACCAAAGTGTGTAAGTGTTCCAATTTCTGGACCAACTTAGTTTAAATTTCAGTTTCATCATTTTCTAAGTTCAATAGACCATAATTTATTTAATTTCAGTCTGCTTCAGTTATCTCCTTTGAAAATTGGTGCTAATAGCAGCTATGTGATAAGGTGATTCTAAACATTAAATTTTAAAAACATCATAAACATTCAACACACCTTAGCTGATAACTGGAGAAATACTGCAGAACCATGTCCTCAGACAAATTCAGAGAGAGAAAAAGATACCCAAGGAGAGAAAATCTTTTGGAAGTTTTGTCAGGTGCTCTGGAAAATTAAACCCAGCTTCAGAGCAAATGGGGGAATGTTACTGGACTAGTTTTCCAAAAAGAAAAGCCATGAGACATGAGACTCTTTTCTGACACCTTATCACACAACACATTTAATGTTTAATTTGATAATTAGTATTTGATAGAGCACTGGGAAAGGAATACCTTCACATACACCACTAGGAACATGAATTGATATAAATACTTTGCTCCATTGTTTGCAAATAAATGTCACTATACTTGAAGATCTGCACACACATTGTCAAGAAATTGCACTTTTAGAATTTAACTCAAAGTAATTAGTCGTGTGTGTGTGTGTGTGTGTGTGTGTACAATTCTAGTCAGTACATGCAATAAAAAAAAGAAAATTATACAAATGTCCAACAATGGGTTAATATGTAAATTTTTCAGGACATGGATTCTTTCTTTCCATGACAGGGAACATTACAAAATCAAATAAAATTATATTATAGAATAATGTAAAATACCATGGAAAGATAAGTTATAAAGTATTTTAACAGAGTCACGTTTTACATTTATTTCATACACATAAATCAGAAAAATTTGAACATTTATTTATTTACCAAGGTCATAAAGTTACACACACCTCAAAGGGGTTTGAATACATCTGTACCAAAAACCATGCTGACAATAGTTATGAGTAGATAGTGTCCTTTAGTTTATATACATTTTTTAAATTTCTATGAGTTTGATGAGGAAAGCAATTGAAGAACACTTGGAATATGACTGTCTTCAGTAATGCTGCACAATTCAGTATCCCAATATTTGTAAAGAAGCTCACACCATTTATCCCCAATCTTTACTAGGGTAGTGATCCTGTTTGTGACAGGGAAAGAATTTCATCTTTCAGAGGAATTTCCTTTGTATTGGTCCTATGTGGTGAAGGAGTTAAGGACTTTGAGAGAGTTAATATTGCAAAACTAGTAACCTCCCCTAGTGAAACCTAGCTAAGGGATGCCAGTCAATTTCTACTGTCACAAATAGAGAGTGTTTCTTTTGAGGAGAAGGGAACTGGAAGAAAAGGGTCAGCTTGGAGACAAGATATTTTTGGCTATCTGGATACTCTGGATTATGATCTATCTCTCTCTCTCTCTCTCTCTCTCTCTCTCTCTCTCTCTCTCTCTCTCAACTTTGCTAACCGTATAGATTAGATAGGAAGGATTCTTGCACATTTGAAGTGGCTCATTTGCCTTGGTTTAATTCATATGACTGTACTCAAAAAACATTGCTTTAAAAGTGTTGAATTTTGAGTACAAACAAAAGAGAATATCAGCCTTTTTTTCCCTAGGAACAAAGAGAAATTCTTCTACTCTAAAAAATCTCACATCTATAAAATTTCAAGTAAATAAGATTCAACATATTCATTTAATGAGTGATAAATTTCACCCTCTGATGTTTATGCAATAGTCTAATCTCTGTTCAACAAAATGAATAAAAACAAGTCACTGAAAAAACTGCATCATAGCAGACTTTTATTAAAAACTCAATATCATATCAATATTAATATAAAAATACAAATGTTTAATATGTTATTACCATATTTATCTATTTTAGCCCAGTGATTTATATGAGATCCATTCTTCTCTGATTATATATCAGTGTACTTAGGGAACATCTTACCAATAGAGAAACTGCCCCACTCTCATACAGAGACTAATGGAAGGTAAAATGTTGGAAAATATTCAGCATTAATTAATTTTATTGTAGTCATTGCCATTGAGGATAAGTCCCTGCATAAAAGAGAATCTTTTCTGAATAAGTTATTTTGAAACTGCAAACTATTGGATGCCACGTATTATGGCCTAGGTATCTGTGTACAAAGAAGCTTATATGTGAGACAATGCAAGAAACTTCAGAGGTGAAATGATTATGTTGTGGGAGCCTTAACCTAATCAGTGTATTAATCCACTCATGGATTAATTGGGTGGTAACTATAGGAAGGTAGGGTGTGGCTGGAAGAGGTAGATCCCTGGGGAAGTGCCTTTGGAGTTTATATTTTGTCTGGGGAACAGAGCTCTCTCTCTGCTTACTATTGCCATGTCCTGAGCTGCTCTTCTCCTCTACCACATTCCACCATGATGTTCTGCCTCACCGTGGGCCCAGAGCTATGGAATTGGCTGACCATGAAATAATCCTCTTTAACTGTGAGTCAAAATAAACTTTTCCTCCTTTATGTTGTACTTGTCATGTCATTTCATCACAGTGAAAAAATGCTTATTAAAACACCAGAAGAAACAGAGGTAAAGAACATAAGGATGTTCTAATTAAAGATTATGGCATGAGGTTCACTGAAATCCAGTATTATCCTCATTTTACAGAGAAAAATAGAGAAATTCGGGGATATAATAATACCTAAGCCCATGCAAATGGAAAGAGACAAAATTTAGATCCTAATTTATTTAACATCAAAATCTTCTTTTAAGATTGTTTTATATCAACCTATTTGCTTTGATCAAAAATAAAATAATCTCTAAATCTCCATTCTCACTTCTGTTCATTTGGTTATTGCTTTAAGTTCATTTTTTTAATGTTTAAGTCCATTTTTTTTCTTTTCTTTACCTTTGATTTAGCAGTTGTATAAAAATTATGACAATCTAAATGCTTTATTTATGTTTAAATATTTCATACAACAGATATATGTTGAATGTCAATATAACACAATTACATTTTTGGAAACCACCAAAATACTGTAGAAATTGAAATAATTATAAGATAAATATGACTTAAGATATATAGTCCATTTTTAATAAACAGAGGCAAACATGTCATATTACTTGAGATATTTAAAATATATTATATTAGAAAATACAAAGGGTTTCTTCATAAATAACTATTTTTAGTTCAAAGTTTCATTTAGGCCAACCAATTCTTGGTAAAATATTAAAATATTTATATCTGCATATTTTGCATCAAAGAAAGTCTCCAAAAAAGTTCAAAAGTTAATTAATAAACTGTGGCATTAGATTGTATATTCTTGATATTAATTTCACTGTGGCCTATTTATCTCTATAATATCAGGATTATTAAAATTATATAACAATATTAAAATCATATCCTCAATTTTCATACAAAACTCACTTTTTAAAATTTTTACTTATATATAACAGTGGAATGCATTACATCTTATTACACATATAGAGCACAATTTTTCATATCTCTGGTTGTATACAAGGTATATTCACATCAATTCCTGTCTTCATACATGTACTTTGGATAATAATGATCATCACATTCCAAAACTCACTTTCATTAAGCACATCAGGCAGAGGTATTCTTTGGAAACTTAACTTAGCACATACTGTGTAGTTTTTCACAAAACTCATTTTAGCCATTCTAGTACTCAACCATTTTGTTTAGTACAGTACCAGACTACTAAGGTGTCATTCCATACTTTTGGCTATTTTTTGCTGTATAAAGTACCGTATTAGAAAATGCAAATTTTTATTAATAACAATGGCTCAGCGATAGAGCGCTTGTCTAGCACATGTGAGGCCCTGGGTTAGATTCTCAGCACAACATAAAAAAATAAATAAATAAAACAAAGGTGTTGTGTCCAACTACAACTAACAAATAAATATTTTAAAAATAAAATAAAATAAATAAAGTCCTGGAACTTGACCTCTAAATTATATTTTTATAGAAAGATGCTACTTTAGGAAATTAAAGTCCTGGTTTTCTACTCAATTCTAAATTGTTACACACACTGGAAGTTGATGACACTTCTAAAATCATTTACTGTATGAGAATTAAATCTGCAAAGATGAAGATCAAGCTCTGCTTATATATAAGATTGGTGTTCAGATGACAGGGTCAGTTTTTCTAAAACGTGCAGACACAATTCTGTGGTTTCTAACATTCCTCTAAGCAATATTTTTGCATTCTTCCCTTTCCATTACATCTCAGTATCTTGACTATCCTTCAAGAGCACCCACTGATACATTAAGTCCAAAATTTCTATGAAATGCAACCACAATGTTTTTGGTCTGTTTCACTGTTTTATTGTTTTCTGTGTTTAGTACCTTCAAATCAATTACTAGATGAATTATACTGTGCTTTTGCAATGCCTGTGTTGTATAGCTATTTTGTCCTGATTCAGTATTTGTACTTGCTCTCCTAGGGGGTGTGGGAATACCAGTACCAGCAGAGCATGATCCGTCCCTTAGTTGTCTCAGCATAAAGTTCCCTCCTGTATGCTCAGAAACAACAGAACCAGCCAGCCAACCAAAATCAAACTCCTTCTTAGAAATTTTAGATTCAGATTGGTGGGGCTCATTTCTCCGGCTTCTAAATTTTAAGGTATCAACTTTTTCCCTGAATTTTCCTTTCCCTATGATAGTAGATGCTTCCCTATATATAGGTATGTGTATGTAATATGCCTAATATAAGGTATATTGCTGTAATAACAATATATTTGTGCTCTTATTTACCTATTAACAATTCTCTATAACAAGTGTCTTACTCCATTTTTTAATACTCTAACAGAAAACCTAAAGATGGGTAATTTATTTTAAAAAAAAAGGAGGTTTATTTTGTTTCATAATTTTGAAGGTGGAAAGTGCAAGATCTTTTGGCTACATCTGATGAGGGCTACATGCTTCTTTTCACATATGATGGAAAAACAGAAGGGTAAGCAATTACCTGTGGAAGAGCCAAAACATGAATGACAATCATACTTTATAACAATCAATTTCTGCTAGAGTGAGAACTCACTTATCCAAGATGGCTTTTTATTCACAAAAATTCTGACCCCATGACTCAGAATCCTTCTGCTAGGCTCCCACCTCCCAACACTGCTGCATTGAGCAATTAAACCTCAACATGAGTTGTAACAGGGAAAAATTATATTCAAACCAAAGCACCAAGTTAAGAATTCATCATATAAATTCTCTGTTAAAATAATAACTCTGTCTCTTTACAAGAAACTGAACTATAGTGATATTGCTATCAGGAATGGTCCCAGGAAACCATTTCTCAAGGATGGGATTTGAGGATTGGCTGGATAGGTCTCAGAGATTAAACAGATACACCAGCTCCTTGCTGATGGGAAATGGGGTGTTAATTAAGCATAGGATGCTGTAGAATTATGAGTTATTACTTGTGATTAATTTTGTCAAATTGCCCCCTTACATGGATGTCTGATAGACTACAGTATTTTTCCACTGCATCTTATTATAATAATGCTGATTGCAAGCACAATGTCATTGAAACATTGTTGGGCTAGTGTCTTTTCTAAAAGAAAAGTAAGCATGGCCAATTTCCTTGGTGTAAATATTCTCACAATGACCAGTATCACACTGTAAATGTGATGTCATTGAACACGGAGTTGGGAAGAAATATATGCATCATCTTCTGCCTGAAAGTAGGAGCCAGTTCCAACACAGCTACATGGGATTTCTTATTAAAAGTTTACAAACTGAGGTGCCATCGCGCATGCCTGTAACCCCAGCAGCTCGGGAGGCTGAGGCAGGAGTATTGCGAGTTCAAAGCCAGCCTCAACAATGGCACGACTCTAAGCAACTCAGTGAGACCCTGTCTCTAAATAAAATACAAAATAGGAATGGGGAGGTAGCCTAGTGGTCGAGTGCCCCTGAGTTCAATCCCTGTTACCAAAAAAAAAAAATTATGAAGAAAAATTACAAAGTCCTATATCTAATCATGACAAGAGAACCAGTAGCTTTTTTTCCCCCTAGAAAAATGTCTTATTTATGAAGTCCCAGAAACATTTTTTTTAAAGAACAAATGCAGACTTTAATTGGGAAGGTTTCAGAGCTACAACATAGGTTGGATTCACAGTTTTGTCAAGTTTCTCATTTGAAAGTGAAAATATCATTGGGAGCTTGTGGAACCCGGAGACTTGAAATAGGGACATCTGGGTACATTTAAATGAAGCTGAGACTGGGAGTCATACTAATCCTCCCAAGCTAGTGAAAACAAACTTCCCTCCTGTTATGGAGAAAATTGCCCTCCTTTGTTTGAATATCTTGCCTTGAATAAAATAACCATGAATAATTTATCTCTTTGGGCTTTTTCCCTTCCTCCCTCATACTCTTTGAGCATGGCAGTATTGTGACTGAAGTAGCTGCTTTTCCTCTTCTGGTTCCCAAAGTGAATTTCTAGGAAAAACTACATCTGTATCACCAAGAAACTTGTTAGAAATGCAAAGTCTTGAGTCCTACCTTGGGCATCTTTAATCAGAAACTCTTGGGGCTTAACAACCTCTCCAAGTGATTATGATTCATGCTAAAGATTGAAAACCACTGCTTAAATTCTAACTTTAGCACTTCTAATTTAGTTCTCTTGATTAGGGAAATAAAATATTTAGTATGAATTAAATAGTATGTATTTTTAAAAGTTATATAGAGGTCTTCTTTTTTCTCAAGACCTCATGTATATAGTTCATGTATCACAGGCAAATCCAATAATAAGAGGGGCATATTCAAAGTATTAGTAATGAAATTATTTGTTTGGCATATCAAGCTCACATGTATTTATTGAATATTTTATGTGTACCCATGGAAATAATAGGCATTAGTGGGACACAGACTAAGAATAAATATAACTACTATAAGAAAGACATCAAAATGACAATTCATTTATTATTCGTGGTGACAAAGATAAATCTTCCCTAGTTGTACTCTAGTGAGCCCCATTGATTGAAGATCTTACAATCTTATTGAGGAAATGAGGCTTATAAAGTAGAAACAATTTGTAATTAGTACAATATAATTTATCGTCAAGTGACATCTTGTACAGTATAAATTATTAATGCTTCATTTGTTAGAATAGAGGAATTATCCTGAGTTCAAAGAATAGGAAGCCTTCAATAGAAATATTTGAATCAAGCCCTAAACATGTTAACAGTATAATGTTCATAAGTTAGAAAGGAGACGATGGATGAAGGTGTTTTCTAGGGAGGAACACGTCAGTGTCATGGCATGATGAAGATGATCATAAGCAGAAGAGAAAAAGGGATGGGAGCTTAGAGTGGTTGAACAGTTTAATTAAATAAGCTTATTGGAAATATTAACATAATCTAAACATTCTTCTTGTAGCATTTTACCCTGTATTAAAACTGTTTAGCCTACAAATTATGGAGGATTTGCAAATGTGACTTGTGATGATGGACATGTGCTAATTAACTTGAGTTGGCTGAAGGGAGTGGAAGTTCTGGCAAAAGGGAGCAAGTCAAGAGAATGCATTGGGGTCAGATAGCACAAATGTCTGCAGGTGATGGAAACTGGGTTCCCTTGTGTGGAGTGGGCTGGCTGAGAAATAAAACGAAAAAAATCACAGGACACAGATAACAGTTTTAAAGAGCAGGGCTGGGGATATAGCTCAAGCGGTAGGGCGCTCTCCTGGCATGCGTGCGGCCCCTATTTGCTTTACTTAAATGAGGGAACTTCAAAGGTTTTCTACAGAATGTGCTTAGCCAATTAAGGTAGGAGATGGGCTGTCCACTTCGCAATGGGTCACGCCCACTCCGAAGCTAAGAGATTGGTCTCCCTAGGCCAGGGACAACTGAAGTCAGTGCATTCTGTAATCCGTTAAGTGGGAGGGGGAAACAAAATACTGTGTAATGCCAGACCAGAATCTCCTTGATGAAGAGGTAAATCAAAGGTATGAGAATATCTTTAGGAATGAAGAAAATAGTCTGGAAATATCATATTCTGTTGTGATTAGATAAAATATACCATCAGTCCATACATTTTGCCTTTTGTTTGCCAATAAGCAGGTTAATCTTCCTACAGTGTTTTCCCCATTCCCTACCTGAATGATCATTTTGAATTTTATGTTGCAGATTGAAAATGAGAAGTGGTTGGGAGACAGAGTAGAAGAAAAGAAATGAGTAGAATTGGACCAGGGAATAAATTTTAGAGGTGGTAGAT
Source organism: Spermophilus citellus (assembly GCF_964194105.1). Taxonomy (NCBI): domain Eukaryota; kingdom Metazoa; phylum Chordata; class Mammalia; order Rodentia; family Sciuridae; genus Spermophilus; species Spermophilus citellus. The sequence continues at coordinate 38,644,774 of NC_138194.1, read as the reverse complement.
GTAAGTTGAGGAGAAGGATTTATATGGAAAAAAAAAGGAAAAGTGTTAGGTATTGCCATGGACTGTTCATACATATTGTTCAATATATGAGAAAAATACAAAGATTACTTAAATTATTTTGTAGTTGCTGATAGTTGTTGGCCTGCACATTCTTTTCTGTAGCATTGCTTTGAGACTGTAACACATGACTCATGATGTTAGTCAGATTATAAAAAGAAAGTCAAGTTTTTTAATGTGATATTTGCTACAAGAAAAAGAATGAATTTTATTATATTACCATTTCAAAGGCAAATTAATATTATCGTTAAGCTTGTTTATACCTCTCATCTCTGCAGAAGACACAGATGTTCCACACCTGACAAAGTGTCCCCTTGCGTTCACATTCACTTGCCAGAAAAATGTCCCCATGTTGAGAAAGGAGAGAAAATGAGGGTAGATAAATATGTCCCTAATCCCTGAAGACCAGTCCAGAGATAAATATCTACCACTGTGGTTGGAACATATCCTGACAGAGAGCCCAAAATAAAACACCATAAATCTATTTCTTGCATTGCTGTTATTTCCCAGGAAGTACAGGAATGATACTTAGAAAAGAGGAAAATATGTTTCTTTATGGAACTCCCCCTTCAAAGGTCAACAGAGATTCTGAGCAGATGATTCCACCAAAAACACTGACAGTTTATTACGTGCCTACTGTGTTCCAGGAACCTGCCTAAGTGCTTTTCAGGTTTTACAAGCAAAATAACCACCATGAGAAAAGAGCTACTAGCAGGGCCATGAACCCCAGAATGAATGGCATAACAGGATTTCTAACCAGTCAATCTGTTGCAGATTCTTTTCTCTACATCTAATAGTAACTGCTTATTGATGACACATCTGAAGAGATTGTCACAAAAACAAGTACAAACATGTCATTAATTGAAAGTTTTAAGAATAAAAATTATGATCCCCCTTGGTAAAGATTGCCTAATATTTGTAATGTCATTGCAAAAGAAGCAACATTTTATATAATATAGAAGTTCTCAAGGAAGATTTTGCCCCTAGGGACATTTGGCAATGTGTGGGGCTATTTGTCTGCTGTTCACATCTGGAAGTGCACTGGTATCTAGTGGCTTGCAGCTAAGAGTGCTGCTACACATCCAACAAAGCATGAGAGAGGCTTCCCGACAAAGGATTAGGAGGATGTGAAGTCAATAGTGCTGCAGTTGAGAACCCTTCATGCAATCTATATTTGCAATCTATATTTGCTCTTTGCATTTAAAAAAATAAATATTAAAATAATTTTTAATGAATATTCACCGCATTTTCTTTTTTCTTTATCTTTTATATTCAAACTCTCTAATGGTTCTAGGACCCTGTTTTCAAAATTTGTTTCTGATTCCAACGATTATCACTCTAAATCAGAGGTCAAACCATCATCACTTCTGTTTTAATCCTTGTTTCCTCCTCCATTTGGTTAGGACCATGTAATGTTTCCAAAGCCTAAATAAGAACTTGGCCCTCAATTGCTTCAAACCCTCCAGTGGCTTCCTTTTCGATTTAAAATCAAATCCACTACAAACCATGAGCTGCTGTATGCCACAGGATTTGGTTGCTGTGGAAGTTCAGTTCTCATTGCCCATTCCTCACTATTTTCAGGGTGCCTTGGGCTTTCATTGTCCAACAGACATGCCACATTGATTCCTATTGCAGGGCTTTGTTGCATTTTCTCAGATAAGAATGTTCTTTAATGAGCATTTGCCATGGCTTTACCTTTTCATTCTTTAGGACTCAGCTTGAAGTGAGCTTTCTGCAAGAGACCTTAACCTTGACCCACAATTTATTATCCTCATGGTGTTTATCACTTGATTTGGAATCATCCTGTGTTTTTAGGTCTCAGCTGAGTATTGCTTATAAGTGTGCAAGTCTTAGGAGGAAGGAAATTTGGCTTACATTGGTGTTGCATCACGCATTTCTGGAGGAAGTAGTGAGCATGGGATTTGGGGAAATATCAGGGTTGATAATGAATGGAGGATCCTCTTATGTTTATAATCCAACATTTAGGACTCACACTAGATGGATTGTAAGATGGCTCAGTATCAGCAAAAAGGGGCAAACCCTGGGTCAAAAGACACTCTTCTGCAATGCAGTAAGCATTTCACTAATTTTGCAAGCCTTTTTTTTTTTCTTAACTAGCAAAACTACTTTAGTTGTGAACTACTCCAGAATTATCCATTTTAAATAAATTGATTTAATTTTTTCTTCTCCTATTCAGATGCAGACCTGCTAAATTATATTTCAAAAAAGATAGAGGGGTCAGATTCAATCAGACCATTCACAAAAGCCAGTGCTCTGAGTAATTACATTTTATCTCAGATAATTGTAATTTGTTTTCTATTTACATAATGAAATCACTTTGTATAATTCTGCCAAGATCTCAGAAGGAATATTTTAAAATATTACTATTCAGTGATTATAAATTGTTTATTTAATTTGTTTAACACTACTTAATAGATTGTACTATGTTGCAGGTGTTGCTACTGAGGACACACTAAGCAGTAAAATCATGATTATTTGCAAATACAAAGCTAAACAGCTATTTGGATGTCTTTTAAAAATATATAGACAATTCAAAGCCCAGTTTTAATTGGGGGGAGGCACTGTGTAATCGGCTTTGACTGCCTTCACTAAATTATCAATCAAATGACATCAAATAATTTTATTCAAATATTCTAATTTGTAACCAAAATAACTGAAAAATTATTCATGTGTGTTTTTAATTTGGTTTGTACTTAGTCTGTGTGTTCATCAGCTTTTTGTCACAGTGATAAATATCTGAAAAAATAAATTTAAATGAGGAAAGATTTCCTTTGGCTCATAGTTTGGAGGTTTCGGTACCTGGTCAGACAGCTCCATTGCTTTGGGCCTGAGAAGAAGCACATCATCAAGAAAGAAGGGTTCCATAAAGGGAAGCTGAGAAGCAGAGAGAGAGGAAGGGGCCGGGCCCAAGGGGAATGGCCCCAGTGACCTACTCCCTCCAACCATGCCCACCTGATAAGGTCTTTTCCACCTCCCATGGTCCATTCACCTCATTGGTGGCAATGAGGACAGAGCCCTGCTGTTTTGGGGACCACGCTTTCAATACAAGAGTCTTTCGGGGACATTCAAGATCCAAACCACATCAACCTATGAGGTGTTGTAGCTGTCATTTGTTTTGTGATGAGAAATTGAGTCTTTACTTCATAGTCTCTGTATCTAACACAGAGATGAACACAGAATAGATGTAAGATGTATTTTTGAATGGAACAGAATAGTAATAATTGTCTTTTTTCCCCCTGAAAACCATTTGGCTACTAAATTTTACTGTTCTACAATATATTTAAATGTCTGTGTAATCTCACATTGAAAACTGATTCCACATTAATTACATTGTCACTCCTGTTAGCAACGTTTGGTAGTTATACAGTTGAGCTTTTTGTCATGTTTTGCCTTGCCTAAGTATACTGGTCAGCTGGGCTCATCTCGGACACCTGTGATTTCCCCATGATAGCTTTTGGAAAAAACAAGAATGCTTATTTGGATGTGAATAATTTATAGTCACAACTTGTTCCACATATCAATTTTATTGACATTGAAATGTAGACAATTGAAGATATATTGTTATTAATATTAAAATGATGTGAATCTAAAAGAAGTTTGTTTTGCACCAATGAAGACTTTAGGCAAACTATTATCCTAATGTCAAATTAGTAATGCAGAAATGTAAACTTCATTGGCCAAGGACTCCTGAATTGGAATACACAGCAATGTTAGCACTTTAATAACTGAAAAATGAAAACACTTATGCTGAAAATATATACTTAACATATTTTTAAACACTGAAGTAATATTTCGAAACTAGACTAAGCAGATGTTGAAAATAAATAAGTCAAAATAAAAAAGAACAAAATAAAATGAAAACTTCCAAAATTCCAAAGCCAACAAAATGCTTACTTTTAAAAATTTATTTCCTCAAGTAATTAAAAGAAATAATTTATTTGAAACCACATTTAAATAATAATATCATAGGATATTTATAAGATGATAGCCACTATATCTATGTAAGATTTATTTGCCATAAGAAGAATTGAATTATGACATTTTCTGGTAAATGGATGGAACTAGAGACTATCATGCTAAGTGAAATTAGACAATTCAAAAGCCCAGTGTTCTCTCTGATATGCAGATGCTGACTTACAATGGGCAGATGTGAGAGGGTAGTTTCATAGAACTGGACAGGGCAGAGTCAGAAAAATAGGAAGTTATACTCTATGTATATATGATATGCTGAAATACATTCTACTGTCATGTATAACTAAAAAGATCAAATAAAATATTAAAAAACAAAAATTATATTGATAAAAAAGGTTTATTTGACTTTTGTATTATGTATACATGTAGTATTAATTAGTATTTGGTTATATGATTTATTATTTAGAATTATTGAGTTATATAAAGAGATGCATATAAAATTGTAAATCATAAATTCTATATCTTTTATTAAAGAAGCAAAATCATATAATGAAGGGAATTTTTCCTAATCAATAATGGGGGTGGGGGATGAGAAAAGGAAAAGAAAAAAGACCTCAAACAAATAGCTCACAATGAAGCCAGTAAATTGCCTTAAATTTCATCTGTAGAAAATTGGACTCTATTTCAGATATTTAACCCCTCAAAAAACCAAAAACAAAAACCAAACAAAACAGCAGGAGTGCGTTACAGTCCTTAGCTGGCCAATATTTTTTTAAGGTGCGTTTTCTCCAAAAGCATGGCTTTGTGAAAGAGCACACAGGGTTCAGCACTTTGAAAGGGTTGTCTTCATTCTGTGTCCACTTGCTCTCAGGTGCCCACCCACTCAGGCCTCTGCCTGTGCTTCTAGGACACAGATGCTTGTACCTTGTTGTGCCCTCTAGTGCTGCAGTTCAGGAGACACACAGTGCTAAATATGAAACCAATTTTCATACCTTCAAGTCATAGAATTTATTAGTAATATTCTTGAAAATGATAACTATAAAATATTCAATTATTTCTAATCAGCATCATTTAGAGATGACAATCACACAGGAGTTACAATGGATAAAAATGGAAAGTTTATGACATAAAATAGCTGTTTTCTTACTGACCCCAACACACAGGTGCAGAACTGGATAGTTAATCTTAGATTTTTTTTTGTTTGCTTATTTTCTGCTGCCCAATCCACCTCACTCCTGTATGGCCAACTAATTTTCTTGGCATACCAAACTCTCATTTAATGGTTCAATAAATATAATACATTTCATTTTTGTGCCATAATAAGTGGTCCAGTCAGTAAAATAACTTTTGAAGTTAATACATTCAGAGACTCCCAAATCAATTCACATATGTCACATTTATTAATATTATTAATAAAATTGCAGTCAACATTCTGTAACCTTTTAAATTTTCTCTAAACATGAGCTTTAATCCACTGAATAAATTTCCTTAATAATGTATGCACTTTAAAAAGATCATACAGCTGGCCAAATTAACTTACAAAAGAGGATTAAATCCACTTCTCTATTTAAATTACATATTCACTTCACATTTGAAGTTTAACTAACACTTATATTAAAATTGTTTAGTAAAATAAATATTATTATAAGCATATATCCTAAAAAGTTTCTCAAAGCCTATAAATTAAAAAAAAATAAATACTTGGCAGGTCATGATTACTAAGCAATATTTTGAGTTTTTCCAAAAACAATTTTGTGTAGTTTATCATATTAGAATTCTCAATATGTCTATGTATTTTATTATAAAAAAAAAAAGAAAAGGTCGGGGCTGGGGCTATAGCTCAGTGGTAGAGTGCCTGCCTTGCGCCTGTGAGGCACTGGGTTCCATCCTCAGCACCACATAGAAATAAATAAATAAAGATATTGTGTCCATCTACAGCTAAAAAAAACTTTAAAAAGAAAGAAAAGTTCACAAATTAATGATTAGAAGAAATATTAAGCAGTTGAGTGGAATTTCAGCTATAACAGCTTTACTAAAATAAACAATAGGTCATAAACAGGTTAAGGAACATTTTTTGTCATTATATGAAAGCACAATGTGTACATGCATATACAATGTAATTGGGATATACATACCTTTCCCAATTCCTAAAAGTTTCTTTGTTTCAAGCTGTACGTTTTAAAATAGACATAATAACCACTACAAATACTGTTACACACAATCAGAAATACTACATGAAGTATGCATCCCAGAGTATGAAATAAATTATTTTTATTAGGTTACTCAAATTTTTTTACATACTTCCTTTCCACAATCATATCCAAAAAATGAAAATGATCACATTAAGGACTGGAACAACTGAGGATACACCATACAAATGATGGGGAAGTCAAAGGTAATAACAAAAGAAATTAAAGTGTTTTAAACAGTTTGTGTAGGCAACTAGTATATGCTTCAAAGACATGGGGAACAAGAAGATTACTGCCACCAGTGATAAGCCAGAGAAGACACACAGTCAGACCAACTGGCTAACTGCAAGTCGTAAGTGCATCCCCAGTGATCAAGCCTGAATAGGACTCACAGTAAAAGGAAGCACAGGATACTCGTATATGCATCAGGTGGCATATGTATGGAAACTTACATAAAAGACTCTCCAATGATCAAAGGATTCAGAACATTGACATATTCTTGATGCCAATGCTTACCCATAGAAAAATCTATATGTAGAATGTGAAATATGAAAATACTTTGAAAGATCTCAAAATGACTTGTGCCTTAAAGTCTAGCTTGTAATTATTTGAACAGATGACTCATTTACCAATTCCATTTTCAGTTCTCCTATTTTCATTCTCAAAATTAGAAAAATGCTTTACTGTGTGTCTCAAATAGTCTTGTCATAAATGATCAATTATGTTAGTTTTTTTCCAGAGAAATGAAACCAATAAGATTTATGTTTATATACAAATTTATTATGGGGTTTGGCATCCATGAGTATGGAAGCTCAGAGGTCCTGTGACGTTTCATCTGTAGACCTGAGAACTGGGAAAACCCATGGTGTAATTTAGTCCAAAGATCTGAGAATCAGAGAAGACAGTAGTGTATAACTCAGAGTGTTTGAGCTGATGAGGATAGGACTGGTCTAAATATCAGGGTCTGAAGGATGCCTACAGCAGAAGAAAAAGGATATTCCAGCTCAAGAAAAGAAAAAGAAATAATTCTCTCTTCTTGTATTTTAGTGTTCTTCTGGTGGTTGTTGTGGTTTTCTATTCAGGATTGGGTGATGCCTGCCTACATAGGTGAGGTTGGATCTTTCTTACTCAGTCTAATGATTAAGATGCTAAATCATTTGTTTGCAAATGCCTCACAGACATACCCAGAAGGAATGTTTCACCAGCTATCTGGGAATCCCTTAGACCTGTTGACACATAAAATTAAACATTATGCCAAGAGACTCTGAAGAGTGATTTACTTCCAAGAAATACACATAATGCACGAAAGTGTGTGTGTGTGTGTGTGTGTGTGTGTGTGACTTAATTTTTTTTGAGTTAAAGTGTTTATTTCATATTTTTATTCTGCATTTAGTGGGGGGGAATTAGAAGACATTTCTTAAAGTTGGTATTTTCTCATTTTAGAAAATATATTTTCACGTATATTTAAAAATACCATTTTCACATAATTTTTTACATTCTTTTTCTTTCTTATCTGTAGGACTTTATGGCTTTTCCTTTTACATCATGCTCAGTTTTTACTCTTCTTCCTTCATTATATTCAAACAAGTTTTCTTTACATTTGAATTCTTTCTTTATCTGCTTACTTCTTGGCTCTCATTTTTATCTATTTTCCAATTCCAGGTATCTTTTTAATTTTACCTTGTCTCTGAAAATCTTAGCATAGTTCACAGCCAGGATTATAGACTTCATTCTATCACAAGTTAGTGGTTTCATTTTATTCCTTTCTTATGGTCTACATGAACTTGCCTTCCTCTCAGAAAATACACCTTAGATCCTTAGAGTAGACAGAACACTCTGCATGTCCTCCCAAGGAGAGCCTAGAACATTCCCAGGATGCTGGTGTTCTGTGTGGCACTCCTAGAGGCCACAGCAATGATCCCCAAAAGAGAAAATATTCATGAAATTGGGTAGATAATTATTACTCCTGTAATATTTATCTCCATAGGGACTCTAAAAATAAATACTCCTCTTAGGCTAAACTGAATGTCCATCCATTAAATTCAGAGAGAAAGCATTTGAAAAATGACATTAATACTCTCAGAGTATGTTGCTACATTGCTTTTACATGATCTCCAAGGGGCCTGAAAACTTAATTAGATTCCCTGCAATTATGAAATTTTATCAGAAAGTAACTCACTAAATAAGATATTCTGTTTTATGGAAGAGCAAAGACCTTGAATTGTTATCTTTTGTTACTCAAGTGTATATCAGTTCAAGGAATACAGATATAGAAATGTATACAAAATTTCCCCCTTTTAAAAAACATCATATGTGAAAAATTAAACAAAGGGGTGAGATAGGTTGGTTATTCAGTAAAATTGTGTTTTTCCTATACCCTAAAATGAATACTGCCTTTAAATGTGAATTCTCTCTAGACAATTATGCCACTCCTTGTATGGCAGAGATTGTCCAAATTAAGATGCCCTTTGAGTATAAACTTTCAAAGGCTACAGAAAGCCATTACTTTGCATTTCTCACTTTATACCTCAGCCTATAAAGATTAGCTCCGGATAGAGGAAACCTTCATCCTTCGTTCACATTTTTCACTCCTTTCCATGGGACAACTAAATCTTGAAGTTACTGTTAATATTGTTGAGAGGAAGGTGTTATGAATTGAATGTTTATGCCCCACTCTACTGCATATGGTGGCATCCTCTGCCCAAGCATGAGGTTGTCATTGGGAAGTAATCAGTTGATGAAGGTGAATTAGTGCCCTTATAGAAGTGGCTTCAGAGAGCCACCGGGCAGTCTGTGAATACTGATGTAAGCAGATTTGTGGATACTGATCTTATTGAATGATGGAATCTAGTACTTCTCATCTTCACCTAAACTGGCTCGAGTAACTTGCTTAATGAATAGAAAGCATTATGGTCCTTTGAAATATCTCTGTGTGAATTTTAAGAGTAAGTTTGAAAAAGCAATGCAACTTCCATCTGATTTTCTCTTTCTCAGAATATTTGCCCTTAGGACCATTCACCATGATATGAGGAAAACAAGCAGTCACATAGAATGGCCAATTATATGAATATGGTCCCCAGTCCAGCTGAGGTCCCTGCTGGCATCCAGCACCAACTGCCACAAATGTGAGTGAGTGATCATCAAATAATTCCATGCTCCAGCCTTCAAACTGCCAAGTGGAACAGATATGAGCTACCCCTGCCAGGTCCTGACCAAGTTACAGATTCATGAGCAAAATAAATGTTGTTATAGTTTTTAGCCACTGTGATTTAGTGATGGCTTATTATGCAGTCATAGATAAAAATACTTGTCATTTAAGCAAACAAAATATTTTACCTATTTAGTATGACCTTTGTTTCGTGAAAATGCCCTAAACTACAAAATATAATCTGTCATCCTACACAACCAGGCTCATGACATTCTTTGTCTCTGTGTGTTGCTTAATTTCTGTCAATTTGGAATGTGCTATTGTACTTGTAGCTTTGCAAATTATCTGTGATATCAGATATACTCACTTTAACAATCTCATTTTACAAATGCAATAACTTGAAAACATAATTCTAATTTTCTACTATCTTTATAACTACTGTTTCCCATTTTATGGATTAGAAAAGTAAGAATCAAAGAATGTAATCAGCTTTCAGATCCCTAGCCAGTAAGTTTCAGAGTAGCCAACGGGCTCTTTTATCTGAAAACACTGACTCTTTGAAACCCAGGACTGATTCAAGAGCAACTCAAGTGCAAAACAGGTAAAAACACCAAAAGTGAAGGACCCAATTTTCTATTCCCAAGCACTTTCCTTATCTGATCTCTCTTCATTAGTTCCTAATTGCAAGCCACAGTCTTATTGCTCAGCATCCTAGAAGCTGAGGACACAGAACTCTTTAGGTAGTGTTCACCAAGCTCCATGCACTACTTGAGGCTCATCTGGATTTCCTGCACCATAGTGTCCCAGTGGGTGTACTTCCTGAGGAGCCCTAACCTCCAGCTGCCCCCTGGGCTCCTCTAAGGATGAGGACAACAGCTCACAGGACCAACCCACACAAGGTGAAAGCCTTTGGCTGGGATCTTTCATGCTTTGCTGTATTTAATCTTGAGGCACATGTGAGGATATTGGTTATATTATTGTCTTGTTTTACAGTTAAGAGACTCAGACCTTTGAAAAGTTAAATCACAGCCCAAGGTCACAGGGTTGATAGGTGCAGAACCAGGATGCACACCTAGCTCAGTCTGTCTGCAGAACCCCCATTATTAGCCACTTGGATAAATGTGATCTCCATCACTGAGGATTCTAGGTCATTTGGATGCTGCCTTCTACTCTAACCAAAAAAAATAGGCATCAGCTTTTTGACCAGAAGATTGCACATGAAGAAAGCATGTAGATAGAATTAGTTACTTAACTGATTTAACATCTTTACTCTTTTGTAACATAAACTTTATTGGGATCTTTTCCCCTTTAATGCTTGATTAATTGCATCCTGCAAATTTTGAAATCCTACGTTATCATTTTTGTTCAAATAAAATATCTTCTAATTTTATTTTCCAATGCACATGCAGATACTCAGGAAGCTTGCTTTTGAAATTCCTTTCATTTCTTCATTCTGTTGGTTTGGTGGCATATAATATTGGTGGGTTGTTTAGTGTGGGTGAATTTCTGGCTATTCCATTGTATTTCATTCATCTATTCTTTATTTATACTACTACCACTGCCATACTTTCTTGACTGTTGTTGCTTTATAGTCTTAAAATCAGATAATACAAGTTCTCCAACTTTACCTTTTCAAGGAATATTTTAAAGCATATTCTATGCTATTTGCATTTTTCTCATAAATTTTAAATCTGACTTACCAATCTTAGGAGGAAGAGAGGGGGTAGAGGAGAACAAGGAAGTGTAAGCAAAAAAGCAATAAAACATCTGGTAGCATGATTGGGATTTTTTAAATTGATAGCTAAATTTGGAGAAAGTTAATAATATTGTTTTTAAATTCATAAATATGGTATCTCTCCATTTATTTAAATCCTTGGGAATTATTTATGCAACATTTTGTACATTTCAGTACACAGTCTTCCATGACTTGTTACACGTATAAGCATTTTCTGCTATTGACACTACTGTATATCATTTTTCTTACATTTTATTTCCTCCTATTTTGCAGATAAAATATATACAATATAATTGATTCATGCTTATTGACCCAGTAATCTGTGACCATGCTAAGTGAATACTGTGTTTTAGATGTGATTTGAGTGCAGCCTTCAAAGGTTCCTGTGCTGGAAGCTTGGTCCCCACTATGGCAATGTTGAGAGGAGGGAAACCTTTAAGAGATAGGAGCTAGTCCAAGGTCATTAGGTCATTGGGAATCATCCTTGGAAGAGATTAATGAGATCTCAAGGAACAGGTTAATTCTGTCAAGGGCAAGTTGTTATAAAATGAGCAAGTCTGGCTCCTGCATCCCTCTGGTTTCCTGTCTTGTCACATAATCTCTCTCTTGCAAGTGCTCCCGCCATGATATTGCCTTATGCCATGAGGTACTCAACAGAGGTAAACACCAGGACCTACCAACTTTGAACTGTCAGTCTCCAAAACTGTGAACTAAGCAAAACATCATTCTTTTTCTTTTCTCTCCTTATTTTGTTTTGTTTTGTTTTGTTACTGGAGATTGAACTCAGGAGTACTTTTCCACTGACCTACAACCCCAGCAACTCCAGCCAGCCTTTTTTATTTTGAGACAAGGGTCTTCCTTCGTTGCCAAGGGTCTAACTAAATTGCTCAGGCTGACCTCAAACTTGTAATCCTCCTGCATCAGTGGCCCAAATTGCTGGGATTACAGCTATGCACCACGGGCACCTAGCAAAACCTTTGTAAGTACCTAGTCTCAGGTATTTTCAAAAAGTATATGAATATAGTATCCTACTCAATTTTGTGACTTTTATTTATTCTAACCCATTGGTCAAACAGATTCCAAAGTTACTGTGTAGGAGCTGAAGGGAATGACTTGCTTTTATTTCTTAGACACATTTGAATATTTTGATGATTCCTTTGTGGTTTATGTTGTCATATTTGCATTTATAGAACAATGGGTATTTTTTGGTTTATTAATTTAATTGTTTATTTCATGAACAAGTAGTATATTCTGTTGAACTTCTTGTGGGAAAATGATTTATTGGTAAAAGAGAACATTTACTTTCTTCTTGTGAAATATAACTCATATTTATTGTATTAACTCATGATATTCTCTTTCACATAAGTCTGTCTTTCTGTCACAAATACTCATAATTTTGTTTTTAATTCTCCATGTTTCATAAGAATCAATTCTATTTGATTACCTGCTTTTAGTGGATTTCATATTAATAAATGCCACTCATTTTTATCTTACTATTCCATCTTTATTGTGATCATTTATTATATCAGAGTATTTTATATTTCAAAACTGAAAATAATTGCAAAACATTTACCGGAATGTATTCCTTGATCTACTTTTTATTTTTCTCTAAGGAACAGGTAAGAAGACTATAGTAGTAGAAAGAGAAATACACAATAAATTTCTGAAAATCACTAGGAAAAAATGAGAAGCACTGTAAAATAAAACTATTTAATACTATCTTGTTCCTTGTGAAGATATTGTTTAGGGAGTAGAATGAATATTAAAAGTCTTTCTCAAATTGAATTTTTAATAATTTTCCATCACAATATTCCTTTGGAACAATAAAAGTGTACTAATAAACATAAACAATTCTTTCAAATTGTAAAAGGGGAAATAAAAATCATACCATATTTTTCATTAAAGAAATTATTTTACTTCTAAGTTTGTGACCCAAAAATATATATATTTCAACATACGGGGATATTTTCTTTTTATATATGGATGGGGATTCTAACCCCATATTTGCTTGAGCCAATGATTATTTGAACTCAGCTCAGTTTTCTAGCACTTCCTCTTGTATATGAAGATATATCATTTCTCACAAAACTCTGCATCACCTGGCAAGACATTTATTTTTTTAAAAAAAGAACTTTAAGTATTTTAGCAAAACCATAACACTTTGGTAAATCTTCAGTTTAAGACGGAGTTTGTCCAATTCCATTCCTTTATATTATGTACTATTCTGGATCTCAACTGTAGGCCCATCCCATACCAGTAGCCCACCTATCATTTATGCCATCTCTGATGGATGGAGCAACACAGTCCTGCTTCCTTAAGACATCCTTAAACAATAGAATCAGCAAGGTGTGCATTAGATGCTACTTATAAATACATGATGCACAAGAGTAAAAGCATCTTAAAGTCTGTCTGGGCTGATCTGAAATTCACTGATGTTCCCCAGTGGTCTGTTCACACACTTGGCCAGTTCCTTGCTGCCCTCCCAGGTCTTGACCAGGTCACCTCATGATGGTGATGGCTCTCCTTTACTGGTGGCTTCAGTACCACAGGCACAGCAGAGGTCTGATACCTGTGTCCTACATGCCATGCTCAGGCAATCCCTGAAATTGCTGCTGGAGTCTCACGCATCATGGTGCACTTACTGAACGTTTTTTAAAATGCCACTTTCAGCAAGGCATGGTGGTACACATGTTTAATCCCAGGGACTCAGGTGTCTGAAGCAGGAAGATAATAAGTCCAAGGCCAGTTTGGGCAACTTCATGACACCTGTCTCAAAATAAATAAATAAATAAATAAAAGAACTGAGGATATAGCTCAGTGGTAGACAACCCTGAGTTCAAAACTCCTGTAACAAAAATAAAAATTCTATTTATCTTTCTGTTTTAAAACATTTAACATGATGGAACTAGATGCTGTTTTTGAATTTATCCTACTTGGATCTTGTGTTTCTTGAATGTGTAGGTTATTGACTTCCACCAAATTCAGAAAATGTTCAGCCATTATGGCTTTGAATAATATTTCTGTTTCTTTCCCCTTCTCCTCTCTTTCTATTATACTCACTAGAGATCTTTTGATGTGCTTAATAATATTCTACATTTCTTTGAGATGCTGCTCTCTTTGACTCTTTTATTTTTTCTTTAATTCTTTGTATTGAATATTTTCTTTTGATCAACTGTGGGTGTGCTGATTTTACTAGAGAATGTTTCATTTCCAGATTATTATTTCTCAGTTCCAAAATTTCCATTTGCTTTCTTTTAAGTGATTTTCTATTTGATAAAATATTGTCAGCACATCTTCCTTTGCTTCTTCAATCATTATTTTATTTAGTGTTTGAAAATATGTTTTCTAGATTTTCTTCTTATAAATGGGTGCATTGTATTAATACATACACGTGTTATTCATGCAATGTATTTGTACATGTATATAATACAATTTGGTTGATTTAATTCCCCAGTATCTCTATTTTTTTTTCTCACCTCATCTCTCCACCTTGATATTCTTCCTCTTCTCACTGGTCTTCCTTTTATTTTTATGAGATTCATTTTTCAATGCTTTTTTTTTTTCTCTAGCTTCCTTATGTGAGAGAAAACATAATGCATGCCTTTCTGAGTCTGGCTTATTTCACTTAGCATGACGTTCTCCGTTGTCATCTATTTGCCAGCAAGTGACATAATTGTATTCTTCTCTATGTCTTAGTGAAACTCTGTTGTAGTGCTCATATAAACCACACTCTCTTTTTTAACCTTTCACATATTCATGGACACCAAGGCTGCTTCCTTAACTTGACTATTGTTAATTGCACTGCTGTAAACATTGGTATGCACTTATCACTGGAATAAGCTCACTAATTCTTTTAGATAAATCCAAGGAATGGTATAGCTGAGTTATATGTGGTTAAATTCCTAGTATTTTGAGAAGACTTTCGTCTAGTTTCCATAGCAGTTGAACTAAGTATTTGTATTTGATAAAAGAAAAAAAATGCATTTTTAAAAGAAAAAATACAAATGGCCTACAAATACATGAAAAAAATGTTCAGTATCTTTAGCCATCAGGGAAATGCAAATTAAGCAACATTAAGATCTCATTTTATTTCAGGTAGAATGGCAGTCATCAAGAATCCAAATAACAAAAAAAATGTTGTTAAGGATGTGTGACAAAGGAATTCTCGTACACTGTTCGTGGGATGTTTTTGAAGATTTTTTAATGGCTGCTGTAATGTCAGTCACAGAAACCCAACACCTGGGTCCTCTCACAGGCAGTTTTTGTTGACTGCTCCCTGCCTCTCTATATTAGTACATTTTCCTCTTTGTTCTTTTCTGGTTTTTGTTTGTGTTTTTCTTGGTTTAGTTGTTCTTGTTGATAATCTGACATTTTTGACAGTACCAATAGCAACTCTGAATGTTGGATCACTTTCTTCACCACGTTTTTGCTATTTGCTTATTTATTTTTTTCTGCAATGTGGCTGGATTATTTTAGTGAAAGCTGTTTTTTTTTTTTTTTTTTTTTTTTTTTTTGCACAGTGTGAAGACTTTTGTTTTTCTTCACAGGTTACAGCCAGAATATTACATAGGGTCACTCTTGGACAACAATGGATTTAGCAGGGCTATATCTATCTCCCTCATCTTGGTTAAATCATCCTTTATGATAGTATGGTACTCAGTTTTCAGGTTATGCTAAAAATCTAACTTGGATGGTTTCTCCATTGTTTCAGACAATGCTCACAGGGGCTTAAATTACTCTCTAGACCAAGCCTCTTAAATTTAGACTCTTTTTTCTTTTCCCTGGTTCAGCTTATGTTTCTAATGAGTCTCCCAGCCTCCTCTTAATTGCATATCTCCAAAACATCCATTATTTAGGAGAAGAATCTTAGATTTAAACTTCTTCATGTTCTATTCTAAATAAAGTCAATTCCTTTGACAAAAGTTTCAGAGCTCTCTGTTCTAAGGCCCAGATTTCTAAGGCCCAAATTTCTCTTTCCCAGAGAAATTTCTCTGAGCCAGTACCCCTAAAGTGGGGCTGGGCACAGTAACTTTCTTTTGCTGGAGTAGGATTCATGTTTTTATGATCAGAGCACTGGGTCACACCTCTGGCCTTCTGGTGACTCCTGTCAGTGTATTGCCTCCTCCATGAAGAAGCCTTATCCCTATAAGTTAGCTAAGGCAAAAGCAGTAGGGGATCCACTTTTTCTTGACTGTTATGCATGGGTTAGAGACAGTCCCATGAACATTGGATGTACGAAGGAAGGGTGTCCATACTTAGCCATACCTGGAATTAAATTTCTGCAACCCAAGAGTTTGGGGAGCATGAGAATTCTAGCAACTGCTCTTCCTGTAAAGATACACTATCTTTGGGACAGAAGCTTGTCTTTGTGGCCACTGCTGAAGTGAAGCTTCCCTCACATTGAGTTAGGAGATGTGGTAGGGAGTTTTGGGGTTACAGTTCAAGTGCTATAGACACAGTTCTTAATAAGATTATGAATAATTTTTTTTTAATAAATGCTTCTTTATTGCAGTATGTTTTTAGGAAAACTTAAAAAGACTTTAAATGGTCGATTGCTTTTAAAATAATTTTCATGAGTGCTTACTACCCCCCACAACTGGCATGCAAGTTCATGAAGCTATTTATACCACCATCCCATAAATTAAAGCACTACTTCCATTATACTGCTTCCCTCTGAAAGGTGTTATATTCCTTATGGGTGTAATATGTCACTGGATTAAAAAATCATTCTTGTCTTCAATAACTTAATGGACATGGCAGAAACATCCACACTTAGCTATTGTGTAGAGTGCATTTGCTAAGTGCTACAGCAGAGGCGCAAAGAGCCACCAGAGCTCAGAGTCAGAGGTTCATTGTGTTTGAAACAGTTTCTCAGAAAAGTAGGAGCTGAAATGACTTTGACATACAAAGGTGGGGGAAGGCACAAGAGGTGGGAAAGGGCAAGATGCTCAAGAATAATGATGAGGAATCCACTGGGTTTGTGATAGGGCTCCACGAATCACACAATGGGAGAAAGAATCTGCAAAGAGGGCCAAGGACATTTTGTAGAGATTCTTTTATTTCATATTAATAGATATTTCTAGAGTTTAGAACCAAAGAACATTTTTGAAGCAAAAATAACTGAATATTATTAAACAGCAAACTAACATTTGGTAGCTGGTGAATAAACTTATGCAAGATGTAACATCATAGTAGTGAGTTATGGCAAAGCAGGGCTTTGCTTCAAGGGCAAATAGAAAACAAAGGAAACTCTAAAACCCTATTGATTTATAGTTTACTGTTTATAAGTGAATTGCCAGGTTGACAAATAAATATAATTCAACATTAAAGATTTTCAATACCATTTAAAAAGTATAGTATAAACATTATAGAAATGCAAAGACAAAATGTTCCCTTCTGTATCAGAGAAATAAGGAAGGCCTCTTGGGCAAACCTGGCTTTTCACAACTAGGTTTGAATCTAGAAGAGTTTGGATTGTGCTGAGACAGGGAGAAAGATTTTTCAGCTGTGGCAGAAGTAAAGTCAGCAGATAGCAAGTTTTCAGAAAGGCTGGAGTCTCTTTGAAGATAAGCAGTTTCAGGTCTAAGCAAAACTTTCAGCTTGAAATTATATCACTTCCATAAAGTCATACTTTGAGGGTATTTTGGCTATTTGGAAAATTGACTAATTCAAGCAATTTTTACTACATACATTTTTTAAACTCATCTTTTTATTCATAGTTTAATTTGGTCAGTTTGTCAACAAGTTTGAGGATGGAGGTCAAAATCTAATAACTCTCAGAGAAATTGAACATAAAACAGCAATGAGATGCCATCTCAAACCAACCAGAGTGTCTGTTATCAAAAACAAAAAAGTAGACAAACAGTTAGCAAATGCTAGTGATGATGTGGAGAAAAAGGAACTCTTTCACACTCAGTAATGATGTACAGCCACTATGGAAATAGTATGGAAGTTCCTCAAAAAACTAAAAGTATGTCCACAATCTGATCCAGCTATATCGTTTCTGGGTATATGTCCAAAGAAAGTGAAATCGTCATATCAGAGAGATGCCTGCATGTTCATGTTTATTGCTGCACTATTCACAATAGCTAAGACATGGAATCAACCAAGGTATGCATACGTGGACTAATGAATATGAAACAAATTTGTTATCTACACTCAATGGAATACTATTAGATATAAAGAAGAATGAAAACTTGTCATTTGCTGCAAAATGGGGATTTTAATTTTTTATTTTTTAATGAAATAAGGAAGACATGAAAAATAAAGTACCCCATGTTCTCTCTGAAATGTGAAAGCTAGGAGATCCAACATGGCGGCGGGTGCGGAGAGATCAAGTCTCTGACCTCTTCAGCTGCGTGGGCATAGGGAGTTATAAACCGTCTAAATGCTGTTTGCTCAGGATCACCAAGCAATGCTGAGCTGACGTGGATCTGGGGCGAACAGTCTGGGCCTCTCAGAACACCCACCGAGCCCGGATCGGCTGAATTCAAGCTCCCGTTTGCCTGCTTCTCGCAGACAAACTGCTGTGACTCAGCACTAAACCATCCTGCTGAAACAACTGGTCGGCCCTTCTGAACCTATGGAGGTTAATGCCAACCAAGCCTTCATAGGCAGTGGCCACAGGATTGAAATGGGGCTTAGGAGAGCCAGTCAGGATCCACCCGTTGCATTGGTCACCCAGCAAAGGGAACGAACTGTTGCCATTTGCATGGGATACCACCATGGCAGAGAACTGACTTCACCAGAATGCGGCGGAGGAGATAACTTCATTGAAATCGGTGGCGACAGGTGTGTAATCCCCTAGCCTTCCCTCTCCACACAGCTGGAAATCTTAAGGGCCCCTCCCAGCTCTCCTGTGAGCCCGATAGCCAGAGCGAGGGAATCAGGAGTGGCCCGGGACCTGCGGCACGGAACTCCCGGCTACCTACCGCTCCCAAGATGCTGACAAATGAGGTCTCTTGCACCAGCTACCAGGGGCGTGGCTATTGGAGGGCAAACAAAATTCTCTGAGGGTTCTCAGCCCCAAGCTCTACAAACTTAGGGTCTGGGGGAATGGCAAACAGGGAGAGTGTGCCCAGTCGTTCATGAAAATAGGGCTCCCGGGAGTAGCAGACCTGGAGCGTAGCCAGTATTGTGGTGAGCGTCACTAGTGAGCGGGGCCTGGCTTGAGGAAAAGTGGGGAAGTGAATAGACACAAGAGAAGGCCCTAGGAACTCAGGATTGGAGACCCGCCCAGTCTGGGAGGAGGAGCTACTGCACAGTGATTGGTTCCGTGTATTTAGAGGAGAAGCTTGGCCCGGTGGGCACAGCTCCACCTACTGGAAGAGAAGTTAATCAAACTCTAAGACTGCATTTATTATTTTTTTTAACTTGGTTTTTTTTTTCATTTTCATTTTTTTGTTGTTTTACAAATTTTTATATTATTTTTTTATTTTAAATTTTTTTTATTATTTTTCTTTTTAAATTTTTTTCTTTTTTATTTTCTATTTTTTTTCTCTTGTCTTTTCATTTCTTTTCAATTTCCTTATTCACCCTTCCTTGAATTCTACCGGCTTACTCTCATTCTCTTTAGTGACTTCTTCCCTTCCCTTCTAATACCTTTCCTCCCAAGCATCAAATAAATTTATAGGAGTAAACAGTAATTCAGCAGTAAAACAGAACAAGAAGTAAGATGAGCAGCATGAAAAAGCAAGGAAGAAAAGGAGTACAAACAATGCAGGACAGCCTAAATATTCAGGAGGACCTAGAGTCATCAGAAAAATGGTCAAATAAAGAACTCAAGGAATACCTTAGACAGATGGAATGGAACCTTAAAGAGGATACAAGACAGCAAATTCAAGCAGCAAAAGAACACATTGAGAATGAATTACATAAACAGATAAAAGAATAAGTTAAGCATCTTTATCAGGAGATAGAGAATATAAAAAAAATCAAACAATAATTCTAGAAATGAAGGAAACTATTACCCAAATTAAAAACTTAAATGAGAGTAATACTAACAGACTGGAGCAAGTAGAAGCCAGAACGTCAGATAATGAAGACAAACTATATCATCTTGAAAAGAGTCTAGCCAACTTAGAAAGGCTGGTAAAAAATCACGAGAAAAACATCCAAGAGATATGGGATATCATAAAAAAAAAAAAAAAACTTAAGAGTCATCGGGATAAAGGAAGGTATAGAGGTTCAAACCAAGGAAATGAGCAACCTGCTGAATGAAAATTATAGAAAACTTTCCAGAAATAAAAAAGGAAACGGATATACAAATTGTAGATGAATACAGGACACCGAGCATACAAAAAACACAGTAGACCAATGTCAAGACACATTGTTATGAAGATATTCAATATACAGAACAAAGAGAAAATATTAAAAGCTACAAGATAAAGGAGGCAGATTACATTCAGGGGTTAACCAATAAGGTTAAAAACGGATTTTTTATCACAGACGCTGAAAGCGAGAAGATCCTGAAACAACGTATTTCAAACACTGAAAGACAATGGATGCCAACCAAGAATTTTGTATCCAGCAAAATTAAGCTTCAGGTACAACAATGAAATAAAAATCTTTCACGATAAACAAAAGTAAAAAAATTTGCAGCCAGAAAACCAGCATTGCAAAGCATCTTGAGCAAAACACTACACGAGGAAGAAATGAAAAACAATAACCAAAACCATCAGTGGGAAGTGCCTCAGTAAAGACAGAGGGTTGGGGGAAAGCTAATCTTGGAGAAACAAACTAAATTTTAAAAAAAGATAAATAATCAAACATGGCTAGAAGTACAAACCATATATCAATAGTAACTCTAAACGTTAATGGCTTAAACTCTCCAATAAAGCGACATAGGCTGGTAACATGGATTAAAAAAACAAATCCAACAATATGCTGCCTCCAGGAGACACATCTGATTGGAAAAGACATACACAGGCTGAAGATGAAAGGTTGGGAAAAAAAATACCACGCACATGGTCCTCGTAAGCAAGAAGGAGTGGCCATCCTCATATCGAATAAAATCAACTTCAAGACTAAGTTAATCAAATGTGATAAGGAAGGATATTATATACTGTTAAAAGAAACTGTTCACCAACAAGACATAACAATTATCAATATTTATGCACCAAATAATGGTGCTGCGACATTCACAAAACAAATTTTCCTCAAGTTCAAGAATCAAATAGACCACAATACAATAATTATGGGTGACTTCAACACATTGGAAGTCTCACCATTGGACAGATCCTCCAAACCTCTCTCACCATTGGACAGATCCTCCAAACAAAAGTTGAATAATGAAACTATAGAACTCAATATCACAATCAATAACCTAAACTTAATTGACATATATAGAATATATCAACCATCATCAAGTGGATATACTTTTTTCTCACCAGCACATGGATCCTTCTCAAAAATAGACCATATATTATGCCATAGGGCAACCCTCAGTAAATATAAAGGGGTGGAGATAATACCATGCATTTTATCTGATCATAATGGAATGAAACTGGAAATCAATGATAAAAGAAGGAAGGAAAAATCCTATAGCACATGGAAAATGAACAATATGTTACTGAATGATCAATGGGTTACAGAAGACATAAAGGAGGAAATAAAAAAATTCTTAGAGATAAATGAAAACACAGACACAACATATCAGAATCTATGGGACACAATGAAAGCAGTTTTAAAAGGGAAATTCATCGCCTGGAGGTCATTCCTCACAAAAAGAAAAAACCAACATATAAATGAGCTCACACTTCATCTCAAAGCCCTAGAAAAGGAAGAGCAAAACAACAGCAAATGTAGCAGAAGGCAAGAAATTATTAAAATCAGAGCGGAAATCAACGAAATGGAAACAAAAGAAACTATTGAAAAAATTGACAAAACTAAAAGTTGGTTCTTCGAAAAAATAAATAAGATTGACAGACCCTTAGCCATGCTAACAAGGAGAAGAAGAGAGAGAACTCAAATTACTAACATACGCGATGAAAAAGGCAGCATCACAACAGATATTACAGAAATAGAGAAGATAATTAGGAATTATTTTGAAAACCTATATTCCAATAAAATAGAAGATAGTGAAGACATCAATAAATTTCTTAAGTCATATGATTTGCCCAGACTGAGTCAGGAGGATACACACAATTTAAACAGACCAATATCAATGGATGAAATAGAAGAAGCAATCAAAAGACTACCAACCAAGAAAAGCCCAGGACCGGATGGGTATACAGAGGAGTTTTACAAAACCTTTAAAGAAGAATTAATACCAACACTTTTCAAGTTATTTCAGGAAATAGAAAAAGATGGAGCTCTTCCAAATTCATTCTATGAGACAAACATCACCCTGATTCCGAAACCAGACAAAGACACCTCAAAGAAAGAAAACTACAGACCAATATCTCTAATGAACTAGATGCAAAAATCCTCAATAAAATTCTGGCGAATCGGATACAAAAACACATCAAACAAATTGTGCACCATGATCAAGTAGGATTCATCCCTGGGATGCAAGGATGGTTCAATATACGGAAATCAATAAATGTTATTCACCACATCAATAGACTTAAATATAAGAATCATATGATCATCTCGATAGACACAGGAAAGCATTTGACAAAGTACAGCATCCATTTATGTTCAAAACATTAGAAAAACTAGGGATAATAGGAACTTACCTCAACATTGTAAAAGCTATCTATGCTAAGCCTCAGGCTAGAATCATTCTGAGTGCAGAAAAATTGAAGGCATTCCCTCTAAAATCTGGAACAAGACAGGGATGCCCTGTATCACCACTTCTATTCAATATAGTTCTCAAAACACTGGCCAGAGCAATTAGACAGACAAAAGAAATTAAAGGCATAAAAATAGGAAAAGAAGAACTTAAATTATCACTATTTGTGAATGATATGATCCTATACCTAGAAGACCCAAAAGGGTCTACAAAGAAACTGCTAGAACTAATAAATGAATTCAGCAAAGTGGCAGGATATAAAATCAACACACATAAATCAAGGTCATTCCTGTATATCAGCAACAAAACTTCTGAAATGGAAATGAGGAAAACCACCCCATTCACAATATCCTCAAAAAAAAAAAAAAAATACTTGGGAATCAACCTAACAAAAGAGGTGAAAGACTTATACAATGAAAACTACAGAACCCTAAAGAGAGAGATAGAAGAAGATCTTAGAAGATGGAAAAATGTACCCTGTTCATGGATAGGCAGAACTAACATCATCAAAATGGTGATATTACCAAAAGTTCTCTAAATTTTAATGCAATGCCAATCAAAATCCCAATGGCATTTCTTGTAGAAATAGATAAAGCAATCATGAAATTCATAAGGAAAAATAAATAACCCAGAATAGCAAAAGCAACTCTAAGCAGGAAGTGTGCATCAGGCGGTATAGCGATAACAGATTTCAAACTATATTACAGAGCAATAGTAACAAAACAGCATGGTACTGGTACCAAAACAGGCGGGTGGATCAATGGTACAGAATAGAGGACACAGAGACTAGTCCACAAAGTTACAACTATCTTATATTTGATAAAGGGGCTAAAAGCATGCAATGGAGGAAGGATAGCATCTTCAACAAATGGTGCTGGGAAAACTGGAAATCCATATTTAACAAAATGAAACTGAATCCCCTCCTCTGGCCATGCACAAAAGGTAACTCAAAATGGATCAAGGAGCTTGATATCAAATCAGAGACTGCATCTGATGGAAGAAAAAGTTGGCTCCGATCTACATATTGTGGGCCGGGTTCCAAATTCATTAATAGAACACCCATAGCACAAGAGTTAATAACAAGAATCAACAAATGGGACTTACTTAAACTAAAAAGTTTTTTCTCAGCAAGAGAAACAATAAGAAAGGTAAATAGGGAGCCTACATCCTGGGAACAAATTTTTACTCCTCACACTTCAGATAGAGCCCTAATATCCAGAGTATATAAAGAACTCAAAAAATTAGACAATAAGATAACAAATAACCCAATCAACAAATGGGCCAAGGACCTGAACAGACACTTCTCAGAGGAGGACATACAATCAATCAACAAGTACATGAAAAAATGCTCACCATCTCTAGCAGTCAGAGAAATGCAAATCAAAACCACCCTAAGATACCATGTCACTCCAATAAGATTGGCAAGCCATTCTGAAGACAAACAACAACAAGTGCTGGTGAGGATGTGGGGAAAAGGGTACTCTTGTACATTGCTGGTGGGACTGCAAATTGGTGCAGGCAATTTTTAAAGCAGTATGGAGATTCCTGGGAAAGCTGGGAATGGAACCACCATTTGACCCAGCTATTGCCCTTCTCGGACTATTCCCTGAAGACCTTAAAAGAGCGTACTACAGGGATACTGCCACATTGATGTTCATAGCAGCACAATTCACAATAGCTAGACTGTGGAACCAACCCAGATGCCCTTCAATAGATGAATGGATTAAAAAAATGTGGCATTTATACACAATGGAGTACTACGCAGCGCTAAAAAACGACAAAATCATGGAATTTGCAGGGAAATGGATGGCACTATAGCAGATTATGCTAAGTGAAGCTAGCCAATCCCTAAAAAACAAATGCCAAATGTCTTCTTTGATATAATGAGAGCAACTAAGAACAGAGCAGGGATGAAGAGCAGGAGGAAAAGATTAACATTAAACAGAGACATGAGGTGGGAGGGAAAGGGAGAGAAATGGGAAATTGCATAGAAATGGAGGGAGACCCTCATTGTTATACAAAATTACATATAAGAGGTTGTGAGGGGAATGGGAAAAAAAAAACAAGGAGAGAAATGTATTACAGTAGATGGGGTAGAGAGAGAAGATGGGAGGGGAGGGGAGGGGGGATAGTAAAGGATAGGAAAGGTAGCAGAATACAACAGTTACTAATATGGCATTATGTAAAAATGTGGATGTGTAACAGATGTGATTCTGCAATCTGTATTTGGGGTAAAAATGGGAGTTCATAACCCACTTGAATCTAATGTATGAAATATCATATGTCAAGAGCTTTGTAATGTTTTGAACAACCAATTAAATAAAAGAAAAAAAGAAAATAAATAAATAAATAAATAAAAATATGAAAGCTAAAAAAGAGTTAACCTGAGCAAAGAACAGTGTTAATAGAGGTTGGGAAGGGTGTGAGGTAGGATGGGGTGCATGAAGGGAGATTGGATTTCATCAGTGCAGGCTGTACATGTGTGTGGAAACACTCTGCTGAAACCCAATCATACAGACAATTAACAGATGTTGGTAAATTTGAATAATATCATGGTTGAATTTATGGCCCCCAACACACTAGTTCACAGTTGTAAGTTCTCAGCTTGTCACGGTGATTGTCTTGCTGAGATGAGAAGCTTGAGCTGTAACTACAGCGTTGAACTGAAGGGAGACTGCCTTCTGTCCTTTGCTGCCTTGGGTCACTTCTTGGCTCTCAGACCATCTAAGGCAAGTCTGAGTGAAAGGCCATCTCAGCTACCCTCTATAGCAGCCCTGCAGTGTCAAGCAGTGGTTCTTTAACATCTTTATTGTTCTGTTTAGGAAGATCCTATAAAGAAGGGCAATTTGCTGCTTCTCTTGTTTCTACCAATATCTGTTCTCTTTAATATAGGTATAATTAGTAGAATTTAACGCAGGTAATAAAATTCTTAGAATCAATGTTTTTGCAATTCCTGGTTACAAATCATACTTATGTTAGCACATTGTTTGGAAGCTAGGCTAAAATAAATTTTTGGACTCTAAACAACTCTAGTCTGTAACACTGTTTATGGACTAATTATCAAGAATAAGAGAAATGTGGACATTATTTGCAAGTAAATACAACCTCTCTAAGAATAATGTTTTTTGAAGAATCTTCCATGAGATATTAACAAATATTTATTCTAGAAATAATTCATATTAAAAGTGCTCAGTTAAATGAAATTTAATGTTCCTTTATTACAGATCTTTTCAATGCTTACAATAAGCTGGTGCATAGTAAGACTTCAGAAGGGAATTGTAGTATTCATTCTTGTCAAAACATATTTGAACATAGAACATACTCTCAAAATAATTTATAGGCTAACATTCACAGAACAATGCTGGAGAAAAAGTACCAAATGATAGGAAGAAGAATAATGGAATTTAGAAGCAGATGTCTCATCTTTCCCTGCACAGGTCATTGAGTGGACCCTATATTCCCATTGGTAAAATGGAGACAATCACAGTCATCTCCTGGCTACTTTGGATGCAGGTTAGGACAATCTGATATGCATAATATAAAAGCATGGTACTAAAAAAGATGTATTGTATTTTGAATATCTTATGCATTATCAACTATTTCCTTGGTGCAGAATTTTACAAAATTAAAAATTTTAAATGAAAGACAAATTTTCAAAGTGTTGATTGTCCTTTGTATACTGAAAACAAATCATAATAATAGATTATTAATATTAGATTCCTACTAAGTGCACTAAGAACAATGTGTGAGTCCAATAAAAAGGTGGAAAACTAAAAAATCCTCCCCAAATATCTAGTCTCTGGAAATCTTTAAAATGTGATTGAACAGATATTTATATTGCTAGTGATTGGAGAAGATTTCTACAAAGACTATTTAAACACTTCAAGGCAGACCTAAGGAGAGATTATTAGATGTTATTCCAAAAATCAGACTTTGATTTTTTGATATGCATATCAAAGTCTAAAGCAGAAAGCATTCCCCTGAGAACTAGATACCCCACCTACAGTTTGCTCAATTAACTCTGCCTATGTGTGTAGGAAAGATTGATAGAAAATTTTAAGTAATTTAAATCTAATAACATAAGAAGATGTTAGGTTAAAATGTTATTGAAGAGAATTTAAGTCACTAGTAAGTACTTCTATGATTAAAAAGAACCTTTATTTGTAATTGTTTTAGAATAGAGGGTGTCCCCCCCTAAAATATATTAGAAAGTATGTTTTTTTAAAAAGTTTAAAAAAAAACAGTTCAAAGAATAAATGGAGTGAAGCATGATGTCAGTGACCACACACTTAAGAAAATAGATTATTTAATGGAGATGTTGATCTAAAACACTAATTTCTATTCATCACAGAAGATTGTTCTAATTTGGATCTAGAAATTCCCCTAAAGGTTTATGTGTTAGAGGCTTGTTTACCACCTTGGAGCTATTGGCGGGGGGCATGGAACCTTGAAGAGACAGGACCTTGAGAGAGTTCTTTAGGTTATTGGGTGAGTAGCCTTGAAGAGGATCGTGGGACCATAGTCCCTTCCTCTTTATCTTTCTCATTTCCTGGCGATGAGGTGAGCAGTTTTGCTCTTCATTCCATTCCCACAGTCCCAAACCAATGGGGCTTACAAATTGTGGACTGAAACCTTTATAACTGTGAGCTAAAATAAACCTTTTCTCTTTATAAGTTGATTATCTCAGGCATTTTTTTATAGCAACAGGATGCTGACTAACACAGACCTACACCAAAGCACATTTGGTACTTGATACTGCATAACCTTCTTGTCACTCTGACAGCATTCTATGAGGAAGAATCATACAAGAATGCTAACATTCAATGATGTAAATAGATTAGTAAAGGCAAATATATTGATAAAATATGTATTATTCTCAGTACTGCAGTATAGATGTCTTCATCAACATGTGTGGTAGAGTGTTCACCTACCATGTGTGAGGCTCTGGATTCGATCCTCAGCACCACATAAAAATAAAATATTTTAGAAAATAAATACATAAGTGTGGTCCTGAAAAATAATGTGCGGCTTTAATTTTTATAATCTGAAAAATGCCTTAAATACTATAAAATATGTATATAAAATGTCCTATAAACTTAAGGTAAATTTATTATACTTTCCTGATATTAACAACTCCTTTTGAATTAATCATTGGGAATTTGGGTTTAATAATTTTGTTTTTTTGTTTTCCATAAAAGCAGGAATTTTAAGTCTCATTAACAAATAGCCTTCAAAAGCCAAAAATCTTTTTCTTTCCCATGAGGAAAAGAATAATTAAAAAGGCCCCAAAACATTTGCATCAGACTTGTCATTTCCCTTCATAAGGATGACATTTTCTCATAAAAATAATTTAGTTACTTTAGAATCCAAGCTGGTACTTATTTTTCAAGCAAGCAGCCGTAATTGTTTACAGAGCAGATGTGGGTTATGAGTAAGCAGAGCAGAACATTTTGGAATAATTCCCACTCAAGGTACATGGAAATGGTTTTTAAGCAACTCCTGATATTTCCCAAGAGATTTAGTTTTAAAGTTTAAAAATAAACAATGTTGCAGCCCCAAAGCTATTAAAAATATGAAGGTTTTATTGTATGCATTTTCCCCGATCTACTTCTTCTAACTTTAAAATATCTTAACAAATGCTTTCTTTGGCTGTTACGGCATCACCATCATTATCGAACAACTGAGTCCCGGGTAGAAGGTCTCAACCTGTGTTTCACATGGGTTATATTTTCTTGGTCACCGCCTCAGACATGACTGTACTTTTTCTCTTTTCTTTTGTTTTAACATCTGATTTATTTATATCACTTTAAGTTAAACAAAATAAAGAACAACAGATAAAGTGAATCTGCACGTGGGTTGCTGGGGTTTAGGTCACTTGAGCCACTCAGGGTCAAATCTTAACATTCAGGATGAAGATTCAGCAACTTTGCTAAACTGAGGGCTATTGTGCCAACACAGTTCTAGAAGGTAATTGTGAAAGCAGCTGCATCATTAGTGATAAGGAAGGACCTTTTTCTGTAATCACCAAGAAACTGCCAGATCCTCTTGGCTCTTGCTAGGAATCAGAGGACAGCCACATTTAGTAAATTCCAGCCAATAAAAAAAAAAAATGATCATTTCAGCATTGAGTACTAGAAATGCTGAAGTTGAGGGGCAAAGCAGTGAAAAAGAAAACAAAGGCTGAATTAGATCCCGGAGAAACAACAGAATGAACAAAGAACTATGAAAAAAGATGAAGATACCCCAGAAGAAGATCACATCACACAGAGGTCTCTGTGACACAGAGTGCATGAGCAACTGCAAAATCTTGGCGATCTTCAGGTAGAGCTGGGGACAGAGCCATCTCTTATATCGTAAATTACTTGTGGGATATTCTGTGCATGTGTGTAGTGATCTGACAGAAAGGACAGAGTCTGTTTAAAGAAATAAATTAGTGACTTGAAGATGCGTTGAAGATTTGCCTCTCTGCCTCCTGCTTCCTGCAGTTTCCTCAGATTTGCTCACCCAGAGAGAAAGAAGGATCCGCAGCCGCTGGATGAAGAGGGCTTCTGCTGTCGCTAGAAATGGCACCATGAGCTTGGCAAAAGTGGCAAAAGTCAACGGTGCGGAAACTGCCAGGCTCCAGGGCATCATGACCCACTGACACCTCAGTGTCTGTTACATGAAACATCATGAGACAATTACATCGTCCCTTTATGTTCCTCAGAGTAGTTCCTGGAAGGCAGCTTATGCTAAACTGAGTGCTTTTCCTCTCGATCCATATGGCCCAGATTTCTGTGTTTAAACCAAACCAACTGGGTTTGTATATTTTCATTATTAGGGATATAAATAATATGATAAATGGGGAACATTCTGATAAAAAGAACCAGGGCCACATTTTGATGAAAATCATGTATGTAAAAAATAAATGAATAAAAATAAATCCAAATTGGGCATTAAAAAATGTTTTAGAATGACTAATCATGACTAATCTAATGCTTAAAAGCCTGATTTGGATTTAGAATAAACTGGATTAGAATCTTGGCTCTACCACTTTCTGTTGGCAAGTACTTAGGCAACCTAACCTAACTCAGCTTCAAGTTAAGCATATGAAAATAAACAGAACAACATCTTATGAGGATATTAGGAGAACGAAAGGAGAAGATGAACATAAAACTCACCACAGTGCTTGAATCATCATCTATGTCCAGTGGCAGTTGCTACTGTCATTATTCTTTTATAGACAAGGAAAGTCCTAGAATATTTCTCAGTGTTTTATGGGTCAATATGACCTTTGTATCTGGTTTTAGTTTAAGTAGAGTCCAATCTACAGTACTTCACTGGCCACAAAAGCAGATTAATTCTGTAGAGAACTAGATAATATTTATTTGCATATTATTGTAGGAAAAATGAGTTATCAATAACTACGGGGACTGAGAGACAGATGTTTTAGAAAAGATTCCAGACAAGCTCAGAGAATCATTTCAAAAAAAGCCATAGATCAAAGATAATTAATACATTTGATTTTGTGAATTCTAAATCATTTGAACTCTTTGCAGTTAGTACAATAGCAATTGCTGAGAAATTTATACACATTTGCATACAAATCCTGCAGTGGCATTGTAAGGTAGGTATTATTAACTACATTTTGAACATTAAGACACTGCAGACCAAAATGATTGTGGCCTGTAACCATGATCGTAACCTGGAAAGTAGCAAGGTCAAATTTGAACACAAATCTGTTTGACTTCAAAACTCTGCTTTTTTTATTCTCTTCCAGGCTTGGTTTCTCAGCAAGTACTAACTCCTGGTGGATGAGTCCTCCAGTGTCCACAGCAGGCACTCTCACAAGTATTAGCCACAGTTTCTCTGCTGGGCTGCCCACAGCACTGCTTCCCTGCACTAATGTTTCTGATCGCAGTGCACCTGCTTTGGTTTGGGAGAAGGCAGATGTATGGGTTTCCTAGGGCTGCTCTAACAGCAGTCCACAAACTGGTTGGTTTAAAAAACAGTGGGGATTTTTGGTTTTACAGGTCTGGAGGCTGGAAGACATCAAGATATTAGTGTGGCCATACTTCCTCTGAAAACTGTGGGGAAAGCTTTCTTTGCCTTATCCTCTGTCTTATCCTTTGCCTATGAAGTTTGCTGAAAACTTGGACATTAAGGTAGGGGTTGTAGCTCAGTGGTAGAGCAAATGCCTCACATGCATGAGGCACTGGGTTCTATCCTCAGCACCATATAAAAATAAATAAAGATATTGTGTCCATCTATAACTTAAAAAATATTAAAAAAAGAAAAAAATCTTGTGTGTTGTTGGGGCTTGGGATTGCATTGTTATAATCTCTGTTTTTGTCCCTGGATGGTATTCTGCCTGTGTTTCTGTTTATTCATGGTAATGTTCCTATAAGTCTTGTTGGATTAGTGGCTCATTTTACTCCAGAATGACCTCATTGTAACTAGGTCCGTCAATGATGTCTGTGTTTCTGTATGAGGTCATGTTCTGAGGTACGAGGGCTAAGATTTCAACATACTTTTTGCAGGGGACACCCGTACAACTCACAACAGAGGAAAACTTGCTTCTCTCCTTTTCTCTCTTATACTTCCTAAAATTTGGTTTGTTTTGGAATCAGGATGCTTACTGAAAAGTTGATGATCAGAAATACTGTCATTATGGAACACAACAGAGTTCCAAATTCAGGGTAATGCAATGTTGATATTCAAGCCACCTTTATGGACTATCCTTGTTGGTTTCTTTCAACAATTTATTGAATATATTGGAATCAGGTTGAGTTGTTAATAAAAACTAAGTGTACCCATGATTCAACCACAGCCCTTTGATGTGTTTCCTTTGCCTTTGGCACAGAGATGTAGTTTCTCTATATTAGACCACTGACACATTCATGTTTTCCCAGGAAAGTTTCTCAGTCCCCAATCCTCCTCAGTAGAGAAGTAGTCTTCCCAGGCCACATGAAAATTTAAAGATGGAGTCATAGTCAGCCTCCCAATCTCATTTTATGATTGCATACACAGGATAGAGCCTTTGGCCTAGAGGCAAAGCAGGTGACTAGCAAAGAACAGATGGCAAGAACAAGTGGCTACATAGGCCACCTGCAAAGTTCTGCTGCCACAGGCATAGCAGCTGTGGACACTATAGTCATGAAATGGCTGGGAACAGAATGAAACCATCCAGAAACAAAAGAACAAATAAAAAAAGTTAAAATAGTTTCCTGATTGCAAAAATGACTTCAGAACGAAGCAAATAGAAGAGGTCATTCATAGGATAACTAAGACAACAATAAATCAATGGTAACGATCCTCCTTGGTGTCAACCCTGCTCAGGTGCAGATGGAAAGACTAAGCATGAACTTTCTGTACCTTTCATAGAAAAAGACCTGAAGGGACTTAGACAAGAGAATGTGCTTTGTGTTCACAGTAATGCTATATAATTTAGTCCAACTTTTATCAACTATCCATATATTGCCTCTAAAATATCATATTAAATTATTTCTACATATAGGAGCTATCTGAACCCCCTTCCTAAAAATGCAGAGCATGTGGTCAGGTTCAATGAGAAGTTGGGGTCTATGGGAAAGGAATCAGTCCTCTCTGGGTGACACTACATGGAGCCTGGAGGGGGTGACTCACATATAGTCATGTGCTGCCTAATGTTGTGGTCAAAGAAAGACAACTTTTACAAAGGTAGCCTCATTAGAGTATAATGTAGCTGAAA
Organism: Spermophilus citellus; assembly: GCF_964194105.1. NCBI lineage: Eukaryota > Metazoa > Chordata > Mammalia > Rodentia > Sciuridae > Spermophilus > Spermophilus citellus. Next base: position 38,612,269 of record NC_138194.1, on the reverse strand, counting down.
AAAATCCTCTTATCTAAGTGACATCACAACCATTGTAATGTCATTACATAATGCATTATTCATGTATTTGTGGTGATGCTGGTGTAAATGAACCCATTCTACATGCAGTCATGGAAAAGTATAATGCAAAAAATTATTTATAGGTCATAATACTTGGTAAAAAAAGTATATCAAAGGTTTATGTATTTATTATGTTACACTTCTTGTTATTTTATTTAATTTTTTTGTAGTTGTCAATGGACCTTTTCTTATTTTATTTGTTTATATGTAGTGCTGAGAATTGAATCTAGTGCCACACATGAGCTGGGCAAACACTCTACCACTGAGCTACAGCTCCAGTCTTTCTTCTTGTTATTTTAAAGTGTACTCCTACTTATAAAAAATGTTCTACAAAATAGAATGCTGTGTTATGCTAGCAGCAGCCCTATACAGCTCATGCTTATTACATCTCTTGGCATCAAGAGGCATGTTAAGTGATTGGCACATATACTGTCCAGTTTTGTGAAATTCTGCTCTATGATCTTTGAATGATGAAATTGAACACAGACATGTTTCTCAGAACATATCCCCATCATTAAGCAACACACAACTATAGTAGATACAAGGGGAAATTTTTCAAAGAAATTCAGACAGACTGTCCAACCAGCTTATTTGTCAGAGAGAAACAGAGAGGGAAACAAAGAAGATCCAGATATGAATCAAAGATGTAGAGTCTTAGGAAAATTTGCAAATCAAGTGAATTCTGAGCAGAGGAAGAATAGGAGTCTTGAGTAATTCCCTGGCCCTTTAAAAGAAGGTGATTATAGAGGAATTTAAAGTCTCAGGCAGAGAGACAGAGAGTGAGCCAGGGACAGGAGATCACACAGAATACACCTGGACCAAGAGCTTATTTCTTTGTGCATGCATTCTGTTCCTTAAACAGCCCAGGTTCTCCCTTCTTTTGCTTGTGTGGTCCACAATTAATCCTTCAAACTTGACATCATGAAATGAATAGAGGAAACTGGACCAGCTTCACTTCTTTTTGAGTGGCAATGATTAGCAGGTTGCCATCTACTTAATCATGAACTTCCAGGGATTAAAAAAGCAAAATCTCATAGCATCTCAACTCTCCTCTTTGAGATAAAAAGAAAGATTAAGTAATGCATAGTTAATTGGCACAAAGGAAACCTATGTGGATTTTTTTTCACCATTAAAATTCAGAATACAATAACTCAAATGAACTTCTGTTCCCATGATACTTACTTGCAGAAACCTCAAAATTTTCTGGACTGCCTATGTGAACTTCTGCAATATTTTCCTAAGGCAGATGGAGAACAAATAACTTCATTATAGGTGCTCAGGTGATGTACTGTAGGAAATGATACTGAGAAGCCCCCAGCACTTGTCTTACTGTCTTATTCTACATGAGTACTGAAGTTCCCTCCATCATGTTGAAGTCCCAGTGGGACTTCATATTTTCCCAAGTGGGTGTCCATCTCCTATGAAAACATGACTGTTGTCCTTTGCCTTTTAGAACATTCACTTGAATCCTGGTGTAATTAGGCAGTTCTAATGTAATGCTTACCAGAGACACAATCATTCTCATTTGATGTCTTTGCTGCTGTAAAGAAAAAAGACCTCATTTAACACTAAACCTGTAATTAACAAATGGTGCTCTTTTACTAGGGTAAATGAAAGCCCTTACATTTTCACAATAACTTACCTATAAAATTCAAATTAAATTAACCAAGAAAATAATAGTCTTAGTTTGGAAATTCAAATCCAATCAATATCATTTAAGTTACTTTCATGAGGTAAATTGAAGCCAACACTTTGCTTAAGGTAATTTTACTGAGAGCTGTATTTGTTGTTGTTAATTTTGTCTTATTTTTAGTAACATAGGAATCATCTATTTCTTCTTTCACCCTTATTTTTAGTTTCTTGCTTTTTTTCCCCCAGCACTTGCAGAGCACATGTGCATGTAGTATTAAGTTTGCAGATTTATAGTTAATTTTAAGGAAGCAAAGGGCAAATAGAACAAATAGTCTTAATATATTTCACTTACTAATCATCTTGATTCAGAAGAAGAAATTCCCAGTGGCTCCATCTTTTATGTCCCCCAAACAAAGTAGATTTGCCTGATCTGAATTCTCAATGTCAGATGGCACGTAGTCCTGCCTTTCTGTTGGTGATCAGGGCAGATGATTGTCATTTTATGTGGTGCCACAAATTGGAATCCAAACAGAAGCTTTCATTTTGTTCTCTAGTCATTGGTAAAGACACAATGAATCCCACTATTATATATAATTATAATTCACCAATAAAACTTTCTAATAACTACTCTAGCCAAAGGAGTATTTTTTTTAGGTAAGCAAAGCTCTGAAGAATCTGCTACTCTAGGACTTGCTCACTTTTACATAAGTTAAATTGCATAACTAAATGGGATAACAGAGGAATCACTATCCCCAAGTCTTTTTACATTTGTAATGGTTCCCACTAAATAGTTTAATTCTCAAATGTCCCTCAAAGGCACACATGTTAAAGTCTTGGTCCACAGAGTGGCACTAATAAGGAGATGGTGATTTATGAGTGTTCTATATGTCTCTGGGATCATACCCTCAAAGGGTATGTAGAATCCCATCTCCCTCTTTCCTTTCTGATTGATGTAAGTGGTTTTATTCTACCATGCACTCCCTACCATCTAGCAACCCCATCAGAGGCTCAGCACAATGAGTCCACCCAATTATGGACTGTAATCACCAAGTATTGAGTCAAATAAACCTTTTCTCTTTGCAAGTTAATGATCTCCATTATTTCATTATAGTAGTGTAAAGCTGATTAATACAGTTACCTTAGTCCCTGCTGTTTCCCCTAACAAATAGAGTACTGAGGTTCATCATGGGCATTTGTTAGCAAGAGAGGGCTACAGGGAGATCTACTGGGCTCTTTGTACCACTGCTCTTAGTTTTATAAGCAGAGGCAACAGTGTAGGGATAAATGCCCCCTGTTCCTAAGCATGTATATTCAAACTGTAACAATAACCTCAAAATGGGATTTAAAAATTTAGTTTTGTCAGAGAGCTAATATAAAACTACACTTTTCTCCTGATATTCATAAGCTCCAAATAAAATTGGTAGTATACAGCATGCTTTGGGTCCCAGGAATTAGCTTAGGGACGGTGCCTAATTGTCCATAAAGGATTTGGTATTTCCAATTCATTAAAGAATTATTCTGTCAAGTAGCTTTAGGACCTTTTGATTATGGCTAAAAAATATATAGATCATACATAGGTATATTGCAGGGTTCATTTTGAAGTCACCTTCTTTTATTCAAGAACTTAGAAATCTTTCAGAGTTGGGAACTGAGAGGGAACCCAAACTATTAATTATGGTAGCTCAAGAGAGAGTTTTGTTCTCCAGACCTGAAATTTTATTTTTATTTTTATTTGTTTCAAGGAAAACTCATGCTCAGTTGACCATGGCAATATTGCGAGTCAAGATATTGTATTTATTGTACAAGTCTTACTGTTTGTTGTGATAACCGTGTTTGTCTCAGAGTGTAAGATGGCTTGGCATCTATCACTCTGGGGTCTGGAACATCTCTTATTTTTTCATGTCAGAAGCAATGCCTATTTTACCAAAATAGGAACCCAATTTGTGGTGAACACAGGTGGATATTTAAATAATTAATCTAGCTGCTTTATTTCATGGAGTGTGTACTCCTTCCAGGATTTACCAATAGGAATTGTCACTGCCACCTGCCTTTGCTTGAAGTCAATTCCAGCTTTCTCTTATCTAAGTAACAAGAAAAGGATTGCTACTGGTACTGTTGTTAACCTGAGTCAATCAGGGTTTGTAGATGCAAGCAACAGAAAGGGAGATTTTTCAGAACACAGTTGCATAAGTTCATGGAATAATTAAATTGCTGGATCTCATATTTGGAAACCATGCAGGAATCCAAGAGCTCTGGTGGGCTGGGGAAAAGGAGGACAGCTAATACAGGAAAAGGAGTATCAGATTTTCATATACATTGCTTCTTTAATCTTGGGTCGACTTCCAAACACAATAATAAATTAAATTGTAAACAGCATGCATCATTAGCATTTGCTCCATCAAATTTTTTTTCAAGGTTTTATTGCAAAGTTATTTTGACAACATCTCTGAAAAGGTTGTTTTTTTCTTTACTCAAAGGCTTCCATCAGTACATTAAGAGAGAACAGAACATTTAAGAGAATGAGAATTGTGTTATTTTAGGAACAATAATAATTAGGCTACCTCTAAGTATGACCTTGTTTTATCAGCTTATCACCATTTTCAAAGTAATAAAGTGTGTGGTAATTGGGACATTAGCTACTTAGATTTCTGCTGAAAAATCAGCTTGTAGGTTAAGTCTTGTTAAAACTCTCTCGGAATACCTTGGGTACAATTTCCTGGTGTAGGAAGCAAATGTCTTCATTAGTTTGGTAATGAGAAGTCAAGTTGAGTCATCCAGTATCTAGACCTCCGCAATCACTTTTGGAAAGATTTGTGTAAGCTGATTGAGTCTAGGATCAAAGGAAGTGGAAAAATTTGTAAGTAAGGGGAAAAAAATGATCAGTGTAGATTTAGGGAATCAAACAAGAAAAGTATGCAAGAGTAAAGGATACTGACATATCCAGACAGTACAGATCTTCAGAAAAGTAAGAAACCATGCAGAATTGTCCCTTTCTTTCTCTGCCAAGGACATACCACCTGCAATGGAGGGTAAAATTAACCTGCTGGCAGATAACCTTACCAGGAAAACTCTCCAGACAAAACTTCAAAGCTTCTGCTAGAGGAAGTGATTCCCTCTGCCAGAAGAAAGAATAACTCCCTTGAGTCCATCGAATTACAAGGTGCTGTTTTTAAGAATGTTGTGTAAGTGCTTGGATAATGCTCAGAGATGTGTTCAGCTGATTGGGAAAAAAGTCAGACAGTTCTAAACTCAGGAATAGCACAGCACAGACTCTCCGTGGCCCTTTCTGTTGTACTCTTTGCTCAAATAATTTGAATCTGCTGCTAGATGCAGAACAGGTAAAGAGTACATCAAAGTCACAGTAATGACAGCCTCAGAGGATACAGACAACAAGGATCAAAAGCCCAAAGTTGTAGCCAGTACAAAGGATGCAATGGCAGAAATGTGATTTCATTAACTAATTCAAATTAATTCCATGGCCCGAAAAACAATCAGAGTTTTCCCTTCCATCAAATGAAACTATTAAATAATTTCTGAATGCTGTCTGGATTCATGTCTCTCTGTATGGTATTCAACTCACTAAAGGTAGATTATTTTATTATGAAAAAATATTGTTATGTATTTCCTATAGCATTTTTTTTTTCCGAATGCATTTGGACATCATACTTATTTGCTGTTAACACTAGGGGTCAGGCTAAGAATAGTCCTGTTTTCCACACTATGAGCCCTGTTAGATATTAAATTGCAATATTTTGACTTCTTTTTTTAGTTAAATCTTCTGACTTACTACTATAAAAATGTTAGATTACTCATTTACACTTTTTCAAGAATAAAAATAAATTAAAAGATTTTCCCCAAAACCGCAAAAATTAAAGGGAATAAAAAGTATGCTTTTAATGTTTGTGCTGATATTACAGTTCAAATTTAGCAGATATTTTGAAAGCAAAACAATTAGCAGTATAGATTTTCTTAATCTAAATATACCATAGTTGAGGACGTTTCCCTAACCTTACCCATTTTCTACTCCTTTTGATATATCTCCCCTGTGGACTGATAAGTACCTATGATAAAAGCAATAATTTACCATGAACTGAAAATAACTTTAAAAATCAAATAAAACAATTGATGAAAATACAAAATTAAAAGCATCATTTTAAGTTTAAGGTTCTAGGTGTTGATGATTTTTTTTAACATACAAAGAATTTAGGACCTTGTGTAAAACGAATCTCACACCTAAGTGCAGAGAAACAGACTTGATCCCATTTTGCATAGAATAAATTTTTTTCATATAATCTATAGTAGAGCAGAAAATGGCATGAAGATGTCCCTGTAAATTTCAAAAGGGAAAATCAGTAAGTGTTAAGCTGTGGCTTCATGGGCCATACCAGGTGGAGCTGGTCTCTAAGCAAAACATAAGCAGATAAAAACGCAGTCCTTATATTCTACAATAGAACTGTAGCCTACAGAAATAAGTAAATGCATTGTATGTAGGTGTATTGTTTCATTCATGTAGTTCATCAATGCCTAGAAATGAGCACCTAAATCTTTTTAGCCCGTATAAGATCTCCATGATATTTCCATCCCCTAAAAGAGGAGATTTTTCAAGAAATTATTCTATACTCAAAATACCAATAGAACCAATCATTTCCATATTTTAAAAAATAGCCACTGTATGAAGTATTATTTAATAAAAAGTAGAGGAAACACTGTGCCAAGGACATAGTTTCTTTTTATTTTTTTATACATTTTTTCAGTTGTCAATGGACATCATATCTTTGTTTTATTTATTTATTTGTTTATGCAGTGCTGAGGATTGAACCCACTGCCTCACACATGTGAGCAAAGCTCTCAACCACCAAGCTAGAGCCTCAGCTCAGAAGAGTTGCTTAATGATGTTCTTTGTTGAGATAAACGCATTGAACTGAAGGAAGAACTTCCCATGGCAGTTTCTTCCTGTCTGCCCTGATGCACAGCTCTTTGGACTGCCTCCAGCTCTCCTGGGGCTGAGGGGCTGCCATTGCTATCGGCCACACTGTGTGGATCAACTGGCCTTTTGTATTGCTTTGCAACCCTTTCAATTCTTCATTGTTATTAATTTTCTCCAGGTGGGATGATTCTCCATTTATGGGAAATGATGACATCTCCTAGATAGAGCATGGAGGTGAAGGGCTAAGAACAGAGCAGATGCTGCCACATTTTCTGATGCTGCTAGGAGAACAGGAAGAACCGCTACAATTGCCATTTTTTTTCAACTTTTTACATGGTGCTTTATAATTACATATAATAGTGGGATTCATTATGAAATATTCTTACATACACGTAATTTGATCAATCTCATTCCCCAGCAGTACCTACCTACCCTCAAATCCTTTTTTTTTTTTTGCAGAAAAATTTGCCTTCTCTCTCCTAATGATAAAAGTTAATAGTATATTGTTGTTAAAGGCCAAGAGTTCATTTAATCAAAACCATTTTTACCCAAGCAGACAAATAACCAGGCAAAGCACTTTACCATTATTATTTTTCTCTTGTTCTTCCACCTGGACTTCCTAGACCACAAGGTGGTTATGCTGCTTTCTCTAAATTAGAACAGCCTGGTCAATAATTCCCTAAGGAAAAGAACTTAAATGTGCCATCCTGGAGCTCATAAGGAGAAGCAGAGAGTAGATAAAAGACATGTTGGTTTTTGTTTTTTTGTTTTTTGTCCTTCTCTCCCTCTATATTGTACACTGACAGAACAAGATTTGTTGCGAGCAACTTGGGAAAAATAGCTAGTTAGATTGTTGACAGCTATATCCAAATAAATTGTGTGTTTTGTTGCTGATTAGAATGTAGCATGTAAGGCACTGACACAGATCATAAGACACTCAATGGCCCTATGTTATTAAGAAGAGTTGACACTATGAAATGTGATGTGTGTATTCTTCATGTATATAAATCTTAATTGTTTGGTTTTCTTTTTATGCATTTATATCCTCATCAAAAGTTTCTTGGGAGATTATGTGTGAATAAAAAGTAAACCTACTATAGTAGCTTGTAATTTAAGAAGATTTTGCTGAGGTCTGTTTAGTGAATAATTACATCTTAATTATTTTGATTCTGTGTATTCATGTTGGTATGTTGGTTTTAATACATTCATATAGAATGATTTATATAAATATACACAGTGCTTTGTGTTAATAAGAGAGTTGGATAAACAATTAAGGTACAGCTTGTTGACTGCTATCATGCACCCAGCATCATACTGAGCATATCACCTCATTAAATTTTCACAGGAAAACAAAAGAAAGTTCTTTCAAGAGCTCCAGTTTATAGGTGGTGGAACTGAAGCTTGGAGAGATTAATACCCTCACCCAGTCACACATTGCATATCAGACAGAGCAGGAATACCAAACCGCTTCACTTGACTTTGGTAACCCAAGCTCTCTCCCTAAGCATTTTCAAAATGCTGGTGGCAATTGCTGCTCTGTAGAAAAGGAATTCTTAGCCCATACCCTCTCCTGCCTTTCCAGGTGCACATAAATAAGCCAGAGACAAAATCACAGGATAAAGTGCTAATGGGCAAAATAAATGATACCAAATACACACACACACACACACACACACACACATATACACATATACATATGTATGTATATATATATGTGTGTTTGTATATATATATAATTATATATATATGTAAAATTTTCTTTTAACATTGGAAGAGCAGAACATGCTAATTGGTAGGATTTTAGAAATAGAACAAAAAGAAAATTTTAAAAGTCATTGAATATTACAGTTAACAGTTCAAACCTAGCCTGGTTTTTTTTTCCAACATAGATTATAGTCATGGTTGGAAAGACCACATTCTGATATTATATTTTTTAATGAACACCTTAAATTACTGAATGATACTCAATCTAGAGTTTATTTTCAGTAAGTTAAATTTATTCATTTTTAAGAGTATTCTATTTTTCAAAAATTTATTATGATATAATTTTATATTTACAGAATTGCAAGAATGATACAAAATATACTATACTATTATCAAGAGTCTTTGCTCAAACTGGCCAATTACTGTTTTTGCCTTGAAAAGTTTATTTATCATTCACTCCATCTCCCTTCTTTCTCTCTGTGTTTTCCTCTCCATCTCTCATTCTTTTATGCATTTTCCCAATGCCTAACCAACAAGTAAATTGTGAAGACTTTAAATGTTTGCCAATTCTAGAGCTGAGAAATAGATCCAGTGTGGTGATATTTTCTTTCTTTTACTACATGTAAAAGTGGATATATTACAAGAGCAATTTTTAACTTTTTCTTTGTAAATTGTTTATCTTTTTGCTCACTTTGTATGGGTATTTTATTCCTTTTTTCCTCATGTTAAAATAGTCTTTATATTACTAATATTGGTTTATAATCTGTTACATATAATGTCAAATATATTTTTTCCAATCTACAATTCATTTTTTAACTTTGCTTATATTGATCCTGGCATGCAAAAGTATCTTTTCAATAGTCTTATTAAATCAAGTTTACAGACTATCATTTTACCATCTTTTACCATTTTTAATGTTATTTAGAAAAAATGTCTCTATACTCAGATTACACAGATATTTATTCTTTTATAATTAATATAATTTAAAGAGGAGATTACTTGAAACTACTTAAAGTTAATTCATTCAACAAACTTTATGTCTGTCCATTTATATCAATATAGAAACATTGTTTCCTATTTCACTCAATGAGTTGAAATTCAACACTGAGATTAAATATTGCAATGATAATTTCAATTGACTTTCATTTCTTCTTTTATGTATGATTTTCTTATTCTACACACACACACACACACACAAATAATGCTTGTGTGAGGATATTTAATTCAGAATTCAGTCATCAGTATTGCGTGATACTTTTCTTCTGCTTTGGAGGTGACTTCATGAGAGAGAATTTTCACTAGGTTAAAGGGCTGACTCTCAGTCTCTGCCTTCTGTTAGTAAATGATGTAGATGAAACCACCTACATCTATGCAATTTGTGGATGAGATGCCAGTAGAATGGCTTACGAGTTTCTTCTTTCAAGAACCTTTTCTAACATCAATGCCTCAAACAGACACATTTTTAATCATTGCCTTGTTTGGTTTATTTGATTATTGTGAGAAGACATTGAATACCTTTGATCTTTTATCTTATCCTGGCTCTAGCAAAATCCCAAATTTCCTTAATTGCATCCATTTTCCTCGTTCTAAAGTGTGCCCCACCTTCTCTCTCTAATTGTGCTCTCATCCTTCAACAATGCCTCTCAGTCTTGTCACAGGAAGTCCCACACATTATTACATCCTTCTCTGCAGTCAGTGTTCTGATTACCTGAAATATCATTCAGTGCTTCCCCTCTTACAGTGTGCTGTGTGTGCAGGGGTGATTTTAGATCACAGAAAGCCCTTTCTTCTATTTTGTATCCCTAGGTGGTTTCTCTAGCACCCACCACCCATCCTCCCATTCCCACTCCTCATCTGCAAAGTTTGAGAGGTGGCTCTGTTGGAAACCAGTACATACTTTTCTATTTATAAGAAACTGGAAATTTGTAGTGCTCTCTGAATTCTGGTTCTTATTTCCTGGTTTCATTTGTTATAAGAAGCAAAAGACACCTCTAACGGATAAAGATTTTTTCAAGAATAAGGGTAGGGTCAGTATGTCAAGTGCTCCTGGAATGTTGAATACTGAATACTAACCCAAGGTTTAGGCAGCCTTGAAAACAGTCTGTGGTTGAGTCACCAGCACAAAAGGCCTATTGGGATGCATTGTACAGAGAAAGAGTGTGGGAAAGTGGGTAGCAAACATGGTACATTCATTTGAGAAGGCTTATTATAAAGGTCAAGTACATGTGGGCAAGTTAGAACATGGGATCAACTTTGTTTGCTTGTTTTAACTTTTACTCTAAGCATGTAAAGTAGTCCTTCCTCATCCCAATTTTGCTTTTCATAAATTCAATTACCTGTGGCCAACTATAATACAAAAATATTGAATGGAAAATTCTAGAAATTATTCATAAGTTCTAAATAAATTCCAATATAGCATATCATTATAATTGTTCTATTTTATTATGTGTTATTGTTGTTGGTTTCCTACTGTTCCAAATTTATAAATTAAATTTTATCATAGGTATGTCTAATAGGATAAAAATAATATATGTGAGGTTCATCACTATCTGGTTTCAGGCACTCACTGAGGGATTTGGAATAGATCCCCTATGGTTAAGTGTGGACTGCTGTGTTTAAAAAATGTGCACACATTTTAAATAGACCTCAAATTTTCAAAAAACTCAGCAGTCTGCAGAAAAAAGAAAACAGCAGTTCTCCATGCAATCAAAAGTTACCCCCTAAAGGGCAATCCTTCTACCAATATCTATCACTATAATGTTAGATACTCCTCTTGTATGTCTGACTTCCCCTGTGCATTTTATTTGTGAAAAATTTTCATCTTGTTATGAGGAATTATAGGTTTTTCTTTATTACTGCTGTTTAATTTTCTATGTCTGGATATATGATAACTTAATTATCCATAATAGTGTTGAAGGGAATTTGGGTGGCTTACTTTAGGACTATTATGAATAGTGTTGCTACATGCTTTTCATAATTTTCTATATTATGGTTCATATATTGTCTAGTATATGACTTTTGATGAAGATATAAATTTCATTGGGACTATACCTAGGAATAGAATTGTGTGTGATCATAGAAAACAATTTATTAAATAAATATAGCCAAAGATATCCAAAATTTATCATTTAAAGCCTTTTAAAAAGCATTCCAATTATTGAATATGTTTGCCAACATCTAGTTGCATTTTGTAAATTTCATTTTATCCATTGTGATAGGCTTTTAATGTAAATTTCCATGATAACCAACGAAGTCATATGTTTATTGAGCAGCTGAACCAATTGTAGTCTCTTTTGGGAAGTTTTGATTAAAGTCTTTTGCTTATATGTCTCTTTAGTCAACTCTTCTATCCTTATTGATTTGTAGAGTATTTTACATTTTGGATGCAAGTGATTTACTTGTAAAATTACTTGTTTTGATTTATATGTAAATTACTAGCAATTTACTAAGTTACTAGAAAGGCATATTTTAAGATATGGAAAATCTTACATGTATTATATGGATAAGAATAATTTAGTGATAAAAAATACAGAAGCAAGAACTGCAAGAAATATTTGAGCAAGCATTAGTGTGTGGGAACCAGGACAGAAAGAGGTGTTGGCCACCGTGTCCTTAACAAACCTGCTTTTACTAAACATTTCTGATATTTTACTGTTATCAAAGTGGTGAATACAGTAAGTCAACAAATTTATATACATTTATTGTAACTTTTTTTTACTTTCTAAACATAGAAAATCGTGATTAAAAATTTAAAAAATATATGAAAGTAAGGCCTCGGTACAATGAATGTAAAAGAAAAATATTTTGTGCTGTGTTCTGATTTTTTTTTTATTATGAAGACATGTATACCTGTCCACAGTATTGGTTCTTAGATGGTTGTCACTTTGTCATCTTTTTCTTTTTGGTTCATTTGCTTTTTTTTCTTTGTTCTACTCTTTTCAATAGTATTGATTTTGTATATTTTCAAATTATATTGGATCCTTTTAAATTTTAGCACATTTTAGCCAAATATGTTGGCTTAGGTCTATAATCCCAGTGGCTCAGGAGGCTAGGCAGGAGGATCACAACTTTAAAGCCAGTCTTAGCAACTCAGTAAGATCCTATATAAAAATTAAAAATGAAAAGGGCGAGGGGTGTGGCTCAGTGGTTGAGTGCCCCTCAGTTCAATCTTCATACCATGAAAAGAAAATAAAAAGAATTATTATTATTATTATTATTATTATTATTATTATTATTAAAACAAGCCTTCTCTACTTACAAAGTTAACCAAAAATCATGTGGGAAATGGGTCCCAGTGACCTACCATTGAAAATGGAATACACTATCATTTCCTTCTGGGTCCTACTCTAACAGATTTCCCTCCATCAGTTCTTCCCTATTCCTACCTCACCACAGGATAACAATTTTCATTCTGCTTCACGCTCTATAGCTGCTCCAAATCCCTCAACATCTATAGGGTTATAGACTCTTAATTACCTGCATTGTTCATTATCAGTCAGGTGACATCAGGTGAGAGCTCTATATGATAATGCTCTTCAGCTGACTTCAGTTTGCCATGTATCTCCACATAAAATGCAGTTTAGAAGCAGGAGGACTTTTGCACCAGAGAAAGGATTGAGTAGATACTGTAATGCACATCAGGCATGCCATCTCCAGTGACTGGTGACATCTATCAACTCATAGCTACATATCTTCCATTTCTGGTATCCCTGAAGCAAGCAATGGGTCATTTTGACACTGAAAAGACTACCAAATTGTATTTCCCAGTAGCTAACATGGTTGCAACACTTTAGATACTTTAACTTTCCTTTTTGGCTGGAATATTCCTATGTAACTCCAAACCCAATGCCCTAAGGGATACCTAGATTTGATGAAGTAATCCTGTTTTGCTTTAAGGTTTTTGGCTCTTTACTGTCTATTTACAAAGAAAATACAAAGTATAATAGAAGGGACCTACCTAGCCATCTTATTCCCAATTATTGGCAGGTAGGATGGAGGAATAGCAGATAATCATTATGTCCACAGGCCCAGGAATACATGATACTGACATCCATAAGTTGGAGACAGAATGCCTTATCATTTGAAGTCATCATGCTAAAACTTTCCAGCAACTTGTTTCTATAAGGAAAACTTGTCCATGGTGTCATCTACGTGCTAAAAGCTAGACTAGAAAACCAGGCTTAGTAATAGTATTACTAAAGAAAGTCTTTATCAGTCTAGATTTGGAGAATTGTTTTCCCTGGGCTGTTCATTACCTGGTAGCTTTTTATTCCAGCTAAACATACCTGGCAAAACAGACCAGTTGAATTTAGGTAATGGTGTCAAAGGAAGAAGACACTGTTCAAAATATGAAACAGAAAGATGAAATTATTGCTTACTAAACAAGGAGAAATTGTGCTTGCAGCATGCATATTTTAGACAGTTTTTTCATTGCTATGACTAAAGGACCCAACCAGAACAATTGTAAAAGAGGAAAAGTTTATTTGAGAGCTCATGGTTTCAGAGGTCTTAGTCCATCGAAGGCTGACTTCATTCCCCAGAGCTTGAGGTGAGGCTGAACATCATGGCAGAATTTTGTGGAACAGGGAAGCAGCTCATATGATAATCAGAAAGCAGAGAGAGAGATAGGTCTCCTCTTGCCAGTTACAAAGCCATGCCTCAAAGCCATGCTCTTGATGTCCCACCTCCTCCAGGCACACCCTACCAACCTTCAGTTATCAATTAATCCCTATCAGGGAATTAATTCACTGATTGAGTTAAGGCTATCACAACCCAATCATTTCTTCTCTGAATCTTCTTGCATTGTCTCACACATGAGCTTTTGGGGGACACCTCACATACAAACCATAACAATGCATTTTTTAATAAAGCAAAAAAAATGTGAATCTTGTATAGATAGGTTTGGAGAAGCATACAATTAAAGATTGCTGTACATACACAAACAAGGCTTGTTAGGTTTGTGTTGGCCTTCAACTATAGAGAGAGAGTTATTGAAATGTAACTGGTAAAGACTAGGTGATTTCCAGAGTTATAGATCTGTCCAGAATGTCCAGCAACCAGAAATTTGTTTTACTAATGTGAAGTTGTCATTAAACAGCTGAAATTATTTAGTACCAGATCTGGGAGTTACTTGTAATTGTGGCCAGAGAAGAGTTACTCGTTTTCAAGGGAAACTAGAATGTTTTGAATCATTGACTATTTTATGCACATTTTTGAATAGGGTTATATTTGTCCATGTTTCATTTACTACCATGTTTTAGTATCTTGAGGGAATTTGTCGTGTGAATTTTCATCTCCATCCTCTATAGTGTCCTGCATAGTACCTTACCAGTCCTCAGTGGGTCAAAAGGTACTACATGACAAATCAGGAATTTAACACTAGGAATTTTGCTTTTCGGGCTCCTAAAATCTATCTTCACCTCTGACCACTTGTAAATGCAGGTCTAGTCCAATTCTTCCCCAGTACTGACTCTTGTCATTTTTTTCTTTGCCCTGTCATCTTTTTCCCAGTCTGCACTGCTCCAGTATAATTTGTGCTTAAAACCCAGATGAGATGTGATCTTTTCCAGAACAGAGGACTCTTCTTCCTCTCCATGAGTCGCTGTAGGACCGAGCACTATGCAACCATGCATATCACCTTTGAATCTCAGCAGACCTTGACGACCAATTATTGCTAATTTTAAAAAGGAGCTGTCTGCCAAGGCTCCAGACCACCTCTTCTCCAGAGACTCACTTTAAGCTTCTATACTCTGGACTCTCTGCCTAGATCCTCACTTAATGTTTACAAATGGAGCTGGAACTACAGAGGCCCCATGAATACCTGAGAATGCCCAGTTGTTTTCTCTGAGGCCAGGCTTGAAGAGCAAATCAGTTTTCCTCAGATGTTCAACTCTAGAAATTCTAGTGGGTACCAAGTTTTCTTCTATCATTCCATATTTGTATTTTTGAGTATCCTTTTTAAATCTAACCCATGTACTCACAAATATAACTAACATGTATAAGTTAAGTTAGTTAATTGGAGACTAATAAAAATAAAGATACAGAAGGAGTTTTCAGTGTTAAGAGACATTGTTATAACTGGACAATTTATACTGCCATGCAATTAATAATAGGAACATTGTTAGCGTGAACATCTCTTATAAATTAATGAGTTTGGCAAAGTAACATCATCATTGGTTAATATCCACTTGAAAGTAAATGGCAAGAAGTCTTGATAGCTATTTCAATATTTTATATTCAAAATGAAATATGTAAAGATGATTATATTAATGGCATGGTCTTATACTGCAGTGGAAGAAGAGAGTGTAAATTTTCCTTAGGACTCATGGACATTTTCTGGCAGACTTTAGGTAATGAAAAGCAAAACCCAGAGTGAATTAGAGTAATAAAGTATCACCACTTTCACACTGTTGACTTTTGGGATTTCCCTTAAGAATTCTAAGGAATGGAAACTACCAGAAGTGTAGAAGCACCCCAGCCCTGTTCAAGTGCTCAGCATAATAGTTATTGAATGAATTGAAGAATGAATGAATTGAGGGAATTCCAAGACATATTATTTTTTGGCAGGGAAAAGTGAAGAATATGGCAAGTTCTAGGCATGTTACAGAAGAGATTAGTATTCAGAAAGTTTTGCAGAAAATTCAGCACCCATTAAACATAAAATAGTAAGGTCGTGGGTGCCCCCAGTTATTTTGTATTTCTGATGCCAATAGAGCAGCAGTCATAAAAGGAGTTACCATGGTGACATGACATGTCTAAGTGGCTCTAGGCATTGTGAGGACACCTATGTAAGATGAGGGAAAGAAATCATTGAGCAGCACTCAGGTGATCCCTGGTGGCACTGTATGATATTCCTATGCTAGGAAAGATCTATATTTTGCCAAGTAGAGAAACAGTGATCTGATAAGGATGTGGTAACTGAATCCTTAGACCCTTTAAGAATTAGGGTTTAGGTCATCTCAAGATACCACCAATACCAGGATAAATGCCAGCGGATGAGGAGAATTATTAGAATTATTGGTTAAGGAGATTGAGACTCAAGACCAACTACATGTGTATTGTCATGGTTTGTTCCATTAACCATCCTCTCTTGTAGATGTTTCCAGAAATTATGATCAATCACAACCCTAGAAAATTGAATTTGGATAGAATAAATTTAATGTGAGAAAAACAAATATCTGAAGTGGGTAGATTGCATTGGAACTTTTTTTTGGTGGGGGGGGGAGGTGTATCAGGGATTGAATTTAGGGGCACTCGACCACTAAGCCACATCCCCAGTCCTATTTTGTATTTTATTTAGAGACAGGGTCTCAGTTGCTTAGCATCTTGCTTTTTGTAGAGGCTGGCTTTGAACTCACGATCCTCCTGCCTCAGTCTCTCAAGGCATACATTAGATTCTTTTGATGTCTACTCTAGATCCACTTTCTGGGATGGAGTACTCATTATCTAGCTTCTGGGAGTGAGTACTGGTTGCAAATGACTAACAGTGAACATGCTCCATGGAACTCGGCCTCTGCCCTCCATGCTTCACCTAGCTTGGGAGCCTTGCACCCTCTACTTTTCATACAAATCAAAGGATGCAAGAGTTTCCTCCTCTTGCCCAATATGGAATCAATTCTGTGGTACAATTTGTGCTCTATGATCCCAATCCAGGCTGATCTAATCTCCAGCAGAGAACCTATTATAAATGTTTCTCCTGTTACTCCCTTATCATGCCTCCTCTTCTCCTTCAAGCATTCCCTCGATACATTGCTTCAATTCAGTTCTGCTTCTGGAAAATTGGATGTAAGAAAGAAGGGATTGTACATCCATTATAGTTGGTCCTCCAATTGCTGGAGGAAAGACACCTTCCTGGCAAACTACTCATAGCTTGTTTGAAATGAGTAAATATCAGTCAACAGCAGTAAAAAAAAAAATTAGAACAGATGATAAGGACTTGGGAGAAAACTATACTCTTTTACACCCAAGGGTCATATATATGTTGAGCAGAGGGTATTTGTCAAGCTTACGTGTTTAATAGCATTCTCAAAATGAAGGTCTGAAAATCAATTTTTTTGCACACATTTAAAGGAGATTTGAGCACCCCAAAGCTGATATTAATTATTTTATGCATTAGGTTTAAAATGCTGAACATTTATATTGTTGAAGGCAATTCATTATTTGTAGAAAAATAATGGAAATTGAACGTTATGAGTGCATGAAATTGAGGGGCACTCTGAATGTGAAGAAGTTTTAGGGCTCTTTAACAAATTTATATAACCCACAGTTACAAATGCAATTATGATAAAAACACGTCTTTTTAAATTGAAAAAGTATATTTAAAGAAATATAAAACCAAAATTGTAAGTGATAAACGTTCTATTATGTGTAATTTTCAGCTTATTGTCTCATTGTTATATTAAAAAATAATATCCTTTACAATCAATTCCATTATATATTTAAAGAAATAAAGTGCAGACTACATCAGTTAGCATTTCATTTTGCTATAATCAGAATCCCCCCCCCATGGTACCCTAAAAAAGTGTGTTTATTATGGTCTTAACAAGAAGTCTTATGACTGATTTGGAAACTCAATGTTATCAATGACCCTGATGTTTCTTTCATATCTCTTTCACGGCTGATGTGTTGTCATTTCATTTTCATGCTTGTTGTCTAGTGTGTGTGAAATTCCTGCTGCAAGTTCAGCCATCACATCTATATTCAAGGTAGAAGATGGGAGGAGGAGACAGCTGAAGAAATTCTTCTTGAAAGAAACAAACTATCTTTAATAACTAACTCAAGGATATTTCCTAGGTCTCCTTGGAGAAAATAATTTGATACAGCCAACCACCACTTCAATATTATCTGAGACAATCTGTATTGAGGTAGTGTCTATTAAAATCTAGTAAAACCTTTTTAAAGTATATGTATTTTTGAACCTGAATATGACTGAAGCTGGGAAAGTTGTAAAGGCAGATAGGTCATTCCTTTGAGTGAACTGAGTGATGCAGGACAAGATAAACCTCTAATCAGAGAAGGACTGGATAAAAAAGGCAAGTGAAACACTGGCTCTGAGGTTCAATCATCAGGGCCCTTCAAAAGGTCTTGGACAAATTCTATGCAACAGAGATTTCATTGGAACTTTGGGTGGTGACATTTGCATGGGTTTATAAGCAACTTTCTTGATGCTACTAGTTCTAATGTCAGGTCACCTTCCAATTTACCCTGCTGAAGTAATTTCATGATCATGTGCGGGTCCTTAATGTTGACTCTAGTATCTTTCTGGATCAAGAAGCTTACACAACTGAAGCTCAAAACACAATCGATTTTTTTTTTCAAATCTCATAGGGATATTTTTTTCCAGTAAGTGAATATTTATTCCTTTATCATTGTCTGATATCCCTACCTAGACAAGGATTGACTTCTAGGGAGTTCCTTGACAATGTTCAGAGGTGAAATAAACTAATCAGCTCATCCTTGACTATGTTCCAAAAATCTCTATTTTCACAACTCTCTCGAAGTGCCAGAAATCATTATTGTCTTTCTGTGTTAACATTTTTATCTTATCCATTCTATACTACTGTAAGTTCCTTGAGCACAAAGATAGCATCTCTTTCCCTTTTCTTTAATAAAAATGTGCATTGAAATTGCATAAACTGGTGATATAATCAATGTTGCTGAATGTAATTAATTTACAACTATTAGCATGTGTCAGAAAACGTTTGAAAGAAGTCTGAATCTCAAAGAAAAAGACCACCAACTCCTTATTATCTGAACTCTCACAAACCCACGTAATTCCATCCCTAGTTCATCCAAGTTCCTTACCAATTCAAAGTTCTTATGATGATGAATATATTCATACTTACCAGTTTTCACTACTTACATCATCAGCCAGAAACCTACTTGTTTATGTGGCTTAAAACCTGTAAATGTTCCTAGTCATCATGGAGTTACTATGCCCTCTTATTGAAGCTATATCCTTTGCCCAATCACCATAGCATTCTTTGTTCATTTGTCGCTTCTGCTCATATACCTATACACATTCTACTCAGTTGTTCCTAATTCAGTGTCTTAGGGAAATGGTTATGGTTTGGATAGAGGTGTACCCCACTGTAGTAAAGCAGCAATGTTCAGAGGTGAAATAAACTAATCGGCTCATCCTAGATTGAATGGACTAACAGGGTGATAATTGTGGACAGGTGGGGCATGCTAGAAGGAGGTGGGTAACTGAGGGTGTGCTGCTGTGTCTGCTTCCTGCCACCCATGAATGGAGCAGTGCTCATGCACTCTACCTTTTCCTCATGATGTTCTACCTCACCTTGGCCCAAAGGAATAGAATCAGCTGTCCTGGGACTAAGCCTCTAGAATCACAAGATGAAATAAACTTTTCTTCCTGTAAATTGTTCCCATCAGAATTTTGGTCAAAGCAATGAAAAACTGAGAGAGAAATAAATGGAAACTAAAACAACTAATCCAGGCAGGATGATAAGTACATCAGACCCTTCAGGAAAAAAGTTGTGGGTCATCCCCATAGGTGAAGACATTCTGAGGAGCTTGCTGAAGGCAGAGGGAATACAAAATGGATAGTAGAAGAATGCAGATATAAATATCAACTATGGCCAGGTGACCTGATACAAAAATGTGAGTTATAATTGTTATGAGTATTTCTTTCCTGATTTATTAAGAATATGTTTGTGCATATGCATAGTATTAAGGAAATATATTTGTTACTATCCTTACTCATTCCTTTATCTTGTAACATAACTTTGACTGACTTAAAGTCAGTAAATATAAATATAAATCCAAATATACTATTTAAGTTGTGGGATGTCAGAAGAGTAAACATCACTCAAAAAACGTTGCCTCTCATTGTGAGAAAGAAAGTAGTGTGTATTCAGTTGTATGAAGGACAGTTATATCTTGTTAGTTGGAATTTTGTTCTGTTATTGTGTCTATTTGAAGGTTAAGTGTGATTGAAAGGTATATGTTTGTTTGTCAAGTTGACAAGGGATGCACTTGTGTTGGATAATCTGGATTGTCAATTTGATTGGATTAAGATATTGCCGGATGTGCTGTTCAGGGTATTTACAGAGACAATTGACATGTGACACAGCAGACTGAGGGGAGAGATCCACCATGAACTTGGACAGCACAGTCCAGTGGGCTGGGGGCATGGAAGGAAGGAAGGATGGTGGAAGAGGAAGGAAGCCAAGGCACAGGGAGGCACTGTTTTCCCATATGTTGGTGCTTGAATCACTGCTGAGATTGCCTAAGGATGTGGGAATCCAGCTCCTTTACTTTTCCTAAGCAGACTCTGGCCAGCAACTCTCTAAGAAGTTCCTAGGCCTTCAGTCACAGACTGGCTACATCATTGGTCCTTCATCTTCTTTTTTTATTTTTTTTATTATTTTTTTTATTGGTTGTTCACAACATTACAAAGCTCTTGACATATCATATTTCATACATTAGATTGAAGTGGGTTATGAACCCCCAATTTTACCCCAAATGCAGATTGCAGAATCACGTCGGTTACACATCCACAATTTTACATAACGCCCTATTAGTAATTGTTGTATTCTGCTACCTTTCCTATCCCCTACTATCCCCCCTCCCCTCCCCTCCCATCTTCTCTCTCTACCACATCTACTGTAATTCATTTCTCTCCTTGTTTATTTTCCCATTCCCCTCACAACCTCTTATATGTAATTTTGTATAGCAATGAGGGTCTCCCTTCATTTCCATGCAATTCCCCTTTTCTCTCCCTCTCTCTCCCCCTTCATGTCTCTGTTTAATGTTAATCTTTTCTTCCTGCTCTTCCTCCATGCTCTATTCTTAGTTGCTCTCATTATATCAAAGAAGACATTTGGTATTTGTTTTTTAGGGATTGGCTAGCTTCACTAAGCATAATCTGCTCTAGTGCCATCCATTTCCCTGCGAATTCCATGATTTTGTCATTTTTAGTGCTGCGTAATACTCCATGGTGCATAGATGCCACATTTTTTAATCCATTCACCCATTGAAGGGCATCTGGGTTGTTTCCACAGTCTAGCTATTGTGAATTGTGCTGCTATGAACATTGATGTGGCAGTATCCCTGTAGTACGCTCTTTTAAGATCTTCAGGGAATAGTCCGAGAAGGGCAATAGCTGGGTCAAATGGTGGTTCCATTCCCAGCTTTCCCAGGAATCTCCATACTGCTTTCCAAAGTGGCCGAACGAATTTGCAGTCCCACCAGCAATGTACAAGTGTACCCTTTTCCCCACATCCTCTCCAACACTTGTTGTTGTTTGACTTCATAATGGCTGCCAATCTTACTGGAGTGAGATGGTATCTTAGGGTGGTTTTGATTTGCATTTCTCTGACTGCTAGAGATGGTGAGCATTTTTTCATGTACTTGTTGATTGATTGTATGTCCTCCTCTGAGAAGTGTCTGTTTAGGTCCTTGGGCTTCTTGGAGTAAGCAGGTATTGGTTCCTCCAGCTCTTTGGTCTACAGACAGCCATTGTGGGATGGAACTATTTGGTTTTTGAAGCTAAAAGCAATCTTATAATTCTGTTATTATAATTTATATGACATATGTACATATATGTACATATGCACACATATACATATCCTATTGGTTCTGTTCCTCTAGAGGACTCTTACTAATACACACACCATGCTAATTCTAATTATCCCTGTTTCAAAAGTGATTATCTCAAAATATAGTGGCTCAAAACAAAATGAACTTCATCACAGTCATGATTTTGTTAACTGCAACTTTGACAGGCTTGGCTAGATGTTTCCTTTACTTGAGTTTGATGGGAATTGCTCAGTGGTAGTCAGCTGGACTTTTCTGAAAGGTCCATATAGCTTCACACCATGTGTGGTACTTGTGGGGCACTGCCTGGAAGGCAAGCTTCAGATGGACCCCTTGATTTCCCCCATGTAATCTTAGGTCTCCTCCATGCAGTATCTTGCAGAGGGTGGGATTTTGAGTAGTGACTCAGAGCTTTAAGTGTTCAAGGCAGAAGCTTCTAGTTCCCTTAAAGTCTAGCCCTGGAATTGACAAGTGTCACTGCATTGCACAATGCCATGGGCTGGCTCAAGGAGATCTTAGTTTAGTGTCACTTCAATGGGAAGGAAAGCAGATCAAACCTTCAAACCAGCAGAAATGGCAGAGAATTTTCATTAATTGTTACTTTGCTAACATTTGTTCTATAGCTTCAAACTATGTACATTTCCCCCATATGAAAAAAGTATTTTCCCCCTGCAAGATGCCCACACTCTAATCCCAATGTGGTATCATATCAAAATCCAGAATTTTGCTATCTAAATCAGGGCCAGGTTTGGCTGAATCTCCTCAAGAGAGTCATCTGCACCCTATGCACCTGGCATGCAATGTGAGACAGAGTTAGAGCATCTAGCATAGATACTCAGCTTCAAACTTTGGGAAAAGAGAAGGCACATAACAGACGTGAATTACAGCAACTCTGAATCCCACATGTGACAGTCCATGCTGCATCCAGCAGGTACATGATGCCAGTTCCTTGATCAAGGCTGTAACGGGATTCCTGAAGGAAATATTCTCAGTCCTATTTGGATGCACCTTTTCCGGATGTGAATTATCCTTCCTTTTTTTTTTTTCTATGAGAAATGCAAAAGATTTTCAGCTGAGTAAATTTTTATGCTTCTTCATCTCCATTGGAGTTTAACCAGGTGGAATATTAATATTTCCATTTTGTACTGTCTGTTTTGTTCAAACTGACAGTCTTTCAGCTACTAAAAATCTAAAATGCCTTTAATATCCCAAATTATCTTTCCCTTGCTTAGACTACAGCCACACCTCTATTATTTCAAAAGACAGAAACTTACCTGCTTTGGACAATTTGGGGGCAGTGGGGGGGGAATTCTTAAGATTTTAAAATACACTGTTGTCTGACAGAGAGGATCTGTGAAGATCCCTTATATGCTTCTGATGAATTTTAAAAAGGGCCCTAAAGCCCCATTCTGATTTCAAAATGACTTTCCCAAAGAGAAATTTTAAATATCTTGGGCTCAACTTTTGCCCCAAGGATATTTCTGAGAATTTTTATCTAGTTAGAAAGTGTATCCTGGGTACTATAAATGCCCTCCAAGTCCTACTCAGAAAGTGAAAAGTTCCTATGGCCCTTTTAAATATCTATTTTTTAGATTATTTTATCATGATTAGACTGTTCAACATTTCCACAAATGTTTCTGCTTTGAAATCCCTTTAGCTAAATCACTATTAATTATTTAGCTGCATTTCTTATTTTCTACATAACTCCAAATAATATTATTGTCAAACTTTCTGGCACTGTGTAATTAATATTTCTTTTTCTTAATTCCAGTAATGTTTTCCTCATTTTCTTTCAAGTATTCATGAGCAATCCCCCCAAGGCTCATCTCCAGAGACCATTCTAGATTATTTCTTCCTGCTCTTGATGCCAGTGTGTCCAGTTTGATTTTTATATAGGAGTACCTCATTTGTAGTCATGAACATTCTTCCAGTTTTCTACTGCTCTGTAACAACATACTCAAATGTAGTGACTTGAAACAATATCTATTTACTTAATCCTACGATTCCATGAGTCAGGAACTTGGGCAGGGCTCAGCTGGGTGGTTTTCCTGTTCTATGCAGCATCAGCTGGGGTCATTTAGTGGCATTTCCCAAGGGTAAAGGCATATATGAAGGGTCCAAGTGAGCTGCATTCAATGCCTGGCATCTTGGAGCAGATGTTAGAAATAGAGGGTTAAGGGAGCAACTCTTCTTCTTTGTGTTGCCTCAGAGCTCTTCCTCCCATGTGCTTTGTCTGAAATGGTTATTAGAGTTCTTACATAGTGGATTAGGCATTAAAGGCAAAAATCACAAACTTAGTTTTCTTAAAGGATTGGAGCAAAGTTGATATAACATAACTTCCATTGTACTCTATTGGTCAGACAAGATTCAAAAGAAGAGGAAATAGAACACAGTATTGATGAAAGGAGTATTACAAATTTGACAGCCTCTGATATTATTCTTCCCTCACTGTTCATATCCATAATCTGAGGGTTCAAAATTAATCAGAAATGTGTTTCCTAAAGTCCTGTACCTAAGATTTCAGTAGTCGTTAATTTAAAAGTTTTTATATCTAATATAAAAGATTTTTTTAAAAAAATTGTTATAATATCATTCCATCATCTCCATTGTCCATAATCAGTTCATCTCTCACAAATATAACCCATTTCCTTCTTTTATTACTTTATCCTAATCAAACAGGAAAATCTATCCGTAACTATGTTATTTCTTGTTTTTTTCTTTCCCTTTTATCTATATGCTAAACAAAATACTTTGTCATACAAGCCAACATGTCCTCCTTGCTTTTAGATTCTGACCTCCAGACCCATTCTCAACATCTTTCCTCTTTGCTCCTGAATCCCTGCAACAATGCTTTCTTTTTGTAGGATCTTCCTGCTAAAATAAGTATGGCCATGTGAAAAAAATCTGCTGTGGTCATCTTGTCAGAATGTCTCTTCCAGTAAATTTCAAGTTCCATGGTGTTTGCAAGGCCCAAATGTGTTTGGTCCTGTTGTATGCAAGCAGTCAGCCAAGTAACTGATGCATATTTGGTGCTCAGAATTATTTTGTTCGATGAGTAATCAGAAATATCCACGCTATGAAAAGTAGAAAATAGCAATAAAGATGGTCTTGCCCACAAGAAAAGAAGTCAAAATTACTCAGATAAAATTGCCTATGATACTCAGCGTTGTCCTAATTGTCAAAGCCTATGAAAATATCCCAGAATCTTTTGAGGTGTTTTCACATGAATGTCCTTGTTTTAGTTAATTTTTCATTGTTGTGACCCAAATTACCTGACAAGAACCACTTACTGGAGGAAAAGTTCATTTGGGACTCATGGCTTCAGAGGTTTCAGTTCATAAACAGCTGAATCCATTGCTCTAGGCCCAAGGTAAAGCAGCACATCATGGAGGAAAGGCCCTGAATAAACAGGAGTTTATTGGAGACACTTCATATCTAAACCATAGCAGTTTTTCTACTTTCTTTCCTGAAATGGAAGATAAAGAAATGTAACACATAAAAACTATTTCCAACATATTCACTTTTAAACAAATGTTAAGGTTAAAGCAAAATTTATGTTATTCATGGGATTAAAGAAACTTTTAGAGCTGAACAAGCAATTAAATCAACACTGCTTACCAAGAAAAATTTATTTGTGTTCTCAGATTACCAAGTTTTGGAGCACAACTACATTAAGTTGCTAAGTGAAGAAATGCTTAGATAGAACATATATACATATTTTAGATAATATGTCTCCTACTTCCTAGTAGATATATATCCAGATATATATGCATGTGGTTATATATGTATATATCTCCTTTTTCCTATCTACACAAATATATAAAAATAACTTATATGTAATTTAAAAGCAGCATTGCATAATTTTTTACTTTTATATCTTCAGATTATTTTAAGATATAAATGCAGTGAGGGCATTTGGGAACATTTCTAACCTCTCTTCTGTTTACTGAATGTAAACAGTAAATAAATTCAATGTTTTTAGAGAATATTCTCCTTTTCCACTGTATGAGATTTAATTTCTCCATTAAAATCCTCAGAATCCCCACCCCCACAATATTGTGGAGTCATTGCAACCTTGGAAATCAATGAAATAGTAAATATCTTCTAAGGCAGCAGCGTTATTAGTTTTAGTACACCATAAATACATATCATTGCCTTTAGAATATTTTATGTTTGATTTCTTCAGATACTGATAAGATATACTTTTTATAACAGATACTATTGATTTTAAAGCATGAATCATTGAATGTCATTTCCTGGAAAAGACCTTGAGAAAACATGTATGCCATATCTCTGCTTCCATCCATACATGAACCTACAAGTCCACCCTGGCTCACACTGGATAATGTTCATTGATTGTATTTTTTAAAGACGTTTTCAGTAAGAGAGTCCTTCAGTTTTCTTCTGTAGCACATTTCAGTGCTTAATAACACATAAGGCTCTTAGGAAATTCCTTCTTATATCCGTCCTAAATTACCAATGGCACATGGATTTAGAATTCAATCTTAAGTAACTAGAATGAATTACTTCTGCTATGGAAACAGACAGCAACTCTGGATTTGAAGAAGTGTTGTCTATGTGAAATAAACTGAAAATATTACTTCTCAAGAGTGGGATAAGTGATTTTCGATCAAGCATCCCAGCTCCACAAAGTGAGGTGCTGATGTAAGCTGCATGATTGTCATGAATTGTCACAGTGCAGTCCTTTGTGCAGACACCTGTGAGTAGTATCAATACCAGAGCCACAAGGAAAAATAAAAGATGAACCATGACAAGAAGTCATATCAATTGTGGTCAAGCTGATTGGATGATGGGCTCTGCAGAGAGATGGACATTGCACATGGTTCTCAGTGAACACATGTCTAAGTGGATGACAAGCGGAGCTAGGGATACTGTACATATCAGTGTCTTGTGAGCTAGAAGGGACTCCAACAGAAAGACTATTTTTCCAGTAGTGGCTTTTTATTTCCCTCATAACACCATTATGTTAGCTGTAACTGCAACAAGCTCATCTTCAGCAAGTCTTTCATTTTGCTTATTCTGTTATGTGCCTCCTCTTTCCCCACAGTTTGAAGCAGAGTAGACACTCTATGCTAGTTGCTCTAACTCTGTCTCAAATTGCATGCTGGGTGCATAGGGTGCAGATGACTCTCTTGAGAAAGAAGTCATGTTGCCTAATGATTTCCTGAACATAACTCTATGGAACTAATATCAAGAATTGACAAATGTGATTCAATATGACCACGTCAAATTTAAAAGCTCCTGCATTCTTGATTTTGCACAGCAAAGGAAACTATCAAAAGAATGAAGAGTCAACTGACGGAATGGGAGAAAATCTTTGCAAGTTATTCATGTGATGGAGGATTAATATCCAGAATATATAAAGAACACAGAAACCTTAAAAGAACAAGCAATCCAATCAATAATTGAGCAAATGAGCTGAACAGACAGTTCCCCAAAGAAGACATACAAATGTCCCACAAACATGACAAAAGTGATCAACATCTTTAGCCATAAGGTAAATGCAAATCAGTCAGAATAGCTATTATCAAGAAAAACAAATAACAAATGCTGGCAAGGAAGCTAGAAAAAGGAACTTGTACACACTGTTGGTGGGAATGTGAATTAGCATATCCATTATGGAACAGAAGTTCCTGAAAAAACTAGACTATCATATGACCCAGCCAAACCACTCCAGAATGTTTATAGCCCCCCATAAAATTTAACTTAGCTTGCTATAGAGATATCTGCATACCTAGCATACCTAGGTTTAGTGTATTACTGTTTACAATAGTCAAGTCATGACTATAAATAGATGAAAGGATAAAGAAAATGTATACAATGGAGTATTATTCAGTCATTCAGAAGAATGAAATCATGCCATTTGCAGGAAAACAGATGAAACTGGAGATTATCATGTTAAGTGAAATAAGTTATGCATAGAAAGATGTCAGATGTTTTCTCTCATTGTGGAATCTAGTGGGGAAAGAGACAACAAGAAAAAAGAAGGGGGACAGTTCAGGAAGGGCAAGGGGATGGAATGGTGAGAGAGGGAACAAAATTTTTTTTTTTGGGGGGGGGATAGGGCACTGGTGATTGAACTCAGGGGCACTCAACCACTGAGCCACATCCCAGCCCAATTTTTTGTATTTTATTTAGAGACTGTCTCACTGAATTATTTAGCATCTTGCTTTTTGCTGAGGCTGGCTTGGATCCTCCTGTTTCAGCCTCCTGAGCTGCTGGGATTACAGGCATGCACCACTGTACCCAGCAAACCAATTATTTTCACTCTTAATATACATTAATATTACAATAAAGAATAAAATAAAATAAATTTTTGTTGCTTCATTTTCTACCTTGGCTTCTGGTGAGCTTTAATCATGGAGGTCAAGGGCTTATATTAATAGTTGCTCTTTCCACAGATGGTAAAAGGAGGTAGTTAAAAAATATGGCACTGGAGTTGGATGGCCATGGTTTCAGGTCTTTACTAGTTGTGTAACAAGATAAATTATTTAAAATTTTTGAAACTAATTTCCTTCAGTAGTAAAATAGAAATAATTATATCAACATCACAAGTTTGTGTGAAGACTAGTCCATAAGAAAAGGTTAGTACTCATCACTATTATCTCCATCAGCTATTTCATGCTAACCCTAAAGTACTTTGTTTTGAATTCAGTAAGTCTTCACCTAACATCTTCATAAATACAGACCCTTGGTGGAATCAAGAATGAATTAGAAAATATTCCAAATTAGATCAGTGTAAGAAGAGATATGGGATGGGGCCTGTCTGGCAAGCACAGATCCTCAATAGATATTTGTCAGTTTTGCCAACTAACATCCCCACCAAAATATGGGAAAAGATCATTATAATGCAAAATATATATACAGATGTTGGTATAGAGAAAGGTAAGCTAAAGGCTTGTGTCCTTCAAAGGGGGAGGGCTTAGGTACGTAGATGAGGAAGATATGAAAGGGAATATTCGATGTTCCTTTAGTCTGTGATATAGTAGAGATATCTTTTGGCACATTTCTTTCACAGAAACACTATTTTTTTCTAGTTCAGTTGTCCAATTAAAAGGAG
The DNA here is from genome assembly GCF_964194105.1 of Spermophilus citellus. Lineage (NCBI taxonomy): Eukaryota > Metazoa > Chordata > Mammalia > Rodentia > Sciuridae > Spermophilus > Spermophilus citellus. The sequence continues at coordinate 38,583,308 of NC_138194.1, read as the reverse complement.
AAGGACACTAAGCCTTACTATATTTAAATGATGAGGAGGGTTTCACTTTTTTAAAATTTTTTTTTAGTTGTCAATGGACTTTAGTTTATTTATATGTGATGCTGAGGATCAAACCCAGTGCCTCACATATGCTGGGCAAGTGCTCTACCACTGAACCACAACCCTAGCCCATCAATTTTGTTTTTGAGGAAACATCTTTACCTGTTCCAAAGGCATTACTCTGACAGCATTAATCAGCTGTTTGTAACTATAGTGGAATAGCCGAGATAATTAAGTTGTAAAGATTTATCTTGATTCATGGGTTTTGAGTTCCAAGCTCATGGTTTTGTGTTTCAGATGAGGGTGTCTTATCTCGAGAGAAGCATGCAGCAAAGAGAACCATTTACATCTTGAACCATGAAGCAGAGAAAGACTGGATGGACCAGGTTCCCAACACCCTCACTGACCTAAAGAGCTCTCATGAGGCCCACCTCCCACCAGTTCTACTGTCTCCTGATAGTGCCCCGCACTCTGGACCAAGTCTTTAATACATGGCTTTTAGGGGACACTACCCAAATGGTACCACCTTCTGCCTGGTTTTTCATCAGATTCTCCCTCCTTTCCCTTCTTGTTGCCTCTCTCAATCATTTGACTCGTTATCTGCCATTCAGGTCTAATACAGTGAATAATCCCTTTAATCCTTCATATTTCATGTGTTCTCTCACATCCCAATCCTGCTGCTTTAAAAAGGAGATGGAGAGACTTTTAGTTTTTGGTATATTATGTAAGGAGCTTAGGAATCTCCACTCCATCCTAACAGCAAGCCCAAACCCAAACAAACTGAAAAATCAGCAACTCTTCCTGGATCTGGCAGAGAAATGAGACCACGGAACAAAGTGCTGTCTCAAAAATTGGAGAGAGAGAGAGAGAGAGAGAGAGAGAGAGAGAGAGAGAGAGAGATACTGAGAGTCTCAATTTAATGGAGCTGAAACCTGCAAGCAGCCAGCCATCTCTGTGGGAAACCAGCATCCACATAGGAAAACCTGAACTGTAATTGACAAATAGAGACAAGGCTGAGAGATAATAACGCCAGGGGACCCTGTCCTGGGAGCCCTCACTTTTGTGAGATTTGCTATCCAGCTCTCTTAGTTTTCACAGTGAATATTGGGGGGAAAATCACCTCAGGAAAAATCACCTCTGCAAAGAGAGAGGGCAAGTAACTACTTCAAAATATGCCAGGTCATTCTGCACTACTTAATGAGAGGTTTTCCAGATAAACCTATTGGGGGTGGGGGTGGTTATCAGAGACTAACCAATCTCAGGGAAAGAAAGATTACCCAAATCCAGACACTGTGGACATCCTGTAAAGTCTGCGAAAATGGGAGGGGGTGGCAAGGATGAAAATTAATTGAGCAGTTCCCAGCCCAGGGCCACAAGTTCCCTGAAACACTGCAACCAAATCATAGGACTGAGGACCACTTCCTCTGCCCACACTACAGTGCCAGGGGACTGTTTACCACAGTTCCTTTTATCTAGTAGACAAAACCTGTTTTTCAACAAAATTTATAAGACATACAAAAAAAGCAAAACACAGTTTGAAGAGACAAATCAAGAATCAGAACCATTCTGGATATTAGGGCTCTATCTGAGGTGTGGGGGGTAAAAATTTTGTTGGCGGGGATGTGGGGAAAAGGGTACACTTGTGCACTGCTGGTGGGGCTGCAAAATGGTGAGGCCAATTTGGAAAGCAGTATGGAGATTCCTGGGAAAGCTGGGAATGGATCCACCATTTGACCCAGCTATCGCACTTCTCGGACTATTCCCTGAGGACCTTAAAAGAGCGCACTATAGGGTTACGGCTGCATCAATGATTATAGCAGCACAATTCACAATAGCTAGACTGTGGAACCAACCTAGGTGCCCCTCAATAGATGAATGGATAAAAAAATGTGGCATCTATACACAATGGAGTATTATGCAGCACTAAGAAATGACAAAATCATAGAATTTGCAGGGAAATGGATGGCATTAGAGCAGATTATGCTAAGCGAAGCTAGCCAAGCCCTAAAAAACAAATGCCAAATGTCTGCTTTGTTATAAAGAGAGCAACTAAGAACAGAACAGGAAGGAAGAGCATGAGGAAAAGACTACAGTAAACAAAGTCGAATGGGGGGAGAGAAACGGAGAGAGAAGGGAAAGCATATGGAAATGGTAGGAGACCTTCAATGATACATAAAATCATAAGAGGTCATGAGGGGCAAGGGGGAGGGAAAAAAAAGGGAGAGAATTGAACAACAGCAGGGGAGGTAGAGAGGGAAGATGGGAGGGGAGGGGAGGGGAGGGGAGAAAGTAGGGGATAGGAAAGGTAGCAGAATACAACAGTCACTAATATGGCATTATGTAAAAAAGTGAATATGCAACAGATGTGATTCTGCAATCTGTATTTGTGGTGAAAATGGGAGTTCAAAACACAATTTGAGTCAAATGTATGAAAGATGATATATCATGAGCTATGTAATGCTTTAAACAATCAATAAAATAGTTTGACAAAAAAAAAAAAAAGAATCAGAACCAGACCCAGCCATGTAGGATGCTGCAATCACCATACCATGAATGTAAAATAATCATAACTTATTTGCTAAGTGGTCTAATGGGGAAAAAAGAGCAGATAATGTATAAGAACATGCAGGTGATGTAAAGCAGAGAGATGGAACTTCTAAGGGAGAATCAAAAAGAAAGGCTAGAGACGAAAACTGAGTGAAATGAAGATTGCCTTCCTTGGGATTCTTAGCAGATTTAACAGGACTGAGCAATCTCTGAGCTGGAGGATACTTCAATAGAAACTTCCAAAACTGAAAAGCAAAGCAAAGCAAGACTGAAAAAAAAATTCTAAAACAGAATATCCACAGGGATCCAACATGGCGGCCGGCAAAGAAGCAGCAATTCCAATGTCTCCACATTAACGGGATCAGAAAGACCCATTGGAACAGCTGCAGTCTACCTACTGAGGAACTTCTAGCAAAATTTCGTTGAGACCTGCCGGGAATTGGTAGGTTTATTAGAAATGACAGTTTGTCCCAGACAAGTGGATCTTGGCCGGCCACGGGGGTGCAGAGGTCCAGTCCCACAGCCACCAGCCGCTTCTGCGGGAGGCCGGCGGCCTGGAGCGGCGCAGCCCGCCCGAACCGGCAGACAACCCCCGCCATCCCGGCTCTCCCAGGAGGCTCCGTTCTCGCTCTGCGAGCAACCGCCCCGCCCGGCTCTTAGCCACACGGCCGCAGCTGCCCGGCTCTACAGGCGGCCCCGGCGGGCGCAGAGGTCCAATTCCGTGGCCACCAGCCGCTTCTGCAGGCAACCGGCGGCCCGGAGTGGCAGACGACCCCCGCCATCCCGGCTCTCCTGGGAGGCTCCATTCTCGCTCTGTGAATGGCCACCCCGCCCGCCCAGCTCTTGGCCACTCGGCCTCAGCTGCCCGGCTCTACAGACGATCCCCGGTGGCCCGGCTCAGCGAAAGGGGTCCCGGCCCGGCTTGCGGAGGGCCCCTGCTATCCCGGCTCTCCTGGCGGCCCCGCCCACTCTGCGAACGGCCACCCCGCCCACCCGGCTCTTGGCCACGCCGCCGCAGCTGCCCGGCTCTACAGGCGGCCCCTGGTGGCCCAGCACAGCGAGAAGTGTCCCTGGCCCAGCAGATGGCCCGTGCCCTCCTGGCTCTGCTAACAGCCCCGCCCACCCGGCGAACGGCTCCCCACCCCTGAGACCACGTGAAGGGAATCCAACCAAGCCTTTACGAAATAGCGAACTGGGAACTAAAACCAGAGATTGTGTTAGACCAGAGACAAGCCAGTTCAACCCCTCCCTTCGGACACTCCGGCAAGGAGCCAGGGGCCCGCCATAGCAGAGAGGGGAAGTCACCAAAGTTTGGCCAAAGAGATTCCTTCCCAGCAGAATCTACTTTAGCAGGTGTGTGACTCCCACCCACACCAGATACAAACAACCGGGAAACTTCAAAATCTTTCCGTGGGCGTGACCGTAAGGGCCAAGGGACTCTTGACCCCCAACTCCTCCTACTGCCAGTGACGTGGGCGTGACTGTAGGGGCAGAGGGAAGCAGAGAAGACTCCCCACCCCCAACTCCCCCAACCGCGAACTGAGAGGGTGTGACGGTAGGGGCGGAGGGAAACAGAGGACACTCCAGACCCCCAACTCCTCCTACCGCCAGCGGAGTGGTCGTGATTGTAGGGGCTGAGGGAAGCAGAGGGGATCCTCGACCCCCAACTCCTATTACCACCAGCAGTGACACCAATGGTCTTAGCCGCCAGATTCTGAAGGTGTGCCCACCAAAGGGGTCCGGAAAAATTAAACAATTGACTCCCAGACCACAGCTCCACAGCACTGGGGCTTAGATGAATGACAGAGAGAGTGCTCAGTCATTAGGGAAATAGAGCACTCGGTGGGGCTGAAAGTGTAACCAAATCCTTGGGGAACTGCCTCCGGTGAGCAGGACCTGGCTGGCTGGCAAGAGGAAGGGGAGGAGGGGCCATAGAAGTGAAATGGCTCTGGACCAACAGGATTGAGAGACTCCCAGGAACCGCCTTACAGGGATTGCTGTTGACACATTGAGGGCAAAACTCAGCCCGGAGGGCACAGCTTTGCCTACGGGAAGAGAAGAAAATGGATCTCTAAGACCTAATTTTATTTCCTATTTCATTTTATTTTTTTCTCTCCCTTTTCCCTCTCTCTCTCTCACCTTCCAAGTTTTATTGCTCTTTCCATTCTCCTCTATGCTATCTATCTCCCTCTCCTTCTTTCTTTTCAAGAGCACCTACCTTCCCCTTCCCCCCAACTTTTATCCCAAGCATTACGTCCTCCATTTCATGTAACTGTCTAAATGCAAATAGGTGAATGTTTCGAGGTCCTCTATAGTGCTCCTAAATACCTAGCTCCTACCAACACCCTGATCCAATCGATGGTTAGTATCCCCCTTCAGTAGAGCAATCTTCTAAAGTAGCCAAGACATACTAACCCTTATACCTGCATAGCACCTAACCTAAAGTCCTAAGAATAAAAAACAAATGACTATATGCATACAAAATCCAGAAGCCCTTTATAAATTGAATGAATCAGCTCTAAAGTACAATAAATCCCAACATCTATAGGCATAATTTCCCACCACAAAGGAGAGACAACAGAGATAAACAAAGACAAAACAAATGTATAGGAGAAAGCAGTTTCAAAGCAGTCAAACAGAGCTGGAAAGTAACATGAACAACATGAAAAAACAAGGGAAAAAAGGATTACAGATAATGCAGGACAACTTAAATCTACAGGAGGACCTAGAAGCATCAGAAACATGGACAGGGAAAGAAATCAAGGTATACCTAACTCAGATGGAACGGAATTTTAGAGAAGACATGAGACAGCAAGTCCAAGAATTGAAAGTATATTTTGAAAATGAACTAAACAAACAAATTCAAACTGCAAAGAACAAGCTTTACCAGGAGATAGAGATCTTAAAAAAAAACAAAGAGTAATTTTAGAAATGCAAGAAACCATAAACCAGATTAAAAACGCTAACGAGAGTATTACAAATAGGCTAGATCAAGTAGAAGTCAGAATATCAGATAATGTAGACAAAGTTTATCAACTTGAAAAGAGTATAGTCAAAACTGAAAAGATGCTTAAATCTCATGAGCAATCTATCCAAGAGTTATGGGATCTCATCAAAAAACCAAATTTGAGAGGCATTGGGATAGAAGAAGGCACAGAGGTTCAAACCAAAGGAATGCACAACCTATTAAATGAAATAACCCTAGAAAACTTCCCAGAGATGAAAGATGGAATGGATTGCCAAATCCTGGAAGCCTACAGGACCCCAAACATCCAAAACTGTAATAGACCAACTCCAAGACATAATTATGAAGATAGCCAACATACAGAACAAGGAGAGAATATTAAAGGCTACAAGGGAAAGGAGGCAGATTACATTCAGGGGTAAACCAATTAGGTTAACGGCTGATTTTTCATCACAGACTTTGAAAGCGAGAAGATCCTGGAACAATGTATTTCAAACGCTGAAAAATAATGGATTCCAACCAAGAATACTGTATCCAGCAAAATTAAGCTTCAGATTTGACAATGAAATTAAAATATTTCACGATAAACAAAAGCTAAAAGAATTCGCAGCCAGAAAACCAGCACTGCAAAGCATTTTGGGCAAAATTCTACAAGAAGAGGAATGGAAAAATAGTGCCCAAAACCAACAGCAGGAGGTTTCTCAGTAAAGGGGGAGGGAAAAAAAATCAAAAAGTAAAAACTAGCCAAACTAAAATAAATAAATAAATAAATAAACATGACGGGAAGTACAAATCATATTTCAATTGTAACCTTAAATGTTAATGGACTAAACTCACCAATCAAGAGACACAGGCTAGTAACCTGGATCAAAAAAACAAACCCAACAATATGCTGCCTTCAGGAGACTCATATGTAGGAAAAGACATACACAGGCTGAAGGTGAAAGGTTGGGAAAAATCATACCACTCACATGGCCCTCGGAAGCAAGCAGGAGTGGCCATACTCATATCGAATAAAATCAACTTCAAACATAAGTTAATCAATAGCGATAAAGAAGGACACTATATCCTGTTAAAAGGAACTATCCACCAACAAGACATAACAATTATCAATTTATATGCACCAAATAATGGTGCAGCAACGTTTGTAAAACAAACTCTCCTCAAGTTCAAGAGTCAAATTGACCACAACACAATAATTATGGGTGACTTCAACACACCACTCTCACCATTAGACAGATCCTCCAGACAAAAGCTGAATAAAGAAACTATAGAACTCAATGACACAATCAAGAACCTAGAATTAACCGACATATATAGAATATATCAACCATCATCTAGTGGATACATGTTCTTTTCAGCAGCACATGGATCTTACTCAAAGATAGATCATATATTATGCCATAGGGCAACTCTTAATAAATATAAAGGTGTGGAGATAATACCATGCACCATATCTGATCATAATGGAATGAAACTGGAAATCAATGATAAAAGAAGGAAGGAAAAATCCAGCATCACATGGAAAATAAACAATATGTTACTGACTGATCAATGGATTACAGAAGACATAAAGGAGGAAATCAAAAAATTCTTAGAGATAAACGACAATTCAGACACAACATACCGTAATCTATGGGACACAATGAAAGCAGTTCTAAGAGAGAAATTCATTTCCTGGCGTTCATTCCTCAAAAAAAAAAAAAAAGAAAAAAACCAACAAATAAATGAACTCACACTACATCTCAAAACCCTAGAAAAGGAAGAGCAAAACAACAGCAAATATAGCAGAAGACAAGAAATAATTAAAACCAGAGCGGAAATTAACGAAATTGAAACCAAAAAAACCATTGAAAAAATTGAAAAATCTAAAAGTTGGTTCTTTGAAAGAATAAATAAGATCGACAGACCCTTAGCCATGCTAACGAAGAGAAGAAGAGAGAAAACTCAAATTACTAACACACGGGATGAAAAAGGCAATATCACAATAGACACTACAGAAATACAGAAGACAATTAGAAAATATTTCAAAACTCTATATTCTAATAAAATAGAAGATAGTGAAGACATCAATAAATTTCTTAAGTCTTATGAGCTGCCCAGATTGAGACAGGAAGACACACACAATTTAAACAGACCAATAACAAAGGAAGAAATAGAAGAATCCATTAAAAGACTACCAACCAAGAAAAGCCCTGGACCGGATGGGTATACAGCGGAGTTTTACAAAACCTTCAAAGAAGAATTAATACCAATACTTTTCAAGCTATTTCAAGAAATAGAAAAAGAAGGAGCTTTTCCAAATTCATTCTATGAGGCCAACACCACCTTGATCCCAAAACAAGACAAAGACACTTCAAAGAAAGAAAACTACAGACCAATATCTCTAATGAACATAGATGCAAAAATTCTCAATAAAACCCTGGCGAATCGAATACAAAAGCATATCAAAAAAATAGTGCACCCTGATCAAGTAGGATTCATCCCTGGGATGCAAGGTTGGTTCAATATAAGGAAATCAATAAATATTATTCACCACATCAATAGACTTAAAGATAAGAACCATACGATCATCTCGATAGATGCAGAAAAAGCATTTGACAAAGTACAGCATCCTTTTATGTTCAAAACACTAGAAAAACTGGGGATAACAGGAACTTACCTCAACATTGTAAAAGCTATATATGCAAAGCCTCAGGCTAGCATCATTCTAAATGGAGAAAAACTGAAGGCATTCCCTCTAAAATCTGGAACAAGACAGGGATGCCCTCTCTCACCACTTCTATTTAATTTAGTCCTTGAAATACTAGCCAGAGCAATTAGACAGACAAAAGAAATTAAAGGCATAAAAATAGGAAAAGAAGAACTTAAAATATCACTATTTGCGGACGATATGATCCTATACCTAGAAGACCCAAAAGGGTCTACAAAGAAACTACTAGAACTAATAAATGAATTCAGAAAAGTGGCAGGATATAAAATCAACACACATAAATCAAAGGCATTTCTGTATATCAGCAACAAAACTTCTGAAATGGAAATGAGGAAAACCACCCCATTCACAATATCCTCAAAAAAAAAAAAATACTTGGGAATCAACCTAACAAAAGAGGTGAAAGATTTATACAATGAAAACTACAGAACCCTAAAGAGAGAGATAGAAGAAGATCTTAGAAGATGGAAAAATGTACCCTGTTCATGGATAGGCAGAACTAACATCATCAAAATGGCAATATTACCCAAAGTTCTCTACAGGTTTAATGCAATGCCAATCGAAATCCCAACGGCATTTCTTGTACAAATAGACAAAGCTATCATGAAATTCATATGGAAAAACAAAAGACCCAGAATAGCAAAAGCAATTCTAAGCAGGAAGTGTGAATCAGGCGGTATAGTGATACCAGATTTCAAACTATATTACAGAGCAATAGTAACAAAAACAGCATGGTACTGGTACCAAAATAGGCAGGTGGACCAATGGTACAGAATAGAGGAAACAGAGACCAATCCACAAGATTACAACTTTCTTATATTTGATAAAGCGCTAAAAGCATGCAATGGAGAAAGGATAGCATCTTCAACAAATGGTGCTGGGAAAATTGGAAATCCATATGCAACAAAATGAAATTGAATCCCTTTCTCTCGCCATCCACAAAAATTAACTCAAAATGGATCAGGGAGCTTGATATCAAATCAGAGACACTGTGTCTAATAGAAGAAAAAGTTGGCTACGATCTACATATTGTGGGGTGGGGCTCCAAATTCCTTAATAGGACGCCCATAGCCCAAGAGTTAATAACAAGAATAAACAAATGGGACTTACTTAAACTAAAAAGTTTTTTCTCAGCAAGAGAAACAATAAGAGAGGTAAACAGGAAACCTACATCCTGGGAACAAATCGTTACTCCTCACACTTCAGATAGAGCCCTAATATCCAGAATATACAAAGAACTCAAAAAATTAAACAATAATATAACAAACAACCCTATCAACAAATGGGCCAAGGACCTGAACAGTCACTTCTCAGAGGAGGACATACAATCAATCAATAAGTATATGAAAAAATGCTTACCATCTCTAGCAGTCAGAGAAATGCAAATCAAAACCACCCTAAGATACCATCTCACTCCAGTAAGATTGGCAGCCATTATGACGTCAAGTAACAATAAGTGCTGGCAAGGATGTGGGGAAAAAGGTACACTTTTACACTGCTGGTGGGACTGCAAATTGGTGCAGCCAATTTGGAAAGCAGTATGGAGATTCCTAGGAAAGCTGGGAATGGAACCACCATTTGACCCAGCTATCGCCCTTTTCGGTCTATTCCCTGAGGACCTTAAAAGAGCATACTATAGGGATACTGCCACATCAATGATCATAGCAGCACAATTCACAATAGCTAGACTTTGGAATCAACCTAGATGCCCTTCAATAGAAGAATGGATTAAAAAATGTGGCATTTATACACAATGGAGTATTACGCAGCACTAAAAAATGACACAATCGTGGGTTTTGCAGGGAAATGGATGGCATTAGAGCAGATAATGCTAAGTGAAGCTAGCCAATCCTTAAAAAACAAATGCCAAATGTCTTCTTTGATATAAAGAAAGCAACTAAGATCAGAACACAGAAGAAGAGCATGAGGAAAAGACTAACATTAAACAGAGATGAGTGGGGTGGGAGAAAGGGAGAGAGAAGGGAAACTGTATGGAAATGGAAGGAGACCCTCATTGTTACACAAAATTACATATAAAAGTTTGTGAGGGGAAAGGGGAAAAAAAACAAGGGAGAGAATTAAACAACAGCAGATGGGGTAGAGAGGGAAAATGAGAGGGAAGGGGAGGGGTGATAGTAGGGGATAGGAAAGGTAGCAACAACAGTTATTAATATGGTATTATGCAAAAATGTGGATGTGTAACCAATGTGATTCTGCAACTTGTATTTGGGGTAAAAAATGGGAGTTCATAACCCACTTGAATCAAATGTATGGAAGATGATATGTCATGAGCTTTGTAATGTTTTGAACAACCAATAAAAAAAATACACTTATCAAAGCCAGGATATGCAATATTGATATGGTCCTATTATATAAACCACAAATATGTATTTTAAAATGTTCAGTTGTAACAAAAACAAAAACAAAAACAAATAAAATAAAACAGAATATCCAAAGATTATGGTGTAACTACAAAAGATGTAACCAATTTGTAACAGGAATACAGAATTAGAAAGAAAAAAACAGAAGAAATACTTAAAGAAATAATTACTGACGATTCTCCAATTCTCCAAAATTAATTTCAGACAGCAAACCACAGATCTGGGAAAGGCACAGAACACCCACCAGGATGAAAGTAAAAAAAAATAAAAATCCACAGCTAGGTTTGAATATGATAATTCAAACTGCAGACAGTCAAAGATAAAGAAAAGATCTTGAAAGAAGCTGGAGAAAAAGAATTAAACCATACAGGATCAAAAATAAGAATTGCATCTGATTTTTTTTTCTGAGGAAAGTAAAATTTTAAAAGTATTGAGGAGAAGAAAAACTCTTAACAACCTAGAATTCTGTATTGTTATTCTTCAAAAGTGAAGGAGAAATAAAGTCTTCCTCAGACAAACAAAAATTGAAGGACATTTTATGAGTGTTTCTACCTTGCAAAAAAAATAATATCAAAGAAAATCTTCAGAGATAAGGAAACTCAGTCCTACATAAAGGAAGAGTATCAAAGAAGAAATGAATGAAGTTAAAATAAAACTGATTTTTCTTATTCTTAATTGTCCTAACATAAAACTTGCTAAAATAATAAAAGCAATAATGTATGCAATTATATGTGTGTATACAATCTTATATATGATTCTGTATAAGGGAAATTAATATCAGCAATGATAGAAGAATAGGAAGAAGGAATCAGGAACATTTTTTTTTTTGTAAGATACTTGCCTTCCCAATGTTTCTATTTGACATTCCATGTCATTATATGAAATGATATGGACTTTATGTACCATGATTCTCATTTCTAAGCTTCATCTGCAGAAACATTAAAGTCTATATTTCTATCCAGAGTCTCCATGATGATTTAGGTATTTGTGACAGTAGCATCTCACTTACGATATTGAAAAATTCAGAGCACCCTTAGTGGCTTAAAAGCAACACACATTTATTCTATTACATTTGTGGAGCTCAGAAGATCAAAATTAGTTTCTCCTGGCTAAAGTCAAAGTGTCATAGAAGCAAGTTCCTTCTGGACACTTCCCGGGCTACAGAATTCTCTGACCGCTGGCTGTATCACCCCATCTATGCCTCCAACACCACACCACCTTGCTTTATGACCACTATGACCACTTACTTAGTCTTATGCTAGCATAAATCCTCTGTATTGATTGGGGAACATGAACAAAAGCAATTGTTACTTGAAAATCTGTGGAAAAAACAGAAAGAAGGGACAAAAGAAAAACCCTAAATTAGTTTCCTTTATATGCTTGGTAATTACTTCATTCTCAAAGTTGGCTGCTGAAAGAAATGGTGTAAAGGCCATGGTTTCCAATATAAATTCAAGTTAATAATGGTAATAACTTTGGTACTGAGCTAGTGTACTATTCTGAAATACAGTTCAGTTATCCAAAGTTTTGGCTTAAAATATAGTTTAAGACATACTATCATATAAATGTAACCCTTTTATTCCCTGAATTCTGATGATTCTTGCTTGGGACTGAAGTACTGTGGCCATAAAAACACATCTTTCTAATTATGTATGAGGAACATGCATTGGGAAATAAGAGGGGGAAAACTGAAGATTGTCAGTAAACTGTGACATAGATACAGAAATGTGATTCAATGTGTGAATGATATCAGTATAGAGAGTTAATAACTGTAGTTATCAGCAATTAAAATAGAAGTTACACCTATACGAAAGTTTATGGAAACCTCTGATAATTGCAAAACAAAAACCTCAAATACCTCAGATTCAATAATGGATAGAAACATCCTGACAGAAGATCAATAAGGAGACAGATGACTTGAGCAACACTATAGTCTAAGTGGACCTAATAGACTTACCCTCAGCTTCCCACCCAAGAGCAGCAAGAGGCATATTCTTCTCAAGTCTATAAGAAAACTTTTTCAGGATAGATCATTTGTTGGGACAACAAACAAGTCATAACAAATTTAATATTTAAATCATACCAAATGTCTTCTCAGACTACAGTACTACAGTAGAATGAAATCAAATATAGAAAGAAAAATGTAAAAGTTCACAAACACATGGAAATAAAACAACACTCTTTAAAACAAGCTTTAGGTAGAAGAATAAATCAAGATGATATTTTTAAAAGTTCCTTCTCTCTCTCTCTCTCTCTCTCTCTCTCTCTCTCTCTCTCTCTCTCTGTCTCTCTCTCTCACACACACACACACACACACACACACACACACACACACTTAGTAAAACTTATGGAATGGTGCCAAAGACTTATTAAGAGATTGTGTTTTTAAATTTCAGTATTGAAAAAGAAGAAAACTCTCTTAAACAACCTGACTTCACAAGGAACCATAAAAAAACACCAAAAGGAAGCAAAAAGAAGAGAATATTTAGAGCACAAATAAGTAAAATAATGTACAGAAAAGCAATACAAAAAAATTGGGTTTTCAAAAAGACAAATGAAAAATAGCAAAGTTTTAGCTAGACTATGAAAGTTAATTCAAATAAATAAAATCAGAATTAAAGAGGAGATATTATAATGGATGGCACAGAAATAAAAAGTGATCATAAGAAATTTTGAGCAATTATAAATCAACAAATTCAATAGACTGGAAGAAATGAATAAATTCCTAGAAACATTTCACCTGTCAGGATTGAGTCAAGAAGAAATAGAAATCCTGAATAGATCAATCACAAACAAGGAGATTGAATCTACTACCAGAAACCTTGCAACAAAATAAAGTCCAAGACCAGATGGCTTCCCAGCTAAATTATAACATTCTAAGAACTAATACTAACCTTCTTAAACTCTTCTAACAGAAAGGAACACTCCAAAATCCATTTTGTGTTGAGTTACAACACAAAAGTACTACCTTGATTCCAAAGCCAGGCAAAGAAAATGAAAAGAAAGAATACTATAACCCACTATTTCCCCCAAAGCTGGAGGTGACACATTATCTGATGTCAAAATCTGCTACACAACTGTAGTAACAGAAACAGCATTGTATTGGCACAAAAAAAGTAAAGAACAGATATACAAAGGACAGACTAGAGTGACAAGAAATAAATCCATGAATTTATAGTCAAGAACACATAATGAGGAAAAGGACAGTCTCTTCAATAAGTAGGTTTGGAACAACTGGATATCCACATTCAGAAGAATAAAATTGAACTCTTATCTCTCTCCATAGGGAAAAAAATCAATTGCAAATGAACCAAAGACTTTGACATAATATGTGAAACGACAGAACTTCTAGAAGAAGATGTGGAAAAAAAACATTCTGTCATCAGCATTGGCAGTAATTTTCTGAATATGGTGGTCCAAGCACAAGGCATGAAAGCAAAGATAGGAATAATGGGTAACATGAAACTAAAATCTGTTGCATCGCAAAGGAAATAATAAATCAAAGAGTTATTAAAATTTAACAATTTTATTATAAGTCAACAATATATTATAATTCAACAATTTTAACTAGAGGTTTGGCCCAGCTATAGTCATCACATAGGTTGGCCAGGAAATCAGGCAATCCTCCCTCAGTTGCTGGATTAGGGGAAGGACACAGGAAAGGTATAAGGGTTCCAGGGGATGGATGAGCTGGGGTGGAGGGTCCTCAGATGACTTCAGGCAATGGCCACTTAATCACTGGGGCATTAATCACTTGAGGGAATTTTCAATATTTTAACTCCAGTATATCACTACCAATATGAACTAGTTAAATACAGATATTTTGTAACAGAATTATTAATCAAACAATTCAGATCTATAAGCCTTTATCTGCAATTCCAAAGGCTAAAAAGTTGAAAACAACAACAACAACAACAAAATTGTCTTTGTAATTCATTTGGCTGCAAAACCTGGCTTCTGTTGAACAGAGACCATTTATAAACTCTATTATTCCTAAGTGAATAGTCATGATTTTCACTGCTGACACATTAATGTGTTTGATTATAGGATTCTGCTAAGGGTGCCCCCTGGGGTTACTTTATAATAGAAGATGCATACTATGCACTATTTTACTTTCATAAAATCTGAAAAAAAAATTGCATTGAGAAGCATATCTGCTCCCAAGGGTTGGATAAAGGGATGTATACAGATACCATCTAGTTTGGTGTTTGTTCTCGGACGGAGTGGATACTGATTCTACATTGCTGAGTGAATGTACTTAAGATGCTTTCAATTTTTTGCTTTTGTGAGATAAAATTGCAAAGGTATAGAAAAATCAGTTTTGGCTCAGACTGTTGTCTACACCCTTTTAAATCTAAAATCAGTCAATAATATTGATGGGGGCTGGGGATGTGGCTCAAGCGGTAGCGCGCTCGCCTGGCATGCGTGCGGCCCGGGTTCGATCCTCAGCACCACATACCAACAAAGATGTTGTGTCTGCCGAGAACTAAAAAATAAATATTAAAAATTCTCTCTCTCTCTCTCTCCTCTCTCCTCTCTCACTCTCTCTAATAATAATAATAATAATAATAATAATAATAATAATATTGATGGATTTTTTATTGTTTTCTACAACAAGAAAAAAATGATGTTTTATCATTCTCATATAGAACATATCCAAATATAGGCCCTAAGTAACTTGCCCATATGAATAATTCTATTTGTTCTAGCTCTCAAGTTTTTATGCAGAGCCTTGTGCATGGAAGATGTTCATAATCCATGTTAGTAATAATGTTAAAAGGAGATCAGTGTCAATTTAGGGAACAATGTACTTCACTTAGAAATGCTTCTGGTGTTCAACATCTGATAAATAGTCGAATTGGCTTTTATACACTGAAATGGTTAAAACATATAAAATAGTAGCCCTAAAGTATCAGAAATTATCTCATTGGAATAATGTGAAATATCATTAAAGATTAAAGAGAGGGCCTGGGGACATGGCTCATTTGGTAGAGTGCTTGCCTCTCATGCACAAGGCCCTGGGTTCAATTCCTAGCACTGCCAAAAATAAAAAAAATTTAAAAAGATTAAAGAGAGGATAGATTCCAACATTTTTAAATGCAGATTTAAAATTTCTACAAGATTAATTGAACCCCCCTGGAAACTCATCAAGTGTCATCACTGAAGGGAGACAAATCAAAATCACATACCATGGACAGCTAGTATCAGGAAGGCCAGAATCAGAGGATCCTGGGAAAAATAATGACAGCCTTGAAGTGTGGGAATACAGATGAAGAGTAAGAGGGTGGAGGGTAGCCTCCCTTTGAATGGGGTTGTGGGCCTGGGGAAGGAATTCCAACCACCCAAAAGGCTTGGAAATCCAGGGCATGAGGAACTGAATGTAGATCTGAAACACTAACGGGACCATATGAAGAATTCAGAGGCAGGACACAGGAAGCCCATAAGTAGAGAGGAAAACCATTGCAATAAACTAAGTTAAGCATGATGAGACTCTGAGTGAGAGTAGTAATCCTGAGGATGGGAAAGCATATCAAGAAAAGAGAGGGATAATGCAAAGGAAAATTACACATGGTGTTTGCATTTAAATACATATACACTAGATTGTAAGTTGAGGAAATGTTTAATATTCTGAAGCATAAGAATTAGGATGTATTCCTTATATAGAAATCTGTCATATGACTTAATTTTATTTCTATACTTTAGCTAAACTTTTTTTTTTTGGCTTTGGGTTTATGCAAGCTTTTTACCAAACTCTGAAGTTCTAAGGGATCAAATATTATTAAAACTTACTTACTTTGCCTTAAAAAAAAAAGAAAAGAAAAACAGGATCCGCTGAATTTCTTATCTGACCTTTCTATTTAAAGCTTAAAAAATCACAGTAATGAGTTAGTAACTGGGTTAAGAGAAAAGAGATGGCTAAATCTTGCCTCTGTTAGCACATTTCTATATATTGATAAAGAAGAAAAGTAGAAAAGTAAAGATTAATGAGCATCTGTATGGCAATGGTTAGAAACGTTTTGTGAATGTTTCATGAGGAACTGAAGACATATAGCAGCTCTGCACAATTGTCATAATCTGATGTATTTTACCATTGCTTTCTGACACTTTTATGGAGAAAAGAGGAAAAGAAAGATGTGCAGGCTTGCCCTTGGTGAGATCTGACTACAGTGGTGGTGATGTTCCTTTTTTAATCAAAGCATCATTCTTCTCTATGATAAACTTAGAGAATAATGGAAACTACATTGAGGACGGAATAATACAAATAGATGAGGTGTCTTTTTTTTTTTTTGCTGTGTTGAAAACAAGTAAAAGATAACATTTCATAGAAATCATTTGCATTGCACCATAATCCATCAGGCTATTAAACGTTTCTTGTGAGGAGAAAACTCTAGAATTATTAATCTATATAAAACCAAGTTCTTCAGCCTTGAGGAAAGCAGAGAAAATTTCCCAGGGGAATTTCCACTTTTCTCTATGCCTGGTGCAAAGAACCACATCAGATTTTTATCAATAAAAATTTAAAAATATAACATATATTGTTTTTAAAATGAAACACCCCTTCTTTCGGATTTCTTTATGTTGTCTACCTCTGCCTGGAATCTATTGGTAGTGCTTTTCTGATTTGAACAATTTTATAAAGTATCAGGAACTGAATAAAGTAGCTACCCACTGATTCACTTTAAATTTGCTCCATTATTTTGCTACAACACATCGATATGGAGAGATACTGTTTAGTTACATCTCACAGTGACTCTTTTAAATTGTTTTCTGCAGCTAAACTGTTTACCTTTGTTGATGATGGAAAAATGGAATCTATTATTACCTGATACATACTTTGTGAAAATGAGTTTGCACTTCTGATTTATTGCTTGTGGTAGTATGGGCACTAGCTTGTGAAACTTTGGGCACTTCTCTTTATATTCAGGCTTCTGTTTTGTCATTAGTAAAACTACAAACAAACAAGAATGGTCCAGATATACAGCATATATTCTGAGAATATTTATTTTTCCTACCATCATTAAAATACCAATGATACTTGATAGCAAGTATCCCAAGGGATACTGATGTTTTCACTTATGACATTGTGACATATTTTAAACTATTAACAAAAGTGTTTCAAAGATTTTTCTACTAATTTTCTGGTATCTTCCCACAATGCCTATGTGTCATTATCAAAATCCTCATGGATAAGGACAAATTTAACAATGAAGGAAACTTAAGGACAAAGCATCAAGATGGCCACAGCCTTACAACTAACTGAAGAATCCATCAGCACAGGTATTGTCTAATAAAATAACAAATGATTCAGGAAATGCAGGTAAATTTTTCTGTTAGGTCTTTTACTAGAAAAAAATTTCTTCTGAACCTTTTGACTGTATAATGAAAATGTGAACTGAAGATTTCCTGGTTGGACATTGAATCTAGAAATTCTGACCATTAGGAGACGCTACTAGGGGAGATTTCCCAGAAAGAGTTGTGCAAGAGAAGAGATCTTTCAGGCACACTAGTTATAAAGCACCTTTGCTCCTTTGGAGGTTAATAAATTTATGCCATTGAAATGCAAGGTTTAATACTAACTTCATCGTTTTTTATAAAAGAAACATGCAGTATGTATATGTGAACTTCCCTATTACACTGTGCTTGTTCCAGTTTCAAGGGAGAAAAATCAGTGATTGCTGAGTCTTCTCTGATATGCCTTTTCATAACTCTAATCTTTATCATCACTGAGGTTTCCTTGAAATGTACAGAATAATTATGTCAGTCCCACTCCTCATTCTTCTTCCTTCAGTATTTATTGCACTGAACACATTGTCTTATCATGATATTCTTTTCATGATATTGGATCCCCATTTCTAAAAATATATTTGCTTGCCTTTATAGAATTGAGGGGTCCAGGTTGATAGTCCCTGAAGTATTATGAGTTACTCAGAATTTAAGCATCTTTGTGGGGTCCATGAATCTTGTAGCTTTTTTTTTCTCAAGCAATAATACTCAGCCTTGGGTGTAGAACTGCTCTTATTTCAAGTGAGTTCAGCTAAATTCCATTTAATGCACATCCAAATCCAGGATTGTGTCAGGTTATGTAGGATACTGAAAATTTAAAAAAAAAAAACAAGCAAACAAAGAATACCCAAGTTTCTTCCTCCAGGCTGAGTGTAGTGTATTCTCTCTGCAGCTTCTTTTCCCTCATTGGCCTCTATGTTCCTCTTCACTCTTTCCTAAGTTCTCAAGCCATTTAATGTGTGCAGTAAGATCATCAGTTATTGCACAAGGAATCTGAACTTTCTATTAAACTGTGTGCCTCAAATGTATGACTTAGTAGTCTAATCACAATGGCTGAGTTTCCACACACTGCATCAAACACGCATCATGGTGCATCAGAGGCAAGAACTTGACCAAGACTGGCACTGCATACTTCCATGGTCTATGAATCAAAAAGCTTTCTCTTTCCCAGGCTGACTAAATTCATTCAAGTAATTATCCATAGTCTGCTTTGTAAGCTACTAATTAAATAAGTTGTCTAGTATAAGGATGCTTTTGATTCGCAAGGCATGCAGTACAGCATCTCTCAGACAAGCTTTCATTATTAGTCTTCCTCTCTGTTTGGATAAAATTTCTATTTCACAAATCCAATGTATGTAACATTTCCCTGATTCCAGCCACCAAACTGTTTGAGGTGTTATCTTGTACTGTGTCACATAAAACATGATTCTATCTTGTCCCTGTAAGCGGACCTTCTCTTCTCCATGATCCCTGGAATCAGATACTTTGAACATTATATATTGAATCATCTGGTGGTTCCTAGTGGAGGTTACTATTAACCTCAGACTTTTCTTTACCATAGAACATTCTTTTTTCAAACAAGTCTGAAAGCAAGGGCTGGTTCCAATCAGAACACCAGACAGAGCTGATCCCTAAGATGCTGGAGTTAGAATGGGAATTCCTCACCTTCCAAATGTCATCCTTCCCTGCAAATCAGTTGTTCACACAACAAGTTTCACCCTTTAATAAACTCTGCAAACCTCAAGCATCAAAAGGATTTTGGGCTTATATTATTCTTTCTCATCTTGTGTTCACTCTCTCTCTCTGAGATCTAATTTTCTTGGGTTATAATCTTCTTTGTGTAACTATTATAAAGCTTCTCTCTTTGTACAGGTCATGTACCACTCTTTTAATTTCTCTGGTGAACTCCATAGTTTTTTTTGTTATTTTTTAAATTTGTTCTAATTATTTATATTTGACAGTAGAATGCATTTATGCACTTTTATATATCATACATAGATGGAGTATAATTTCTCATTTTTCTGATTATACACATTGTTGAATCACATTGGTCATGCCGCCATATGTGTCATCCTACTATCATTCCTTTACTGATGTCCTCTCACCTCTCGGCCCTTCACTCCCCTCTACCTAATCTAAGGCAACTCTATCCCCCCCACTTTTGTGAATTAGCATCATCATATCAGGGAAAACATTTGGCCTTTGTTTTTTGTAATTAGCTTATTTTTGCCTAGCATAATATTCTCCAACTCCATCCATTTACCTGCAAATGTCATAATTTTATTCTCTTTTAATGATGAGCAATATTCCATTGTGTATATGTACCACAATTTAATTATCCATTCATCTATTGAAGGGCATCTAGCTTGCTTCCACAGTTAAGCCATTGGAAATTGGGCTGCTCTAAACATTGAAATGGCTGCGTCACTGTGGTATGCTATTTTTAAGTCCTTTGAGTATAGACGGAGGAGTGAGATCATTGGGTCAAATGGTGGTTCCATTCCAAGTTTTCTCAGGAATTTCCATACTGCTTTCCATAGTGGTTGCATCAATTTGTAGTCCCACCAGCAATGTACGAGTGTGCTTTTGTCCGCACATCCTCACCAACATTTATTGTTGCCTGTATTCTTGATAATTGCCATTCTGACCGGAGTGAGATAAAATTCTTAGAGTCCTTTTATTTGCATTTCTCTAATTGCTAGAGATGTTGAACATTTTTAATATATTTGTTAATTGATTATATTTCTTTTCTGTGAAGTGTCTGCTCAGTTCCTTGGCTCTTTAATTGATTGGGTTATTTGGGTTTTTTTTTTTTTTTGGTGTTAAGTTTTTTAGTTCGTTATGTATCCTAACAATTAATGCTTTATCTGAGGTACATGTAGTAAAGATTTTCTTCAATCTGTAGGCTCTCTCTTCACATTACTGATTGTTTCTTTTGCTGAGATGAAGCTTTTCAGTTTGAATCTATCCCATTTATTGATTCTTGATTTTACTTCTTGCACTTTAAGGGTCTTTGTAAGGAAATCACATCCTAGGCCAACATGCTGAAGATCTGGGTTTACTTTTCTTCTATAAGGTGCAGGGTCTCTGTTCTAGTGCCTAAATCTTTGATTCACATTGAGTTGAGCTTCATGCAGGGTGAGAGATAGAAAAACTTGTGGTTTTCCATTTTTCCCAGCACCATTTGTTGTAGAGGCAATCTTTTCTCCAGTGAATGTTTTTGGCACCTTTGTCCAGTAAGACATAACTGTATTTGTGTGGGTTTGTCTCTCTGTTTTCTATTCTGTACCACTGATCTACGTGTCTGTTTTGGTGAATACCATGCCATTTTTGTTACTATAGCACTATAGTATAGTTTAAGGTCTGGTATTGTGATGCCTCCTCCTTCAGTTTTCTTGCTAAGGATTGCTTTGGTTATTCTGGGTCTTTTATTTTCCAAATGAATTTCATGATTACCTTTTCTATTTCTATGAAGAAAAATGTGGCACATATACACAATGGAATATTACTCAGCAATAAAAGAGAATAATCATGGCATTTGCAGGTAAATGGATGCAGTTGGAGAAGATAATGCTAAGTGAGGTTAGCCAATCCCCAAAAAACAAAATGTCGAATGTTTTCTCTCATATAAGGTGACCGAGTCATAGTGGGATAGGGAGAGGGAGCAAGGGAGATACAGAGGAATTCTAGATAGGGCAGAGAGGTGGGAGGGGAAGGGAGGAGGCAGGGAGTTAGCAATGATGGTGGAGATGTACATCATTATCCAAAGTACATGTATGAAGACATGAATTGGTGTGAACATACTTTATGTACAGAGATATGAAAAATTGTGTTCTATATGTGTAATAAGAATTGTGATGCATTCCACTGTCATGTATTTAAAAAATAAAGGCAATTTAAAAATAATTAAATAAATAAGAATGTATTGGTATTTTAATAGGAATTTCATTAAATATGTATAATGCTCTTGGTAGTATGGCTATTTTAACAATATTAATTCTGCCTATCCAGGAGCATGGAGATCTATCCATCTTCTAAGGTCTTCTCAATTTCTTTCTTTAGTGTTCTGTAGTTTTCATTGTAGAGGTCTTTCACCTCTTTTGTTAAATTGATTCCCAAGGTTTTGTTGTTGTTGTTGTTGTTTTGGTTTTTTGTTTGTTTGTTTGTTTGTTTTGAGGCTATTGTGAATATGGTAGTTTTCCTAATTCCTCTTTCTGTGGATTCATTGCTGATGTATTGATGTGTAAGAATGTATTTGATATCTTGGTGTTGATTTTATATCCTGCTACTTTATATCCTATTCACCTAAGATTAATATAAGTGGAGACTGTTAACATTCTTAGAGCAAGAAGGATGAGGAAAAGAAATAGATGCTAGAAACTGCAAGACAGATTGACGTTGGTGGGGTGATCACAGATATCCTGAAAATTGGTACAAGATCACAGCCTAGGGCTGGGGATGTGGCTCAAGCAGTAGCGCGCTCGCCTGGCATGCGTGTGGCCCGGGTTCGATCCTCAGCACCACATACCAACAAAGATGTTGTGTCCGCCGAGAACTAAAAAATAAATATTAAAATTCTCTCTCTCTCTCTCTCTCTCTCTCTCTCTCTCTCTCTCTCCCTCTCTCTCTCTCTCTCTCCCTCTCTCACTCTTTAAAAAAAAAAAAAAAAAAAGATCACAGCCTATAGGAAGGGGCCAGGGCAAGTAGGTCCTGAGCACCTCCTTTCTCCCTTCTCTGATCTCACCATAGGGGCCCCATTTGTCCAAGCCCTCCAAAAGGCTGATGGTTTGAAAAATAGTTGAGGAGCCTAAAAAAGCAAGACATCCTGTTACAGAGAGGTGTTCAGAAGGAATGAGAATAATTTTGTAGTGAAAAACAAATAGACAATATACTTATTTTTTATTTCCCTTGAATTGATGTTTATCATTACTCTATATTTAATTCTACTTCCTACTCACATTGTTCATACTTTAATTTTGATATTTATACAGAAAAAATACACTCCTCTAAGTACATGGTTTTATGAGTTTAAATAAGCACAGCTACTATCTCAATCATGATACAGGCCATTTCTACCACCAACCCACCAAAGTGGCCCTGTGCAAGCTCTTTATCCTTCTTCTGATCCCCCAACCTAACATTCAAGGATATCTTCTCCTTCTCTGTAGTTTTATTTCTTCCAAAATGTTACCTGAATGGAATTATTGAAGACTGGCTTTTTTCTCTTATCAAAACATGTTTGAGATCTACCATATTGTGTGTATCCATAGTTCCTTTGCTTTGAATTGTTAAGAAATATTTCACTGTGTGAATATACCATATTTTTCAAATCTATTTGCAGATTGAAGCACATTTGAGATATTTCCAATTTGGGGTCACTATGAAATCAGCTGCTATGAACTTTTATACACAGCTCTAGTGAGATTGTTCGATGATATGGGAATTGATATTTTATTTTATAAGGTGTTTGTAATGTTATGCACCCTCTTAGGCAAAGCATGAGAATTTCATTTGCTCCGCATCCTTGTCTGTGCTTGGGACTATCATTTTCTTTAGTTTTGTTTTATTGTTTTGGACATTCTAGTGTCTATAAAATGATATTTCATTGTGATTTAATATTCCTATTATTGATGATTCATGAAGTTGATCCTATTTTCATGTGTTTATTTTCCATCTATATCTCTTTTTTTCTCAATCGGCTTATTCCAAATTTCTGTCCATTTCTATTGGACAGTTTGCTTTCTCGTTCTGGCAGTTCTTTGTATATTTAGACAAAAATTTCTTTGTCATATACATTATTTGAAAACATTTTCTCCTGCCCTGAAATTTGCCTTTTTAATCTTTTAAGAGTGGCTTTTAAAGAATAAAAGAGTAAATATTTATAAAAAGGGAATTAATCATAAACATTTATAAAAAGAAAATTAATCATTAAAATGAAGGAAATTTAAAAGAATTTACAAGTTGCAAAGTTTTATAAACTTGCTTGTACATTTGAAATACATACTGGATAAAATACATAATTGTCTAGGAAAAATGCAATTCACCAAAATAACCTCAGTAGGTTGTAATACTCACTGAGGAAGAAATAAAAATGGTTGTTTGTAGAGTTTCCAACAACAACAACAAAAAGCATCAGATATACATGGCTTTAAGGGGACTTTTGAAAATATAATTATATAATTCATATACTATTTAAAGTATCTGACAGCATAAATCAAGGAGAAAAATTTTAAACTCCCTTGTATGATTTGCTTCAAAACTTTGCAAGGGGAGCAGGTATACTGTGTGTGGAAGGATAAATGAAACAAAACTTGTCTTGAGTTAAGCAGAGTAAAGCTAGGGGATCAGCTGACCAGTACAAGAAAGCTGCTTACACTCTACTCTCCTCTGCAGGTTAGAATGTCTGGAATGTTGCCTAATGATAGTTTTAGCAAATAAGGCCACAACCTCACATTGACTACAGAAAAATATATGAAAAAAAATTACAGAAATATTTCATAAAGATGTAGGAAATAAACATAAAAACAGACAGAATCCCACCATAGCTAAGAGTTGAACAAAACATTGTAAGCAGAAACAAGTAATGGGAACAAAAATTAATAAGTAAGAATGGAACAAATCTCATTAACTTTCATTAATAAAATGTGAAAAACAACGTATGCTCATGGTGATATGTTAAACTACAAATTAGTTTTTAAAAAGAATGAGATGTCTGTGTAAGCCAGAATTTTAAAGCTTCCTTTTGAATATCTCTTGAGACAAAGGGGAAAAGCAGATCAAAATTGAAGAAGTCCTTTTAGAAATGATTAAAATTGTAAAAAAGCTACTCTGAAATAAAACTAAAACAATGTTCAGAAGAAACTAAGTACTCTTAATAGAAATAGCAATAAAAACTGAGGAGTACCTGTTTCATAAAGGAAGAAATAAGAAACAAAACTAATACAAAGAAGCAGAAAGAATAAAAGAGTAAAGATAAATGCAGAAACTAACCAACTAAGAAATAAAAAAGTATAGCTAATGTTAAATAGCTGACTCTTTGAAAAAAAAAATCAAAAAGCAAATCTAATGGGCAAACCTTTAGCTAACAAAATCAAGAGAAAGGAAATAAACACGCATAATCTAAAATTAAAATGAGAGACAAAATGGCTTTTTAAATTACATAAAATTTTAAAAATCCTTACAGAAGGCTTTATATAGTTGTTTGTACATAAATTTTAAAATCTACATGGAAAAAAATAATTTCCAGGAAATTTTCCATTAAACCAATTCTAGGAAAAAAAGAAATTATATACTCAACTACCTATGTGGGGATACAGTTCAGAGGTAGGATGTTTGCCTAGCATGTAGGAGGCTCTTGTTTCAACTCACAGAACTATGAGAGAAGGAAGGGAGGAAGAAAGGAAGTGGTGGGGGGGGAGAGACAGAGAGAGAGGAAGGAAGGAAGGAAGGAAGGAAGGAAGGAAGGAAGGAAGGAAGGAAGGGTAGGTAGGTTGGGGAGGAGAGAGAAAAAGGAAGGGAGAGAGGAAGGGAGGGAGATAGGTAGAAAGGACGGATTGCTATATTCCCAATAAAAACAACATTCAGACTTCTATCAGATCTTCAAAGACCAAATTAAGCTACTGGTATTTAAATCATTTCAGTGCTTATGAAATAAGGCAAACTTGCAAGTTAATTTCATGAAGGAACTATAAACTCTATCCCTAAACCTGGTAATTATTGCAATAATTACAACCACACAAATGACTAAATTACAGACTAAACTTGCTTGCAGATATTGATGAAAATGCATAGGTAAATCATTAATAAATTGAATCCAACAACACATTTTGAAAGATGCATCATCAATAAATGGAAATTATCTCAGGAAAATAAAGGCAAATCAACATTAGCAACTCAATTAAAGAAAATGCCTTTTCCATTGTTAGTAAAACCATGACTAAGGCAAGAATGAGTATAACATACCCTGCTACTTAATGTTACAGTGAAGGAAATGCTCAATTCTTCTAATCAATCATTTGAGACATAAAAGTAAGGACAAAAATATTTTTATTTGTAGATTATCTGGTCTCTTGGAAACTAAAGGCAATCCATAAAAATCTACAAAGGAAAGAGTGTTTCAGCAGGTTTTAAAAGTTAAATACAAACATCAACAGCCATTTTAACCCCAAAATAAAAAGTTATAAGATATGTTGTAAAAGAAAAAATATCTCTCATTATAGAAACAACAAACACCAATCCAGGAATACATGCAAAGTCTAAATGAGGAAAACTTTAAACTGCCATTTAAACTGCAGAGAAAATGGACTCAGTCTAATGTAAAGAAGATGTATGAGGTTGGATTAAAAAAAAAAAACTCAATGGAAAAAGTCATACTTTCCAAGTGAATTTACATGTTTAATGTGATACCAGCAAAATCCAACATATTTAATTTTATTTTCTTGATCTGGAGATACAAGGGCTAATTTTAAAATTAATATTAAAAATAAATAAGAACTACCTTGAAAATCCTGAAAAATATGAACAGTTGAATTCAGTGAATATATACATATGATACACACACACACACACACACACACACACACACTATAAAACCAAATTGATATACCAATAAAGCAGATAGGAGTCTGACAATAACTAAACTTTTACCTGATCAAGTTGTGGTCTTAAATACCTGCTTAAAAGATGGACTTTTTTCAGTCATTAGCATTGGAAATACTAGATAGCATTTTAAAACAAGGTAATTTGAAAATTATACCACATACAATCCAATTTAATAAATTAAAAATGAAGATCTGAATGTAAAAATGAAAACATGTAAGTACACATAAGGAAAAAAAGTCCAGCATGCTTTTATAAATCAGTTGCCACAGAATTTGCTGCAATGCAAACATGGAGATAAAGAATACAATATGCAGAGTTCTAGTTCTCCAACAATTCCTAGGGTGCAGTTCCCTAAGACACCTGATAGTGGAGGAGCAGGGTCTGATTCCAGGTGGTTCCAGGTGAGGTCCAGAAATCTGTATTTTTATAAGCATCCTAGGAATTTTTTAAGGAAAAAAAGATAATTAGCTGTTAGTGTTTAGTTTTACAGATTATGAGAATTTACATATATCAGTTCTTTTTAAATTTTTATTATTGGTTGTTCAAAACATTACAAAGTTCTTGACATATCATATTTCATACATTTGATTCAAGTGGGTTATGAACTCCCATTTTTATCCCGTATACAGATTGCAGAATCACATCGGTTACACATCCACTGTTTTACATATTGCTATACTAGTGTCTGATGTATTCTTTTGCCTTTCCTATCATTGCAATTATCTTCTTTTAACTCCTTAGTTTTCATTAGATTCATTTTTGCTTATAAAATTTAGTTATTCAGAGACACAGGTATGCCCAGAATTTTTGGAATTCTATCTATGTGAAAATAAAATTTAAAAAATTCAATTAATATATTCATTTTAACTACATTTCCAAGGAAGTTTCGTAATGTATAGGATATGAATCTCTTACCCTTATACCCTGCAACCAGTTCAATGGGAATCGATTCAACTGTGAAGCATAATAAATGAATAGTACCTTAATTTTAGATGGGTGTGGCACCAAGCAAGATGTCAGTTCCACTTCCTGTTTCTGCCTGCCAATCCACTCCTTCCACATGGTGCCTTCTTGGTTCTCTATTGGAAATAAGTAAAGATTAGTAAATATTTTTTTGAAGTACTCCTTAACATCAGTGCTCATGTTGTACAAAAAAAAACAAAACAAAACATCATTTACTCTCAAGAGCTTAAAGCCAAAGTGTCCCATTCGAAGAACTGAGTGACTTCATTTGCTTTGGGACACAGCAACAAAGAGTGTAGAGAGCAAAAACATAACTTTTTGAATGACTCATGAGTCCAGCGTGAATCCTTCTAAATTAAACAGTGAGAGTTGTACTGGAACTCAAGGATTCTGGAGTTCCAATTTTGAATTTTTGACTGAGGTCTTACAAAATAAGTCACTTTTAATCTATTTTTGCCTATTTAGAAAAATAAGGGCAATATCACATACTTCAAGACTGAGTACAGGCTCCACAAAAACTTGGGTGAGTAATTTGTGACTGGAATCCGCTGAGTGCTAAGTCCTATTTTCATGGCTGTGCCTCGGAGCACATCAGTCAGCGTTCCGTGCTGCACTCGGGGTCTGGGAGTCCTGTGAAGGCAAGGCATCCCATTTAGCTTCTTCATGACTCATTGATCTAAGCTTTTAGACACTCTTGAACTTCATGTTTCTTAGAAGGTGGTTAGAACTAGTAGCAGACTGCTCACTAGGGACAACTTGGAATGTCCCTTAAGCAGTATTAATGATGGCATGTGCTGGATATGTAAGGGAATCCGGAAGGTGAAAAATTATAGGCCTATGAGGTGTATTCCCTCCAATGATTCCAATTTTGCTCTGGGGTGGGTTTTCTCTAAAAATATGTTGTCTGAGTGACTGTTACAAATTCCAATAGCAATAACTCATCTAGCTGTGACGTTCGGTTTTCAGCATCTCTGCCAAGTTTTATGGTGAAGATTCTGCAAAGCAGTAGAAATCTGAAATCTGGCACATACCCCAGACTCATATGGCTCAGGTGCTCTAAATAATAAATATTCCTTATCCGATATTCAATCCAGCTACCCTTTCATCAGAAGCCAGCACATTTATCATACCAAAGGAAAAAAGGGAAAACGTTGGAGATATTCTGTATGTTTAAGTTTAGTTTCCACTAAAAGTAGAGCCTGAGAAGGGGCTTTGGGCAGTTTGTCTGAGAGATGATCTCAGAAAGCAGAAGTTAGAGACAGATGGAGGCAGAAAAACACAGAAAGAGGAAAAAACCAATATAAGTGTACATTATTGCTTACACTGCTAAAGGCAATTGGGCTCAGTTCATCCAGAACCACTGAGAAATGAATAGAATACTTCCCAGAAATGTCCTCGTGAGTCAGGAGGCCTTTTCCAATGATGTCGATCTCCCATTGGAATAAGGTCACTGCCAAGGGTATTGGCTTCAGGCTTCTGAAGTTTAAATGGACCAAGCCAGCTCTGTTGCTGTGTCTGGAAGCTCTGAGACAAAATGCATTGATTCAAGCTGCATTCATTTGAGGTAGAGCAAGGTGAGGCAGACCTTGCATATCTCAAACCACCTTCGACCACAGGTAAGGCAATAATGAAACAGGCCTATTGCTCTGTTCAGATTGCCTCATGCCTCTCACCAAGTTCTCTTTGTCACTGCATTTTCAACGTGGGAAATGGCTGCAATTTGTATCCCAAACCTTTGTCTTGGAAGGTTTAGTAGAACAAGCAGTGGTCCTCCCTGCTGCAATTGGCGTCAAGATCATAATTTGACTTTATCATCTCCATCTTCAATCACTTCTTCTAAATTTCCCTCTCTCACCCAACACTTCTGCAAAACTAAATTGCTTACCTGGCAGGGTTCCAGACCTTCATACCTGAGAGATTCAGCTTCTTGCTTGCCCTCGCCTTTCTGTGTCTTGTTTGCTACCATTGTTTCTTCACGGTTACCATTAGGCATAGCATTACCAAGATACCCCAGTGGATCCTGAGGTTACAAATACACTGCCTCAGCTCCTGAGGGTAATTGAAACAACAGTCAAAAATACAACTCCCTTTTACGTTAAAATAATGAGACCAAAGCAAGGATTCAGAGCCCCCAGTAAAGTCCCTTGGCAAAAGACTATCGTGCCCCTCGGGTTTAATCCAGAGAGTCTAAGATCTGCATTGCACCTATTCTGTAGCTGTGTTGCTGGAAATGATGGTGAGAGAGGCAATTTTACTTATACCTTTGTTTGATGAAGACGTCTACTGGTCCCTATGCCAGGTCTCAAGTTCTCATTACTTCTGGAAAGTTCTCTTACTTTAGCAAAAGATACCTCTCAAGATTGTATATACAGTCTTCACTGAACTCTTTCTCTTATAATTCAATTCTGGCTGCATTTTTAGCACATTTTTTTCCTATGAGTAAAGGAGATATTTAATTCCTAGAGCCCTTTTGGCTGTTATAGCATACCTTGGTTTGAGAGTTGAGCCTTAAATGCTCTTTATCTTCCAAGAACCAAGACATTTCACAAAATCCTGCAAATTCCATGACTTTCAGATTTACCATTGCTCCAAATTGTTTATATGCAAGAGCTTCTGGACAGTCCAATGCTTATCTCTCTCTCTCCTTTCCCTCATGCCAAAGTACCTCATAGTGCAATTTAGTGAAGGATCATGATGCTAGGCATGCCAGGGATTATCTCTGCCTGCCCTCTATTGGGTTTGGGATCTATGATACCCAGTTCTAGCCTCGTACCTTGACTGTTTTCTTGGATCACTTCCCATACCAGCTAACTTAGTTTGGGGTCTCCTGATAGGAGAGCCTGGGAGAATAGTTAGAATTCCACAATTTTGCAATTATTTTGATAACATCACAAGAAAATAAGAAATGAAGAAATTGACAAAAGAAAGACAATGTAAGAGTGAATGGAGCTAGGGATATAGCTCAGTTGGTAGAGTGCTTGCCTCCCATGCACAAGGCCCTGGGTTCAATCCCCAGCATCACTCAAAAAAAAAAAAAGAGTGAATGATCAGTGAGGCTGTAGTCACTCAGTTCTTCTAGGACAGCTCAAGGGCACAGAGAATGCTCCCAGGAGGACTCAGTGACCCTTGCCCCATGGAGATGCTCAATTTCACTGCACTTCTAGACTGTGCATAAGCAATAGCTAAAATGAAATCCCATGAGAGAAAATGACAAGAGGTCCCAGGTGTTTGATTAGTTGGGATGCTGACAGCACAAAAGCAGGCTGAGTTTTATGAGAACTGTCCACTGTAGTCAAAGTGACATCAGAAATGGTCCAAATGAGTGGGAAGAGAATATGGGATGTTTGCTCTAATGTGGCATTGAAGGAAAGGCATAATCTTTTCATCCGACTTACCTTCTCATGTTGAACACTGGCATGATAGCCATCCTGCCCAAACACTACCCCATCAATAAGCCTCCTGCGTACATGCTTGGACAGCAGCCAAATACCCGTAGCACATTCTCCTTCACTCTTGTGTACCACTCTACAGTTGATGCTGAGTGCATGTAAACAGACCTGCAGACCTTTTTCTGGGAAAATTTTTGATTTCCCATTGCACAGAGGGGACTCTTGTCTCTCACCACTCCTCTCAGTGCATATAAAAATCTGGTCATGCAGAATTAGATAACCTGTTTCACGGACAGGAAGAAAGTGGATTGTAATAGTTAGCACAAGGCTTAGGGGAGTGACAGACAGGCCAGGGTTTCTATCCTGCTTCTCAACCAACTGTGCGTTCTTTGTCAAGTTAAGCAAACAGCCCAAGCTTTGACTGCCTTCTCTTTAACAAGGGGACATCATCTCTTTCACAGGCTTGTCAGATGAATTACATTTTGGTTTTATGTGTTTATATACATACAGTATTTAATGTGTTTTATACACTTCTGGTGCATAGCCAATGCTTTGTAAGTATCCCAGGGGACAGGAGCTTTAGCCCGCTGGGCCCTTGCCCAGTTTTCTACAACTTCCCAGAATGCACCTCTCCCAGGCATCCCTCACAGCATCCTCTAAAGAATCCTTTGATGTGCTTGTTCAGAGTCGTTCATTGCTCAGAGCCCAATAATATGCACGTAAACATGGCCTTAGCTGAAACATTGCCAGATGTCTTGAGAAAATAAAGTATCTTCTGCATTTTTCCTCATGTATCCTTCTAGTAAGTCCACTGAAAAATACCATCATTTAAATCTCAATGATTTATATAGTTAGAATGCCCCTGCTATACTTTTCTAACTCTTCCCAAATTTGTGACAAATCACTTTCCACCCTTCCATGGGTACAGTCTATGGTTGGTAGAATTAGACTGGTGGTCATCTATAATTCATAGACTCAAATTTGTGCTAGTTCAGGTCCTCCAAGAAAGACAATATGCAAAGACAAGATTAGATAAGCAAGATATTTAATGAGGAAATGCCAGGGAGGATAAAGGTGGAGGGGCATGAGTGAGAGAAAAGAACATTTAGATTAAGAAGCAGGTGTGGCCTGGTGAAGAGAGGGAGGGAGAGGAAGGATTGAGGAACAAGGGTCCCAGACCATAGTGTAATTCTGAGGTAGTCTAGCCAACCTGACATGAGATCCCCAAGCAACGATTGTCTGTTAGGAGTCCCAAGGCCAGTCACCTTACTGAACTGGGCCTTTAACTGGAATGACTGGGAAAGCAACATGTATAAATTGACACACAAAGTATGAGGGCATGGTGGCAGATCTGTAATCCTCACAGCTACAGAGTCTGAGACAGGAGGATCATAAATTCAAAGTCAGCCTGGACAATTTAGCAAAGCCCAAAGCAACTCAGGAAGACCCTATCTCAAGGTTACAGATAAAAAAAGGTTGGGGACTTATCTCAGTGGCTAAGCATCCCTGCCCCTGGGTTCAGTTCCTGTTCACTATCAAAAAAAAAAAAAATTACAAAGTGCTCTGAAGACAACACAGCATGCAAGGTAAAGTTTGAATAAACAGGGAGAGATTGCTATTCTGATATTTAGCACACATTATTTCACCCATGAAACCCATGGATGACATTTGGATCAACCCATTTAGACCTATTCTGTCCCAGATGTGCAAGATTTTAAATGAATGGTTAGCTAAATTTTGGTGGTGCCCACCATTGATTTGAACAGGTTATTGCAGATTTTTTTCTTGTATTTTTTTTTCGCTTCATCATTGGGCTTTGGCATATGACCAACTCTGGGAATTTCAGCAATTCCTTTGACTGATCCAGAGCCTTCTGTCTGATTCAGTGAATCGCTCCTTCATTTTCCTATGCCCTGCACATTTCTTGTTAAGAGATGTTCATGAAGGCTGCTCTTGGCAGGTTGAAAGGAAGGTCTCAGACTACTCTTTTAACAGAAAGCTTTGTCTCTTTCCTGCGGTTTATCAAACAGCTTCACGGGGGAGGGGGGGGTTATCAAACAGCTTCACGGGCACTATAATGAGTTTGCCAAGCTCATCTTTTGTCTCTATAGATGAGCTTCTGCCTGCATTTTTTTTTTTCCAGGAGAGAGTCTTTCTCTGTCTACAGATCAATTTGGACTTGACGGTTAAGCTGAGACTTCCTTCCATTTCTGAGTAGTTTTATTGATATCGGTTTCTACACCCTGTCACTTCCAATGCTATTAAGTATCTTTTCTAATTTAGTGTTAAAAGCATTGCAGAAAATATAAACAACTTGGCACATCGGAGGCTTCTAGCACTCCAGTATTAGTCACTTGTGATTTATCTGTTTTGTTGACAACCAAGAAGCTAGACAGGTTTTATCTTTTCAACATCCTACACCACAGCAAATTGAATGCCACGAGTTTTCTCTTTAGAAGGGGAAGCCTAGCTAACTAAGTCAGTTTTTGGTGTTGTAATGGACAATTGTGTCTTGATTTTATCTCCCTAAAGAAAGTTGAAAGTGGCAGGTTTGATGTGATAGGGAGATCAAGTGCTTAGAGTCTTGAGAATGGCCATGGATAACTAACTCTTCATTGTTTTCCAAATTATGAGGTCCAGGTATTAGAATATTATCCCAGCACAGGCAGTTGAATTCTCATAGATAATGTCACTGGATAAAACTGGTTCTAAGAAGAACACTTCATCTTTTAACAATTATCTGCCTTCTTAACACAACCATTATTTTAGGATGTAAGTGTTACACAAATAGCAATTCATTTTATCAATTCTCTTTTGTGAGGTAAAAAAGGAAATAGAAGCAGAAAGTTATAATCTCAATGAGGTTTTTGAATGGAGTATTACTCAACTTTAAAGAAGAATGAAATTTTGGCATTTGCGGTAAATGAATGGATTCGAGAATATCATGCTAAGCAAAATAAGCCAATCCCCTAAAACCAAAGGCTGAATGTTTTCTCTAATATGCAGATGCTAATTCACAATAAGTGGGGTAGGGTACTAGGGAAGAATAGAGTTACCTTAGATTAGGTAGAGGGAAATGAAGGGAGGGAGAGGAGAGGATGTGAGGATAGGAAGGCTAGTAGAATTAAACAGACATTATTATTTTATAGGTATATATGACTGCATGACCAATGTGATTCTACAACACATGCACTCAGAAAAAATGAGAAATTATATCCCATCTATGTATGATATATCAAACTGCATAAATGCGTTCTACTGTCATGTATAACTAATTAGAACAATTTTTTTCAAAAAAGAATTTGTTGGCTCCTATGTATTCCCATGGTTTGATTATTCTATTTAATATTAGTTTTCTCCTTTCCTTTTGTATACACTCATTTTTAATCAGGTACTAATTGCCTGGGATACAAACTCAAAGAGAAGGGTATCACTGACAAAAATATATGGTTAAAATTCATATATTATGGGGGGGGGGTAGTAAAGGATAGGATAGGAAAGGTAGCAGAATACAACAGTCACTAATATGGCATTATGTAAAAACGTGGATGTGTAACCAATGTGATTCTGCAATCTGTATTTGGGGTAAAAATGGGAGTTCATAACCCACTTGAATCAAATGTATGAAATATTATATGTCAAGAGCTTTGTAATGTTTTGAACAACCAATAAAAAAATTCATATATTACAAGTACTTTCTATTGTATATTCACTTTCATTCTGCTAACGATTTTACTCTACTAATTTATGGCAAGAGAAAGGAGCTTCTCACCTTGGATACATTTTTATTCTGTTTTAATGCATGTTCTGCATTCTTTTCCCAGGACAACATCTGCTATTCTGTGTCTTTGTTTCCTGCTTTCCATCCGTTTGACCACTTAGCACAGTGCCACTTTTCAGGACTGGAAGAAACAGAAAAGCAGACAGCCTCCTCTCCTTGACCTTGAGGTCTGATAGGTAAGGGAGCACTATGTCCCCACATGACAAAGAGAATACTGTGAATGCCTCAGAACCACTTTCAGTTCAATTCCATTAAGTGAAAATTTATGGAAAGCAGTTCCACAGACTTAGAGGGACACACTTTTTATGATTATTATTATTGATTGCAATCGGTTTTAGTCCCATTCTAAACCTGGTATCCAGGGTCTACAGTGCATATGGAAAAGATTCCTGTGACCTTGGACTGTACTATTTATTTTCCTATTATCTGTTCTTAAAGTATGAGCTACAGAAAGTCTTTTCTAACTATTTTATGTGCACTGAAGGGTCTAATTCTTTATGGAGATTTTGCCTCTTAAAAGTTAGAATTCTTAAGGATTAATATTCATTGGCTGATAGTCTCAATGTACTAGAGTTCAAACTTGGATTAGGCTTTAGTGATCTATACCAAGTTCTGATATCACACATGGTGGTTCTAAAGAGCTGCAGGGAAAGAATTTTCAGGCTGGAAGATTTTATAAAAACATTCCAGAAGAAAAGGGTAAATCGTCAGAATTTATTTATAGGCATTTATTATTTACTTTGTGTTCCAGTTTGATGTAGAATACATTCATTAGATCAAAAATAAAGATTGCTATAATGCTTTGGGGAATGCTGATGTCTTAAGATGTGATGTCATTCCTGGCAGTGGACTGAAACACCAAATTGTCACAATCAAGAAACAATTGTTGTTTTTCTCAAAGAGAAAAAGCAAGGCTGATTTCTCTTAGCTGATACAATATATTAATGGAATGTCTGTATAGCAGGGTTGGCTCATGACCTGTCAGCTGTGGCTGCCGAAAGTGGAAGATAAAACAGCAGTAGCAGTCAGAAAAGCACCGGGTCACACATGGAATTGTCTAAGTTTACACTTGCTTTGGGGGCATTCAACAGAGTTCATGTATAGAGGAGATGGTCCTTGTACTTGCTGACCTGTCTCTGCAGAAAGTCCTAAGCATGCAAAAGAGCTGGCAAGGCTCCTAAACAGGTGACAATGTGGAAATCAACTCAACTGGCTCCATTGTCCATGCTGCTAGCAGCTCAGATGTGGGACCCCGTGGAATTTCAGGACAGAATCAGTGCCATTCACAGATATTATATTACTTCTTTTACAGGTGGTATTGATAGGGAGCCAAAAAGTTGTGACATCAACAGGATGGAGAGGTTTATACCTTAAATTCCCCACCTCTCTCTCTACTCCCAGGCAAGGCACCTGCACCCAATCTCAGCATCACTGATAAAACTCATCACATTGCAGTGATGGGGCACAGCTCAGACCCTGCTGTTCTCAGTCACTCATGCACCATTTTTATGGAATAAGTGAGATGCCACTCTCAGGTTTCATCCTGGGAAGGAAAAACGGAGAGCCATAGGGGTGCAGGGGGCCGTGATTCTGGAAGCTAAGGCAGACATCTTTTATTTATTTATTTTTTCAGCTTCCCGATCTTTTTTTAAAAACATTTTACTTAT
Source organism: Spermophilus citellus (assembly GCF_964194105.1). Lineage (NCBI taxonomy): Eukaryota > Metazoa > Chordata > Mammalia > Rodentia > Sciuridae > Spermophilus > Spermophilus citellus. Next base: position 38,546,978 of record NC_138194.1, on the reverse strand, counting down.
TATTATTATTACTACTATTATTTTGTACCAGGGATTTAACCCAGGGGCACATAACCACTAAGCGACATCCCTAGTTCTTTTTATGTTTTCTTTAGAGAGAGGGTCTTGCTAAGTTGCTCAAGGTCTCATTAAGTTTCAGTGGCTGGCTTTGAACTCTCCTCCTACCTCAGCCCTCACTGGATTACAGGTATGTGCCACTGAGCCCTGCCAGCTTCCTGATCTTGAGTAAACCTTTCCATGAGGATATGAGAAGTTTGAAATGTGCTCTGGAATATCCAAAAATTCAATGACAAGAGATACAATAATGGATTTGCTTTTCTTTTCATTTTCTATGATAAATTGTGGTATAAAGGTGTATTAAGGATTTGCTTTTAATATGAAGATTCTTCCACTGTTCTGTTTGTTGTGTGGAGCTCTGGTACCAGGCACAGTGATTAGTCTTGGGGGACAAGGGGGTAGGGAAAGCGTGACTCCATCACTCAAGGAGTGCACAGTTAATTGTAGAAGAGACAAAGAAAGAAAGAAATGTCCTCTAGGTATTTGTATTTATGAAAAGAGGAGAGAACATGGGGGCTCTAGAAGGGAGGATCATATCCCTTTGATTACCAGGGAAGAATGGAAGAAGGGATCCTGATTTAGTTACCAAAGATGTTGCTTTTTAACCAATCATGCTGATGTTGTAGTAACATAAAACCAGTGTAAAGGGCTTTGTGAATATTTTGCAGGGAGGTACTAGGGATTAAACTCAGGGGGACTCAACCACACTGAGCCACATCCTCAGCCTTATTTTGTATTTTATTTAGAGACAGGGTCTCACTGAGTTGCTTAATATCTTGCTTTTGCTGAGGTTGGCTTTGAACTTGCAATCCTTCTGCCTCAGCCTCCCGATTTGCTGGGATTACAGGAATGTGCCACCATGCCCAGCTAAGGCTTTGTGTTTTTAATGAGGAGCAAAATCCAGGAAAACTCAAGCATTTTAAAGATGTTTTTTGAAGCAATTTCATAAGAACATTAGAAATGATGGGACTTGGGGTGTGATACCGAATGGTGAATAAAAGGCTTCAAAAATCCTGTATTCTCATGGTACACAGAGCTTAAATGTTTTCAGATCTTTAATCATAGATTGTGCCTTTAGTTATACTGTACTCTTGTAGAAAATTGTCAGCTCAACATCACAAAATGATGATGATCTTAACATAATAATTCCTTCCACTTCATGCTATAAATTCTGATTTATATTTATATGGTTATAAAAGAAAGAATAAATCAGAAATTGTCAATCATATTATAATTAAAAATTTGGGCAAAGACAATTTATGGTTGTGACAAATGCTTTCGGTAATATAAAAAGTATCTTGGTTGGCCTTACAAGTTTTAGAAAATTTAAAACATATAGAACATGAGACTGCTTTTTATATGTTTCATAAAAATTAAGCTCATTACATTATGCTTCCTTATCATAGATTAAAAGCAAGGGATCCAGGACTTTCTGTATGAGTCTTGTCCATCTCTGAGGGCGGAGCTTTGTGAATTGCATGGGGATGGGTGAGGGGTACATGTCTACTTATCCTCACTCATGGCAAAGAACACAGGATATGTTCAGTTCACCATCTGGATTGGGAGATGATACACAGCCAGGCTGAACAACTCCTTCATTTTATTTTCTTTCCTTTTCATCTAGCTGTAGCACAATAAAGGAAATTAAAATCAGTGATCGATTGTGTTTGAGTGTGTTATCATCAAGATGGAATATATAAACAATGCACCAAATAAGCTATTCAATCTCATTTTTTTCCTGTGTATTTAACTCTGTATGTGATGGGCCAAGTAACTGCCATTTATTTTATTCAATAGATGAAAAGAAATTTATTTATTCCATTTAAGTGTTTTTCCTGTGTTAATAGAACATTCTATTTTTCTTGAAGGACTTATACTTAGAAAAGTGTGTTTAGCAAAATACTTGTTTATTAAATGGAATAATTATCACATAACCCCTTTGAAAGCACTACTTAACTATTTGCTACTGGTTTATTTCAGTTCAGAGAAACCTTGGGTGTGAATTCTGAATTTTAAAATAGACTAAAATGTCTCTTCATTGGAAAGTTCTTAGGACTGCTATTCTTTTGATCAAATCATATTGTTGCCTAAGATTTCATTTGGGAATGAGTCTGGTACTCTTAAAAATAAAGGCAGATTAAAACTCTTCTAATTATCAAATTTCCTTCCAAAGGAAAGTTTCTGCCCTGGAAGAATTGGATCATAAATACACATTTCATTTGGTTAATTACTCATGTGGTCATAAAGACATTTGGTACTTCCAAATGGGTTATGGACCAGCAGTGAATAAAATCAGCCAGTGTTGTGCAGCAGTTGGACACACAAAACACATGATGACTCTGGAGGAAATGATGAGATTGTATTTTAAAATGGTTTTCTCTATCTCCCCCAATTAAAGAACATGTGATTTGATAGTTGAAACAAGATCCATTTAAGTCCATACAAAAGGATCTGCTTTATAATTACTTACCAAATGATTATCTTATGATATCATTTGACATCATAATATGATATCCCACTTTTGTGTTTCAATTGAAAGTGTCCCAGTTTATACAATTTGACACAAAAATGATTTTCTTTAGAACACATGAAATTGTCCCTTTTCCAACTATCCACCTGACAGCTTTGTTCAAAAACTGGCTCTGAGAAAAGGTTAGGGTTGCCGTCTTGGGTCAGCACTCAAGCACACTGTACACACTGTACTACCCCACACTGTAGAAGGGTGGAAGGTCTGTATGTAAGATATGCCTCTAACCAGAGCGTCATTTCACTGCATCTTGGGACTTGGCACAATCTCAAACAACAGGGTTTGCATATTTAAAAGAGCAAAAGGCTAGAAGAAGGAATGTTAAATGGTTTCACCACAAATAAATAATAAATGTTTGAGGAGATAGAGATGTTTAATAGGAACTGAAAATTACACAATGTGTATATGTATCAAACCAACATCTGGCACCCCATAAATTTGTCCAATTAAAAAATCAATATATATTGAAACAGATAACTAGGAATCTGTCTCTACCTTAAATTTACTGTGTATGCTTGGCAAGTCCCTTAGCCCACTTGGGTCTTAGTTTTCTGATCTAAGGAATAAGGATAAACATGCTTCCATTCCCTGTGCTACTTCAGCCCTATAGTGATGTGTTGAAAAGTAATATTTCAGCATTGGTGGAGTGCCTCTTACCCATGGCTGATATCCCACTTTTGTGTTTCAATTGAAAGTGATCAATTTCATCAAAATACCAGAGTAGGCATCATTATTTTTCCAGGACTTTAGAAATCAGAAGATGTGAAGAACGGCAATCTGAGTGTACATGGCAATACCTGGTATGTCACTGTGTGTGTTAGGGGGGAGGAGGTGTATGGTGAAAGTCTACAGATGGACTCTAACAAATTTATTCCCTATGAGGGTCTCACCTGAGAAGAGAGACATACAGCTAAAGTCAAAAAGCACCATTGAGTAAATCATTGTGGAAATGTATCTCCTTTAGAAAAAAATTATAGCAAGAAGGAAGACCTAGAAAAAGCATTGCAAATTTTAGCTTCCTTTAGACTCTTCTAGGATGAAGACTGGGTGCAGGTAAAAAAAAATAAAAAGATGTAGGACAGCAAGAAGAAATACCAGAAAATATCTAATAAATGTGCTATTTTCCTATGATTTACTACTGATTTGTTCGTTATGCACTATGACTCAAGGAGGCAAAGCATTGGTCTGAAAAACACTTAAAATTTTAAGACTAGATTAGATCAAAATAAATAAGAGGTAATGAATTTATTTTTTAGGAGAAAAAGCCAATTGTGTTAATTTCTATATATTGCAAATTTCATGGAAAATAAAATGAGCTGACATTGTGACAAGGTATTAGAACATAGAAGAAAATACAAACATAAATCACTCCTGATATGAAATTTGTTAAATCATTCCTTCCTCCCTGTATTCTTTTATTAAAATAGTCATAGAAAATATTTACCTTTTTTTTTGCTTCAGAATATTTTATTCCTGAAAAATAAATCTTACAAATACAATTAAGGCTCCTATTCCCATCCAGTTCCCCAAATATACCAGTTTGTGTGCTCACATATGTGTGTAACTATAAACAGTCTGTGTTACAATATGTGCTTTTACAGTTCACATGAATTATACTGTATTTTACATAATTTTTCATTTGCTTTCACTCAATGTTTTCCAGATTTACCCATGTTTATCCATGTACATTCAGACCATTAGTTTTAACTGATGTGTAGTTTTCTATTCTATGTACACACCACAATTTATTTCTTCATTTCCCCAGTAATGGATTTTTAGATTATTGTGAATTTTTAGCTATTGCCAATAATCATGCAACAAATATCTTGACATTTTTTTTTGCTGATGTGTGTGGATTTTTCAAGGAACCATCTTAACATGGTAGAATTTCTGATGTGTGTGTGTGTGTGTGTGTGTGTGTGTGTGACATATATTTTATATTTTTAAAAATTTTATCATGTATTTCCAAATAACTTTCCAAAGTGGTAGATTTGAACTTTCATTATTCCTGGTTCCCAAAGGTCTTACTATAATTTTTAATTTTAATATTTAACTCTTATAAATATTAGATTGTGTGCTATTGTTTAAAATATTTCTATAAAAATTTGCCATTTAGTTTTGTCATCTACTGTGATTATTCTTTCGTAGTCCTTAATTTTTTCTATCAAATTTATTTTACCTCATTGATTTGTAGAGATTATCTCTATATTATGGGTATGATCTTTTTATTTGTACATTCTGTAAATATCTCATCCAATTCTCTGGCTTGTATTTAATCTTTATTTGGGATGCCTACAAATTTTAGTTTAATGTGGTATAATTTATTAATCTTTTCTTTTATTCATATTTTCTGGTATATGTTTCGTAAATCATTCATTAAACCAAAGTCATTAGTTTTCCATATGTATTTTCAAATATTTCAAAGTTTTTTTACTCTTTAACCCACATTATTATGTTTTTTGTCATATAGTATAAAATTCTGAATTTATTTGTATATAGATATCCAATTATTCTAGCAGCATTTGCTAAATAATATGATTTTCCTCCTGATTTAGTATTTTGTTTTTTTTTTTTCATTACAGGCCAAAAAATTCATCATATCCATGGATCTATTTCTTGATTTTTAGATCAATTTTTCTAAAAACTTTGTTTGATTAATGGATCACTGAGTATAAACAATTTTAATTATAAAATGTTAATATTGGAGAAGTTCTTCTTTCTCAAAATGATTTTGTCTCTTTCTTTTCCTTGATGTTTTTCAGTATAACTTTTAAAATAAAATTCTAAGAAAAATAGCGGTGGACATTTGACTCTTAGTGAACATTAGTTGATTCCTATGGAGTGCACTAGATAGGGGACTATCTATTTCTTTCTACCTAACTGGGTAGTTTTAGAAGATTTTAATAAAGGAACTACTTATGGCAAAGTAGGCCAGGCATAGAAAACCCAGAAAGAACAGTGTTCTAGCCTGGAGCTTATACTGATAGTTCATTTATTTCGCTCCTTCTTAAAAAAAGTAAAAATGAGTGTCAAGAAGAACAGCCTCTGAACCCAGAGACATTGTCAGCTTGCAGAAGAAGCAAGAGACAGAAGCTATGACCTTCACCAAAGGAATGCAGCCTACTCTGATTCTGCAGGGAAGAAACTTAAGGATAAACACTCACTCTTGCAATCTCCCACCTCCATTGGTTGAACCCTGACAAAAACACAAGGGCAACAGGGACTTCTGAAATATCTAACTCAGCCTTCTTAGGTACTAAATAGAGTGGAGAAAAGTAGAAAGTGGGTCTAATAGAGAAATGCAAAAGAGGTTAATGATACATCAAGAGAAGAAAAATATCTGAACATCTTTTAGATAACTAGACATTCAACATAAGGAGACACTAATATTTGGGGCCTCTTGTGTCCTCAGAATCACTTTATTCAAAATATGAGCTCATGCATGCTTTAAAATTTTTGATGCTGTGCAGTGCATATATGGGGATTTTATATATCTTGCTTTTGTATGTGTTAGAAATTTTCTTTCATAAAATGTTGACAGAATTGAAATTTGTAGTGGTCAAATGATAATGGAGTAGTGGATTGATTCTGTCTCAAAATTGGCTGAGTTATATAGATCCATTCTGTGGCTAAACAGATATATTTGGAAATTGACAAATTTCCAAATTCAGCTCTTTGGTCTACCTAATGTCCAGATGGTTTTTATTAGAAGTGTATCCTGATTCATGAGTTGTTGATAATAACTTGGCTAGATCATCAAAGAACTGAAAATACAACGTTGAACGTTAGATTCCAAAAGGATAACCTCTTAAAATAGAGTATAAGTATGCTCCCAAATGAACTCCCACCAAGGAGAATCCACTACAAAGTATTCTCAATGATCAGATGCACAATTGATTTCTGCTGGATATTTTCATTAAACAATACATGTCCAGTGGGATCATGGACAAAGTGGACATGGCATTAAGAAATAAACAGGACAGCTCTACCTCCAAGTTCTATCATTGGCCCTGTTCCAGTGCTCAATTTTATGTGAGGAAATGCAATAATGAGCCTTTGGTCTGTGCAACAAGTAGGTTTTGAGAACCCAGTGTTTTTCCCAAGAGTGGAGTCTACATCAAGGGTTTGGGGACTAGAGTTAAAGACAGATACATTGAAAAAAAAAAAACCCATGGCAGTGAAGTTAATATGCTTTACACTGAACCTGTTGAAGGGAAGTAGCTCAAAGGAACACCTCTTATTCACATACAGCTGTGGGGCACTCACTTACAACATGGGCGCTTATATGAGGAGCAAGGGCTTTGCTGATTCCTGCTTGAAAAAATGTTTATTATTGCTATTCGAGCCAGTCATTTGGAATAGTGATCACTTGTGTATCCAGAAATCTACAAATGTTGGTTTCATGGTTTACTAAAATTTGTATTTTGCATTAAACCATCTTTGCAGCAAAGAGAGCAAAAAAAAAGGATTTTCCTTAATAAAAGCAAGTATATATAACGTGTCCAAAATATCTGTTAAGATTTGTCATCCACCTGAACACTGTGATAATATCACCGACAACCAGAATAGAAACCAGAACATCCAAGTATAATAAACATTTATTTCAAATGTTAGGTGCTATTTTAAGACTACCCCAAAATTACATTTTAACAAGTGCAACTAGAAGGGTACATTTGCATATTACTTCATTATATGAAATTCATATCAAAACCTGATCAAGAATTATCCTCACGATCCGAAGACATGGATATGTGTTTATAATTTACTAATAAATTAAAGACCATGTAGTGTCACCATTTGTGCCAGGGCTGAGGGTTCAGTAAAAACAATGTCATTTTTCTTCTATACTGACTATATTTTTCTAAATTGACTTTAGTCATCTTTAATAACAAGTTTTCTTATCTATAATAAAATGTAAAGCCATATCGCTTAATATGGTCATTCTATAGGCAAAATATTAACCTCACAGTTAATAAATAATGTCAGTACATCAGGTACCTTAAATAGAATGTCAGTTAATTTTAAAAATGGTTTAGTATTCCCATCCAACTAATAGAATTAAAGGAAAACTTTTGGAAGTCATTTTAACAGAATGAAAACATCTGATATTATCATAAAAAAACATTTAAATTCAATTAAGTTCAACTTTAAAAATAATTATTTGTTGTAAGTTGATGATACATGATATACTTACAGTGCCATGGTTAAAAACTAAATTTCACAAAGTTAAAGTACAAAGCACAAATACTTTTGGAATTGGTTGTGGTACACATTATGGTAACTCTCTTGTTGTTAAAGTTTACAAATAGTTTTCCCTATATGTCATTAGAGTAACTGAACAATTGATGTTTTTAAGTAAAACTAATAATGCTGAATAGTTTTTTTAAAAAACTAAAAAATAAAAGAATAGAAAGAAGGCAAGAAAGAAGAGAGAGAGAGAGAGAGAGAGAGAGAGAGAGAGAGAGAGAGAGAGAGAGAGAGAATGTAGTCGTGATTTCATATCATTTGATTATACCTGAACCAATGTAGGCAAACTCAACCTAAGATGGCAACTTTCTCCCAGGTAGCTAGCCAGACAACTTGAAAATTGATGACATTGAAACTCATCCATAATGGATTTAGTTTTCATTGAAATAAGTACTTAGTCTGGGTACAAATTCACCATTTGTGTTTGCAATTCTTCTGCCTGACTACTATGCATGAACTTAATTATTTTACTATTGATCATCATGGTGTCCCACACAACATTGTTTTTGACAAAGTAACTCATTTTCCTGCCAAAAAACAAAACAAAACAGTGATGGGCTCATATTGGTAAAATTCATTAGATTTACAACACAATCTCATTATTCGGAAGAATATGAAATGATGGAATGAATACAGGTAACCTAGTTCATGTTCTCAGCTGGTATACATTCATAGCAAGAATGAGATGTAGTCCCATACTACGTCCTGTGCCCTTTGAATTTGTGACAAATATATAGTATTATTTCTCCTATAAGCAAGACATATGAATCTGAAAATCAAGGATGGGAATGCTTCCTTAGATGACAGGCTTCATTGAAGTGAAAGTTGAAACAATATTTGGCCAAATTTGGTACTTCTTGAAACAAAAGATAAAAGGGGGGGGCAACTGACAGAAGAAATCGATCTGCAGATAACTAAGGTGAAATTGTTTTTTTCTATACAATGGGACAAAGAGGACAATTCATAGAACATAGGATTATCTCAATAATTCTACGACACAGAAAAGAGACAAGCTGTTTTAATGCTATTCACAATGCAAAAGTACCTCTTCTTCCTGGTATGGATGGATTGCTTTATGCAAATATGACTGTCTGCTATTTCTCATTGGCCCCACATCTTCTGTCTTAAAATCACACTTGGTCCAGGGCAGATTCTGCTACTAGCAGATGCTCCTTATTACCCCTGTTACAAACAACATAGTTTGTATTAGCATCTTAGGGGATTTCCTCTACTCTGGAAATGTAAATAATATATATTTTTTTTCAGAGATTTGGCTATGCATATCCAATCCCTACTTTCTCTCTTACTCTTGCATATTCATAACTGCCTTGGGGAATCCCCTTTATTGATTTTTTTTTGTTTAGTGTCCTTTGGATTTATTAAACAGAATTTATTCTAGTTACTCATTTTGTTTGTGGGTTCTATTTTCAGATCACAAATTCTGGAGTTCATCAGATTGAAATTAATATTAGAATCAATACCCTTTCTCTTGTTACTTGTTTTACATGTGTCAAAGAGTGACATATTGATTGAATTACCTGTGGAATAAAATACAAAAGAAATGTCTCACTCAGAGGCAGCATGTCAAAATGAAAATGACTTGGAAAGCTAGTATAGCTTGGTCTAGTGCTTAATAAGTAAGGTCCTGGGTTTGATCCCCAGCATAAAAGCCCATCAGTGAAAATGGTTTGGGCTTTGCTGTCAGCTGATCTTTTTGTCAATTATTTTTATCTTACCTCTTAGATGTTTGATATTGTATAAGGTATTTATTCTTCATATGATTCCCTTATTTGTAGTTCTTAGGGGGTTTCATTAGGATTAAATGATGTTAAGAGGAAAGCCTGGCATAGATATCACTTCTAAATTTGAATTATCTTTCTTCATTTAGTGATTGGGGGTTGAATCTTATTTAAAAGAAAAAAACAAAAGAGAAGGAGGACTAATGTCTTTATGGAGATCAGTTTGGTATACCTAGATATTAATAGTATGGAGTGATATTTATGGAGCCATATTGTGACCAAGAGTCTTGGGGTAGAACAAAAAGAAACTACAAACAACAAAAATCCAAGACATTCTCTAAAATGCTAACTATGAAGCAACTGTTCAAGACAGGCAGCTAAATAATTGTTCCTAGGATAAATATGGCTCATTGGTTTTGTTGGCCCACAATGTGTTTTAATTTTTTTAAATGTATCACAACTGTGAAAAATTGGGAGGGATCACATTAAAAAAATCCAGTTTTCAGCCTTCTCTTGACGATCTTCAGAGATGATCTATAGCCCTGGAAGGCAATATTTGGCCGAGCTGAGGAATGGCTGCCCTCTTTAAACAAGACTCTCCACTGCCTTCCTTGTGGCCTCTCAGGCAGCTTCCCAGGTCACCCCCTCCTGCCTGGCCCTGATGCATTTCTATTCTAAATAATTTCTGTAATTATTTAGCTGCCTGTCTTGAACTGTAATGGGTCAACCAACATAGCAGATTTTTTTAGGAATATTATATCTTTCTTTACTCACCTAGGCATTTGAGTAGTAATATTTAGAACCACCTATATTTATTTTAAAAATAAACAGGCTGATCAAATAAATACAATATTAAAATCAGGTGTTCAAAAACTTCTTCAATAGCACCGATTTTTTTTTTCCTTTAAAGGTTTAAGTAAAAGATGACATTGTTTGTGCCAGATTTGCAAATCTCTGTAGCTTTGCACTTTTTTTTTCCTTCCATGTATATGAAGCCCTTTGAAGTCAAACAGGGCTGACTGCAGAGGACTCTTTGTGCCATCCAATCAGGCTAATTTCCATTTTAAGTACAGGAGACAGGCCTGCTTTTCATCACCTCCTTTGTGAAGCTATAACGGCTTGGCCAGGGTTATGTTAGTAAGATTTCCAGGAAAGAACAGCACCAATGCTGTACTAAGCAGCCTGTTAGCTAATAAATGGACCTCCAGTCTCCAACTCATCCATTTGCTGGTTTAAGAGCAGAGTAAAGCTCCAATGAAGCACAAAATACATTTCACTATGCAGTTTCATCTGAAAAGCCACCAGTATTTATAGTCCCACATGCTTCGAATAAGAAATGCAAGTAAGGATCACTACTCAAACACACAGACTTTTAAAAGCACAACCTGGTAAGAAAAAATGTAGTTTCATGCTAATTCAAATATTTTCTAAACATATTAAGATTACGCTTGATTTATTTAAAATATTTTATAGAAATCTCCTTGTCAACATATGTCTAGAATACAATGAGAAAAATTCTTAAAATAACTAAAATTATTTTAGTTAAATAATCAATAAATAAAGATATGAAATCATTTAAAAATGATTATTGCATGTATGTTCTTATGTGTTAAAACTATCAAATCGTAACTTGAAAAGAAGCACATCTATGTTAGTTAGGGAAAACTGAAATGTTTCCTAACAATTTTCTTTAATTTACTTTTTATTGCTTGAATTCTTCCAAGAAAAAAAAAAAGAGAGAGAAAAGCAAAGAATAAGAAAATAAATAAAAACACACAAAAAGTTATGTAATCAAATTCAACATCAATCTTTAATTAGAATCAAGAGAATTTTAAAAGTTGTTCTAATCAAAATACTACTGAACCTTCACCGTGGATATGGGGCAGTTCCAAATGATTTATATTTATTTACTTAGCACTTATAAAACTTATATAAGTTAAATATTTTTTTAAAAATCCTCCTCCTCCTTTCACAGAGAAGGACATGAAAAAAATGTAAATTTCTCAATGGTGCCAAGCTCATTCACAGCAATCATCTGGGTCTGGAGTTTTTAGTAACTACATATTATTACTGGCTATTGTTCACTAGATAAATATTTTGACCTCTTGTTGTACAATCCAACTTTGCTGATGCTTTCTCAATTAGGCATGAACATTAGATATGTCTTTGGGGATCTCTGTACACATTAATTCTCTTTAATTCCAAATAATTCTGCCCCTCCATATTACCTTCCCTTTGTTTGAAGTGCCTTGGGAACTTTTGACCTGATGGAGGAGTTTGGTTACTTGAGGAAGGGAGGAGAAGTTGAATGAGACTTCATAGAGAAGTTAACAATTCAGTTAAGCCTCAAATTGGATTATAAAATCTCCAGGCAGAGGTGGGAGGCATGAACATTGTGCCCATCTGGAATGTGATTGTCAGGAAGGAATATCATTGGAAATTCAGTCATGCCAGGGATAAATAGTGGGAGAAGAAGATGGATGGTAAAAGGTTTTGTCAACCATGCTTAGGATCTCACCCCACACCTGGACCACAGCTCAGCAATCTGGAAGGCAGAGCTTGTCAGAATCTTTCCACATTAGAAGATGCTTTATATTCCACAAAGCACAGGACTTGTTAACACTGCAGACTTGCCACCAACTCAGGAATTAAACTTTATATCAAATTTAGGAAAACTCACCTAGGCTAGTAAATTTCTTACATTCTTCTGATCTTGAGAATCTGAGTCCAACCCAGAAATCAGGCCTCTCTGGTCACTTCCTCTGGCTCTCTTGGAAACAAATTATTCTACATTTTCATCATCCTACAATATTCTAGTACTTCCGAGGGGATGAAGATATTTTCAAAGATGAGAAACGTTTTCCCCTTATTTTTGTCTTTTTTGGACACTAGAACAATCTACTCTATTTTCAAACAATTATTTTTTTTCATCCTTAAATAAAAATGTACTGATGTCCACAGCATCAGGCTATAATGCCATGTATGCCCACTTGTATATGATCAGTCTCTGGGATACTCTTCTACATTTAGAAAGAACTTGAGGGTCTGGTTCATGTATACCCCACCCCCCATCCAATTCCTGACACTTTGGAGAATCAGAATTGTTTGACTACTTGATTCTAACTATTTTTTGCTTACACTTGATTTTAGACATTCCTTACCAAGATTAGGATCTGAATCTTTCCATCAGCCAGACCCATTCAGCTTTAAAAGCTGAGCCTCCTACAGGCCATTCATGAATATTTACTAGAAATAGACTTTGTTAAGGATGCTTGTCAGTCTTCCTCAGATTCGAATACTGGCCTTCCTATAACATTTTGTGCTGTTACCTCATCCCTGCTCTTTAAAAATGTTCCCTAGAGGTCTCCCTGATTCCAGTTATTGAGGAAAATGAGAATTGTTTTCTCTAGAGACACCAAAAGACAATGATGAGGTTTTACAATGTAGTCAATCTTCTGGGGGTGCATCTTGGTGGTAGAGCCATTCCCTAGTGTGACTGAAGCCCTGGGTTAAAATAAAACATGAAAAACAAACAAACAAAACAAAAAAACAGCTAATCATTAATAGAATTTGTATTCCATTGGACAAATAATCTGTAAATTTACTAATAGAACAATGGCTTATAATGGAGACTTTATTAAGAGTATATTATGGGAATAAAAATTAGTGAAAGCTCAGGATCCTGCTCCAATTAGACTACATTTAAAATTGTTTTCAACAACAGGTTTATTTTGACTTGAGAACAAACAGAACATGAAGAAATAATTGAGTTGTCTAAACAAACTGATTATGATCTGTCCTTGTGTGCCCATCTGAAACAAAAATTAACCTTGACAAGATGTTTCTATGTCTTAAAGTGATTTGGAAGGTATGTTATATAACATACATATATTTTGCTATAATGCATATGTAAGCATACATTCTATTCTCATTATTTGGGGTAGTTATGATCTATGAAGTCCGTGGATCCATTGAGCATTTGTAAAATATCTAGTACATATAACCATCTATTTTAAGTTGATAACAACTTCAGTTGCACACTCTATACTTTTAACTCCTTCCCCCATTTGTGTTCTTATAATCTAGATTTACTTCTTTTTACATTGTGTGTTCAATGATGGTTTTGCAGTTATTGTGGGTTTTTTTTTTTGTTTTGTTTTCATTGATTGTTCAAAACATCACAGAGCTCATGATATATCATCTTTCATACATTAGACTCAATTGGGTTTTGAACTCCTATTTTTACCCCAAATACAGATTGCAGAATCACAACTGTTACATACTCACATTATTACATAATGGCATATTAGTGACTGTTGTATTCTGCTACCTTTCCTATCCCCTACTATCCCCCCTCCCCTCCCCTTTCCTCCCATCTTCCCTCTCTACCTCCTCTGCTGTTGTTCAATTCTCTCCCCCTTTTCCCCCCTCCCCCTTGCCCCTCATAACCTCTTATAATTTTGTGTATCATTGAAGGACTCCTACCATTTCCATATGCTTTCCCTTCTCTCTCCCTTTCTCTCCCCCCATTCGTCTTTGTTTACTGTTAGTCTTTTCCTCATGCTCTTCCTTCCTGTTCTGTTCTTAGTTGCTCTCTTTATATCAAAGAAGACATTTGGTATTTATTTTTTAGGGCTTGGCTAGCTTCACTTAGCATAATCTGCTCTAATGCCATCCATTTCCCTGCAAATTCTATGATTTTGTCATTTCTTAGTGCTGCACAATACTCCATTGTGTATAGATGCCACATTTTTTTTATCCATTCATCTATTGAAGGGCATCTAGGTTGGTTCCACAGTCTAGCTATTGTGAATTGTGCCCCTATAATCATTGATGTGGCCGTATCCCTATAGTGCCCTCTTTTAAGGTCCTCAGGGAATAGTCCGAGAAGGGCGATAGCTGGGTCAAATGGTGGATCCATTCCCAGCTTTCCCAGGAATCTCCATACTGCTTTCCAAATTGGCCTCACCATTTTGCAGTCCCACCAGCAATGTACAAGTGTACCCTTTCCCCACATCCCCGCCAACACTTATTGTTGTTTGACTTCATAATGGCTGCCAATCTTACTGGAGTGAGATGGTATCTTAGGGTGGTTTTCATTTGCATTTCTCTGATTGCTAGAGATGGTGAGCATTTTTTCATGTACTTGTTGATTGATTGTATGTCCTCCTCTGAGAAGTATCTGTTCAGGTCCTTGGCCCATTTGTTGATTGGGTTATTTGTTATCTTATTATTCAATTTTTTGAGTTCTTTGTACATTCTGGATATTAGGGCTCTATCTGAGGTGTGAGGGGTAAAAATTTGTTCCCAGGATGTAGGCTCTCTATTTACCTCTTTTATTGTTTCCCTTGCTGAGAAAAAACTATTTAGTTTAAGTAAGTCCCATTTGTTGATTCTTGTTATTAACTCTTGGGCTATGGGCGTCCTATTAAGGAATTTGGAGCCCGACCCCACTATATGTAGATCGGAGCCAACTTTTTCTTCTATCAGACGCAGCGTCTCTGATTTGATATGTAGCTCCTTGATCCATTTTGAGTTAACTTGTGTGGATGGCGAGAGAAAGGGATTCAATTTCATTTTGTTGCATATGGATTTCCAATTTTCCCAGCACCATTTGTTGAAGATGCTATCCTTCCTCCATTGCATGTTTTTAGCCCCTTTATCAAATATAAGATAGTTGTAACTTTGTGGATTAGTCTCTGTGTCCTCTATTCTGTACCATTGGTCCATCTGCCTGTTTTGGTACCAGTACCATGCTGTTTTTGTTACTATTGCTGTGTAGTACAGTTTGACCTCTGGTATCGCTATACCTCCAGATTCACACTTCCTTCTTAGAATTGCTTTTGCTATTCTGGGTCTTTTGTTTTTCCATATGAATTTCATGATTGCTTTATCTATTCGTACAAGAAATGCCGTTGGGATTTTGATTGGCATCGCATTAAACCTGTAAAGAACTTTGGGTAATATCGCCATTTTTATGATGTTAGTTCTGCCTATCCATGGACAGGGTACATTTTTCCATCTTCTGAGATCTTCTTCTATCTCTCTCTTTAGGGTTCTGTAGTTTTCATTGTATAGATCTTTCACCTCTTTTGTTAGGTTGATTCCCAAGTATCTTATTTTTTTTGAGGATATTGTGAATGGAGCGGTTTTCCTTATTTCCATTTCAGAGGTTTTGTTGCTGATATACAGGAATGCCTTTGATTTATGCGTGTTGATTTTATAACCTGCCACTTTGCTGAATTCATTTATTAACTCTAGCAGCTTCTGTGTAGACCCTTTTGGGTCTGTTAAGTATATTATGTCATCCGCAAATAGCGATAATTTAATTTCTTCTTTTCCTATTTTTATGCCTTTAATTTCTTTTGTCTGTCTAATTGCTCTGGCTAGTACTTCGAGAACTAAATTGAATAGAAGTGGTGATAGAGGGCATCCCTGTCTTGTTCCAGATTTTAGAGGCAATGCCTTCAGTTTTTCTCCATTTAGGATGATGCTAGCCTGAGGTTTAGCATATATAGCTTTTACAATGTTGAGGTAAGTTCCTGTTATCCCTAGTTTTTCTAGTGTTTTGAACATAAAGGGATGCTGTACTTTGTCAAATGCTTTTTCTGCATCTATCGAGATGATCATATGGTTCTTGTCTTTAAGTCTATTGATGTGGTGAATAGCATTTATTGATTTCTGTATATTGAACCAGCCTTGCATCCCAGGGATGAATCCTACTTGATCATGGTGCACAAGTTTTTTGATATGTTTTTGTATTTGATTCGCCAGAATTTTATTGAGAATTTTTGCATCCAAGTTCATTAGAGATATTGGTCTGTAGTTTTCTTTCTTTGAAGTGTCTTTGTCTGGTTTTGGGATCAGAGTGATGTTGGCCTCATAGAATGAATTTGGAAGAGCTCCTTCTTTTTCTATTTCTTGAAATAGCTTGAAAAGTATTGGTATTAATTCTTCTTTGAAGGTTTTGTAGAATTCCGCTATATACCCATCTGGTCCAGGGCTTTTCTTGGTTGGTAGTCTTTTAATGGCTTCTTCTATTTCTTCCTTTGTTATTGGTCTGTTTAAATTGTGTGTGTCTTCCTGTCTCAATCTGGGCAGATCATATGCCTTAAGAAATTTATCCATATTTTCACTATCTTCAATTTTATTGGAATATAGGGTTTCAAAATACTTTCTAATTATCTTCTGTATTTCTGTAGTATCTGTTGTGATATTGCCTTTTTCATCCCGTACGTTGGTAATTTGAGTTCTCTCTCTTCTTCTTTTCGTTAGCATGGCTAAGGGCCTTTCTATCTTATTTATTTTTTCAAAGAACCAACTTTTAGTTTTATCAATTTTTTCAATGGTTTTTTTTTTGTTTCAATTTCGTTGATTTCTGCTCTAATTTTAATTATTTCTTGTCTTCTACTACATTTACTGTTGTTTTGCTCTTCCTTTTCTAGGTTTTTGAGGTGTAGTGTGAGTTCATTTATTTGTTGATTTTTACTTTTTTTGAGGAAAGAACTCCAAGAAATGAATTTCCCTCTTAAAACTGCTTTCATTGTGTCCCATAGATTCTGATATTTTGTGTCTGTATTATCATTTGTCTCTAAGAATTTTTTCATCTCCTCCTTTATGTCTTCTGTAACCCATTGATCATTCAGTAACATAATGTTCATTTTCCATGTGATGTAGGATTTTTCCTTCCTTCTTTTATCATTGATTTCCAATTTCATTCCATTGTGATCAGATATGGTGCATGGTATTATCTCCATGCCTTTATACTTACTAAGAGTTGCCTTATGGCATAATATATGGTCTATCTTTGAGTAGGATCCATGTGCTGCTGAGAAGAACGTGTATCCACTTGATGATGGTTGATATATTCTATATATGTCGGTTAAGTCTAGGTTATTGATTGTGCTGTTGAGTTCTATAGTTTCTTTATTCAGTTTTTGTCTAGAGGATCTGTCTAATGGCGAGAGCGGTGTGTTGAAGTCACCCATATTATTGTGTTGTGGTCTATTTGACTCTTGAACTTGAGGAGAGTTTGTTTTATGAACATTGCAGCTCCATTGTTTGGTGCATACAAATTGATAATTGTTATGTCTTGTTGGTGGATGGTTCCTTTTAACAGTATATAGTGTCCTTCTTTATCCTTCTTGATTAACTTAGGTTTAAAGTTGATTTTATTCGATATGAGTATGGCCACTCCTGCTTGCTTCTGAGGGCCATGTAAGTGGTATGATTTTTCCCAACCTTTTACCTTCAGCCTGTGTACGTCTTTTCCTATCATATGAGTCTCTTGAAGGCAGCATATTGTTGGATTTGTTTTTTTGATCCAGGTTACTAGCCTATGTCTCTTGATTGGTGAGTTTAGGCCATTAACATTTAAGGTTACAATTGAGATATGATTTGTACCTCCAGTCATGCTTCGTTATTTATTTATTTTAGTTTGGCTGGTTTTACTTTTTGGTTATTTTCCTCCCCCTTTACTGAGATACCTCCTGCTGTTAGTTTTGGGCACTATTTTTCAATTCCTCTTCTTGTAGTATTTTGCTCAAAATGCTTTGCAGTGCTGGTTTTCTTGCTGTGAATTCTTTTAGCTTTTGTTTATCGTGAAAGATTTTAATTTCATTGTCAAATCTGAAGCTTAATTTTGCTGGATACAGCATTCTTGGTTGGAATCCATTATTTTTCAGCATTTTAAATACATTGTTCCAGGATCTTCTCACTTTCAAAGTGTGTGATGAGAAATCATTCGTTAACCTAATTGGTTTACCCCTGAATGTAATCTGCCTCCTTTCTCTCGTAGCTTTTAATATTCTCTCCTTGTTCTGTACGTTGGCTATCTTCATAATTACATGTCTTGGAGTTGGTCTATTATGGTTTTGAATGTTTGGGGTCCTATAGGCTTCCAGGATTTGGCAATCCATTTCATCTTTCATCTCTGGGAGGTTTTCTAGAATTATTTCATTTAATATGCTGTACATTCCTTTGGTTTGAATCTCTGTGCCTTCTTCTATCCCGATGACCCTCAAATTTGGTTTTTTTATGACATCCCATATCTCTTGAATAGATTGCTCGTGGGATTTAAGCATCTTTTCTGTGTTGACTATATTCTTTTCAAGTTGATAAACCTTGTCTTCATTATCTGATGTTCTGACTTCTACTTGATCAAGTCTATTTGTAATATTCTCGTTTGAGTTTTTAATTTGGTTTATATTTTCCTGCAATTCTAGGATTATTGTTTGATTTTTTTTTAAGATCTCTATCTCCTGGTAGAGCTCGTTCTTTGCCATTTGAATTTGTTTGTTTAATTCATTTTCAAAATATACTTTTATTGCTTGGACTTGCTGTCTCATGTCTTCCCTAATATTCCTTTCCATTCGAGTTAGGTATGCCTTGAGTTCTTTCCCTATCCCTGCTTCTGATATTTCTACGTCCTCCTGTAGAATTAAGTTGTGCTGCATTGTTTGTACTCCTTTTTTCTCTTGTTTTCTCATGTTGTCCACGTTACTTTCCAGCTCTATTTGATTGCCGTGTTTCTGCTCTCTTCTATAGATTTGTTTTGGTTCTGTATTACTCTGTTGTTTCTTCTTTGTGTTGTTAAACTGTGCCTGCTAATGTGGATTCTGCTGGGAAGGAGTTCCGACGGCCAAGCTCCAGTGATGTCACTACTCTGCTATGACGTGCCCCAGGCTCCTTGCTGGGGTGTCCTAATGAGGCTGTGTGACTGGACTGTCTCTGTTTGGTTTCAGCTCCCCGTCGAGGCAGGCGGGCAGTCTCCAGCCGCCCAATATCTCAGGCAGCGGGCGGGTGATCGGTCGCCGGCGGGGGGGGGTGGACTGCAGCCGCCCAGTCGCGCGGGCAGTGGGCCGGCTGTCGCCGGTGGGTGGGTGATCTCTAGGCACCCAGTCCTGCGGTCAGTATCTGGCGGGCAGGCGTTCTCTACCGCCCAGTTACACGGGCAGTGGGTGAACTGTCACCGGCGGGCCTGCGGTTTCCAGCCACCCAGTCGAGAGGGCCTGGCCTCTAGTCCCCTGGTTTCTCCTGCTAGTCTTGGTTTCTCCTGCTAGACCAGATTTCCCCTGAGTGATGGCTCTCGGCAGTTCAAACTGTACTCTGGGCCTGCCGTTTGTTGGGTGTGGAGGGTGTCTATTGGGAACCCCGGCACTCTATTGTTTTGTTTCCGTTGTGGGGGAGGGATACAACTGTACCGCTTCCTTCCCCCTCTGAAATCCCGTACTCAGCCCGGGGGTCAGTGCGGGCTCATCCAGCAGGATTCCACAGAATCGCAGCCACTTTTCTCCCTGCTTGCTAATTAATCGCTTCTCTGCGGCACCCCGCCTTCTGTAGCCGCGGGGAAGGCCGAGCGAATCAGTCAGCCCGGATCTCCGGGGTCGCACAATTGGCTATTGGGATCCCTGGCACTCTATCGTTTTGATTTTTTCTGCTTGCCCCTCCCCCAGCGCTGGCTAGACAGGTTTCGTTTTGGCTGCTGATGGGAGGGGGAGTTGAAGGTCAGGTGTCTCTAGTTTTCCCCTAGTCTTTATGTGGGCTCACGCTGATACTCCCTCCCCCGGAAAGCCTAGGAGAGGTTTTATGTGAATTCCCTGATGTATGGGGGATGGGCTGAGTGACACAGACCTGTTTTATTGTTGCAGTCTGTCGGAGAGTGGCGGTGGATACTTCAGCTCTCCAAGATGGTGGCCGCTGATTGCCTTGGTGGAGTTTCCGTTGTGGGGGATAGGACTGTATCACTTCCTTCCCCGTCTGAAATCTTGTACTCAGCCTGGGGGTCAGTGCGGGCTTGGCCAGCAGGGATCCACCGAATCACAGCCACTTTCCTCCCTGCTTGCTAATTAATCCAGTTATTGTTATTCTTAACATTTTTGCCTTTAACTTCCATAGTAAGTTGGAACAAAGCCAGAATGCCAACTCTTCTATTCAAGATAGTACTGCAATACTTCCCAAAGCAATTAGGCAAGAAAAAGAAACAAAAGGCATCCAATCAGGAAGGAAATAGATAAATTACCTGTTCACAGATGACATGATCACATATACCAAAATTCCTAATGACCCAACAACAAAAACCTGTTAGAACTTGCAAAAAATTTTCAGTAAGTTTGCAGAATACAAAAGTCAACATACAGGGGCTGGAGTTGTAGCTCAGTGTTAGAGCACTTTCCTGGCACGTGTGAGGCCCTGGGTTCGATCTTCAGCACTGCATACAAATAAATAAATAAAGTAAAAGATCCATTTAAAACTAATTTAAAAAAAACTCAAAATACAAAAATTAGTGATGTCTTTATTCACAGGCAACAAACCATCAGAAAACAAAATAATCCTATATTCAATAGCAACAAAATAATAAAATACTCAGGAATAAATTTAACTAAAGATGTGACACTGAATATTATAAAATAATAATGAAATCATGTAGAGAAGACACAGATAAATAGAATTACATCTGCATTCATGTATTAATATTGTTAAAATGTCCACATGACCCAAAGTACTAATGGGATTTCAAATTGCAGTCATTGGTCTTATGATATAGTTTGGTGGAAGAGTACTTGCTTAGCACATATTAGGCCCTGGGTTAGATGATTCAGGACACACACACACACACACACACACACACACATTTACACATACACATACCATTAATAGAAATAATGTAATCCTTATAAAAATTTCAAGTCCATTCTTTATAGAAATAGGAAATATAATTCTGAAAAGTCTATTGAGGGGTGAATTGATGAAGAAAAGATCTCTGATACAATGCTATTCTACCTTAAAAAAATCAAAGGAAAATTCTGGCATGTTAGTGCATGCCTGTAATCCCAGTGGCTCAGGAGCCTGAGAGAGGAGAATTGTGAGTTCAAAGCCAGCCTCAGCAAAAGTAAGATGCTAAGCAACTCAATGAGACTCAGTCTATAAATAAAATACAAAATAGTACTGGGGATATGGCTCAGTGGCCCTGAGCTTAATCCCTGGTACCTCTCCCTCCCCACAAACAAATAAACAAACAACAAAAAAAGAAAATTCTGCCATTTTCAATAGCAGGGATGAAATTGGATAACAGTATGTTGAGTAAAATAAGGTAGAGACACAGAGGAGCAAATGTTGCATGGTCTTCAAGGGCTAGAGGAAGGGGGAAGTAGGAGATCAGGTCAAAGGGTACAAAGTTTCTGTCAGACAAGTTGAATGAATTCTGGAGATCTAATGTATGGCATGGTGACAATAGCTCCTAAAACTGTATTGTATACTTGAAATTCTCTAAGAAGGGAGTAAGTTTTCATCAAAAAAATTTTAAAGAACAATAAAGGAAAAATGGTAACTATGTGAGGTGTTGGATATTAGCTTCACTGTGAAAATCATTTTACATTGTATATACATATACACAGACAATATATATCTAATAATGTGTATTATATATATATATACACACACCAACAAGTTGTACACCTTAACTATACATACAATTTTTATTTTTCAAAACAAAACAACAAAACAAAAAACCCACAGGCACAATGCCACTTTGATTTCAACTAAGAAGGTGTTTGTCAGGCACTCAAATTTTCCTGCTCTGCATGTCTGTAAATAATTGCAAAATGCTGTTAAGTACTGATTTAAGGATTACAAATAAATTCGAACTAGTGGGTGAATTTGCTAATATATATTCTGAGAATAGTAAGCATTGACCTTTTATTATCGTAGCTTTTACTGTTTTATATTAGCCAAGAGTGGTAGCTATGTTTGGATAAGTGGCCTGGAGCCAGCCTGTGAAAGGCCTTGGATCCCAAAGGAGATTCCAAAGGCAGTGTAATTTCTAATTTACTGTAGAAAGACAAAATTTAACCATGACTTCTCTGGTGAAACTTGCTTCCCTGAGTCATCTAGCAGTCTCCCAGGGCTGAAAACTATCTGCTTATTTTGAACAATGAAGAAAAATCCAGACCCTCTTTAGCCAAATGTTTTAGAAATAACCTGACTTCTGGGTACAACTTCTGGCCAATATTGGCCAGGAGGTGAGGCCAAACATGTACTTAGACTCTTGTTTGGAGTGCCTAGAGCTGTCCTTTGTCTTCTAATGTCAAAGTTAGTACCATTTTCTTCTTTCCAATACGAGTATTAAACCATCTGCATTTGGTTAAATGTGCATGCTTAAATTTGTGGTGATGTGCATGCTTAAATTCGTGGTGATGTGCACAGAATATTTATTCTATTTACATTTATTGTCCTCCCATGGCTTAAAATAAATAGTAATGGGAGAAAATTTTGCCTGAGTTCTTGTCTTAGACATAATGATAATGAGAGAAATTTGTCCATCTTCTATTAAATTAATACCAGAAAATCCACTCCTATTTTCTACAGAGTAAGTTAAATCTATGCATATTAATAGTATGTTTATGTTGGTTGTAAGAAGACTCTATTTTTATCTGAACTGTCCTTTTTCAAAACATTTGGATAAAACTCTCCTCAGTTTTCTACAAATAGTAACTTGGTAGTTTTAAATTAATTGAATCAACCAATTTCAATCTCATAGAACAAGATAGAAGCATATGAATTTAAAACTACAAAATATTTATGCCTGTCTTTTAAAGAATGTACAGGTGGCTCTCTGTGGGTTCTACATCCTGGGATTCACTCAAGCTGGGATCCAAAATATTGAAAAACATTGAGTTTATACTGAACATGAGGACAGTTTGTTTCTCATTATTCCCTAAACAATATAGCATAAGAACTATTTGCATTGTGTTAGATATTATAAGTAATCTAGAGGTGATTTAAATTTGGGAAGATGTACCTAGGTTATATTCAAACATTATGCTTTAAGAGCCAGATTTCAATATCCACAAGGAGGTTCTAGAATAAATATCCCATGGACACCAAGGGGCAATAGTATTGAAAATTGGATTCTTTTGCTAAAATCTTCAATGCTAATACAGAAATTTCAATGGTATCTAGACCAAAGATAACACTAGGTAAAAAATACTTTTGAAACACTGATATCAGTCATAGGGTCAGCCACTATAAGAAGTGATTGGCACATCTAAAGATGTCTCTGGTGGAGCATCCTGAGAAATCCCAGGAAAGAGATCCTCGTGGGACAAAGTACATACTTTCTTGTGACAAATATATTCTTAAGGACATGAATAGTTGGCTGGATTAGCAACTTCCATAAATTCCATTTTCATTCATGAGAAATCTCTTGTCCCTAACACTGCCCATCTGTTGTCCTCTGTATATGAAATAAAGGTTACAGTCATCTATAGAAAAAAAGGAAAAGATTTCTAATCTCCTTACTGCAATTAATGGATGTGACAAATTTCTCAGGATTCTTATGACTATCCCTTCTTTTTTTTCTGTATCATTATAAAGGAAAATAAACTATACTATTTACAGAGTTAAACATATTTGTCTTCCTCACACCCTCGCTACTCTAGAAAAGAAATAGCAAGTCAGATTCCTTTGTCACTTATTATTCTATGGCACATAGGAACAGCACTCTCACAGCCAGGTACTTTAGAGCCTATTGGAAATCCTCAATTGTTATTCATGCACAGAGAACATATATCACTGGAGAAATAGTAGGTAGTGTTATTAGCAGGGCTAGAAAAAAAGGAATAAAAAAGTCACTTGAGGAGCCTAATACACCCATGGCTTAGGCATGTAATAAATTTTGTGTGCTCTTTTTCCCGAAAAAGAAAATTCACTTGGGCATCTTGAAAATAGAAATATCTAGCAATTAGCATTCTACATGCCAGATATGTAGGAAAGAAACTGGAACTTGTAGTCATATGAAATCATATTTGTGATATTCACAGTCAACTGCAGCATTTGTTGTTTCTAAATGCAGAACATAATTACTTTATCTTTTAATTGTTATTGGATAATTAGAGAGATTTACTAAATCATATATAATTTGGTAATCTAGATCATTTTAATACTGTGATGAAACAATGTATTCAAGTTGAAAGAAAAAAAATGCACCAACCTAGACCCTACATATTTTCATAGAGTGCTATTGCCCAAAGTGAGGTGGGAGGGTTAAAAAATTTCTCACATCAAGGTTTCCTCTCCCTCTCACATCCCTACTATAACTGGGTTCATGCCACTTGAGAAGTACTGGGATTCCATAACCTGCACTGTGCTGGGGAAATGACAGGTTACAATGTCTTCACAGATGGCTGACCCATGGGCTTAACTGTTAGGGTTTGTACCTTTGGAGAAGGGACTAGTAGTTCCCCCAAATGGCTGAATGAATGAGCATCCAAATCAACTTGGAATTGTTTTCAATATACAGATCTCTAGGTCTCATATTGCTTCAGTTATGCTTTATAGCAAAGACTCCTAAGAAGCTCAGTGGCTTACACTGATCTGTTGCTCACATTTGGGAATGTGATTGGGGCTCAGCTGGTATGGTGCTATGGAGTGAAGGTTTGCGTCTCCTGTAAATTCATGTTAAAATCTATTCACCAAGGAGATGGTGTTGGAAGGTGGGGACTTAAGGAGGTGATGAGGTCATGAGGGTGGAGTCCCCATCAGGGGGATTTGTGCCCTTATAAGA
This sequence comes from Spermophilus citellus, assembly GCF_964194105.1. NCBI lineage: Eukaryota > Metazoa > Chordata > Mammalia > Rodentia > Sciuridae > Spermophilus > Spermophilus citellus. The sequence goes on along the minus strand of NC_138194.1, from coordinate 38,521,846 downwards.
GTCTCCAGAGAACTAACTAGTCCCTTCCACCATGTGTGGAACACAGATGGAAGGCACTGCCTGTGAGGAATGGGTTCTCACCAGACATTGAATATTCTGATGTCTTTATACTTGATTTCTCAACTTTTAGAAATGTGAGAAATAAATTTCTGTTGTTTATAAGCCACTCAATCTATAATATTTTTGTTATAATAGACCAAATGGACTAAGAGAGCTGGGCTGGGCCTGGGTTCAATACTGCCCACGTGTCTCGTTCTAGAAGGCAGACAGAAGGAAGAGCAGCTGCCTGGGACCTGAACCCTTCATGGCAGATGTCAGGAGTGTGAAGAAGATCAATGAAAACACACAATAGCCTTTAAAAGCCCGTGGATGGAACTAACTTACCTGAAATTATGTCAACATTTCACAGGTCAAAGAAATTTATATGACCAAACCCAAAGTGAATGCCATTGGGCAATATACTCTGTCCTGAAAGATGAAAGAGAAGGCATAACCCATAGGGGCTTGTGCTGAGGCACCAGGTGTAAAAACTTCCAAATGAAATTCTTTTGAAGTCAATCCTTCAAAAGATTGGTGAATTGTAGAATTGTCCTCTTGGTGCCAGTTGAATATGTCACAATACGAGGAATGATGGGCTCTCTTTCAAGAGCTCAACACATATGTATTAAGTCACCAATATGCACTGCTCCAAATTAGATAGAAATGTTAATGCAACTCAAGTGATTCAATAACAGGATTGTTAAGAATGGAAATGGAGCAAGAAAATCGGCATCTTGTACTTTGAAATTTTCCCAGAGGAGGCAGCATCTGAGCTCATTGACCATGATGGTCAAACATTTTCCAGAGACGATTAGTGCATGAAGAGAAGGGGAGCTAGGTAGAGGATGTCAAGTGACAAAAGGGGAAGTTTAGAAGCAGAATAGCCAATTTGACAGTGTCATGTGTTCTCCAGATCTCTTTCCTTTTCCTCTGAGCCCCAAGGCTAGATCATTTTTGAGCCTCCATTGCAGTTGGAGGGGGCCATATGACTATGGTCTATAAACAAGACCAGAAATGATGTATGCTCTTCCAGGTCCAGCCTTTAGAAAATCTCCCATGTGCAAACCTTCATCCTTTAACCACTTTCCCCTCAATCAGCTGAATGGGAGGGTGAAGCCACAGATGGAAGGCACAGAATCATTGGACAGCCTTATGGAAAGCCCTCCTCTTCAACTAAGAATGTTAGTGTGAGGGAGACAGAAAGTTGCATTGTTTTAAGCCACTAAGATTTAGAATTCTTTTTATCTTTTTATACTAGCTAATATTAATTTTTAGCATAGTTTTTATGTGTTTTGATGATTGGTGATTATATATATATATATATATATATATATATATAAACTTTTTCTAAAAACCTCTGGGTTTATTCTGTGAGCCAGAAAAATTAAAAGATATGATAGCACCTTAGAGTTACAATGCTAGGAAAAACATTACATGTAATCCTGTCCAGTTTAAGGGGTCAATTCACAATGAGGAACTGTGTGCCCAGCACAATGACTCACAGTTTGCACTGGTAACAGGTGAACCATGATGATGCTGTTCTTCTGACAGCTTTCTAATTTTTATGTGTTGATGTGTGCCCCCGCCCCACCACCACAAAGGAAGAAACTTTGTTTAACTGCAGTGGGGTTGAGCTCCCCCTCATCCATCTTTCAGCCTTGGAAGTGTCTGTTTTCTACAAGACCTAAAGAAAAAGCTCAGTTTAAGAATCAGTATGTTGTGGCACACACCTGTCTTCCAAGTGGCTCAGGAGGCTGAGGCAGGAGGATTGTGAGTTCAAAGCCAGCCTCAGCAAAAGTGAGGCACTAAGCCACTCAGTGAGACCCTGTCTCTAAATAAATATTACAAAATAGGGCTGGGGATGTAGCTCAGTGGCCGAGTGCCCCTGAGTTCAATCTATCACATGACTGGAATTAAATAGTGAAGAAGTAAAACCTCTGAGTTGAAGCCCAGGCAAGTATCACAAGGTGTAGGTTTCTGCTCCTCCATTTCAGAGGAAGATGCCATCTGGAAGTTATTTTTCCTTCCAAAAGAAAAAAACAAATAGAGACATAAAGGCTGCTCCTTCTTTTTCAATATTAAGACTCACAAAAGAGCTAAGCTCTGCCAGATAGAGAAATGAGTCCTTACTGGAGATGTAAGGGCCTGGTAGGCAGGAGAAGTCCTGGTCAGAAGCAACATTTTCTGAATACAAGAGATGATAACTTTATATTAAAAATGTATTTGAGCTGCACATAGGCAGAGATTGGGGGATATTTGGCATAAAATTATAACAAGGATCTTGACATGAGATCAGGATTACCTCTTTGGAGATCTTCATGGGACAATGAGAGAAGATACTTAGAAGTAGGTTTGGCAGAATATCAGAAGAGAAATACATTTAACTAAATATTTAAAAGTTTCAGTTACTTCTTTCTAAGCATGTGGAGAGTTGGGATGAGAGTTTGCATCAACATTCTCCCACTGTGTAAAATTTTTAATGTGTAATATATTTGGTGTGTGGGTTAGTGATCAAAAATTGTATGAGGTTCTGAGACTACATTGTGGGTATAGTTGCTATCCCCCTATCTTTTTGTTATCATTATAACATCTGCATTCAAAGACTTCTAAGCTGTTTTCAGATATTAAAAATGAGGTCAGATCCTACTGATTATTAGATCCTGATGTTATGAATGGACAGACCAGTTGAACACAACCATGTCTTGGTTCAAGGTCTTATGAAAGGAGACACAAAGACAGAATTTAAACTCAAGTTTATTTAAAAGATAATCCCTGTAGATCATAGTCGAGTCATGAAGAAGTAGAACCATCAACAAGAAGGGCCAGGAAAAAGTGGATTATGAAACAAATTACCACTAGGAGTCCCCCAAACTGGGTAACTCTGGAAATGGGACCATATATGCACCTCAAAGTCATATTCTTGAGTGTCCAGGGAGCTCCTGTCACTCAGAGATTGTTACTCCAGAACAGCACCCTGCCCTGTCGGTGAAATTCTAGTGCTGGCAGGAGGAAGTTGATCCTCTATGTACTGAAATGGTAAGCACAAGGGAATAACAGTGAAAGCATCTACCACAAACCCTTATTGGATGCATCTATGGCAAACACTTATTGGAAGCTATTTGTTTTCATTTTGATTTTAAAAATGTTTTCTCCACAATTTTTTATTGGTGCACTATAGTTGTACATAATGGTGGGATTTGTTGTTAGATATTCATACACGCACACAATATAACAATGTAATTTGGCCATTATCACTGCCTTGCACTTTGCTCTTCCTCCTCTCCTCCCCCAACCTTTCCTTCCCTTTCCTCTGTTCTACTGATCTCCCTTTAATTTTCATGAGATGCACGGCTTCGGCATGAGAGAAAATATAGAACCCTTGACCTTCTGAGTTTGGCTTATTTCACATAACATAATTTTTCTCTAGTTCCATCCAATTTTCTACAAATGGCATGGTTTCATTTTTCCTTTATGACTGAATAAAACTCCATTGTGTATACATAATCACATTTCTTTATCCATTCATGTGTTGTTGGACACCTAGACTGGTTCCACAGTTTGGCTATCGTGAATTGTGCTGCTGTAAACATGGATGTGAATGTTTTGCTATAGTGGGCTGACTTGAATTCTTTCAGATAAATACCATGGCATGGTTGAGCAGTGCCATAGGATGGTTCCATGTCTAATCTTTTGAGGAACCACTGATTTCCATAGTGGTTGTACTAATTTAAAATCCCACCATATCCTCTCCAGCATTTATTTATTATTTTTTATTGATTTTTTTCAAATACAGCAGAATGTATTACAGTTCATATTACACATATAGAGCACAATTTTTCATATTTTTGTATGAAGTATGTTCATGCCAATTCATGTCCTTATACATGTACTTGGTTTTTTGCATTACAATTCTTATTATACGTATATACCGTAATTTTCATATCTCAGTTTGTATATAAAGTAGATTGACACCCAATTCGTGTCTTCATACATGTACTTTGGATAACTTGATGGCCGCCCTTCAGACTGGTGGGAGATAAAATCTCAGTATAGTTTTGATTTGCATTTCCATAATTGCTAATAATGTTGAACATTTTTTTTTCATTTATTTGTAGCCCATTTATATTTCTTCTTTTGAGAAGTGCCTGTTTAATTCATTTGTCTGTTTATTAATTGGATTATTTGGCCTTTTTCATGTTGAGATTTTGAGTTCTTTATATAGTCTAGATATGAATCTTCTGTCTGAAGTGTAGCTAGAAAAGATTTTCTCCCATTCTGTAGATTTTTTTTTCTTCACATTCTTGTTTACTTTGCTGTGCAGAGCTTTTTAATTTGATGCTATCCCATTTATTAACTCTTGGCATTATTTCCTGAGTTTTAGGGGTCCTATTGAGAAAGTCTTTGCCTGTGCCCATATGCTGGAGTTTGACCCTACATTGACTGGTATAAACTGTATAGTTTCTGGTCTAATTCATGTTGGAAGCTATATTAAGAAGGCTTTTTCCAGGCATAATCTGTGGCTTGGTTAAATAACTTTTGTGCATTTCCCACTCTGTTCCAACATCAGTGACATGACTACACACAGAGTATCTGCATGTGGGTACTCAGGGTTGTTTTTAACCAAACATTGGCTTTCTGTGCCTTTTACTTTTTAGTTTAGCAAGTTTGTCTTTTATATATGGCTTAGAGTCAAAACTGAGCTATGTTTCCAACTGCTTTCAAAATCCATCAGTTCCTTACCACTGCTCAGGATATGCACACTACGTAAAACCAAGGTAAAGGGACACTAATAAAATGGGCTCCCCTGTGGTGAGCTGTGCCTCTTTCAGATGGAAGCATAGCTTTACTGAAGGAGCTATGAAATGCAAAGCAAATCAATGAATTTGACCTGGAATGCCACTTCTAATTTTCAAAACAACTTCATCATATGACTGTATTTTTACAAATAAGTACTCATTCTATTATCCATTCCATTTTCTTATTTTCTCATTTAAGAATATAGAAATTGTGTGATTTTACTAATTTTAATGGTTCTTTAAATGTTCTCTCAATGTTTACAATAAATATGTGTGGGGGTGGGGACCAGGGGCTGTAACTCAGTGGGACAACTTGTGGTTATCATGTATAAGGCCTTGGTTTAGATCCCTAGAACCAAAAACACAAAAATAAATATAAATCACAGGAACAAATAGAGTTAGGTTTATTCTAAATTATAAGCATATCTCAGTGATTTAAAAAATAAGACAAATGGGGTCTGAGGGTATAGTTCAGTTGTAGAGTGCTTACCTAGAATGAGCAAGACCCTGGGTTTGATTTCCAGTACAGGAAAAAAGATATATATTTATGTGTATTGGTATAGTTATTGGGATTTTATGTGCATATTTAAATATTATGAACAAATAAAACCCAATCATTCATGTTAGAAAAAACAACTTTCTCCATTTTAGCCCGAGTTGATGTATTTTTTTAGTTTTTTAAAAATATTTATTTTTTAGTTTTATGTGGACACAATATCTTTATTTTGTTTTTATGTGGTGCTGAGAATCGAACCCAGTGCCTCATGCATGCTAGGCGAGCACAATACCACTTGAGCCACATCCCCAGCCACTGAGTTAATGTATTTTAAGTTTTACATTTGTGATTGGCAAACTGCTTAGTATTGTATACAGCTGCTGTATACACATATCACATTTTACATGATTATTTACTTTTATTTACTTTGTAATAATCTTAGACTTCTGATAGAACTGCAAAAGCAATACATAGAGACCCCATTACCTTTCACCCACCTTCATACTAACCTTTTAGGTAAGTATAATGCAGTAATACTTGGTGGATTCTTCAGCCAGACAGATGTGGGGAAATCTGCCCCAAAGTCCATCATCTGACAGTGATACTCTGTCATACATGGTATGAAGTGTTTCCTTTGGTTAAAAATGGTATTATGTGTGTGTGTGTGTGGGCCCCCCCCCCCCCACACACACATAATACCATTTTTAACCAAAGGATGTTGCCTCTACTTTGGAGCACTCAATGTAATCAACAAAACAGACACATGTGTACATACATTTAAAATGTTTGGGGTGACATCTACATTTCCTGAGAGTTCTCATTAGTGTTTCTTTTCACTTTCAGTCATGCTAACTCCTCCCTTCCTTTGTTACTCTCAGTTCTTGGAAGTCTAGCTAAGGTACTGTGAGGATTAGTCTGATTGACCTTCTGGATTCTTGAGGAATGCAGCGGGCAGTCCAACTAACTTTTAATGGACACTAATGAAGTGGTTTTGTCCCTGATACAAGGACATTGACTTGTGGCTCCCACATTACATAGTAAGAATGCAGTAATATTTGTTGCTCAAAATCTCCAATAGATGCTGACACTCAGCAGTACATTAGTACATTAGGTTTTGAGAAAGGCTTGGACTTGGCTGGTATCATTTGAGGCTGCTCAGTGCATGACATCAGAAAATCCTTCAGTGCATATCATTGCAATACTAATTATGATAACCAGATCAGTATTATTAGATCATTGAAAAATAGATAGAGTTAATACTGAATCTTTTTTTTTAAACCCAAACAGAAATTTAAAAGGTGGTGCTTGGCTCTTTCAAATCTCAAAACTAGTTATAAGTTACATTTCTTGAATCAATATACCAAAGGAATTTTCTTTCTTTTCTCCTTTTGTAAATCTCTCACTCTTCAGGCTTTCTAGCTCCTTTAAAAGTACCTCACATTATATATCATTTCCCCATTTCTTTCTTATCTCCCGATGAAATAGATGGTTGAGGGTATTTACATGCTAAGATAAAAAAGCACTTATCAGAGCAAGAAGCATTTTTAGGGTATAAGAATGTACAGAAGTTTTAACTGCCACCTCTCCCCATTTTGCTTTGTAAATTTATAGGACTTACATCTTACATATAGTTAGTGAACCAATTCTACAAAACGAGTGGCGTCAACAGGCATGAAATAGCAGCCCAATGTATTGAAGCTCTTCATGGGCGAACTCTGAATTCTCTGTGCACATTTTGCATCAGTGTAAGTCTTATCTTTGCTTCAGCCGAGTTGGCATTCTATTTTTCTCAAGGTCTATCAGATAACCATGAAATAAAGCCAGTTGTAGGGGTAGGTAAAGAGGATTATACCTGGTTTGCTTGAATAAGGTCCTGAGGAGAGGTCCAATATTAAGCAGACACCAAAGAGAAAGCACATATTTAGGGCACATTTTAAAACATTTCACAGTGAACATAAAAAGCTTAATCAGGCTATAAATTATTCTATTCAAACAAAAATGTAGAACTGGAAGGCTTAAACAAACCAACAGGCAAACAAAATAGTGAAATCACCGAAAAAGAATTTTAATTAAAAAGGAACTTTTCATTTGAGGAGGAACTAGTGCCCCACATCCTGGTACAGGTTGGGTGTCTCTGATCTGAAAATCAGAAATTCAAAGTGCTCCACCAGTGGAAAATCTGTATTTGACTTCACATTTTAGTCAAAACACAAGGGTACTAAAAACATTGCCTAAAATTACCTTCACAGTGTGTGAATAAGGTTCCTCTGAAACAAAAATATATTTTGAGTTTAGACTTTGGTCCCATCCCTAAGATATCTCATTACATATATGTAAATATTTCAAAACTCCAAAAGACCTTCGGTTCCATATACTTTGGATAAGGGATACTCACTCAACTTGTGTTTGAAATACATAAATCTATACTTCCAATTTGGTCTTTTTGATGTGTTGTCTCCTCCCTCCTCCAGTATCCTGTAGTCTGGCAAATCTCTTCTCTTCACCCTTACCTCAGCTTTAAGGAAGACAGGACTGGGGGTTCTCAAAAGCAATTTTACCAAAAAACAAATAAAAAAGATAGATGTGAGACACAAACAAAAACTCACAAGAGACTCAAAATGGCATTAAGTATGCATGGGTATGTTTATATATGTTGAATACATACCATATATTATTTGTGGCTATACATATGTTTGTTTTAGTGCATTGTGTGCTGCTATAATAGAGTGATACAAACTGGGAAAGTTATGAACAATAAAAGCTTGTTTGGATTGTGGTTCTAGAGGCTGAAAAGTCCATGATGGAGGGGTCACATCTGCTGAGGGCCTTTATGCTATGGCAAAGGGCAAGGAAGAATGGAGAAGGAGTGGGTATTAAGAGGAGTAAATCCCTCCTTTTATAACTAATCCATTCATAAGATAGTGGATAATGGCATTAATCCATTCATGAGGGCAAAGTCTTACTAGTATTATTCTAATATATTAGAATATATATATATATATATATATATATATATATATATATATATACATATATAATTCATCTTTCAATGGTTAAATATGAGTGGCTAGGGTGCTCCTTCAGATGGCATGACAGTGCCGGTCACCTTGGGATGAGAATGAGGCTGAGACCCACAGGAGGCCAGGAGGCCAGCTCTACCAGAAGGAGGATGAAGAGTACATGTGGAAGCTCAGTCCAACTGGGCAAGTCACATCATAGTGCCCGCTTTACACATGGGAAAAATAGTCACAGGGAATCAAAGCAACATCTCTAAGATTCTAGATCCAGGAAGTGGTATAGACAATCTTATATCTGATTTGCTATTCTACTTGGATTTTTATTTCCTCTTCAACTGGGTTTTCCAATCTTCTCTCCAAGTCCCACTTTTTTTCATTGCTCTGTAATTTCCTACTTTCTTCTCTTTTCCTCTCCTCAGGAGATAGACAATTCCTCTTTTAAATCTTCCCTAACCCTCATAGGAAGAAAACTCAAGGACAGCACTGGGTACCAAACTCCTTTAGAGGAGGTGCTACTTTATTTGTTCCCCTGCTCTGCCTTCCCACCTGCAAGCTCTTGAGGGAAGGGCAGAGAGTGATATCATTTACCTTTGCACACCTAGTTAGCATGCCCTTCACATCATGAGCAATTGAGAGACAACATGCATAGGAGCTACTGGAGGGAAGGATGGAAAAAGGGAAGAAATACAGGGGGCAATTTTTACTCAAGATTTTGTTCAATTTAGAAGAATAACAGACTGCGGCAAAAAATAAAGGTAGCTTTGCACAATTTCTAGACTTGTTACTAGTATTGTGTTATCTTTGTATACTAAAATGCATTTAAAACAAATGCAGTTTCAACTTCTTAAATTACACAGAAAAGAAGCTCTAATCTGGATCTCTTGGGAGAGAGTGAGCTGGGAGAGATACAGGGTCTCCTAAAGTCATAGCAAATGGGTGATACTAACTCTGGAGATTAGATGAATGCAAATTATTATGAACTCTGAGGGAGCAGTTTGTTACACTGTTAGTAAGCACTCCCTGGGTCCTCTGTTTCTGAAGCAGTGTGGTAAATGTGGAATCCACTTGCCTGCCCTTGCACTTTCATTCCTCCATTTGGTAGTATAAGGACTCTCTGCTCTGGTTTTCACATCCCATCCCTGGGGATATGTACAGCACCTATCTTAAGGGGCTCTTGTGAGGATTAAATAAATCAATATATACAAAAAGCACTTAGATCTGCACCTGGTTCTGGAACCCAGTATATCCTAGTTGCTGTATGGTACTTCCTAAATAAATACATAAAATCATGATTAAAGTATATTTGGTTAACATATATAATTTGGCAAGAAGATGGAGGTATTATCTTTATACCATTTTTATCATAGTCTCTAGAGATGAAGAGACCATGGTAATTTCCAGAAGTTTTGGATAAAATACTGGTTCATATCCTCATGCTCAATTTGCTTCCTATAATTTAAAGAGGGGTCAATAACTCATGACTTTGTGTAGTGACCTTTTCCATATGCTACATTTTTTATTTTTCAGGGTCTTTTTTTTGGTATTGTTTCCATCTATCAGGATAGGTGTTTTAGTCAGCTTTGTGTCAACGTGACCCAAATCACTGATAAGAATGCTTATAGGAAGAAAAGTTTGTTCAAATTCACAATATCAGAGATTCAAGCCATGGTCAGTCCACTCCATTGCTCTGGGCCCAAAGTGAGGCCAAATGGCATGGGTCAAGGATTCAGCTAAGAGTAGCTGCTCACCTCATTCATGGTAATCAAAAAGCAGAGAAAAAGGAAGAGGGAAGGAAAAGGTAAGGAACCACTGGGAACCCCCCTCCCAGGGCATACCCCCAGTGACCCATCTCTTTCAGCCATGCCCCTCCTGCCTACAGTTATTACCCAGTCAGTCCATTCAAACTAGGATGGACTGATTAGGTTACACATCTTAGAATCCAATCATTTCACCTCTCAACATTACTGCATTAATACAGGCACTGTTGAGGGTCACCTCATATATATACAGTCATAATAATGGATGTGTTTATTGTGCATGAAGGCAGCATGTCCACTTAATCCTTGATCATGGATGTCTTAAAGGTTGGGTTAATTTTTTTTTAAGTTTCTGACTCCATTTCTCCATTCTCCATGATAATAAACAGAACTGGATTCTAAACAATGAATGTTCTTGACTGTTTTACTGACCCGCATCCTGAGGTTATTCATATATCCTTGCTAGAATTACAAAGATATCATGCGAAGATTTTCCTGGGAATTAAAACAGCCTTAAATTATAAACATGGGTCCTGAAGAAATGTTTCCCAAACAGCCAGTTAATTGCTAAACAAATAAAAACTAAAGTCCCTTTAATGCCTGAATGAATGGTTTGAGCAGACTCCAGGTATGGAACAAATGTTTTAAAAATGCAAAGATCCTCTGCCCCCCCCATCTCCCCCTCCCTTTTTAAAAAAATCAGCCTACCATGGAGAACCCAGGAGGTCAGCAGGAAATTAGAAGGAGCATTTTTATGCCAAAGAAGAGGCTTGGCCAGGAGGCTTGTTCTCTGTTAAGGCTGCTCTTGGCAGTTCCACTAGGTACTGAGAATGCAAACATGAAATATGACTCTGAGCCCTGATGAAATTTAATTCTCCACAGGACAACTCTGCTCTGTTTTTTTTTTTTTGTTTTGTTTTGTTTTGTTTTGTTTTGTTTTTTGGTGGAGGAGAACCAGAGAGCTCTCCTGGGATTCATAGAGAGTTTGTCCAGGATCTTAAGTATCAAGAGTTAGGTCTTAATCCTAAATCCTTCTCTATTTCTCTCTAGGAAGAAATCATATTTATCTTTATTCTGGAAACATTCTCCGTTTCTATAAAGAGCTACACATCCTCTTCTTCCTCGACTTCTTTCTTCTCACTTCTGGATGAGGATTTCAAAGACTCTTTGGGTTGAGAACCCTAAGCCATTTTCCCCAGCATCACGGTTTGTCCCAGTGCTCCTACCGACGCATCTCTTCACAGCGCTTCTTGCAAACCAACTCCGTCCAACTTTCCCTTGCAGACTCCAGCAGGGGCGCCCTCCCAGCAACCAACTGCGGCGGACAAAAGCGACCTCAGCTTGGAGACTCGGAGCTGCGCGCTCCGTGCTCAGAGAAGCGGACTGCGCCTCCTGTGCCCCTCCAGCCATCTGTGCTCACAACTGGGCAGGTTCGGGACCTCCGCCTTGGGTTCTGTGGCCCTTGCCCATCCTTGGTTTCTCGCCTCTGGACTCTTCCTCTCTGGGCACCAAATCATCCCAATTCTCTCCATCTCCAGGGCAGATCAACTGAACCTTTTCCCCTCTTTTGCAAACGCCTCCGACCACTCTCCCAGCCCCCGGCGAGAAAGCCCAGAAAGCCCAGCCCGCGTATCCCCAATTATACTGGTCCCGGAGGGGCTCCATCACTGCCCGCCGCCCTAATTCACGCTCATTCATATTCATTCTCTTTCTTTCTCTCTGTCCCTCTTTCTCCTTCCCCAAAGACTCCTAACAAGACAGGCTGATCCTCTCCAGTGGCACTCCCTTTCATTCATCCCCTCCCAACACACTCGCGCACACACACAACACACACACACACACACACACACACACACACACACACTCCGACCCAGACAGCCCACTGCACTTTCCAGACGCCCACCTCCTAGATACTCCCCTCCCCTAAAGAGACATTCACCCACTCACCATCTGTAGCCTCCTTCCGCCCCCCGCCCCGCCCGCTTAGCCAGCTCCCCCTACCCAAGAAGCAGACCTACACAGTGGGAGGCAGGGACCCCCGCCAGACGCGCGGGTCGTGCGCGCCTCACTGACCTCGGCCCGCCCCGCCAGGAAACTAACAAAGACAGGCGCGAGCCCTGAGCCCGGGAGCGGCGAGCGGTGGCCGCGGGGCCGGCGTGCCTGGGCCGGGCCAAGCGAGCGCTAGAAGGGGCGCTGCTCCGGAGTCAGGAAGCCGCGGCGCCGGAGTACGTGGATCTCTCGCCGCCGGTGCAGCTCGGAAGCCGCAGGCACCATGGGCTGCTGCACCGGGCGCTGCTCGCTCATTTGCCTTTGCGCTCTGCAGCTGGTGAGTGTCCCGCGCGTCCCCACCCTGGTACTGGTCTCTGCCCGCGAGTGGCTGCTGCTCGGAAACCGGTCATTCGGGGCTCTCTCCGCGGATCCACAGCTCGGGACAAGTGGCGGGAGGGCGAACCGGGGCGCCCCTGCCGGCCCAACCCTCCTTGCCGCTTCTCTGGGCTCACGCTGCCCTCCAGGCTCGGGCACTCACAGGGTCTTCCCTGCCCACGGGAGGGCGCGGTCTCACTTCGGGTCCCAAGCGCTAGGGTTCACTGCGCCCCTGCCGGGCGTCACCACGCGGTCCAGGGGCTGCAGCCGGGCGCTCCAGGAGTGAGCGTTTTCCCCGCCCCTTGTTTGGACACCTGGCTTTTGCACCCTCCGCATTCCCGCTGAAGTTACACAGGGGCTTGTGGGCTCTTCTTGGGATGATTTCCAGGAACATTGCTTAATTAGGAGGTGCGTTGGGAATACACAGGTTCAGAGGAGACAGTAGCAGCCTCAATTCTCTTAGTTAAGAGCGAGGTGGTCTTACCTTCAGCAAATCTAGCTGTGTGCTTTCAAACAGAGTAGTTCCAGCCCTGCCCTTTCAATTCCGCTTTGGATTAGCGAAAGACTGACAGCTGTCATCGGGGAGAGAACAGACTAAACTGGCTTTTTATTTTGGCCCAGTGCCTTGCGGAGGAAGTGCCTGGAATGGGGAGTTGGAAAACAGAGTGCAGAGAAAAAGACAGTTCGATTTGGAGCAAGTATTCTTAATCCCTTTGGAAACTAGACTGACCCTGCGGTCTATTCCATGATCACTGGAGGTCAAGGCCATGTACCTTTTGTGTCAGACTTTGGTGTGTGAGAGATTAATAGACATCTCCCTTTCACTGCACTTATCACAGATCCTGTAGGTGCACCTCCACTCTTTCTTCTAAGCTTTGTATTTGTCACAAACCACAAAGGTGTAACTAGCATATTTTGACAAGCAGCCGGAAAAAGCTTTCAATGAACTTTACTGAGTAATGTCAACTCTTGCAAAACTCATTAACTGAAAGATGAAATAATTCTGTTTAGTACTTAGTCTTGTTCCCTGAAGATTTTAACATGTTTTCACTTTCTCTTTGCTTCAGTGTTCCATAAAAACCTCATTTTAGATGTACTCATTGTTTACATAATGCATGCATTATTTATATATTCATTGGTTTGCAAACCGTTGGGTCTTAAGTCTTCGGACAATCCTTTCTGTCCTGCAAAAACTTATGCAGAACATATTTTATAGAATATTTTTTAAAAATAATTTTAAAATTCACTCAAACATGTATGCTTTTTTTTCCACTAAGGAAAATGGCCAAGGGACAATTTGTACTTTGGTTTTTAGAAAATGATATGACTTGTGAGTTGGAAAGCTGAATATTTAGTCAACACTTGATTCTATAAGACTATAGATAAACACACTGAATTTTATAATCCATAAGGGCATAATTTCTATTTTATGTGGAAATTACATACGGTTATTTATGTAGCAGATTTATCAATACAATTATGATTTTCTTAATTGGCACTGTAATATTTATGATAACAGTTTGAGGTATCATCCATCAGTTCAAAATGCCTCCATTTCCCATGTACCAATTGAGAATGCAATTCATTCTCAAAACTTATCTGAAAATTCCATTTCTCTGTGGAGTCTTCCTTCTTACATCAGGTGAAACCACTTTGCCTCAGCCATTTGCTTTTTTTCTTGGACACATTTTATCTCCTTTTCAATTATCTCAAGTTATTAAAGTGTTACCTCTCATCACTAGATTGTAAGCAACTTGATGGTAGGGAATATGACATTATTCATTTTTGCAAATTGCTAATTATTAGTGTTTATATTAGGAACAGAAATATATTTGCTGAACTTATGATATTACTTATTATTGGCAATCTATACATAATTTTGGCATAAATATTTCTTTTGCCTCCTAAATTTGTTCTCTGAGAAAGGTACCCATCTCACAGATTTGCAGATGAGGAAGTTGATATTCATAGAGTTAAATAATTTTTTTCAACATTGATAGTTTTGGGATGGTAGATACAGTGTGGTGATAACAATTATTTAACAGCTGTGTCTTAAATAAAACATGAGTGTTTATTTCACATTATTATGTCATATATGGTAATATGTATATAGAGAATATGTAGGCCTCCATTTATAAGCATACTACTAATAAAATATGCAATACTCTTACGTAAATTCTGCCTGACCCATTACATCTGGCAGAATCCTTTTATTAAATTTGATAAACTCTTGGTTCTGTAGTGATGATATGAATGCTGGTTAATATTTGCATTTGTTTTAAGAAGAAGGGAAAGTAAAACAAGGAAGATATATTGGAATTTCATGAATGACATGAACAGATATTTTTCTGAATTGGATAATAGTTTCCAAATACTGGAAAATTACTTCAATTTTCTTTTGTGTTGTTGACAATGCAGTGTTTGTATACTCGACACTTTGAGGTTTAAATTGTATTCTGAAAAAAATATTTCTCCATCACTTTCTTAAGTCTAGACAATCAATGGACCAGTCACATCCTGATTTGTAGCATGTTCCAACTTCTTTGATATAAATACTTCCACACTGGTCAATTTCAAGTATAATTTTAAGCTAGCCTTTTCAGCATACAGATGAAATAGGCACCAATAACTTCAAAAGCATAGATAAATTGAATGTGGTAAAATAAATAGGAAGAGGTTGATTTTAAATATTTAGTACCTGTTTTTAAAGGAATTATTTATATTTAAATGTGTATTGTTTGTTAATAATGCTTGGGTTTAACAGCTGGCTCAAAAAATTCCTAAATATTTTACAAACCAACTCTCTGAGCCCATATAAGCCTGCTCCAGTATATTGCAGGATAGAGGTCTGTGCTTCCCAGATCTGGTACTCTTTCCACTGAAGCTAGCTGTCTTTCTTTTTTTCCTTTCGTGTGTTTTTCTCTGTTCCACCAACTGTTGGAACATGGAGGTTATGAAGCAGTAAACAAGTGTGGGTGTTGAGAGGGATGGCATTCAGCAATCCCATTTGCTGAACAGAATCTCCATGCTGGTGACTAAGAATTGACTGCAAGATCAATAAACAGATGGCACATAAGTGCCTCCTAAAAGTTAAAAGAAAGAAAGATTTTTAAAATTATTTTATTCCTGTTTCATCTGAACTATGTACCCTTCGTAGTGGAAAAAATCAGGAAAATCAAATCAGAGAGAACTTACTATTTTTTAGTCTTGTATATGTAGAAGAGTTTTGATTTACAAAAATCTATCTTCTACTTTCTTCCTTGCAATGCTCTGTCCATTTTTCATGATTATATTTTCTCTGTGCTTCTATCCCTAAGCAACTGTATGTATTTGCCCCACATTTTGTATTCATGTTCCTGATTTTACTGGATGAAATAAAAGAGAAAGTGAAAAGAATGACAATAGAAAACCATGGAGGGAATCTTTCCTAAAAAAGTGATTCATTGCAGTTTCACAGATCCAGCAAGTCATCCAAGAACTTTTAAATATATTTTATGTAAAGATATTTTTTAAACAATATGTATTCTATCATCAGATAAGTGTAGTTTAGACTTAAGAAGAATACCTGAACATATGCTTTAGGAAGTTATTTTGGTCACCACATTGAAATGAGTCTCAATTGCAAGTTTTTAACATGAACTTCACATGTCATTTCAAAGCCATCTTCTCCCAGCTGCCTCAGAGAAGTGTTGAACATATTTGGATATGTTCCCAATCAGAGATCAGATTCTAAGCCATGTTCAACAAAACTTTGTCTTTGGATGTTGCTACCAGGGGAGATTTATTCACTTTTCATCACTTTAAGCAGAGAGTCATATTTACTATTAGAACTAATAATCAGTGCAACAAATTTCCAATCTCTTTCTTGACATATCACATAAACCCTAAAAGATGCATAAAAATGATCAGATGTTACCATATGCATGGGATGTATATCTTTACTTTAGAGAACATCCTTTCAAATTAGAGAACATTAATGTTTTTTTCTCACAGTGGAAAATTTCAAGATAAAAGTTTCATTTACTTTCTTTCTCTACTGTATTCAAACTATCTTTGAGCAAAGCCACCTCTAAAGCTAAGAGGAAGTGTGTTGGAGGCATCTGAATGATGGTGGTGTAGCTGTGATAACAAGCTTTTAATTAAGTCATATGAAATACACGGCTCACCTGTCATAGGTATTGGACAGCCAATAAAGAAATACATTTCTTTTATTATGTAGATATAATTATACTTTTGTTTTAACTTGGTTTTAATTTTAATAGTTCTTTTTCTTCTCCTGTGCAATATAATTCTTAATCATCAAGTTTCCATTCTCTTTATTTCAGTACTCTAGTTCATCCTATGAAACTTAGAAAAGGTTAGGGAAATTAAAATAAGAGCTAATAATGAGAATTTCTTTATAATGTGACTGGTGTTAAAGTCATCCTGCATTAACCAATGCTGAGGGGTAGACCAACAGTTCTTGAATAGCAGAATGAATTGTGCTTCTACAAAAAGTGTGTGTGTGTGTGTGTGTGTGTGTGTGTGTGTGTATGAGAGAGAGAGAGAGAGAGAGAGAGAGAGAGAGAGAGAGAGAGAGAGAGAGAGAGAGAGAGAGAGAACAGACGTGTTTGGAGACAGAAGGGCTCTATTTTGGACACTTTAAGATTCTGACTGATGGCCAGGCATATGAGCTTGGAACTCAGAGGACAAGATTGTACCAAACACCCGAAATTGGGACTCATGAACAAAATTGGTATTTAAAGCCCTGGGTGAGATCACCTTGGGAAAGAGTGTAGAGATAAATGAGAATAGTAGTGAAGACAGAACTCAATATAGGATGAAGTAGAGAATTAGGAGCCAGCAAAAGATAACAAAAGAAATAGCCAACTTGCTTTAAAAAATAAAGCTGGTATTTCAAGATAAAAGTTAAAAAATAGAGCTGGACTCAATAGTAATAATAAAGATGTATGCCAAGAAATGATGATGATAAATTTTTAATTCTTTTTCTTTTTGAGGTTAAGATTATTGTTTTAATACATATATATTAAAAATAGCTATATATATGAACATTTATATTTAGTATTCTGTCCCAATTAAGGCAAGTTCATAATGTTAAAGTCAATAAGAAAAATGATTTCCATCACATTTCAAGGGTTATGGAGCAACAGAGATATTTTATTTCATGAGAGTTAATTAATAATTTTATTAAACCTTTAGAAAACTACTAAATAGTAATTTTAAATTAGCATTGCCATTAATACAGTTAACATGGATTAGTTGTAATTAAACATGGTCCCTTCAGTTATCAGAGTGTTTTGCTGTTATATGACTAAGGGCACACTCCGACTGCAAAGGACTGAGGAGAGTCTTGTGGGATGATGAATTATTTCTTCCAAGGGATATGCGATGTCCTAACTACCTGCACCTCAGAGTCTGATCTTATTTAGAAATGGGGTTTATTATAAAGGTAAAGTTAAAATAAAGTTGTTAAGGTAAGTCCTGATCAGGTATGACTGATGGCCCTGAGAAAGGGACATGAGGACACAAAGTCAGGCAAATTCAGAAGGAAAGTGAAGTGAAGATACAAAGGATGGAGTGATGTCCGACACACCAAGGGATGCCACAGATTGTGGAAAAGCACCAATAGACCGAAAGGGGCAAGGAAGGGTTCCTTTACAAGATTCAGAGGAAGCATGATCCTACTGACCAATTGATGTTGGGCTTCTAGCCTTCAGAACTATGAGGCAGATGTTTCTGTTGTTTAAGGCGACGTGGTGGGGTAGGTCAGGCTTGAGAACTTTTATCTAGTGATTGGTTCCCTTATGGGATTCATGGGATTGGCCACATCAGAGTTACCTGAGGGACTTCTGAGAACTAGTGACTTAAGCTACACCAAGTTCCACTGAGCAGAAATGTTTTGGAGAGAGTCTTGGGAATCTTAAATTATTTGAAAGCTCCTTGCATGATTCTGGGGTACATTCAAATAAAGAGTTGTATAATTCAGAAGAACTTAAAAAGACTTCTGATCTTTCTTAAGGCTGTTGAGGACATACTGAAGTTTCTGAGGGTAAATGGTGAGGGAGCTGGTCTCCTAGGATGACTCAGACCTAAGCTTAGCTGATTTGAACCTCTGGATCTTTGTAGCTCTTTACAATTTCTGTCTGTGTTATCTCTATGATGGAACCATAATGTCTATGAAAACAGTCATCCTTGGGGATCCTTGAGAATTGTTGGAAGGGTGGGGCATGTTTCCCTTC
This sequence comes from Spermophilus citellus, assembly GCF_964194105.1. Classification (NCBI taxonomy): domain Eukaryota; kingdom Metazoa; phylum Chordata; class Mammalia; order Rodentia; family Sciuridae; genus Spermophilus; species Spermophilus citellus. The sequence goes on along the minus strand of NC_138194.1, from coordinate 38,503,138 downwards.
CTGAATAGGCCAGTCACTAAGACATGTGGTATCAGGTGTATTTGCACCAGGCTCCATGGTCTTTCTAAATGTAGGCCAGGTCAAGTTCACCATCTAGACTGCAAAGGATATTCAGATGAATCCCCAGGAGGAAATGGACTAGTTACCCACTTATGGCCATCTTTGGACATTGCTTCTATTTCCATAGCCCAGATCACTCTGCCTTTACAAAAGGTGACTTGAGCATCATACTGCATGATTTCTAGGCTTATTTGGAGTAAATGTATTCAAAATTTCTTCTCTAGGACACACTAAAACAATTCTAGACCCTATTTCTGAAGTTTAAAATGTTCCAGTTTTTACTTTATAAGGTCCTAATTGTATTATTACTATCATTGTTATAATTGAAAATAATAATTATATTTGTTTATGGGCTATAATGTGATGTTTTGATACATTTATGAAATATGGAATAATTAAAATGAGCTAATTAGCATATTCATTACCTATCTTTTTTTTTGTGAGTGTGAGACATTTGAAATTTACTCTCAGCAATTTTGAAATACATAGTACATTTCAATTAACCATAGTCACTGTGCGGTGCAATAGATATCAAACCAAAGTTCTTGTGTTTATGGCCTTGACCGATACTAATTTGAATATGTCTTTCTACTGAGTATTTATAAGCAATTTCTGAAGGTTTCATAGCTTAATGCTCTCTGACATACACTGTTAAATTTATACACTCAGATCTTTTCTCTCTTAAGCTTCAGCCACTTATTTATCTTTTCATTTTATTGAATAAAATTTTAGATTCTTCAGGTTGAAGCTGGATTTATGATTCCTCCTTTCCTAAAACCTTTCTTTAGTTTTCTGCCCTGCCCTCTTAGACCTATTGAATTTAACCTCAACAAGTTTGCCTAATTAATCTTTCTTAAATGGTATTTTCATCAGGTCACTCCTTTAAAAAAACATAATGTCTTTATTTAAACTACCATTTTCCCTAAATATCCCACCAATATGGAATTCTTTTCCACTTCTTTAAATCTATATCCTCAGTTCCATAGAGACACATCTCAGGATTCCATAAACCACCTGTGTTCATACTCTTGTGTCCTCAAACACATTGGAGCTCAGCTTTTCTGAAATGAATTTCAAGGTTATAAAATTGAGAAATTAGAATTGAACACAGTTCACCAAAATGGAAATATTTATATATACCTATGAATTTTATTTGTCATAAAGTGCTATTGATTTTTTAGAATAATGTCCCCAATTTTGATCAAATCATTTTTTATTCTGGTCACATGGATTTTTGATGTGCCCATTTTTTCTTTTCTTCTAAGAGGATAATCCTTATTATAGGATTTTTTTAAAGTCTTTTTTTTTTAAGAGAGAGTGAGAGAGGAGAGAGAGTGAGAGAGAGAGAGAATTTTTAATATTTATTTTTTAGTTCTCGGCGGACACAACATCTTTGTTGGTATGTGGTGCTGAGGATCGAACCCCCGGCCGTACGCATGCCAGGCGAGCGCGCTACCGCTTGAGCCACATCCCCAGCCCCCCTTATTATAGGATTTTGAGAAATAAATTGCTTTCTATACTCAGAACTTCAGTAGCATTTACTATTAAAACTTGAGCTGTTTGTCTTTTTTTAAACTTTCCCTTGCAAATTTTATCTGTGATGCATTAATATATCAGATCTCCTGAAGATTTGAATAATTATCCAGATTATATAAGGAAGGAATTTTAAATAACTAAACATCAAAAATTTGGAGTTGATCTTACTTAAGATATTAGCATTAGAGACAAAAATGCATATTGATATAAACTTTGCTCGGCTTATTTGCAGAAGTTTAGACAAATGAAAAGGAAAACCAAATCTGTATAAGTTTATTTTTGCTATTGATCATTTGTTTTTACCAGATGAAATACATCTTGCTTAGAGAAGCAAAGTAAGGCTGGTTAATGTTTCTGGTAGTATTTAGAAATCAATGAGAAGTTTAAAAAGGAAACCACGATGATTCTTTAACCAATTACTTATTTTGTTTTTCTTATAGTACTTTCATATTGTACTTTAAAATAACTTTAATATTAATTTTGAATAAAAGAGAGAACTTTTCAAACCTAATTTTGAAGATGATTGCATGTAATTGTAAGGATACTATTTGGCAAATACTTGATATGATTAAGTGTAACTTCTTTCTTAGGTTGCATCAAAGATTCACATTTTTGATCTCCATTAACACTAGCTGGTGTTAATGTGTGTGAATCTTCATGCATTGACAACTCAATGCCACTTTGCACTTGAATATAATACTTTATCAATATTAGTATTAACAAATGTCAGTTAAATAGAAGTACATGCATCTGACACAACACATAAACTATCAATTTTACATTTTTAATTTCATATGTTTTGCAGTGATACTAAAAGTGAGAGGCTCTGAATACCTTGTGATAAAACATTCTTGTCTAGGTTTAGGTAGAGTTTTAAGATGAGCAAAGTAAAAAATCTTTAAAAAATGTGGATGGAAATATTCACATAAAATAGGGAAGGTGAAACCCTTGAGCTAGTAAATTGCTGTTCTCTTTGATGCTAGTGAAAGAGTCCCCAGTTCACTGATTTGAAGGAGAGCTGTTTATCCATTGGCAGAGGGATATGAGGGTGAAGACTGGTGGGCAACAGGGTTTGGGGTACTGAGAAGAGGTCCAATTGCAAGAATTAGATAACCCATTTTTGAAGGAAGCAAGGGACAAATGTGTCAGAGCTAATAATTTTAGTACTTAAAATTGATTTTTTCCTTTTCTTTTTCTTTTCTGCTTAGAGGATCATTCATTAGAATGGTTTTCCTGACTAATTGTATACCTGAATCATTGAGTGGAATTAAAAATCGTATACCTTCCTTCTACTCTCTCCACAGGTTCTTGCATTCAGAATGGTCCATGCAGATGTTCAGTTCATTTATTAACTAGAGGTACTGGAACAGGTTTATAGCAGCAGGTTCTCTCGATTGAACATGAGTGATATAAGTGCGACTATATTGCTGACAGTTTCTCTTATTCCAGTAATGAGAGACATAGTTATATGTTAGTATTGATTAATATGCAATAGAATAAGAACTTGCATGTGGAAGCCAGAAGCTATAGAAGAGGTTGATTGGTTAATTTGGTTAACTAAGGTACCAAGAATAAGACTCTACACTCAAATTGCATTTCCTGTACCTCTAACTAACTGCAAATGATCTTAATTAAGATAATGGAGAATATAAAATTTTCATTAGTGAAAATTATCAAATTCTTGCTTAAAATATAAGCAGGACATCCTTCAAAATATAGGTTGTGGAAGGTAAAGGTAACATATCTTAGATGTCAGGCCTTATCAAGAAATCATCTAGAGCTATCTTTCAAGGCAGGACTGTGTGTGACCCTTCAATATTGGAGACTCTTCTGTTGATTCTCAAATCTCTCTGAAAATGATAACTTTGCTCCAATTTCTACTCTGTCTTCTATATATTTGCTTTTTAACCTGGATGGTGAAAAGCAGATGGAGGCAATTATGGGCTGGATCTAGCTTGTACCAGCTGGGGAGAATTTATGGTTAGGTTTTCAGGAGTTTTCTTGAGACAGTTGTTAAACACAGATTTATTAAAAATTGATTATATAAATGGATTATCAAATTATTTTGGAAACAAAATTACTACATATTCAAAAGTAATGCTTTCTAATTGTTTTACTGCATTATACTGCTATGTGTGCTCTGGAGGCTATATACAATTACAGTATCTATTATGGTAGAAATTCTGCCACTTATTGAGCATCTCGTCCCAATCTTGCATCCAGTTACATCATATTGGTAGCTAAAATTTTACTATGAAGGAAATACTTATATTATGAAAATACCCAAGGGTCACAACTCAGTCCCCCTTCCAGCTCCATGAGAGCACATTTAAACATTTACTAGCATGCCACCAGGCAGGGACTTTCATCAGAAAAAGGCCAATTTTCTTTTTTGTACAAGTAAGAAGTGGTTTATAATCCCTTAATAATTATGCATGTGACTTATTAATCTATTAATTAATGTCTAAATAAAAAGTACATTTTATAACCTAACTGACTTTGTTTATTGAGTACATCCATACAACTTAAACATAAGAAAGTTTTTATTTTTAAAAATTTTCCTTATTAAGTCTTTTTGTATAGTCACTTAAGGATCTTCCTGAAGTTTTCATGAACATTGCAGTTGCTAACTGATTTGTGCACTAAATAGTCCAGCATTGATAGTAGTTCACAGGTTTCAGTTTTAGCTGCCTGATGAGAATCTAGAGTCTCACACTGTGGGAGATTCATTTCTGCCTAATATGTGTCAATTGGCTTCCATGAGCAAGGAAGGACTCACTCCAATAACCAGTCATCTGTCTGTAGTATTGGTCCTAATTGCTTCTTTCCAAAAGAATGTCAAGTAATCAATGGCAAAAACTTTCAAATACCCTTTTGACACCAATGGCTGGTCCTTCTAGGCTGGGTTGAGCTGCAGTTTTCCATTGTTCCCACATTGAAACACTGCATATATGATCCTATGATCTCAAAGAGGGTGTAACAATGTGACTTATTTGGGAGCATGCTAACTAGTATTTAGCTCAAAATATTTATGTTCTAAATTGTAAAAAGCAATCATTGCTACAGTGTAGGACAATATCCTATTGCACCTGAAATTCTCTTTGTTTTATTCTCATAACATCTTCACAAGATATATGTGAATATATTCCCATTTACAGATGAAAATACCCAATGGGGGCAATTAAGCAGTATGTTGAAATCATATTAGGGTATGGCTTAAAGCATGAGAAATATAGAAATGTGGACATCAAAATTTTGTGTGTGAGATCTTATGACTGCATTTTTAAAAAGGTTGTTTTTCTGGGGTTTGGCCAAAATTGTGCAAAAAGTAATTATATCAGCAGTATTATATCAGTAATTATATCCTGCTGATATAATATAATATATATATATACACACACATATATACACACACACAAAATGTGATTTTCAGTGTCATCCACGTGACTCTTGGAGCTCTTGGAATCAGGATTTTGTTATTGTTGTTGTTATTATTATCGTTGTTTTACCATTTCTATTGGTAAAAGGTAACATTTCTCTTGCTAGGTATCTATTTGTAGGTCCCACAGGAAGTAGCCCAATTCATCGTGAAATGAATGAAATTCAGGTGTTTTGTAGACCAAGGATTCTGCATTTTTTGAATGTTCTGTTTTCTTTAGCACATGGACCACTTCTGATAATGTTTTCTCACTGTCCAAATATAATCTGCTAATACCATTAGGCACTATACTCACACATCTTCTCTCTCTGTGTAAAAGGTCCAGGCACTAATTCTTTTTACTATCTGATGGGATGCTGTTGTTTTGTATTGGAGTGTATGATTGCCAAAGATCTGTATATTGCACTCACACAGTGGATTGAGTGCCTCAAATGCAGGACCGATTAGAGGGAAGCTTAGATGAAGCCACTAAACTGTTAAGGGTCTTGCAAAGTCTTTTCATCTCACAGAGAGCTGTGGTTGGAAATAAACAGATGGAGATGTCCTCAGGGATATGTTCATCTTACATGTGGACTCTGTTGAAACATTTCACAAGTAGGAGACATGTTTTGTAACATTTTGCAGGCCCTAGGTCTCAGGGAAGAACCTTGGTCATCTATTATTCATGTATTTGTTTGTCTAGATGAAAAGTGTCTTCATGCATACTCTTTAACTCCTTCATTACCAATGATACATTTATTAGTCAGCAGAGGTTTTAGGGGCTTTTTTTTTTAAAGATATAAGCAATATTATGATTAAGGAGCTCAATTTTTCTTTCAGGACAAAACAAAGTACAGAATATTGATTGTTTTAGTATATTTTTCCTTATTGATGACAAACAGGTTTGGTATTCAAAAAAATGTGCATGAAGTTTAGTATACAATGCTTTTTTATACCATTATGTTTAGGAAATAATAATGGTTTTCATATTTTGGAAGACCACACAAGATAAAGAGATTATTATATTTAGATATATTTTCAGACATATACACTTTATATCTTATATTTTTAGTTAGCACATAAAACTGGATTCCAATGTTGATTCTTATTCCGCCATTTAAATGCTTCTAGGAGAATGGTAGACAAAATCCTTTTTGAAAAATAGAAATATATTTCTTTAGCCTTTTGATTATATTTAATTAAACAGTAAATTGAAATTTTGGTTTAGATCAGGTCTCACCTGCTGTGCCTATGTGCTTTCCATGACTTTGAATTAAGGAAAAAACAATGGAGAATCATTATACTATAGGCATCAGACTTATGCTGAAGCTGACTGAAGTAACTGAAGCTAACTTAGCATCATAGGTAGCTACACCTGCCTCTTGTGCTTTCTGCATCAGTCCCTTTCTGTTGAGAAGGACGCAGAGATAGAAGTTTACATGCTGCATCCTCATCCTGATGATGCCAGCTATAGCTTGAACTGTCCAGTTGTCTAGTGAGATGCATGGTGCATGTGCCTCTCTCCTCCTGTGACAGCTGTCTGCCTGCTGTGTCACACCATGTATCTCTCTCTTCAGAGGCCATACCTGGAGCAGTACTTTATGATCTGACCTTTCCCACCCCTGTGGCTGAGAGAAGAGCCATGTAATATTTCCAGTCTGACTACTTTTTGATGCTTACTACTTTTTATGCTGATGAATGGTTAGCTGCTGGGGAGCCATGATTTTCTCTGAGGGGCTCAAGTACATACTTGGAAGCTGCCCTTATGGGTGGTTGGGTACAAGAAATCACAATTGCATGACAGGCTAACACTATAAGAAAAATATTTTTTTGTGATATGATTTAACCCAAATTGGTATGTAATAGAAACAGAATAGGCTGATGACATTAGAAATAGTTTATCCAGATGAATTAAATGTGAGTGACCTGGGAGTGGTGGCATATACCTATGATTCCAGCAACTCAGGGGGTTGAGTCAGGGGGATCACAAGTTCAAAACCAGCCTCAATAACTTAGTGAGGCCCTAGAAACTTTTGAGACCCTGTCTCAAAATTTAAAAAATAAATAAATAAAAATGTCCTGGGATGTGGCTCTGTGGTTAAGCACCCCTGGGTTCAATCCCTACTGCCCCCCCAAAAAAATGTGTGGATGAAAAGATAGCTCACTAAGCTAAAGCAAATTTAATAAGCTTCATCTGTGAACCCCAAGGAATAAAATCATTGAACATTTATAGAAATCCCTGATATTTGGACTCACTGTCTTCTATTCCATCCAAGCATAAGGGAAATAATATTTTGGACAGGATTACATTACATATTTATATATAAAGTACAATGTGTGCAGATTAAAATTACAAGAAAGTCTTGGATTTAAAGATCTGAATAGTAATAAACTATAGACAAAAGGTGAATCAATAATGTAACCTTTTCTTAATCAGTAAATATAGGAATGCCATGCAGCGATTCGTTCTTCTTAACATTGATCAGATATAATTAAACAAAAAAATGTGATAATTTCATCTTCCTTACAGTGAAGTATTTTGCAAAATATATTGTCAAACTGAAAGAGAAAAACTAATTTAGAAACACTTGTAGTGCAGAAGGAAAAATGAAGGAATTCAGATTAGACGAATAGTAGATTATCTGTATCACAAGAAGTTGTCTCAGAAAGTTGACAGAAAATATTCCTCTCTCCCTTTTGCTTTTGTTCCTATCTTCTTCATGCTCAGACTCATAGTTTCACTTTGTGTGTCCTCACCTCTCCTAATGACTAAGCCATTATTGACAGAGACAAGGTAGTAGGTATATTATTCTTAGTTTTTTGATTAGTTTCTGTTAGGACCTTGAATCATATTCTTAAATATTTTTCTTAGAAACAGGAAGAATGGATAATCATAATTTTGAGATGGTTTAATAGACAACCTTGGACACCATCTCAAAAAATTATCATTATCCATTCTTCCTGCTGCTTCTTACAAAAGTGATTCATTGTCACACCTTGATGCACTTGGTTCCAAGTTTTCTCAGTGGTCCGGCAACTGTTAACTAGTGATTCTACCCTGTGGTATTGGACTGGTCATGTAGGTATAAGACATAACTGAAGCTAACCTGGCATCATAGGTAGCTATACCTGCCTCTTGTGATTTCTGCATCAGTCCCTTCTGTTGAGAAGGACACAGAGACAGAAGTTTACATTTTGCATCCTCACCCTGACTATGCCAGCTATAGCTTGATCTGTCCAGTTGTCTAGTGAGATGCATGGTGCATGTGCCTCTCCTGTGACAGCGGTCTGCCTTGCTGTGTCACACCATGAATCTCTCTCTTCAGAGGCCACTTTATGATCTGGCCTTTCCCACCCCTGTGGCTGAGAGAAGAGCCATGTGATATTTCCACTCACACCTTATTAGGGTGGACACTATGGATGAAACAGATGCGTAGAAGCTGCCATTACAGAAAAACAGTTTGATGTTCATTTAGGTAGAGAACTGATCAACAATTAACTGACTGCTTCCCAAACCATTATTTACAATTGTTACCTGTGAATTGAGAATAAATGCATGCCTTTTTAAATTCACTCCATTTGCTTTTTTTCTCATACTAAAGCCCTGACAAGACTACTCTATAATTATTCTCTTCTGCCAAATGGCAGACATGATCAAATTTTATAAACACTTTAATCTGAAAAAGATGTGTTGTGAAGTCCAGCGCAATTCCTACTCTGGACTGGACACCATGCAGCATGGCCAGAGCCTGAGTTCTCTCAGAACAACAGCTGTTCGGCACATTTCTCCGAAGACCTTAAAGGATCTGAAATTGACATAACTGCTAATATAATTATTGATATGCTGGGGAACATAACAATAATTCAACCTCATAGAATTATCTATTTAATATGGTAGGTGCCTGATATAATTCATTGTATTTTATACAACTACCCTATGCATGGCCAATGTTATCATTATTTTTAGAGAAAAGAGATGTAGAGATGTTTAGTATCTACTTTTGTCCAAGGTCACATGGCTGAGAGTTAAGCAGAGCTGTGATTTCAACTCTATGCCTTGAATGTTATCTCTCTTGTGTCACAAAGGCTATTGTTATATGGTGCTAGTTAGGAGGTCCTGGTATACAGGCCGTCAGAGATCTGGGAATGTCTGATCTGGGGAAACTGGCTTGAGAGATGGTCTCTCTTAGATAGGTACTATGAAATAGCTTAACCTTTTGGAGCATAATTATTCGATTTTTGGCACATGGGGCTTTTCAGTTCACTAAAATGTGACCCTTTCTCCTGCTCTCTGAAATGCCTTCCCTGATGTGACATCTGTCATTGCTGCCCCAGAGGTCAAAGGTCCCTGTTGTTGTCATGGGGTTGAACATTATGTGAAGAAGATGTATCCACTGTAATTCTGGAAACCAGAAGAACTTTGTTTAATAAAACTCCTATGCATGGTGGATAATGAGGGCTTGTACTTGCCTAATATTTTAATATACTCTCTATTAAGAGTCCTGTGGCTTGCTTAGGCTTGTGTGGGATTTCAAAGACCATTTTTAACCCAAAAGAATGCCAAATAACTAACTTTCCAAAACTTCTTTGCAGCATAGCTTTTTGGTTAACTGAAAATTGCCTATTTGTGAAATTCTTTTTTGTTCTTCAGTTTCTTGTATTCTGATTCTGTAGAAAATTGCTTTTGAGAAAGGTTAGATGATGTATCTGTGGAGAAGACCATTTTTCTTTCATTCAGCTCTGAGCCAAGCGTACAATCCTAATTATCTTTGACTGTGTTCCCCTCTGCAGGTGATATTTGGTTCTAGCTAAGACATGATGCCTAGCAAAATTTATAGGGCTGTAGGGATAAACTTGGGAACATTTATCTTTCATGTCCAAATATACAGATTTTATCATCACATTTATGAAAATGTTGTCACTTATAAGGCTACTATGAAATTTAGCTTAAGGTATTTTTTTTCTGGTATGATCATGTATTGTCAATTATACTCAATTGTAAATTACATCAGGTCAGCAACTTTAACTTGTGTGTCATTTGATAATGCTCACTAATGTTACTGACACTGACTTTGGATGGAAAACCTCAGCATGTATGTAATGAATAATTAAACATTCTCATCAGATTCATGGTTTCTTGAGAAGTCATTAAAAATAACTTGGGTCAAAATAAGTCCACCCGTAATCTAAAAATTTCCATGTACTTAAATAAAATAAAACTAGTAATTTGTTTGTAGTTTGCTCCATGAAAAACAAAATAAATCTACTTATTCATTTTACTTGAGCTCAGATGGAGATCTTCCTACATTTTTCCTCCACTATTTCATAACTCAAATTTATCTTTGAGAACATATTATAATATAGATATTATAATACTAAATGGTGGTTACAGTGACATTTGGATGTCTTGAGATATAATATGATATTTCTATTATTTTGGGAATTTGTGAAAAGATTAAAAATTGATGTTTAAAAACACAATATTTTTAGATGTCACTGATGGAAACACATGCTTCCCACATTTACATAGAATTTGAAACATGGAGTATTCTCTTTTAAAAATATTCAAAGTCTTTACAGCACACTTTACTTTTAGTTGGAAACCATATGGAGAGCAGAATCTCAAACTGCACACGTAAGTGTACTCTCTTTACAGTCTCTGCCAAGGTTGGAATGCAGTGCATGCCAGATTTACTGGGACCGAAACTTTCAACAAAATGGTTCATGACAGAGAGATAGGACCACAAATGAGATTTTTTTTTTTAGCTTACAATGTGCTCTTTAACTTGTCTGTTCTTACTATTGTCTTTAAGCTCAAGATTTGTGGCAGGCCCAGAAATTGGGAATTTTAGAAAAAAAAATGTTTACCTGAGACTGACTGAGGCAATCAATTAAGAATTGAGAAGAGTTTGGTTTTCTTGTCTGGGATAAAGTATCAGGGTATCCATATGAGCTGAGATTTATAAAATAAATAAATAAAGATTTGCAAAGTAGGAAGAGCTGAGAATTTCCATTATACCGTATTGAAGCCAATAATGTAGTGTTTCTTAATGGTGTATTTTCCATGCACTAAAGGGCATCAGGAGTACACTTGCCAATGTTAGCTGTTTTAATTCTTTCAGGATACTGAGGATCCCTTTGGTAAAATAGCACTGGAAAGGATTTAGTATCTTTTTCTTTTTTTCCATTTGTTTTTTACTTGTGTTTTAGAAATCATCTACCACAAATCCGCTTCATCAAAGAGGACAGAATTGATTTAAGCTTTTGTGATTCTTCAGAGGACATCCTATAATGCTGAAAGAGTGTTGTTCTTCAGACTTATTTCCCACCAACAATTAGGCTACGTTACAAAGATCTGCTGTGAGTCTGAGGGAGTTTGCTGGCCACTGTGGCTAGAGGCAGGATTGCAGGGTAAGGTGCTGCTCTCCTTGCTTGGCTCAGCTGAGCAGATCATGGGGGCATGTGGCTCCTAGACAGGAAGTCACTGGTAACTCAACTATAGTAAGGAGTCTTCCCTCCAACCAGTGAAACAGTAGACTCATAGTGCCTCAGATGGATGAGGTGCTCGGTAAATGTTTGTTGCAAAAGCAACATTTGAGGGAATGAAGGCATAGGATTTTGGAGTGGAGGTGGATCCTAGATATAGTTCATTCAATAATATTCCTTTGAAATTACAATAACAAATCATCCCGGTTTGGGTCTTAACACAGGGCACGGTTGTAACTTTCCATTCACCTAAGGCATTTGGATCTGTGTAGGGATGTTTTGGTTTTCACAGGGATGGATGGGGATGGTGAGGAGGATTAGGTGCTCTGGCACTTGTGCTTTAAAGGGAAATGGTGCTAATTCCCACCTATAAACAAAAATTCCTGCACAATGAGGGATTCTCATCTAAAATAATAAATAGTATCCCACTCAGAAATAGGGAGGCTCTATCTAGCTTCTCAGATAGAAGATTAGAGATACAACAGTCATCACTTCCTCGAGTAACTGCGACATATAACAATGTTAACCCTCATTGGATTGAAAAACATTCAGAAAAAGACTAACTTATATTTAGCGTAATCTCAAAAATTCTGCCAATTAATAGCATATCTGCCCTCCAGGGGCCTGGAGACTTATCAGCTTCTGTGATGTTGCTCCTACAACTCTTTTACTATCTTCCCCATCCTGGTTACTTTGCTAGGTCCAGGCTGTCTTTGTTGATGGTATGTTGTACAATCAGAACTTGACCAGCCATCCCCCAGTGGCCCACCCATGCAGTGTGGCCTTTATGGTAGTAACTGTGATCATTTCTCTTAATGTTATCTAAGATTCTAGCATTTATATATCAGCTCATTACCAGCTCAAATTTCAAATCTTCTTCACATAAAACTATTTATATCCTTAGTTTTCATCATTCTGTACCAGGGATTTCTAAGCATTTTTTGATAAAGGATCATATAGTAAAATCTTTAGCCTTCACAAGTCCATTGATAGTCTCATTCTATGCTTAAAACATTATTAGATTCAAATCTAAATGTAGTATCTCTTTATTATATCTAATAATACTCTTTTGTTGATTTCAGCCAATTGTTCCAACCAGCTGAAAACCTCTTGAATTCTAATTATTTTGCTTCAGATATATAATAAAAAATAACGGATTCCTTTTCAACTTTGTGTCCCTTAATATAAGAATAGAAAATGCTTTAAAAAGGCCCTAGGCCACATACTGAGTTTTTTACTTTGAGATATTCAGTGGTCTAATTGGTAAACATATTTTGCTCTTACCATCAATTAATTCATGAAATGATAGCAAGCTTCTGTCACAGTGTGGACACTTGCTTCTTTTCTGTATACATTATTAAGAGACTGTCTGTATTTTATTCTGGATGTTAAGATGAATGCCTTTGACAAATTTTTGCCATGCCATTGCATTAATGCCAACAAATCCAACACTGGACAGGTAAAACAGGCTTTTAGGAAATCATCCATTTGCTCATGTATTCTTGCAGTTTGCTGAAGAGAGATGTAAATGTTTCCAACCAAGTCCCATATCTTTCCCTTTGAGATATTTACATAAATGAGGTTTTTATGCCATTGTAGTGTGACTGCACTGATGTCTGACTGGTTCTGAGATCTGTGGTACCAGCTCGCTAGCCCAGGATGTAGAAGTGAAAGGGTTAACAGTGGTCTGTAAATCCCTCCCACTCTTCTTAAGGACAGCCTGGGCCACATGCTGACCTCTCTGGACTTGCAGTAGATGTTCCAGGTAAGTTTCCTTACAGCAAGGTAATGTAAGAAGTTCATGTCTATGAGTGTTTCTCATAAGGTATTCTTTTTCTCTATGGATTACTTATTCTAAATAAAACCAAAGTTATGGAAGTGTGTGGCTAGAGAATGGAAGTTTGTCAAACCACTATTTTTCTGATTGAGAAGTGAAATATAAAACATAGGATGCCTTAAACTCCTTTTTTTCCCCATAAGCTAACTTAACACTGTACATATAGTTCACACTAATCTATTATTCTGAAACCAAATAGCCTTCCATTAAGAAACAAGCAACAACCAAAGATCCTGCTGGAAGTTGTGAGAGACAGTACAGTTGTCCTCACTTGTGCCTGTTGTTACCTGTACCCTTGGTAATCATTAGTGAGGTTGGTCACTGCCCCCTACCCGTGTTTCCTGTGGGCAGTCATCATGATATAACACAGGGATTCTGCACGGAGATAAAATTCAGTTAGGCCTGAGCTGAGTGCAGCTGAGGCTCTGGTGAGGGTCTCTGGCTGCTTAAACATTTCTTGAGTTCAATCTCCTTTTAAGATAAAAAAAATGTCATTTCATGTTCCATCTTAATTTTTTTTTAAAGTGGGAAGAAGGAATTATGTAATTCTGGGTTTACTCTGTCATTTTTCCCCATGATATAAGTCTGTTACTCCCATAACCATAAACTTACTCCAGTATATATATATATGTGTGTGTGTGTGTGTGTGTGTGTGTTGTTTCATTCTGTGGTGCTGGAGATGGAACCCAGGGCCATGTGCACACAAGGCAAGGACTCTCCCATTGAGCAGTATCCCCAACCATAACTTCTATTTTTAAATCACACAAATCCTCTTTTTTAGTTCAAAGACCAGTCTTAATGAAGAAGTAATAGAGCAAATCTAAGTATTGTGAAACCTAGTCAAATATTATATATGCTAAGGGAGCAGAAGAATATTTTATAATTTATACTTAAAGGATTATTTAGTATAATTTACCAAATAACAACATTTGGCATATTGTGATTTTTGTACTATGAGATATACATATATATATATATATCTCATAGTACAAAAATTTATATATATCAGAAAATTATTCTATTAATACCAAAATGTGAACCCTTTAATTATTTTAATGGAGGTAATGTACTGAAAAATATTCACACTTCTGAATTTGAAGATTGCTGTTCATTTCCTTCTTGGAGTTGCCCATGATTGTTTAGAAAAATAAATTTGTTGAAGCTATAACTTAACTCAGTGAGTCTTTTTCTCAGGTTAAACCCAAGAAATAATATCCAATAGAGTTGCAAATATAGAAAAAAATTAGACCTGAGCATGATATGTTACTTGTATGGGTCTTTTATATTCTAATTTTTATTTGTTAATTAACAGTTGAGGAGTTTTTTCTTTTCTTAGTGGAGAAAAGTGACTGCATTGCTAGGCAACATTGCTGAACTTTTTGAGAAAAGCATCCTAGAAATAAAGCAAATATAGCACTTCTAATGACCCCAAACTCTTTCCTCCTGACCAGTTATTAAAATGAGATGATGTGCTATAAAATACATGTGATGCTTCATACTAATTTCAAATTTATCTGCATATTCAGTGTGTTTATTAAAACTACTTTAAAAATATAGTTGGATAGGTGACTCTATGACCAGTGTGATTCTGCAGTCTGTACAATCAGAAAAATGAGAAATTATACCCCAATTGATTCAAATGTATGAATTGCCAAGATCATTGTAATGTCATGTGTAGCTAGTAAAAAAAAATTCAGAAAAAAAATAGTTGGAAAAACTCCCAATTTATTAGTTTATCTATTTCTTTAAAGATAGAGACAGGAAATATTCAATAGAGTGCTAAGAAAGGCTAAATTTAAAAGGCCGGAATCATATAATTAGCAATCATGCTTACATTCATGAGAATAGCAATTATCAATGCTTTTTTCAGTATAAATAGTTTCAATTTTCTTTACATCAGTTATCACATTAAAATTAGTTTGATTTTTTTAGAATCTAATATTTCTATACTTTATTTTCAATAGTAAATAAAAGGCTCTTTCTCCTTTTCTGAATTTAGTTTTCCTAGTATTCCATACTTCTACCACATAAGATTCAACCCAATAGATATTTACCTTGTGTGTTTTCTTTCTTTTGACATATATAGCTTGAAATAACTGTTAATAATTTTCAAATTTTATTAGCCACTGGATTTCAGTTTAGTAGTGATGCATGAAATGCCTTTTCCTGAAGATGTCCCCAATCTAACTACTTTCATGTCAAGGATAAATGCCATTGAAATTAATAGAATTTTGTTATTATAAAACAAATGTATTTAATTTCATTTTAATAAACCTGTCAAAAAGGTTATTAGAGAAAGAATTATGCAAGCAAGATAATATTTTCTTTGAGTATTTTCCAGAATCTGTGTAATTACTTATTTGTAATTGAACAAGAAGAGGCTTGTACTTTTGAGCATCTGGCTTTCTCTTAAGTTAAACTTAGACCTTGGCAGACTTGTGGAGATGCATAGGGGTGAAAGTGGACTGGTTTTATTGATGACTGTTAATGACCGTCTCTCACACTCTTGACCCCCCTGAGCTGCCCAGTTTTGCCACCTCTCCTTCTGTCAGCCATGATGGTGACAGATCTCTCATGAGAAAGAAAGATGAGTCATTATCCTTTATATGACATAGCTTGTGTGGTACCGAAATTCATCATCTTCTCTGAAACTGTCTGATATAGAGTCATCCTTAGAGTTGAGATGAAATTCACTTATGTAAAGCTATTTTTCTAGTTAGGAATTCCAAAAAAAGGGGGGGGGATTAATTTTCTTTCTGCAATGAAAAGGATTAAGGCAAGTTAACAAGGAGTTGGGATATGCCCTTGAATAAAGTTCACTTTATTTATCTTTAAAATCCTCCTTTAATTACCTCTAGAATCCTACTTCTGGCAAGCATTAAATAACAACTCGTATTGAATTTACTCTCTGGAAGAAACAGTTGGAAAGTGGGATGGAGTGCATGAGGCAGTGCTCTTCAGGCTGTGTGGGACTCTGATCCAGGGAGAATGGTGACCCGCAGGAGCACTTTCCCAGTGTGGAACAGGAACCTGGAGCCTAGCCAAAGAGCAGCTGATGTGAGAAGTCAGGGACCAGAGGTCAGGTCAGGAATCTGTGGAGCAGGTGACAGAGGAAGTAACGCAGAGAACAGCAAGGAGTCAGTGTTCTGTCTGAAAAAAAAAAAAAAAAAAATTAAAAAAAAATGGCTGTGAGCTGGGTGACAAATGCTCAAAGAGAGTCCCGAAGCCTAACTCATCAAGGCTGCTGTGAAGTGACAGTGAATGGAGAGACACGGGTTCTGCAGTCCTGGAAGCTTGAATTTGGAACTGAGCAAGGCAAAGAGTCCTACCTAAGCAGTCCTTAGGCAACTGGTACCACCAAAGGTCATAGTGAGGATGGAATTCATTACATTGTAAAGCAAATATCACACACTAAAAGTAAAGAATAAACAAAACAGACCCATAAAGCATAAAATCATGCCTGATGATCCAGAGATCTTGCCACTAATTTAACTGGCTGTTAGAATCAATGTCGATGTCCTTTAAAGGAGAACAGCAAAATCCAGACTCTACAGGAATCTACAAAATGCCTAAGGGTGTGGAATAAAATTTATAACAATTATTACATATTTTAAAAAACAGCATAACAAACAAACAAGTGATCTATAATTTAAAGGATACATAGTTGATACAAATAGTCCATGAGATGACCAAGATTTTGGAATTAATAGACAAAGACTTCAAAAATTATTTATAAATATACTTAGGATTTAAGGGAAGGCATGGAAATTTAGAGAGGAGGTCAGCAGAGACACTGAGCATTAAGAACAGGACCAGACAGAAATTCTGAATCATAAACATCCTATGTTGGAAATTAAAAAAAAAAAACCTTTAGTGGGCTTCACAGAAGATTAGATACTAAAATGAAAAAGTTCATAAGTTGAAAGATAAATCAATTAAAAAATGTAAAATCTTAAGAAAAGAGAAAAATTACTGAAAAAAAAAAAGATGAACAGAAGCTCATTGAGCTGTGGAACAATACAAAATAAAGACAACAAAAAAAGAAGTTGAAAAAAATAAAAGTATAAACTTTTCCAAGTTATTTTTTTCCAAAGAAATCACTGTGATAAAGACAGTTTTCAGATTTAAACATCTCAGTCTATTGCCAACAAATAAATACTGTAAGAAATGCTAAGGAAAGTTCCTCATTCTCAGGAGTGATGGGAATGGAGAGAAAGATCCACGAAGAACAAAGTATGGTATCAAGCTTATAAATATGTGGATTTTGTTCTTTTAAATTTCCTTCATTTTTTAAGGGCAACTAACCATTTAAAGTAAAAATATTAATAGCTCATTGTATTTGGGCACTATTCCATATATATATGAAATATGAAGATGAGATGAATAAATTAAATTAAATTATATTGCTATAAAATTCTTATAATTTAATTGTAGTGGTATAACGTGAATTTCTAAGTAGTCTATGATGAAAGATGCATATTTCCCTACAGAAAACAGTTTTAAAAAGGTGTAGCTTTGAAACTAGCAGAGAATACAAAGCAACAACTACTAATACTAACATACCCCAAAGAAAGCTAAAAAGGAGCAATACTATAAAAATCATAAGCCATAATTTATCATATATGCTAAAATACTACAGAATATTCTAAATACATCAATAATTGAATAAAATAATTGATTAAACACTCAAATTAAAAGGTGTATATTTTCAGGCTAGATTTGAAAAATCAAAACTCTAACATATGCTCTTAAAAAAATCAAAGATGCGGATAGGTTATATCATGCCAACAACATGTATCAAAAAGCTGGTATGCTTTATGTATCTTAAAAAAATTATTAAAAATCATAAAAACAGTGTCACTGGAAAGTTACAAGTAGGATACTTTTTCACAATACTGAAGGGATCAGTTCATCAGAAATTCCAAAAGACTCTAATATGCATTTAACTATTAATAAAATTTCAAAAGATATTAAGAAATACCAAAAGAACCAGAGGAAAATATAGATGAATTTACAATCAGTAATTTTAACAATTCTCAGGAATCCATAGAAAAATCAGAAAGGAATTGGGCAAGGAGTAAAAGAGTTAAACCATACTGAATCAAATTAACATAGCTTTATATTTTTATAACATTAGGCTAAAAAAATCAGAATGTAAATTCAACACAAAATGCATAGGTGGAGGGGAGTTTTATATTGGAAAACTGATTCTAAAGTATATACAGATTGTAAAGGGCACAAAATATTCAAAGCAGTTTTGGTGAAGAACAAAAGCTGAAGAATTCTTACTACTTGATTTCAAGACTGACTATAGAACTACAGTAATCACAACAATGTGACTAGGGATAGGAATAGACACAGATTAAGGGAATTTAAAGAGTGAAGCAATAGAGCTATACACAGTTGGTCTATTAATTTTTGACAGAGAGACATGAAGATTTAATGGTACAAGGAAAATCTATTTGACTGATGATGTTGGAATACTGAAATCACATATGGGAAAATATGGATTTTGACCCCTGTTTTATTGCATTCAGAAGAATTAATTTGAAATGGTTCATGGACATAAGATAAATCTGTAAGTTCCTAGAAAAAAAATAGTGGATACTGTCATTATAACCTTGGAACAGGCAAAGTATATAAAAACATTAGCCATAAAACTATTTTAAAAATTATAAAATGTACTTTGTCTAAGTTAAAAACTTTTGTTCATCATGAAATGACCTGACAAGAAATTGGTGTTTACAAAGTTTTGAGAACTAATATAAACTGATAGTTAAAAGGCAAATGGCCCAATTAAAAAGTGGGCAAAGGATTTGAGACACACAGGAAATTAACAAGTGAGAGTAAGCAAATGAAATATATTTTCACCATTATTCTATATTAGGAAGATGCAAATGGAAATAACAATACTATTACTTATCCATTAGAATAGGTAACATTATCAGATTGACATCAACAATGGTAGCCAGGATGTGGAGCAACCAGAAGATTCATACATTATTAGGAAAATGTAAAATGGTACAAACACGTTGAAAAATTTAAACAAATGCTTAATTCTGAGACCCGGGATTTTACTCTGAAGAATAAAATTTTGTAGACAATTTTTAAATTTTTAATTGATATTTTTAAACAAAATGGTATCTGTTATGTTCAAATGTTTTATGATGTTTATACAGATATTTATACATTGAAGAATGGCTAAATGGAGATAATTAGCATGAGTTACATTCATTTCTTTTGGGATGAGAATTCTAAAAGTCTACTGTTGTAGTAATTTTCAAGATGATGATGATGCATTCTTATTAATTATAGTCTCCAGGTTGTACAAGAGACTTCTTGAACTTCCTATTCACTGAAATTTTGAATTTTTGACCAGTGTCTTCCCAAGCCTGCAACCCCTGCCCCTGATAAAAACTTTTCTATTCTTATCAGTTTGACTTTTTAGGATTCCTTATTTAACTGAGATTGTGAGTACTTATCTTTTCCTGACTGGCTTATTTCACTTAACACAGTGTCCCATGGGATCACTCATTTTGTTGCAGACAGAATTTCCTTCTTTTTTTTTTTTGTAAAAAAAACTGAATAGTATCCATGATATTTTATACCACTTTTATAGTAGCTTATCCATAATATCCCCAAACTAGAAATAACCCAATGCTTATCAATGGAAAGATGAGTTAAAAAAAAACTGATAGTGCTCACCAAAGAGAAAGAATGAAATTCTAATATCTCATGCAGGTGAGTTTCAAAGACACAATACTGAGAGATAGGAACCAGACACAATCATCTGGAAGAAAACAGGGAGTTCTTATTGTATAATATATCTATATGAAGTTCAAGAACTTCCTTTGTGATATAAGATGTGTGGTGGGTTCTGTGGGGAGGGGGGATGGTTGACTAGAGGGTGGCAAGGAGGCAATTTCCCAGATGGTGGATATGTTCTTACCTCAGTGGGTACTATCCTTAGGAGTGTGTCTATTTGTACAAACTCCCTGAACTATATAAGTAAGTTCTTTATGTATCACTTGGGTATAAATCTTTCCTCAATCAAAAATATTTTAGAATATTCAGTTGTGCATTCCTTTTCAATTCTCTGAGAACCTGAATATTTGGGGAGTTCACATTAAATAAAAAATTATGTGTTGTGTTGCAGATTTTTCACCTGCTGATAA
This sequence comes from Spermophilus citellus, assembly GCF_964194105.1. Taxonomy (NCBI): domain Eukaryota; kingdom Metazoa; phylum Chordata; class Mammalia; order Rodentia; family Sciuridae; genus Spermophilus; species Spermophilus citellus. Next base: position 38,482,626 of record NC_138194.1, on the reverse strand, counting down.
GATTTTCTGTGCCTCATCCTCGTGGCCAGACACCACACTGGTAGTCATCATAAGGCCATTCTGAATCTTGCCCTTTCATTTAAAAGGTTCTGAAGACATATTTCTTCCATCTTGTTACCCATTATAACCATTCTCTGGAACAACCAAATAATTGTTAATAAATGTCTCGTGAATTCCTTAAAAGTAGGCACTGAGACTGTTTTCCTTTCAAGATCTGACTTTCCTTTTCTTTCATACTGAGAATTTGTGGCTCTTGGGAACAAACACACACAATCCCCAGTGCAGGTACACATACATACTGGTTATTAGGCCAGTGGTTTTACAGACCAGTCATGGGCCCAAACCTGCTTACAGAAGAGACATGGGAAGCATTAATGACTGCAGAGAACCCATGATGGAGCACAAAAATAGCACTACTGGAATCTCACCAAATAGAAGCCCCACCTTTGCAAAACCAATTATCTGGAATGCTTTGTTTATTGAATTTTCAAATAAACTGACAACATTTATACTTACACTTGCTAGGCTTGGTTATAGAATGGAAAGTACTTAATTTCAAGCCATGACTTATAACACAGTTTATAATGCGGCAAATATCAAATATGCAAGATACTTGCTGGATTCTATTGAGAGTTCCAAAATGAGCGTTGCATGGTTTGTGTAAACATCACCATGTGAAAAGAGACATAGCTGTGTAGATGCCTGTAAGACCACAGTAAGGACCATCAGGTTGAGACAGAAGTTAGTTCATGAAAAGATCAGGGGAGGCTTCAGGGGAAATATTTTGTTTGACAAAAGCAGTATGTAGGGCTGGGATTGTGGCTCAGTGGCAGAGCGCTTGCCTTGCATGTGTGAGGAACTGGGTTCGATCCTCAGCACCATAAATGAATGAATGAATGAATGAATGAATGAATAAATAAATAAATAAAGGTGTTGTGTCCATCTACAACTGAAAATAATATTTTAAAGAAAAGCAGTATATATTTCTTTATTTTTACATATCTCCTTTTCTGATGAAAAATATAATTCAGATGTGTGGAAAATTTAGAAAATAAAGTCAGGTATAAAGACATATTAAAAACAACTGCAATCCTAATCAGAGTGCTTAGCCAGTTAATATATTAGATTCTATCTTTGTAATCTTCGTGTTATATTTGTTGTTTAGATAAAATGTTAAGTGTGTGCTTATATATGTATATATGTGTATCTAATCCAGACATATTTCATTGTGAGTTTATATTTCCTTTTAATGCTAAGCATATATCTGAGTCTAGGCATTTTCTGAGTCCCCATGACAAATATTGTATGAAAGGACAAAATAATGTCCATGTTCCTTCTCCCTACATCTCCTGCTCTGCTACTGCCACTTTATCTGACTGCTTTGTTCTTTTGTAGATTATCCTTTGCTGACTCCTCACTGCCTTCATTTAGCTACCTGTCTTCTGGGATCCCCGATTGTGTTTGCTTTAGTTGTGGACTCAGAGACCTATTCCTCAATTTCTTCAAGTTGTCATGGAGACAAGACTGATCCATAAAATAGTGTAGAGTCAGGGTTAACAAGGAAATTAAACAGAAAGAAAATTTAACCTGGATCCTTGCTTTAGTCCCAGGTCTTTCCATAGGATCCCTTATCACACTCTAGTCCTTGGTGGATCCCAGTGATGCTTATATATATATATATATATATATATATATATATATATCTAACATTGGGATATAGTTATATGTATAAAACTGTATTTATATATAATTGAATTTATATAATATAATCGTTCTTATATAAAATTGTATTTCTTAATATTGAAGTTTTATACAATATCACTGAATTTTCAAATACATTAGGTATTTCTTCTTGGATCTAATATTATGTTAGGAGATAACTTTTAAAAACAATACAGTCTTATAGACTGCAAACCTTGATGACCTCCAATTTTTCCTTTGCATGGTATGCCAGGGCACTTCTTTTTCCCAGAGTGTGGTCCTCAAGTTCATTTTAGCTGGCTCCTGGACAAACCCACTTGGTTTCAAGAAATTTTGTATCTGATGTACTGGAGGAAAAAAATATAACGAATACAAGGAACTCTTTGATTCCTTTGGGTATATATTCATTATTTTTTATGATGTACTGATTTGAAGGGAAATCTTACATTCGGCAGCACAAAAAGTGACCAAAAATACGAAAGTGGCATGTCAAAATCAGTTTGGGAATATTATTCTTATACATAGAAAAACTGAAATACGTCCCTTCCTATAGATGATGAACTCTTTCTTCCAATTTTTCTTTCTTAGTCCTTGAGACCACACATCTCAGAATGCTCACATACGTATGGTCCCCTGTGGATGCCATAGTCCTTGAAAGAGCATAAGAATAAAGTTCCTGAAGGGTTGGGATGAGCCAGCAGGGCATGAATGGCCTCTGAAGAGGGTTTGTAGGGCTCTAGAAAGGTAGTTGTCTTGAGTCACTGTGACCCCTGTGGCTACAACTTATGGAACATGGTGGTGACAATGGGGACCACTCAGTCTCTTCCAACTCTCTTCTGTGGTTTCCATGCTATTCAGGTGAAGATGGTAGACCTCCTTGTGCTCAGTTTCAGGGGATAGCTCATTCAATATCCAACAGCAAGGAAGCCCAGTGGGCAGCATTTGAACAATAAGAGAGGGGTAAAGCCGGAATGTGGTATAAACGAGAAGCCAAAATAAACTCTGAAGCTGGAGACTCTCACACATATAAAAACCTAAACAGAAGCCAGGGAGACCTCCTACGGAAGTGTGGAACAGTTGGTCTCCGGGACTTTTGTGTTCAGTGGCTTCCACACGCATTCATGAGCAAGCTGCTGGGGAAAACTGACCTTTTCTCTTTAGTGAAAAGTGACGAAGCTGCATTTAAAGTATTGGTCTAGGAGTGCACGAGGATTACTCTATGATTTCATTTCAAGTATATTGCTATTTCTGGACAATAAAGAGGCACTGTCCTCCGTGCCCTTCAATACGCATCATAAAATGTCTCCTTTAATCTTTCCCCTGATATATTTCAAACTTCACAAAATGCTAAAGTCCCCCAAATATAACTTCCACTAGAGAAGAAAAAGTCACTGTAAAATGGAGAATTGATGGCAAATAAAGCATTGATCTGAAGTTGCCAGCCATAAAGTCTTGGCAAAATAATGTTTCTACTGAATTGTGTATTTTATGAGGGAGGAAAAAGCTGAGAGATGACACAGCTGTATATTGTAGATTGTGCTCACCTGCAATGATCCAGTCTGCTGCTTTTGGAAAATTCTAGCTTTGATGTATCCAAGAGCTGTGGTGTGTTCTTTTAAGGGGTCACTGGCATGAGAACAGAAGCTTAGGAAGCTGAACCTAAAACTAACTGAGGCCAGAGCAGATTCAGTAAAACAGTCACAGAAGAGACCCTGAGCCCTGTCCTGGGCCTCTTTATGTGCTCCAGACTGTCCTCCCCTGCTCTCTGACAGGCTCTGTTAGGACTTTGGGTTTCCCTGAAGGTAATTCTCAGAGCTTTCTGTATGGCAGAGCTGTTATTGGACCCACTGCCCATTTTTTATGCCATCTGAAATTTATATGAAACTTGATACTCTGAAACTCAGATTCCATCTCAGTCCAGTCTCTTTGTCCTGAATTTGGCAGAGTAGCATGTCCTATTTGTACTGAAATATGTACACACCAGACAGGTTGAAAGCAAGAGCAGTTTTATTCCACTTAGAATTTTACAAGATTTATCAATTCAATTTTCTATACTTGTATATTAGGAAAAAAAAACTAAATTAGATATAGCTTTTCTACTAGAAAATTGAGTCGGTGTAGTATGTATGTGGGCATACTTATTGATGATGGTTCTTGTGGTGGTGGCTCACATGTTTATTGTAAAGAGCAAGGTAAGATCCTTATTTGTATCCACATTCCAAATGCATGTCTAGCCAAGTGCTTGGTATATTGTAGGTCCTCAAGAAATATTTGTTAAATCAAGTTGAATTTAAAACAGGGCAAAGATTGATAAGGGAAGAAAGTAATCATAGCAAGCATCTGAAGGCAACATAAGATTATCACTGGGCCATTAATTCAACTCTGAGCTTTCTAAATTCAGCTCACTATTCCCTTTATAAGTTGCTCAAGATTTAGTTGCTGACAAAAATAGAACAAATGAGACTTACCTTGAAAAGAAAAAGAATATAAAAATTATTTTAGCAAGCTTCACAGAAAGAAATGGTAAAATACAGTGGTTAGTATCCTTGACTTTTATTTATATAAAAAAAGATGCAGAAATGCTTCTTGAAATGAACAATCCATAAGTACCCACTCTCAAAGACAGAAGACACAAAAACAAGCCATATTTCAGTGATGGGATTTTCTGTGGATGAGTGATAATGTTGTCTAGGAATCCTCTCAATGGGTTATAATTTAAATTTAAATTATACAATATAATTTAATAAATTGTATAATTTAAATGAATGGATTCCTATTAAATGTCACATTTCAATACAAGTATACTTGTCAAGTTCCAAGAAATCTTGTGATTCTTTGCCATTGCAAGTCATTTTTTCTTTTTAACAAAAATTTTCCTCTACTTTCATATCTCAACATAAAGAGGCAAGGTTGACCTCTATGGTGGTGGTTTAGGAGCCTAGCTGTGTTCTTACCAGAACAGAAGAACATAAATTTATTTGAGTGCAAGAGTGATCTGCAGAGGCAGTATTGGAGATCGATAGGGAACAAGTTAATGGCATTTATTCATACATAGAATATAGTACTCAAAAATACATTTTCTGCTATTATTTGAATTTTGTTATTTAAGAAAGTTATTGTGGATTGTTTTTACATTTCTTACAGATTTCTTTTCAGAAAATATCACAAATGTGGAAAAAAAAGCAAGATAAAGGAATTGAATGCTTTATTCAGTGCTATCTTACATTGGAGCAGAAATCTGAAAAACATGAGGAGGAAGTGAAACTTATCTTGGGAAGGTTGAAGGAAAACATCCCATTGCTTAAAAAAACCCAAATCCTGCCTGGCCTAGTCCTTCCCTGGCTTCTCTCCCAGGTTATCAGCTTCCCAACTGTGGCTCAGTTTCAGCCACGTGGGTTTCTTGATGTCCCTCTAGCACAGCTAGGAGACAAAAGTTCAGAATTTACCCTCACACTTCCTTATGCTTAGAAGAAAAACTGAAGGGGGAGCCTCAGTGTATTTCAGTGAGACCCAGAATTCCTTTCTCTTGGATCTGCCCCTTACCATGTCATGCCCTGGGCTACTTCAGGATTCTGCAGAGGGTGGCTCCCAGTCCAAGTGTTTTCATCCGGTGCTGCCCCTCAACCTTGGGTCTCCGTGCCTCCAGAACCATGATCTGAGTAACCCTTTATTCTTTATAATTGCTCAATCTATAGTGTTTGGTTGACCTAACAGAAAATAGACTAATAGAGCCATTAAATTTTGTATGCTGAGAATACAGCAATGAACAAGACAGACAAATCTTTGTCTCGTTGGAGTTGCATTTCTAGCAATCCTAATCACCAGCGTCAATGTTCTGCACTAGGCAAGATCAGCTGGAGCATCAGGGAATTAAGCTATACATATTTTTATCTGATCTGCAGGACTGTATTACATCATTTAAAAAATCATTTTTGGCTTTGGCTAGAATAATACACACCGTATTAGTGTTTGGTATGATTTGTGTAATTCCATTTGGAGGTAAAAAATTCGTGTGTGTGTGTGTGTGTGTGTGTGTGTGTGTGTGTGTGTGTATTTGGAGAAGAGAATGTTTTTACGGAGTTCAGAGTATATTTGAGGACTTCCTCATAGAAAAATTGAAGACAAAGATACTGGAATACTTGCTCTAATTTCCTAGCAGGATATAATTAAAGGTGGGAAATGGTGAAATATAGAAGTTGGAATAACTTACATGAGGAAGGAGATTGACTAACCCATTAAATGTGTCACTATGGACTCTGCAACCATTTATCAGGAGCCACCACTAATTTTTATGGAAATACAATAAGATAGGTACTGAAAATGCTATCCCAGAAAGCATTTAGAAAGTTCTGTGTGCCTCCTGTTTGAAAAATTTTGAGGTCATCATCTTAGATTCAGGGTATTGTATATTTACTAGAGTAAAAAAAAATAAGGAGATATTTTTAATTATTGCAATTAACATATTCAAAAGAGCATGAAAAAACAAGATTGATTTCAACTGACTGAAACCTTAAATTTTCACAGTTCAATGTGAGGGAAACTGTATTCAATTTATAAATTTAGAAGATCGTCATCCAGAGGAGAGAAAATAAATATGTCCCTTGGTGTGCTGTGTCTATTTACATGCCCAGACATCCTGCTGGGCTTCAGCTCCATGTGCCAGTTCTTTCTTCCTCCATGACCTCCCAAACATAAGATTTCCAAAGTGGAGTCCTTGGCCTGCATCTCCCTCTCAGCCTTGTCAATCAATATCCTTAAATTTTTTTCTACCTGTAACCTTGTTTCCATCTAGTTACTAATTACAAGAGCCTAAGAACCTCATACTCTGCCTCCCTACTTCAAACCTATCACTAAGTCTTTTAGATTCTGCCTCCAAATTGCTCTTAAATGAATTTGGTTTTCTTTGTCCCCATTGCCACTAGTCTATGATAAGCCAGCACTTCCTGCTAGACCCCTGCAATGACCTGCTCCTCTTCCTCTTGTTCTCCATACAAGCAACCATGGGGATGATTTTTCAAAGACTAGCTTAGGTCTGATTTCTGACCTGCCCCACTGCCATGAAGATGGTATGCTGGGTCCACAGCAGAGCCTGCTCTGACCCCTGCCTCCCACTCAAGCCCAGTCTCTCTACTGTATTGCAGCCACACTGCAATACAGGCAAAGCCCCTATGTCCTTTACAGAGCTTTCTCAATGAGATTCCTTTTAGTTAAACTTTGCCAGTTGGTCTGCCTTCCCATCTATTAGGGATCAATGTAATGTGTCTTTTCAAAAAGAAGTCTTCTCTTTTTTGTTCCCACCTAAATTCTACCAGTTATAAGCCTTATTTTTGTCCATCATGGAATTTTTCATAACTTATAGCTATATGAAAATTTAGTGTGCTATTTGTACCTGGAGAGATTTCTGTGTACAGGAACTGCCTTTGTTTTCTCACTGCTTTATACCTAGCTACTCACAGAATTCCTGAGTTAGGCTAGATATTTAGTGAATGTTTTTTGAGTGAATGAATGAGAAGTTTGGAGAGGAGAAGGTAATGGTTTTGCTTTATGTTTTTTCTTCTTCTTTCTTTCTTTCTTTCTTTCTTTCTTTCTTTCTTTCTTTCGAGACGGGGTAATACTAAGTTGTTAAGGACTTCATCAAGTTGCTGAGGCTGGCCTCAAACATGGGATCCTCCTGCCTCAGCCTCTTAAATCCCTGGGATTGTAGGCAGGCACCACCACATCTGGAAATTTCTCTGTATTCTAAGACATTATTTTTCTAATTATGTTAATATGTGCTGTCTTATAGGGCTAAATAACCAGTGTTTGTGTACTAACATTAAGTTGCTGACAAAACTGAATATGTTTGAATTTGATAATTTCTCTCTTGTTAAGAAAATATTTTATTTTGGGGGAACTGGTGATTGAACTCAAAGCTACTCAAACACTGAGGCATATCCCCAGCCCTATTTTGGATTTTATTTAGAGATAGGGTCCCACTGAATTTCAGAGTGCCTTGCTTTTGCTGAGGCTGGTTTTGAACTCACAATCCTCCTGCCTCAGCCTCCTGAGTCATAGAGATTAAAGGCATGTGCCACTGCACCTGGCAAGAAAATATTTTTAGATTTTATTTAGGGCCATCTCACCTCTTACCCATGGTTGCTGTAAATTGCCTCTTTGTTTCATGAGGCAGTGACTTTAATGTGATGACTGCTCAGGTGAAGGCAGGGTCACAGATGCATTTCATAGTAAATTGGGACAGAATAGCTTGGTTCAGTGGCTTTGCCAGAAAGATCCCTGATGATGGGCTTTGAAATCATTTCTTCACTGGTCATGTGGGTCTGCCTCCCAGGGAGACTCTGAGGCCTCTCTTCCTGTTCCTCTCACTGAAGTCTCCGGATTGAAGGCACAGGGGATTCTCAGATTTCACCACTACTTGTTCCCCTTCGACACCAATTGCCTATGCAAGATTGATATTCACATTAAACTTAGAGAAATATTTAATTGTGAATTTAGGAGTTGATATTGACTCAAGAAAGGAAAGTCTGTCTATCACCACAAATCTTCTTGCTTCCTTTATCAAGCAGACTTTTATGGGAATGTTCACATATAGTATATTAAATGAAATTTTTATTTACTCTTAGAAGCATGTCATAGTTTTAACAGGATATGACCATAGAAAGGTTTAATTTTATTGCATTTGCCACGTTTCTCTCCTTTAAAAAGAAAGAGTATTTATGCCACATTTTTAAAAATCCATTCATCTATTGAAGGGCATCTAGGTTGGTTCCACAATTTAGCTATTGTGAATTGTGCTGCTATAAACATTGATGTGGCTGTGTTCCTGTAGTATGCTATTTTTAAGCCCTGGAATATTACTCAGCAATAAAAGATAATAAAATCATGGAATTTGCAGGCAAATAGATGTGGTTGGAGAAGATAATGCTAAGTGAAGTTAGCCAATCCCAAAAAACCAAATGCCGAATGTTTCCTTTGATATAAGGAGGCTGATTCATAGTGGGATAGGGAGAGGGAGCATGGGAGGAATAGACAAACTCTAGATAGGGCAGAGGGGTGGGAGGGGAATGGAGGGGGCATGGGGTAATTAATGATGGTGGAATGTGATGACCATTATTCTCCAAAATACATGTATGAGGATATGAATTGGTGTGAATATACTATGTATTCAACCAGAGATATGAAAAATTGTGCTCTATATATGTAATAAGAATTGTAATGCATTCGCTGTTATATATAAGTAAAAAATATTAAAGAGTATTTTGTTACTAAATTCTCAGCATATTGTTGGTTAAAAATAAATGATCTTTTAAAAATTGATGGGCCACATTGAGTTCTAATGTCCTAAATTACAAATGTGACGAGTGGGAATAGTGGTTCTTACAGCATGGACCTGAAATGTCCCCAAAAGGTCTACATGCTAAATTTTGGGTTTTAAATCCACCTGTGGTGCTATTCAGCCATGGTGCAACATTTAAGAAGTGGGTCTTCTAAAAGGAAGTTAGGTCATTGGGGGTGTGCCCTTGAAGGGGACACTCGGGTCCTGGATCACTCCTCTTGCTCTCTTTGCCATGCGTGATCAGTTTTGCTCCACCATATACAACCACCAAGATGTACTTCCCCACAGACCTAAACCCAACAGCGCCAACTGACCCTGGAGCCACTCCTCTAAAACCATGCCCCAAAGTAAACATTTCTTCCTATTAAATACTTTATATCAGGTATTTTTTTCCCAGGGACAGAAACCTGACCAATACCATGAAGTATTTTAAAAATAATGATCAGAAAAAGAACCATTTCCTTTTCTTTGGTACAATCTGAGTAGCTAAAGAGATTCCATATCTTGAAGCAGCTGTAACGTGTTAGTGTTGTGGTCTGCAGGCAACATGCGTGTTCCCAGCTCCTTCCGGGTCTGTGTGTGTGGGGGTGTGATGTATATGGGAGTGTTTGGGTGTGGGGGGACCCTCCTTAGATGCAACCACACAATAAAAATGAAAAAAAAATCTTTTTCAATAACCTGAAACATGATCATATTATTCTACTTCAAAGTAAACAAGAAGAACCCTTGTTGAACACATATATAAATAAAATTGAAAAGGAGAAGCAACAAGTGATATTATAATTCCCCTGACATGTCTCACTTATCTGTGTCTGAGGAACTTAATGAAGTATAGATCATACTGACATATCCACTCAAATAAAAAAGCAAAGGAAGACTTCTGTAAAAAGTTTGATTTCTAATTATAAAAGGTAAAAATCATGGTCAATTTTAACCTAACGTTAAAATATTTAGTTCTAATAATTTAAAAGAAAAATTCATGAAATTAAAAAAAATATATTGATGAGATAACTAAGAGACTTAAAAGTATTCTATCCAGCTAAAATAACTCAATAATGATGTTTGGGGATTATCATACATTTCAATATTTAAATGTCAAATGGGAAAATTCATTTTATACAAACTCTTCATAAAGTTGAAAGGAGCCACAGTCAGCAGCAGATGTTTGGAGCACCGTGTGTTCAATGAAGCTGGGAAGCACATAGAGTGTTTTGGCACATTGAATAATTTCTGTTTTTTTTTTAATTTAAATATATTTTTAGTTGTTGATGGACCTTTATTATTTACTTATTTATATGTGGTGCTGAAAATGGAACCCAGTGCTTCACACATACCACACAAGTGCTCTATCACTCATCCATTCTTAAATGTGTACTTTGTTTTATTTTTAGGTAGACCCTTTATTTCATGAACCAATATGAAGATAAATTGTAGTTTAAAAAGTATACTAAAAGAAAACAAAATAGGTATATTACAATAGTAGTAAGCAGCAGACTACCAAACCTCATAAAGAATAATGATTTTATGAGTACCTGAGGGCACTGGCAATACTCTATTTTGGATATATTTAATGTAGTCAAAGTATCAATTGTCTGCAATCTATCATGGTCCTCTCTTACCCACAGAAGGTACATTCCGAGTCTCCCAATGGATGTCTGAAACTATAGGTAGTGTAGAACTCTATGGTAGTTTTTTCCCCATATGTACACATACCTATCATAATGTTTTATTTAGAATTGGTCACAGTAATAGAGTAATAATAAGTAATAACACTGTAGAACAGTCCTAACAATATACTGTGATAAACTTATGTGAATGCAACTTCTCTCTTAGAATGGCTTCTGCAGTACTGACTTCAATTGGATGTGGATAACTAAAACCATGGAAAGCAAAGCACAGATAAAGAGTGATGGCTGTAATTCATAAGTGAAATTATATAAAATCCAAAGACGGAACTTGGTTCATTCAAATAAATCATTCTAAAGTTCATTTGATATAAACATTAGTTTAAAAAATCAAAACATTAAAAAATTACTTACAGGGTAAGTAGCTAATGAAGACATATTTAAAAAAAAAACAAGTTTAACAAAAACGCACTTTATTTTTTTAAGATTTGGCACAAAAATAGACAAAATAGTTTTCCCAGAAATAGTTCTTTGTATTTTGGAGTTTAATCAATGTCAAAGGAAGTGTTGCAAAATAATGAAGGTAGGAGAAGATTACTTTAATAACTGATATTATTAGAAATTATTACTATAAGCAGCCAATTTCTGCAAAAAGATAACTCTACTTTTTAAGATAGAGAAATCAGAAAGGAAAAGATCTTTGAATCCATGAAAAGTAAAAATTTGTGACAAAAACTAAAAAGGTAAGCAAAAGATTAATATTGCCAACAATAGTAGTTTTAAAGAAGTGTTCATAACATTAATAAGAGAAATATTAAAATTCAGTAAATTAATACTCTAAGCTGTTCACTGTGACATTCTTTTAAAACACTTAAAAACAGGAAATGAGGCAGTTATGAACCAATAAAGGGATACTCAACTAAATCTTAGAATGTCATCTTGATAGAAAATATGCAGCCCTTTTGGATGATGGTACAGAAAATTAGGTAGCCACAAAGAAACATGTTTAAAATACTTGGATGTAGTAGTCAGTGAAACTGCAGAACACAGACAACATGCACTATTATTATAAGAGGGTAAATTCTAAAAATATCAGAAGGGAATATACACACATTATAAAAGTTGTGTAAAGGCAATGGGGTGTTCTGTTTTTACTCTATTTGAAAAACTTTGTCCTCATTTTACAGTTTTAAAAATTAAGGATAAGATTTGAAAGTTTAAAAATAAATTTGGAAAAAAGTTCTTGTGCTCTAAAAGTACTAAGTCAATAAAAATATTATAAAAATTTATCATTTTTATTTCTTCTAAAAGATTTTTACTATACATCTAAATATAATTTCTTCCACTTGATTATCATGTTAAAATTATTTCCAAATATACATTTTTATTATGTGAGAAAATACAAATGATATTTTTAGGAATGGGTGACAGAACTTTTTAAATGTATTTTTAACTCTAAGAGAATAAACCATTTTGATTTTCCCTTAAACTAATATCCTACAGTATTATACAAATAGATTATTTTCTTTAGGATTTTCTTGTAGAGTGTAATTGGTATAAAATGTAGTGATTGCCATTGTCTTATTCAGGCTTTTACAAAATGAGGACTTCCTCTCAGAACCCACTCCCCCTGTAGACCCATCTTATTATTCTGGGTGAGGGCCAACCCCACAATCTCCTTTGAGGTCTACTTTGACCTGCTGTATATCTTCAGTGTCATTCAGCTTATCTGAATAGAAGAGAACTGTAAAAATGGACTCTGGGTCCACCTGCACTCCTTTTCTTCTTCATGTTTCATACAAGTCATGGGATTCCCCTAGGTGCTGGGCCAGAGGAAAGTGCTGCCTGCAGAGTTTGGGAGCTGGGCTGACTTTCTTTTGAGTACATGAATTTGTCAGAAACTAGGTGAGGGAGGCTAAGTCTAATTTGTAGGGTAGTGAGTCAGAGAGAGGCTAAATGCAGAAGGGTGTTTGGGAAATAAAATAAAAAATCGAATTCAGATTTGGAAACTAGGAAATGAGACCCGGAAGAAACACATTGAATCAAACAAAGGAGGATGGGTCTAGGGAGAGTTCAAGACCCTTTACTTATAGTTTCATTGATTTCACAAAAAAAAAAAACTCACTGATTGCCTACTCTGGGCACAGGTTACACAGGTCTGGGGACAGAGCGATAGGTTGTGAGAGCCTGCAAAGGGTTTGTACTGTGAGTGAATAAGTAGTTAAATTTTCTATGTAAGGTAGGTCATGCAAATGTGGCAGTGGTCATATATGTATTGGGATGGCTTCTATTATTTTAAGGAAAGTTAAGATAGCACTAAAATTTCATGTTAGGAATGGGTAAAAAGTTATCTTGACATAAAACATAATGTCCTATTTATACTGTCTTGGAAAGCATGCTGGAAACCACCATATTTCAATGATTTAATTACCATCATTTTCTGACAATGTCTAACATACTAGAATGTGAATATTTACATATGCACTATTGCAAAAAGGTCTTTTGCAATTCCTGACTTTCAAGGAAATTTCTTCCTTTCTTTTTCAATGAATACATTCCAGAAAAGCAGTGGTGTAGGTCAAAGGCACTTTCCTGGGACATCCTTTACAATAAGATATGCCAATCAAGGGCTGGGGATGTGGCTCAAGCGGTAGCGCGCTCGCCTGGCATGCGTGCGGCCCGGGTTCGATCCTCAGCACCACATACCAACAAAGATGTTGTGTCCGCTGAAAAACCAAAAAAAAAAAAAAAATTTAAATTCTCTCTCTCTCTCTCTCTCTCTCTCTCTCTCTCTCTCTCTCTCTCTCTCTCTCTCTTTAAAAAAAAGGCAGTATCATTACCAAGCAGACTTAAAAAAAAAAAAAAAAAGATCTGCCAGTCAAATAGGGAGGGGAATGGTGGTTCATGAATACATTGGTCTCTCATGAAAGATAATCCAGAACAATACAGGTTGAAAGGGGAAACTTGAAATCATAGACTCACACTGAGACATCCATTTAAAGAGATGAACTAGACACTTAGATGGATAAAGGCTTTGGCATTCCATATTGGTTAGCAGTTTAAGACCTAAGGAAGATGAAGTCAAGCTGACTACTCTTCTTCATTTTTGGTGACTCAACTCTTTAAAATACTTAGTGTACACTTGGGGAGTAATTAAGAATTATGGCATCTTTTTTTTTTTTAAGAGAGAGTGAGAGAGGAGAGAGAGAGAATGTTTTAATATTTATTTATTTATTTATTTATTTATTTATTTATTTTTAGTTGGCGGAAACAACATCTTTGTTGGTATGTGGTGCTGAGGATCGAACCTGGGCGGTACGCATGCCAGGCGAGCGCGCTACTGCTTGAGCCACATCCCCAGCCCCGAATTATGGCATCTTAAAGTGCTGCCTATTTTAATTCTGTCATATCCCGCCCTGCCTGTGTGAACTATTCTGAGTACTTTCTTGGTCAGCCTCTGATCAAGATTTATGGTTTTTCCTTTTAAATATATTAGCTATCTCTCCAAGCCCTGACTCACAGTGGATGACACAGATGGTAGTGACAAGAACTATAGCCACAGTTCTGGATGACTTATTTCTCCAGTAGGAGTATTTCACCTTTCTCCTTCCTGTCACTTTCCACTGAGAGTAGGAGAGGTTGGGGGAATATAAAGTTAACTCTCACCCCTGAGGATTATGAAGTTGAGCTAGCTACTCTTCATTTAAAATAGTCACCTATTAAAAAAATGGTCAGTAGTACACGGAGGGGATCCTGAGGCTTGCACATTTGGGAAAAAAATGTGTGATTCACAAACTTAATTTTACTGAATACTTATGGAGCAAACAGAGCTCATCAGCCATGTTTTCTAGGAAGAAAAAAACCACTTTATTGTAAAAGGTATGTTTTATGAAAATATTTAAATGATATATGATATAAATTAATAATAGCCTCGCTTACATATAGCATTATTAGCCTGTATTTTCATCGGAATTCATCTCATTGAGCTGATCTCACCGTGCTGTGGGAATAAACATGACAGACACAAGTCAATCATCAGATTCTATAATGAGGGTACCCAGGTGTAGAGAGTCTGTGCCAGATGCTTGGAGCAGAGAACTAGCCAGGAAGATCTCCATGAAGGAGACTCCAAGTTGGCACAAGTATGTCATGTTGAAAACAAAACCTAAAACCCAAAAAGGGAAAAAAAGGAGTTTGACTTTCATGTTATCCCATTTCACTTTTGTATTCCCCAACCCTTTAATAAAGTCTCAGTATTGAAAACTGACCTCAGCAGAGCCAAAAATAATTGAACCAAGAGCCTTTGCTTGGTCCAGAGCTGTGATGGTGACAAGAGCAGAGAGGTTTGTGCAGCAGGAGGCACTGAGAAATGCCCATGGGGCTTGCTCACCTGCCTCACCAAGGTTCTTACCCTTGGAAACCTCAGGAGATGAAAGTCCATGTTTTATGCAAGGACCAAAGATATACCTTTCTGGACACCATCTGTGTTCTCCTTGGCCACCCTGGCTCCACCCACATCCTACATGCTACTGGGAATTTCTATGCTCTAAAATCTTGTACTCTGTCCTATGAATCCCAGCTCCCACAACTCAACTTCTCAAACTCATTGTGATGTCTACAACACATCCCTGTCACCTTTTTTCCTTCCAATTTATTTACTACACTTAGGATTTTTTCCCCTTTCTCTATAAAATATTCCTCATGAATCTGTATTTTAATTATTCTGATGTCAGTTATTTCAGTGCTCTTTACTATACACCATATTTGCCCTGCAAATTCTTATCCTTAAATGAATCTAGCCATCCCTCTGCACTCAGGTTTTTGTTTAGTGTGAAGAGGATAGCACGGTTGTATAGTTTGTTGCTGATATACAATTGCAGTCTACATAGTTAGCTCGATGCACACAACAATTATCTTCTTCTTATGTAGAGTTTGTGTTCTTAATTTGGAGAGCAATTATTCCAAATCTTAATGAATCACTCTAAGTCCTTATATTACTATCATCTCCTCTTGCACTTAAAAAAAAAAAGGCCTGAGCTGTCTACTATTCACACACCTCTGGAGGCATCTATGTGCATAGTCCTTTTGACCTCTTTTCTGGTAGTGGAGCCTCATCGTCATTTTAATGAGCATCCCTGATTATTAACATGGCTGAGAGGCTTTATATATTTACTGACTCTTTGATTTTTCCTTTTGTGTGTTGCCTATTGGTAAAAGGTCTTTTGCTGATTTTTCTACTGGATTGCTTTTGAGAAAAAACAAATCAAACTCACAATCTGTTCTTCATTGGTTACAGGTGCAAGTTGTTCGACACTCATCTATGCTCTAAGTATTTATTCCCATGTGTGGCTTGCACTTTTACTCTCCTAATTGCTTTTCTCTTTCCTATATTGTCATCCTCTTCATTTTCCTACTGTCTCCTTCATCTGACTTTTTATAGATGTGAATCTGTTTTCTTAAATCTGTCTCTGCTTGCCATCTCTAATTCCTCAATTCTAATTTTCTCCTGAAACAGACGGAATCTTCTTTTATCCCCCTCATTCTTCTAAAGATGGCCTTAACAAAGGATTTCTCACTGGCAGATGACAAATATTTTTAGTTTTTTAAAAAATTTATTTGTCTTTGAAATTCCTGATGCATTTTCCACTGCTGATGACTCAGGTGTCCCTGACACTTTTCATGCGTGCTGACTTCCCTTTTCGGACTCTTGACTCATGTTTTCCCAACATTTATCCAGCCTCATGGAATCTTCATTCAAGTGGTGAAGAC
Source organism: Spermophilus citellus (assembly GCF_964194105.1). Lineage (NCBI taxonomy): Eukaryota > Metazoa > Chordata > Mammalia > Rodentia > Sciuridae > Spermophilus > Spermophilus citellus. Next base: position 38,466,198 of record NC_138194.1, on the reverse strand, counting down.
TGACCCTGGAGAAGGGGAATGTGACTCAGGACCCAAAAGAGAAATATTGGGGCTTTGTGGAAATAAGAGGGACCCACAGTAGGTCTTGGGAATGTGGAAGGCTTCTTTAAGGAATGATGTCCATGTTGAGACCTGAAAGATAAAAATGAATTGACCAGAATTGGGAGAAAGAAGAAAATTGCAGAAGGAGACCAGGGTGGCCCTGGTCAACTTACCACATGGTATAAGATCACATTTTCCTCTCTTGTAACAAGAGCTCACTGCAGACAGTCTTGACTTATTCTTTGTGGTATTCACTACCCCTGGTGTTGTGGATCTATACTTGGAAAAGAATAATAAATCACTGAATAACTACTTGAATGCATATATGATGCTTATTTTGAATCACACTGGATCTTTATGATGTTTGTCTCTTTATGAAATTTTGTATGACTTTGCTGTTTGTAAATACACTTTGGTGTTTTAAAAACTTTCAGAAAGAGCACAAGTCTAGAGAGCTGCTAACATTGATATACACCACTGTCCACACTCTATAATTCTTGTAGTAGTTTACTTGCAATTTTTTTCTACAAACAAATTAGTTTTAATCTTTCCCTTGTACAGAAGATTTAGAAGATCAATACACTTGAACTCTGGAGCCTGGCCATTTGTTCAAAGTCATTAATAGTCCCTAAAGAATAACTTGGTTCCACTTAACCATAGAGACTGAGTCACAAAATGTGTCCTGTGCCATACTTCTCCATGAGTGTCTTCAAACATCCTTTAGGCAAAGTCCTTTATTGATCCAGTGACTTCTGTATGCAGACACTGCAACGTGTCTTATTAATGTTATCTATTCTAAAACTTCAAGGAATTCTATATGGGAGGCATTTTAGAGATTAGTAAGCTAAGATTCAGAGACGTTAAGTAAATAGTCCCAGATCATATGGCTAGCGATGATGGGGTTGAAACCTGAGCTGATGTAGGTCTGACTCCACAGCTTTGCCATGACACAAATCTTTCCAAACACTGCACTGTTGTTTTCTCTGCCTGACTCTCTAAACTTTCATTTGGTCTTTTAGAGACTACAATATTTAAGGAGAGTTAACTGGATTTAATCTCTCTTCATTCGTTTTTTATTTATTCTGCAAAATATGTGTGGCCTCATATGATTGTGTCATGCCATGTTATTGAAATTTTATGAAGAAGAATATCACACAGTTCCCATTTTCAGCGAACTCGCAGATGACAGGAATCATATCGGGATGAGCTGCAGTTGGGGGAAAGAAAAACTAGGGACATTTCGGGTGAGGGAAGCACAGGGATCCAGCAGGAATCTTGGATTAGTAGGTATTTGATAGGTTCCTCATGTTTACCAATACTCATCCAGGGGCCTTTAATATAATATTCATGTGCTGAAGAGTGCAGCTAGACTTACCAGGCCAAAAAAAAAAAAAAATAGCAAGTGACTTAAGCTTCAAGGTGCTGTGGCTCAGCCTGCAGTGACTGCAACTCTCAGAGTCTCACAGTTTGGACCTGTGACTCTAGCTTCCTCCACTGACTGTGTGAGCAGCAAAGCTAAGAGCTGGTCAGAAAGGACTCTGGCATGGTGTGAAGAGCACCACACTGCTGCTAGCTTCTGTCCCAGCACTTCTCCTAGGGGCTGGGCACATGTCCCCCCACCAAAGCCAAGATGTGAAAGGCACGAATGCTGTTTTCATAAGGGAGACACATCCCCATCATCTGATAGCTGGCTGGATTGCTTTTCTATGAGGTCTGGGGCCTCCCTAAAACAATTTATGACCTCTCAGTAAGTTCCCAGGAAGGGGTGGGACTGGGGGAGTCAGAGCAGAATCTTGCTTAAGTCACTTCACTAGTCCTTCCTATGGCTAAACTTGAAATAGAACTGAAGCTGTTCAACTTGAACAGGGGAATGAGAAGATACTCAGACTTCTCGATTCATTGTCTTTCTGCATCTCTCTCTTTCTCTGCATTTCTCTCTGTTCTCTGTGTCTGTCTCTGTCTCTTACACACACATGCACACACATATGCATAAACTCTGTGGATGTTATTGACCTTAATCTGACTAAATATTAAGAAAGAAAAAGGCAACTCAAAAGTTAGTCTTTCCCATTTGAGTAAGACTTTTAAAGTAGCATATAAAAGAGCAATAACAGTAGATAGGGATATTACCTTGCACACAAACAAAATTAAAATCAAACCAGGGAAGTCAGTAGGGTCTTCACCTTTTGGTTTCATGTCAGAAAACCTCACTGATATCTTTTGTAATTCTTGGTTTACAGCAGTGGCCACCAAAAAGTCGCCCGAATGCTACTTCTTCATTCCGAGTGCTCTCTCACTTTCTAATTGCCCTACAAGGCTTCACAGTGAATAAAAACATGTTCATCTAGAACTGCCCCCATCCATGCTCAGAATTCTCAAGTGAAGCTATTCACTGAGGCATGGCTTGGCAGTGTTTTCTATTTCAGGTTCGCCAAATGGGTAAACCAGGGCATTCATGTGGGTTACCTATTCATAAGGAAGAAAGCCCTTCTCTATCCTTGCTCATTAATCTCTTCTACTTCCCTAAACCACATGAATTAAAGACACCCTTTCTTCTTTCATCAGCTGGGTTCCAAACTCCTTCTGCATCCTTTAATCAAAGTGAAATGTACAGGTCAGTATTTCAGAGTAGCCTCTGTTTCTAGTGCTGTTCAGAAAAATAATTAAAGTTTATTACAGGAAAGCTATTCTCCCTTTAGTTTCCCTTTAGAGAATGACTGAATAACAAGGAAAGTGTAAACATTAATTTACAAATAGCACTTTAACATTATGATTTGTTATGGCAATGGACTAGTCCAATTTAGTGACCATAGGGATGTTAGTATCTCAGCTGGAGATTTGGAAGTGATTTCTTGCTTTTGTCAAAATGCTAGGCACAGAGAAAGTACTAAATAAATATTAGTTTTTTTTTTTTTTTGTACCAGGGATTGAACTCAGGGGCATTTGACCACTGAGCCATATCCCCAGCCCTATTTTCTATTTTATTTAGAGATGGGGTCTCACTGAGTTGCTTAATATCTCGCTATTTGCTGAGGCTGGCTTTGAACTTGCAACCCTCCTGTCTCAGCTTCTGAGTTGTTGGGATTACAGGTATGCACCACCATGCCAGACTTGCTATATAAAGAGACAATCCTAATCCCTACATTGTTTCAGAATACTGCTAAAAGTTGATCTCTAGAGAAATTGTTAAGAGTTTATTTTCTTGGTAAACAGCCACATACACATAATATTGACAGAGTTTTAACTGGTCATAAAAATATTATTTAGGGCATCTGTGTCGAAAGATTCATGTTTTATGTTTGCTCACCATCTCTGGTGGTTCTTTCTGGAAACCGAATTTTATAGGGTTTGAACTGTCAACTCCTTCCCAATTGTGTCACTCAGGAACACAAAGATATATTAAAAGTTCATGTTGCACATCTCCTGAGCTGCATCCCTGAGCTCTAATGGGTGGAGTCAGGGTACGTCTGGAAGCCAGCTCCCTAGTCATGGTTTGGGATTCCATGGGACTTTTAAAAGCAAGCTATAGAATTCAAACAAGTAGGGACAATTAGGAAACTATGCTCTCCAGCGGCTGATTTACTGTTTCTTTTTAAAACAGTTGCCCTCTTTGGTTACTGATTCTGTGACAATTAAAATGAAATGTGTGAAACTGTAGACTGGTTCCTGGAAATGCCTAATCACCCTGGAAATGCTTCACAGTGTGAGAAAAGCTCCCCATTCTAATTTGCTGAGGATTATCACAGGACTCTTGAAAAATAGCCAATGACTGAGGATCTAATTTCCAGTCTGCTCATTTCTTATCTCATGTATTTCTAAGATTTTTCCCCCAAAAGTTGCTTGCTAGTAACACATTGCTGTATTTCAAAGGACCCAAGTGAGCTTTATTTGAGCCAAATCATACTAATGGCAGAATAGATTGCCTTAAAATGAGTTCCCTTTTTGGAATTATAGGTTAATGTGGTGAAGGTATTTGAATATGTAAGATAGACGCTATGAAAAAATATATTCGACTTAATCAGATAATAACATTAACAGGCACTCCACTTTATTGTGTTTTTTTTTCTCAAATTGGACATGATACGTCTTAAGTAGAAATGAATTTAGTTATTGAAAATTTTAACTTGAAAAATAAGATGTTTCAAAAAAGTTCCAAGTGAATTTGTGGGAATTGTATGTCTTTAAAAACACATATTGAAAATATTGCCTATTTCATAAAAGAACTATATAGCCCCTAAAGCCCATAACCTGGTGTCATATTTTAGTATTATATAACAATTGCATAGAATAAAAGTTCCCAATTCAGATTGTAGAAGTTGTTACAATACTACAGGTTTAATTTCCAAGGGAGTATTTAACAATTTTCTATTTATAATTTCAGTTTCTTAAAAAATGTGATTAGAACTGTCTTTTTAAAAAGTTACCAGGAGCAAAGAAGTAGAAAATGGAACAAGATTTCAAGACCCATGAGGACCTGGGCAAGTCACCATTTTTATATTTAAATTGAAATAGGACAGACACAGCCTCGGCAGAAATCCATCCTAAGGAGTCCTGTGAGGGGATGTGAGTCTGTCTAAATTCATTAGGATTAGCCCCCATCCTTCAGCCGGGTGCCCAGCAGGAAGGGAACCAATGAAAGGAATTCTCAGAGCGCTGAGCCCCAGTCAGGGGACAGGGAATGGTAGTATAGTTTGGTGGAAATGTTCTTTGTAAAGCTCCAATTCACTTTCTTCTGAGCTTAGAAGAGGTATTCTCTTGTATAATTCAGTACTCTATTTTTTTTTTTTTTTACTTAGGTCAAGGTAGACATTGCCACAGGTTTCTGGAATATCAATATGTATCGCCCTGGTCCATTTTTTGTTGCTATAACAGATGACTGCAGACTGGGTAATTCATAATGAATAGACGTTTCAGTGGCTCATGGTTCTGGAGATGAGAAGTCCAGTGACACTAGCATCTGGCAAAAGCTGGCTGTGAGTCAAATCATGGTGGAAGGGCAAGATACCATGTGAAACAGAGGGAGAAATTGGGCCATACTCATCCTTTTTATTGATAAATAACCTATCCCTGCCATGAAGACATGGATCTCATTCATGAAGGCAAAGCCCTCCTGGATTAATCAAGTCTTGAAGGTCACACTTCTTTACAGTGTTATAATTACAAATTTCAGCATAAGTTTTAGAGGGGACCACAGAAATATGCGCAGAGAATTAAAAAGGAACTGAGAGCCAGCAGATGTGAAGTACTAAGTCTCAGTAAGTTCCTAAGTGACCTGGTATTCTGGGACAGTTGCTTAGACACACCTGCCTAGTATTCTATCATGTAATTATTTCACAAGTCTAGAGTTTAAACACCACTGGATAACACCGGTATTTGAGTTTCTTTTCTAACTTGACTAACATGACAGTACTCTACTGTGGTAGTGACTTTGGCAAATGGATGTCCAACATGAAGTTCAAAGGTCAGCAAAAACTACTTCAAAACAAAAATGGAAAATCCAGGAGCTTGGGTGTAATTCAGTGGTAGAGCTCTTTCAAGTTCCTGAATGTTCCCCAACAACAAAAGAGAAAAAAATAGTAAAATCCATTTTTATGTGGAACAAACCTTGCTTTGGAAAGGTTCAGTTATAGTGGGGAGAGTGGAAAGATTCAGTTAGAGTGGGAAGAGCAAGATATTTGAAGCAAATGTGACAAAATCTCAGTTTTATGCTCCATTAACTATACGGTCTGGGGTCAGTCATTACCTTATGTGTAAAGTGAAAATAATTGTGGATTTAAGAATCAGTGAAATAGCACATTGCCAGATATGCAATAGCTTGTCATTAAGCATTGATGAGATTCATCATGATACATGACTTTTAATATAAAACTGATATGAGTGTTTTTTTATCTTTCAAACCTCAGTCACCCATCCATTTTTATTGCTGTTTTAATTGTTGGTAGCTATTTTGAAAAAATTTCTATTAAATATGATTTTAAAACTTTAATGGTTACAGGTAATTCAGCAGAAATTGGGTTTTGAAGAGAATAAACAGAATTTGAGCTAGAGAATTCCATAAGTGTAAACAGATGTAATTTTGACAGAGTGCTATTGCAAACAGTGTAGCTACCTTAAAAGCTCAATTTGATGCAGAATGTGATTACTAATTAGGACAGGCATGTACAGGAAACTTCACTAAGCATACACTAACTTTTTAGCTTCTCATTGATGAATTTACTCTTAGAGGGCCACTATTTTTAAAAGGGACATTTCAGCTTTCTTTCTGGAGACTATGTAAGCCATCTCTCTTTGCCTGTGTGTTCTTCAAAATGTCTACCCAGGGTCCTATAAATCTCCCTGGAGGTCTAAGCATGATAGCAACTCCAGCCTTCCTTCCTAGGGGTTCTACAGTGGGCTAACACCCTGGAAGAATGTAAGGCTGGTCTCTGATTGACCCCTGCATCTGGGTTCTGGGTGTTTATGGTCCTTGAGTAAGTTATTATGGTTTTGAGGACCTTGAATCATTCTTATTTATCATATTGGCAAATGGAGAATTTGGACAATTCTGAGGCCTGGGCTTTCTATGACTGTTATCCAGAACCCTCAGCTGTTCCCCTGTATTCTAATGGAGATGTGTTGGATGGTTCTGAGAAACACTGAAGACCATAGTCGGGGTGGGGTGCCTCCTACCCTGGCCCTGCCTATGTACTCAGTTCTATGAACTGTTGATATTGTCTTTAAAACTTTGAACTACAACCAAATATTTTGATTTAGTATCCTTTTTGTTTTATGGTTGTAAACCATTTCAGTGTTAAACAATTTCCCTTATACCTGCCATTAATTTAGCTCTTCGTGTAGTTTTTCTCAGTATTTGTTAAATTCCCTACTATTTTAAGGGCTGGACATTGTTTTCTTACTTTTTATATTACTTTGAATACTTTTTGCATTTATCTTTTGGTATTACTTTTCATATTTCTGAATTTTACTATAGGGGAGTGACTAAATGTTATAAGTATTTGTTAAGGAGTTTTTGAAAGGAGAACTCTGTGTTTGCTTTTTCATTTACCTGAGGGATGTGGGTGGGCAATAATTAGGTACCTCCTGAGAATTTAGAATTAAGTTTAGGAAAGCATCTTGGAAAGTGAAACTATTAAGACAAAACGCAATAAGGGCAGAGCTATGGAAATCTGAACGAGATAGCTGTCCCAACCGAGGAATACCTGGCCAAATGATTGTATTCACAAGATACAAAAGGTTGTGTTCAAAGAAAACTGTGTGTGAGGTGGGGAGGAAGGGATCAGAGGAAGGCATTGGTTGACAATAGAATACTAAGGACAAAGAGTGTCCACTGACAGTTTTAGCAGAGAGATAGATTTAGATAAAGACCTAGTAATAGAATTCCACATTCAGAATGAATGACCTCTAAACAGGTGGGCACCTCAGACCATCTTAGTCTAATGTTATCACCCTTTGAAATCATGAAACAAATTTGTCAGGTTCTGATCTTCATGTTTATCAAATAGTGTTCACTTAATGTCTGGCAGCCTCTGTAGGTGTGTCCACAGGGAGACACTGTGCTGGGCATGACCCCTTCAGTTCTGCACCGGTTTTGTTTCTCCAGTATACATCAGAAGAATCAGGTAGCATTCCAGTTCTATCACTCTGATTTTTGTGAGTTTGGGGCACTTGAATTCCCTCCTGAGAAATGATTCACTGCTGTAAGCACACTGAAATTTCTGAGCTTCTGGAGCTGCAGGGTTGGCTCTGGACAATCCTCTGCCATCCTTTGAGACCCTGGATAGCTAAGCAGCTGTTTTCTAGCAACCCATTGACTGTCCCACATGTGATTTTATCTTAAATGCCATCTTACCTAATTGCTTTTAAAGAGACATCTAGCTTTTTGAGTCTTCTAGTTAAATTCACTCTCTACTAGTAACACTGTTGCATAACTACCTTTATTCTTTGTAAAGTCATTGAAGACCAGCAAATCAAAATTCTATGTAAAAATATATGATCCCTCTTTCTCTCTCTTTGCTCCTTCCTTCACTCCCTTCCTTAAGCTCATCTTGTCTCTTCCCTTTTCTTCTTTTCATTTATCTCTGTTCCTATTTATTTTTACTTTTTCCTCTCTTCCATTAGCTTCCTTTTGAGCACCACTGTGTGCCAGATATTTTACTAAGTAATAAGGATGCAAACCCCTTGTAATCTCATAGGAGGAAACTTGTCTGCAGATTTAGACAAGTCTGCAAGGGGAGTTTAAACATTCTTCAGAAAGAAGCCCACCAGTAGAGGAGGGGACCAGAAGAAGGGAGGTGGGAAGGAAAAGGAGAAGGTACTCAGGAATGAAATTGACAAATTATGTTCATGTATGAGTAGGTCACAATGAATCCCATTGTTTCTAATATTATAGTCCATCAAAAGAATATTTAAAAAATAAATGAATATATTCTTCATTTGTGATATAAATTGTTTAGCTCCACAAGTATGTGCTATACTTCTCTTGCATGCCAACCCTGTTTTGTGGAACATGAAAAAAATCTGACAGTTTTGGCCTGAAATGATTTCTATCCTATAAAACCATGTTGAATGTTTGGAAGTAAAAAAGAACTCTCAGCACAATGTGAGAAATTTTATGAAAATTGTACAAATATTTTTTCAGATAAGGAGAGAGTACTTATAGATAAAGTATTCTTGCAGAAGTTGAGTATTAGGGTATTTACTACGATAAGTGACTGAATAAAAAATTGAATGAGAAGCTAAGTCAGGGGTCAAGGGCCAAGGTAGAGTTGGGGAGAAGGTTGTATAAGGCAAATAGAACTGGCTGGGATACTTCACAGAAGAAGAAATATGATTGGTCAACAAATATATGAAAAAATGTTCATCATCTCTAGCAATTATTGAAATACAAATTAAAACTACCCTGAGATTTCATCTCACTCCAGTCAGAAAGAATGGCAATTATCAAGAATACAAGTAATAATAAATGTTGGTGAGGACATGGGAAAAAAAGGTACACTCATATATTGCTGGTGAGACTACAGACTGCAAATAGGTACATTTACTCTAGAAAACAGTATGGAATGGAATCACCATTTAACCTACATATCCCACTCTTCAGCATATACCCAAAGGACTTAATATCAGTATACTACAGTGGTACAGCCACATCAATGTTTATAGCATCTCAACTGACAATAGCTCAGCTATGAAACTAACCTACATGTCCTTCAACAGTTGAATGGATAAAGAAAATCTGATACAAATATACAATGGAATATTATTCAGCCATAAAGATTAATGAAATTATGACATTTGCTGGTAAATGGATGGAACTGGAAACTATCATGCTATGTAAAATGAGCCACTCCCCCAAAACCAAAGGTTGAAAGTTCTCTCTGATATCCAAATGCTTACACACAATAAAGGAGTGGGAGGAATAGAAGTTTATTGGGTTAGAGAAAGAAGAATGAAGGGAAGGAAGGAGAGATGGGAACAGGAAAGACAGTAGAATGATTAGGACATAACTTTTCTATGTCCATATATGAATATACAACCAGTGTAGCTCCACATCATGTACAAACAAAATAATGGAAAGCTATACTCCATGTGTGTATAATATGTCAAAATACACTCTAATGTCACCTATGTCTAAAAAGAACAACAACAAAAAAAGAACTGGTCAGGAGTGATTGAGATGGCAAGGCTTGGAGACTCCATTCCTGGATGCATGGAACTCTACAGGTGCAATAGGTCACAATCAGATGGCAATAAGTTAGGAGCCATGGTCTAGGAGGCAAAGGCAGATAAGGGTAGCTCGAGAGCTAGGTCAATGTTTGATTTAAAAACAGTTTCTTCTGAGAGTTACAAAAGAAACTTATTTTTTACTCTGAAAGAAAATTAACTACTTTAGATATGTGTTTTTTTCCCCTGAAGATAGACCTGAGTGGTCTAGGGAGCTGCATCTCTTTGTTCATTTGACAGAGTCCTTAGATACCTGGCTCTTTCCCTCTTCTTTTACCCCTCATATCTGAGAATAATAAGGTAACTTGGGGACTCAGTGTTTGTGAGGAGTGAAATGTGTGTCATTTAAGCTGGGCATAAAGAGTGTGATTGGTAAGATGGCTGAGCCTATCTGTAGGGAGTAGGACGCCTTAATCAGTTTAAGGAATGGGAACTTAATTCATATGACAATGTGAAGCCTTTGGAGGTTTATTAAGGTAGGCAAAGATAAAGAACTATATTTTTGGAGGATCATTCTTACAATGGAAAATATGTACCCAAGGGAACATTTATGGTCATATGACGATGTCTTAGGATGAGGTGTGAAGAAGTAGAGTAGTTGCACTCTGCATGGAAGACCATCCTCATGTATTATGGTGGAGGTAAAATTAACAGACTTTGGCAATGAATTGATTGCAGGCAGCAGTGAGAAGCAAGAATTCTGAGGTTCAAAGATCCTGATTCTAGGTGATAAACCACCTCCTGAGGTAATGAAGGTAACACTGGCAGAATTAAGAAAATAAGCAAGTTCTTGCATAGATGTGAAGCTGGAGAAAGAAATGTAAGATCTGACCATGTCACTACAATATGCTGATTTTAAGTCCTTTGGATATCGATGGAGGAGTGGAATAGCTTGGTCAAATGGTGGTTCCATTTCAATATTTCTAAGGAATGTCTATACTGCTTTTCGTAGTGGTTGCACCAATTTGCAGTGCTACCGGCAATGTATGGGTGTACCTTTTTCCCCCCACATTCTCACCAATACTTATTATTGCTTGTATTCTTGATAATTGCCATTTTACTGGCAATTCACGATAGATAAACTGTGGAACCAACCTAGATTCCCTTCAACAGAAGAATGGATAAAGCAACTGTGGTATATACACAGAATTGAATATTACTCAGCATTAAAAGAGAATAAAATTATGACATTTTCAGGTAAATGGATGGAGCTGGAGAATATCATGCTAAGCAAAGTAAACCAATCCCCAAAATCCAAAGGCTGAATGTTCTCTCTGATAAGTGGATGCTGATCCATAATGGGGGGTGCATGGGGAGAATGTAGGAATTTTGATGGGGCAAAGGGGAGGGCAAGGAGGAGTGGGAGCATGGGGGTAGAAAAGATGGTGGAATGAGATGAACATCATTACTCTAGGTACTATGGTGGGACTCTACATCGTGTACAACCAGAGAAATGAAAAGCTGTGCTCCATTTGTGCACAATGAATCATAATGCATTCTGCTGTCATGTATAACTAATTAGAACAAATAAAAAAGAAATGTAAGATTTGCTTAACAATCTTGACATTTTACAGTTGAAGGTCTCCCTTTGCATGGGAGGAGATATTCCAACTATCTTCATGATAAAATATGTGTATTTTGCTTCACTCTTGGAAAAGTGACTCGTCTACTCAGTCATGCATTGATATTTGAAAGGGCATGTTATTTGCCACGGGCTATCTTGATAGGTAGTGAGATTCAGAATGGTTAGAAATGTCCTGTGTTTTAATAAAAAAAAAGTAGCATGAAGAAAAAACTTCTAATACCCAATCATTATGAATCTATACTCAAGCCATATACCAAAGGTGTTTGGATTCATAAAAATAACATTCATTTTCATTAGGAGTTTGAGTTTAAAAATAATTGTATGTGCACATCTGTTATATATTCAAATTAAACAAATTTGTTTAATCATAATTCAAGAAGTTGCAAATGTAACATTATAAAAAGGATTCAAATCGTCAAAATAAAATTTATTGGATTTCTAACTCACATATGCTTGAAGAAGCATCCTGTGTTTACTGAGAAAAGAAACTGCTCTGCTGTAATATTTCCAATCTTGATAATGCATATATAAGCCACATCCAGAAGGGTTTGCAAAGCACAGACCTGCAGATATACCCAGAATCTAATCCAGGGCAAAGGATAACACTGTCACTCATCTTGTTCAGGGAAAGATACACAATATATATAAAAAAAATTGTCCATATATATGGAGTAAGTTGTGATGTTTCAGTATATGCACACATTGTATGATGTTTTCATCAGGGTAAATATATCTAACTTTTCAAATATTCATCATTTAAATGTTGATCATTTATAGTAAAACATATTCATAACCTTTTCTGCTAGTTTTCTGAAATATATACCACATCATTATTGTTTACAGTTACCCTACTGCACAATAATAGCACCCCAGACTTTCTTGCTCCTAACTGTGACTTGGTACCCATTGAACAGCCTTCACCCCCCCACCCCCCCTACTTTCTCCAGTCTGTGGTCACACCATTCTACTTCTCACTTCTATGAGATCAACCATTATGATATCCCACACATGGGAGTGATCATGTGTGATCAAACTCTTGATATAATCCTTAGCTCTTCAAAAGCTCCAGGGAATATGTAAACTCCGTACCCTAAAATAGATGAGGTGGAATATCCCTGAAACTTACCTGTTTTCCATATTTGCACTTGGAACTATATATATTGCCTTCTAGAGGTAGAAAAATTGCAAAGGTGATATTTCATCAAGTACAATGGTTAATGATACCATGTCAACCTCATGACCTGGCAATCTACCTTGTTTATTGCTTTCATAAAAGAGACTATAATTTATTTTCAGACTTCCTTCTTTATACTGAGTCTTATAAAATTGCTTCAGTGTGAGAGAAATTATATGCTATATGGAGAGAACCTTAAATGAAATTTAAATTAAAAAAATGGTTCTAAAGGTATAAAGAGGAGAACAGATGGGTTTGAAGTCGTTACCATATAAGCAAAAACACAATTTTGGCCAGTTTTTTTTTAAATATTGAAACCCAGGGAATGATCTGTAAAAGCTAAGTTTGGTTAGGAAGATATTTGCTAAGGGATAGGAGAAGTGGCTATGTTTAAGGTCTTGCAAAGAAAATTGTAGATATTAATTCTAACATTGTAAAAAAGAACATTTTATCTGAAGTTTAGCATGCTTATAAAGTATTTGGAAAGTGTTTTTGTCACAGAAATAGTTCTTCAAGATGACAGGTGCCTACAGTGTATGAGACTTTCTCTTTAAGTTTTGGAAATTATTTATTATTTTGTAAGCTGCTGAGTGTCTAAGACTCGGAAGGTCATATAACACTAACGTGGGTGTTGTCATTGCCTCAAGTGCTTGATCAGGCTCTGTATAAGCAAAGGAGCTACTTGTTGCCCCCCCCCCCCCACACCTTGAGGACTTTGTAGTCACATGTGCACAGACCTGGAGTGTGCTCTTGTGTGGCACTGAGCTAGCTCGCTCTGTGAGGCTTGCCATCAAACAGGGAAGTAATCACACAGCTGCACACCTTGCAGAGAGGCTGGAGTGGGTGCGTGGTTTGACTATGTTCATTCTGATGATGTGTTGAGTCCATACTTCCAAATAATGTGGGTCTGACTCCAAACTCCATGGCGATTAAGTGACTGAGACTACATCCCACTGGGAGATCCAGAGGCAGCGTAGGAGCTCTTGAGTCTCTGAGGCCACTTTGATGATTTATGGGAGATTCTTGGTACCGGTGAGCTTTAGCTGAATGATTTTCAGATGACAATGTGCATAGCACTAAGTGGTCCTGTGAGGACCCAAGGTGGACCTGCTCACAAAGACTTTTAGGAGGACTGGCATCAAATCCTTGACTTCTGTATCTATTTTTTTTTTTTTTTGGCAAAATCATCGACCTGAAATATGCTTGTGATTAAAATGGCTTCTGTTTTCCACACCCTCATTCTAAGTTCCATTCCATTCTCCTACCCTGCAACCTAAAGGCTTTCCTCCGGCCCACCTGTGTTCTTACCGTGGTATTTTGTTCTAAGAAGCAAAAAACTATGGGAGCCCAAGGAGAGCTTTCAAAAGAGTGAGGTTTGTATTGCAAGAGCAAATGATTGATAATGGCAGAAAATAAAATTCTTTATTACAGATAAATTGTTTTAGGGAAATATGATCAAAGAGCAGAAATTTAGACCAAAAAAAATAGAAGAATGAAATCCTGTGGGTAAGTGAGGTAACCATATGAATTAAAGAGAGAAAAAAACTACATAAAATTTCTGAGCCTTAAATAAGAGCTTGTTCATGTTTTTCAGGTAGATGATGTTGGGTTCACTGCTATTTTGATTCAATAGATGTATTTAGAACAGGTAAATAGCAGTCTTGTTTAAGCTGTAATTAACTACTGGACAATGGAAATGACACTTTTTGCAAGTACTTAATCTTTTAGATGTCAGTCATGTAAAATGTGAGGGTTTTGTGTCAGGAGCTGCTACATAAGAGCTGAGCGCCCCCTATCTTTGAGCGATGGAAATGTGAAGACTGGCTTCTGCGTGCACAGAAGCAGAAGGATCCCCATCTCTGCTCAGCAGAGGAGTGAAGCAGTAGGAGTGGGCGTTACTCAATGGGAATAGGCTACTTTCTTGTTCCTTTGCAATACTACCCCTTATCTTTTTTAGATGGAATTTTGGATGGAATGGCTCCCCTAAATAAATAGGGCTTCAGGCATGCTCCCTCTCACTCTTTAGTCTATCTCTCTTGCTTCCCTTGTGGAGCTGGGGCAGAGGAGCTATCACTGAACCCCAAGAAAAAGGTATTTTCTCTGTCTCTGGGTGATCATTCAGTGCCAACCCAACTCACCTGGAGTGACTCTGACTGATTTAGTCGAGTATTGTAGCAGGTTGGGGAGGGGGCAGAATATAAGGTATATAAGAAAAAAATCTTGACAAGCATCATCTATTTTGTGCACCTTTGCATCGAGTGAAACAGCCCCTGACATCTTTGAAAACAAGCTAGTCAGAACCCACCTTGGAATAAATGGGAGACAGTCAAATGTCCAAGGATCCAACCATTTCTTTCCTTTCCCATTATTACTTTTGCAAATGTGATTTAAAAAACGTGTGGTAAGAGAATTATTCTGGATTTAAAATCACAAGGCTTGTGATTCCCAGAAACTATTAAAAGAAAACTGTATTTGAGACTAATATTCAGACTTCCTTCCTAATGAATTACTTAATATGTTTCTGTCTCTAGCTTTCAAGAGGGGAGAATATTTGATAGTTGACATGAACAAAGATTTACGAAAATAAGTGTCAGGTGAATAGCTCAAATTATGGAAAAAATATGAATTTAAATTAGCAACTCCAGTCCCCCATACCATTACCAACTATAATTTCCAAAAAAGAAACAGGAGCAACTTACTTTTTCACTGTTTCTATTTCAAGATATTGATGAACGTGTGACTTGAGTCCATGAAATTGTTGCCGAACCCTAACTTATGTAAACTTTCTTACTCCAGTGTTCCCTTATTAATCAAAGATATAATTGACTCTTTCCTTTAGGAAGTGAACTCTACAGATAGAATGGAGTGAACTCACTATACTTTGTCATTTAAACAATGAAAATTGTGACTTTGAAATACCAATATACTCATCTATTTTTATAGAATTCTTTGTAGAATTAGTTTTTCTCTTCTTTCATTTTTTTCCCTAAAAATTAGGGGGAGGAAAGATGTTGCAATTATGCAAGTATTGATATACAGCTGGCTCATAAACTTCCCTGGGATGCAAGTCTAAATATTTCTTTAGAAAAGCAACTGATAAGGGGATAAATATAAGCAATTTTGAAGAAGCTACTATTAATTACAAGCATCTAATGATGAAATAGTAACTATTACTGACATGAATAACACACACAAAGGCTAAATGTATAAAAAGACTTGGTTATATTTTGGGAAATTTCTAAGAATTTTTCTCACATGTTTCAAAAGGCATAAAAGTTTGTTTTTGCAGAAACTGCTATAAGAATTCCAGCAACTTTATCCAAGGATACATAAATTAGCACAACTGTTCCCAGTTCATTACATCTGCATTCAGACCAAATATTTTTACCATACTGAATGTTCCACACTCTTTCTTACATTCATAAATCCATTTACAGTCTATTTGCTGGGGATCTACTATGTACAAAGCATTGGAGACATTGCGTAAATAAGTTAAACCCCATCTGTATGCAGAGGAGAGCAACAATGTTTTCAGTTAAAGAGAAGTGAAATAAAATGTGTATGTGTATTTTTATTATTATTGCTTATGTTCCTCATCTCTTTTATTAGACCCATTATAAGCATCCTGTGGTGGGCGAATCTATTTTCTAAATAATTATGTGGCTCTTATATTCCTCCCCAGACACTCAGAATAAGGTCACATGTTAATGTAAGATTTCAGATATTCTGCTTCTAATACAATATTGAATTAAACATATAACACAAAGCAGGATGTAAAAAAATAATTGTTAAATGATGTAGGTAAAGTTTAACTTTTCAATATCTAATAGCACTCTGGAGAATGCTCCTACTGTATCCAACTGTCATTCTGCTGACCTAACCCATAGTCTGACTATGCTGAGCATAATTTGAGAGCACTATTGTCTGAATCTCCA
The DNA here is from genome assembly GCF_964194105.1 of Spermophilus citellus. Classification (NCBI taxonomy): domain Eukaryota; kingdom Metazoa; phylum Chordata; class Mammalia; order Rodentia; family Sciuridae; genus Spermophilus; species Spermophilus citellus. The sequence goes on along the minus strand of NC_138194.1, from coordinate 38,449,742 downwards.
CTGAGGTTCTCCTTTGCCCACCCAAATCACAGAACTGAGAAGTCCTCATGCTTACTCTGAAAGCCCTATGTGTGTGAAGAAACCAGACTCGTTTCTTTGGCTTTAGATTAGTGTTTTCTTGGAAGGACAGGCTTGAGTCTTTTGATAGGACACCAATCTTTCCTTGTGAAAGGAACTTTCCTTTCAAATATCATTACCTGCCTCCAGTTGCAAGAGTAATCTGTAACACATAATTCTGCTTGGCAGATGCAAACCTAGGAATTAGTTGCCTCACTTGTGCCAATTTAAGATTTGGAACTTTCTTTGAGAGGCAATCTGTAGTTGAAGACAGTCCTGTCCATTTGAGGTACATACCCCTGTTAGCAAAGTTATATCTTGTTAAGTAATTTGATTGCCAATAATAAAAACATAGTTTACTTAGCAGCAGATGTCTATATATATCTTACACTGTATTTGAAACTATCTTACTCTTATGTGATAAAAATGTATAATCATGAATACCAAACCCACAAATCTCTTGTGAAGAAAAATTCTCTTTTGGGAGTCTAAATCTTGTGAGTGCTTACTTGTGGAAATTGTGAAATGATTCACCTGGTTGGTTTGTTTGCTTTAGCTGTGTTCAGCTTGTAAGACTTCATGGGGGCATAGAGTCACCTGATGTTTGTTATAAATAGATTGCAGAGCAAGGCTCAATAGATTTTTAAAGTCAGAGTCATCATGCAGGACACATCTCTTGTTTTCCTAACAAGAATAGCAAATCTGTTTTAGCACATGTTCTCTAAGCAACACTCATTGCTTAACTGTGTATTACAGTTATTTAGAAAAGAAACTAGAAATGAAAATATTATCTAAAATGGAATTCATACATACATAGTCAGTTTCCAGTTTCACCTCCCAGCACAATTGGCCTGCAAACCTAATGCCATGGATTGCATCATTGTATTGATTTCCGTTCCTCCATCACAGGACTTGCAGCCTAGGACCCCGGTATTAAATAGCTCCACCCCAATTTTCAGGGTAGCTCCAAAAATTTATCAGCTGCACTTGCTGCAGATGCTATGGATGGATGTTTTAAAAATGTTATGGGGGTGAGCCAATTGTCCACAGTCCTTCACTAGAGTTGATTGAGCAAGAGAAAAATTTGTAAAAGTTGTTGATTTTGGACAATGGAAATGAGAGGGCAATACAGCTTCCAACACCCAAAGTGTAAATGTGTTTGAGAATATAGCAGGCATGATTAGCTAGGGAAAGGACAGAAATCAGAGATGTAACCACCTTGGTGTAATAAAATAATGGCTGAAATCTAAGGGCTTAAAGCTTTCTTCCTGGGAGCTGGTGTGCAGTTAAAAAGGATGAATTTTCTTACCTGAAATTCAAATAACTCTCTGAGACATGAATGGCAGTTTTGAAAGCCAATTGGTTCATTTGTGTCAAGCTTCTCCCTGGTCCAAGTACTCAAATTGTGTTTTTTAAGACTGAGTAAAAGTATAGAAGCATTGATTGTCAGTGACTATGATAGAAATATACCTGTGCCAACCAAATTTTTTCATGTGACCCATTTTATAATGCAAAAGGACTTTAAAAGGGCTTCTTTAAAACTTGTTGAATAAATACTATGTAGGAGACCCATTCTAAGTTTTGAAGGTCATATAAAGGTAAAAAGGAAATTAGTGAAATTACTTAAAAATGACAGTACTACATATGGGGTGGAAGTATTTTTTAAAAAATAAAATTTCCACATCTGATAAAGAAGTGTTATCCAAAATAGATATATCCAAAAAACAACAGTAGGACAAAGACATAAATATATGCCTTATCAAAATATACATAGAGATGGACAATAAGCATATGAAAAGATGTCTATAAGATATTTCATTAGGGAAATGCAAGTTAAAACAACAAGATATCACTATGTGCTCATTAAATATCTAAATCCAAAACACTGGAGATGCCAGATGCTAATGAGAATGTGGAACAGTGGGAACTCTTTTGGTTGCTGATGTGCATGAAAAATGGAACAGCCACTTTGAAAGGCAGTCTATAAAAGTAAACATGCTCTTATTGTATGACTTGGCCGTTAAATTCCTTTATATGTACCCAAGAGAAGTGAAAGAATATCAACATAAACCTACACACAAATGTGCATAGCAGCTTTATTCATAATCCCCCAAACTTAGAAGCAACCAAGATGCCCTTCAATAGTGAGGAATAATAAACTCGGATATATCCATCCAGACAATGAAATGTTATTCAACAATAGAAAGACATGAGTTATTAAGTCATGAAAAGATATGAAGGAAACTTAAATTCATATTGTTAAAGAAACTAATCTGAAAAGGCAAAACATTGTAGGATTTGAACTATTTGACATTTTGCAAAACTAGGAGTACAATAAAAAGATCAGTGGTTGCCAGGGATTTGTAGGGAGAAGGAGGGATGAATAGGCAAAGCACAGGAAATTTTTAGGACAGTAAAATTATTCTGTATGATACTGTAATGGTGGATACATGTGATTATATATTTGTCAAAATCACAGAATGCACACCCACAATGAACCTTAATGTAAACTATGAACTTTAATTATTAATAATGAATCAATCAATATAGCCTCATCTATTGTAGCAGATGTACCACAGTAATAGCAGATGTTAATAATGAGGGAATCTGAGGAGGTAGAAGGAGGGTATAAGAGAACTCTGTACTTTCTGCTCATATTTCTATAAACCAAAAGCTACTAAAAAAACCATAGAGTTCATTTTAAAAAGGGAAATAAAAATCTTTATTAAATAGACTTTCTAAATAAAAACATTTTAATAAAAATTAAAATCCAAAAGATATACTTTTGAATAACAAAATTGCATTTGAAAAGTTTTATTTCATAATCCTTCACTAATTCAAACTGACTTTTCTATCAGTATTTTAAAACCAAGATGGATTTGACTTCACGACAGTAATGATGGATTGAATTAAGGAAATGCATCTTGGAGGCAGGCTGTTTTATCAGTTTTTATATAATGCATATGTTTTCAGGAAATATTTGTTATAAGAGAGATAGCTAAAACTCAAAGTACCAGTCTCCTTTAAGTCACCTGAAGTTAAAAAATTTTTTTCCAGGAAAAGCAGAAAGAAAGCACTAAATTTGAGAAAAGTCAACAGATCTACAAGGCACACGTAAAACATTTTGACTGCTCACTAGTAAGAGAAATGAGATTTCTGAAAATTAACAATTTGATAAGTCTCAGTGTCCCACCCTCAAGAATGAAATGTAGTTTTGTATTCTGCTGATAGTACAGAATAGAAGATTGGTTATTCTCTCTTTTGGCTGCAAGTTTGAAAGTGTTGGACATTTATGTTCTTTTGGATCTAAAAAAAAAAGGATACCGTATAAAAAGAAATGTCATCCTGCAATATTTCTTACTCTTAAAACTACTTATGAAAGTATGTATAGTATTATGGGTGTTTTTGACTTCCTAAGAAAACAAGTTCAGATGACATTGGTTCAGAGAAAGTGAATGTAGGTACTTCTTATATCTTGAAAATATTGCTCCTACATTACTCATTCTGTCAATGAACATTTGGGTCATTTCTCCTGATGGCTGTTGTGAACAAGGCTGCTATGAACATGGGTGTGCAAGTATCTCTTTTGGTTCCTGCTTTCCATTCTTTGGGGTATATAACCAGGAGAGGGATCACTGAGTCATATGCTAATTGTATGTTTATTTTCCCTAAGGAACTGCCCTGCTGTTTTCCACAGTGGCTGTAGCACTTACGTTCCCCAATGACAGGGTAAAGGGTTCTAATTTCTTCACATCTTTCTCAACACTTCTTTTTTTTATTTTTTTTAAATTTTTATTTTTTTATTGATTATTTAAAGCATTACATAGTTCATGATATATCATCTTTCATACATTTGACTCAAATTGTGTTTTGAACTCCCATTTTCACCCCAAATACAGATTGCAGAATCACATCTGTTACATATTCACATTTTTACATAATGCCATATTAGTGACTGTTGTACTTTTTTAAAAAAATTAATTAATTTGGGCTAGGGAGCTGAACAGACACTTCTCAGGAGAAGATATACATTTGATCAACCAATATATGAAAAAATGTTGAACATCTCTAGTAATTAGAGAAATGCAAATCAAAACTACTTTAAGATTTTATGTCACACCAGTCAAAATGGCAGTTATCAAGAATACAGAAAGGGGAGGGGGGATAGTAGAGGATAGGAAAGGCAGCAGAATGCAACAGACACTAGTATGACAGTATGTAAAAAAGTGGATGTGGAACCGATGTGAATCTGCAGTATGTATATGGGGTAAAAATGGGAGTTCATAATCTGCTAGAATCAAATGTATGAAATATGATATGTCAAGAGCTTTGTAACATTTTGAACAACTAATAATAAAAAAATTTAAAAAAAGAATACAGACAACAAAAAATGTTGGCGAGGATGTGGGGGGGAAAGGCACACCCATACATTGCTGGAGGGACTGCAAATTGGTACATCCACTCTGGAAAACAGTATGGAGATTCCTTAGAAAACTTGAAATAGAACCACCATTTGACCCAGTTATCCCACTCCCCAGTCTATACCCAAAGGACTTAAAATCAACATACTATAGTAACTCAGTCACATCAATGTTTTTAGCAATTCAATTCACAATAGCTATAATAAACTATGGAAGCAACACAGATGCCCTTCAATACATGAATGGATGAAGAAACTTTGATATATATATATATATATATATATATATATATATATACACACACACACACACACACACACACACACACACACACAATGGAATATTACTCAGCATTAAAAGAGGATAAATCATGGCATTTGCAGGTAAATGAATGGAGTTGGAGAATATCATGCTAAGTGAAGTAAGCCAATTCCCCAAACCAAAAGCCGGATGTTCTCTCTGATAATTGGATGCTGATCCATAATGGGGCGGACATGGGAAACATGGAGAAACTTTGATGGGGAAAAGGGGAGGGAGGGGTGGGGAGGAGGCATGTGGACAGGAAAGATAGTGGAGTGAAATGGACATGATTACCCTAGGTACATGTATGACTGCACATATGGTACGACACTACACTGTGTATAACCATACAAATGTAAAGTTATGCTTCACTTGTGTATTATCAATTAAAGTGCATTCCACTGTCACATATACCTAATTAAAATAAAAATTTTAATTAACTAATTTACTATACATGATAGCAAAATGCATTTCAATTCATAGTATACATATGGAGCACAAATTTTCAGTACTCTGGTTGTGCATAAAGTAGAGTCACACCATTCATGTCGGCATACATGCACCTAGAGTAATGATGTCCATCTCATTCCACCATCTTTCTTACCCTCATGCCCCTCCCTTCCCCCTCCCTCTCCTTTTCCCCATCTAAAGCTCCTCCATTCCTCCCAAGCTCTCCGCCCACCTCCATTATAGATCCACATCCACTTATCAGAGAAAACATTTGGCCTTTGATTTGTTGGTATTGGCTTATTTCACTTAGCATGATATTCTCCTACTCCATCCACTTACCTGCAAATACCATGATTTTATTCTCTTTTAATGTTGAGTAATATTCCATTGTGTATATATACCACAGTTTCTTTATCCATTCATCTATTGAAGGACATCTAGGTTGGTTCCACAATTTCACTATTGTGAATTGTGTACTATAAACTTTGATGTGGCTGCATCACTATAGTGTGCCATCTTTAAGTCCTTTGGGTATAAACCTAGGTTATTGCTTTTAATGATTTTAAATAGTACATGAAGTTGTACTATTTTAAATGAACATAAAGTTGTATGTCCATTTGTGTTTTTAAATAAATTTTAATTCTGTTAATTATTTATACATGACAGTAGAATGCACTTATGCACTTTTGATATACATAGAGTGAGTATAATTCTCATTTTTCTAATTGTAAATGTTGTAGATAAACATAAGGTAGGTAATACTGTCTCTTTTATTCTGCTATCTTCCCTATCCAGATCTCCCCTTCCCTCCTCTCCTTTCACTCCTTTCTACCTAATCTAAGGTAACTCTGTTCTTCCCTAGCCCCCCCCCATTGTGAATTAGCATCCGCCTATCAAATAAAACATTAAGCTTTTGTTTGTTTGGGATTGCCTTATTTTGCTTAGCATGATATTCTCCAACTTCATCCACTATTCCTTGTGGTTTTGATTGGTATTTTGCTAATGGTTGGTGCTTTTGAAAACCTTTTCTTGTGCTTATTGGACATTTGTATGTCTTCTAAGAAGAAACCTCTATTTAAGGTCTTGGCCAATTTTGAATTAGGTTTTCTGTGCTCTACATATTCTTTATCATAATACATGATTTGCAAATATTTTCTTCTGTTCTATAGATAGATTGCCTTCTCACTCTGCAGATATACTCCTTTGATGCACAAAAGCTTAAATTTCAGGATGTCCAGTCTGTGGTTTCTTTTGTTGCCTGTGTGTCATTGGTATTATGCTGAAAGAAATCATTGCCAACTCCAATGTTGTGAAACATTTGTCCTGTACTTTCTTCTAAGAGTTATACAGTCTTACTTCTTACCTTTAGGTCTTTGATCAATGTTTAGTTGATTGTTGTGCATGATGTTAGGTAAGAGTACTTCTTGACCATATATGCAAAAGAGTCCATTGTTCTTTTTTAAAGATAGAGAGAGACAGAGAATTTTTTTATATTTATTTTTCAGTGTTCGGTGGACACAACATCTTTTTTTATTTTTATTTTTATGTGGTGCTGAGGATCGAACCCAGCATCCTGCGCATGCCAGGCGAGCGCGTTACCACTTGAGCCACATCCCCAGCCCCTTCATTGTTCTTTATAGCTGTTTTTATACCTGCTATACTGTTTTGATTGCCATAGCTTTGTAGGAACTTTTGAAATCAGGAAATCTTAGTCCTTCAGCTTCCCCCCGCCCCCAGATGGCATTGGCTGTTCTGGGTCCCCTGACCCAGGTGAAATTTTCTATTACTTCAAAAAATATCATTGGGATATTGATAGAGATTGCATTGGATGTGTAGATTGCTTTGAATAGTATTAATATTTTGATATAATTAAACCTGCCAATTCACGAACATGGGATCTTTTTCCATTTATTTAAGTCTTAAATATTTTTCAGCAACATTTTGAAGTTTTCATTATATAGCATTTAAAAATTTTAGTATATTAAAATAATTATAATTGTTGGTTCAGTCCTTAGCACATTACCAAAAAAATTATAACCTTACATTACATATTGCTCTGTCTGTAATGCCAACTTACACCATTTTTAGGCAGAGAAATGGTTATCAATCACATTTGAGAACTAAAAATTTTAAATGACATTTAATGTAGTATAGATAGAAAATAGTACTAGTAGCAAAGGTGTTATGATAATACCATTTTTGCATTACATCTTACTCAGCTTAATGTTATCCTCTACAAAATTACAATTCCAATGAAAGGTAAAATAGTTTAATATCCTTCATTTTGTTTATGGTTTTCATTTTCTCACTTAATGGACTTGTTATTACAAACTTTGTTTTCTTTTAGTTTTTAATCAACTTACATGTTTCAAAATGCAATAATGAGGCAATTCATATTACAAGTGAAACAGGAGAATCTGTGGGTAGCAAAATTTGTTAGTTTTTTTTCCAGAAAGTAAAAGATTATGTTGATATTATCTCACTAAGATTTCCTGTCTGCTTATTCTTCAGGGAATAAAGAACCATATGCCATTAAACTAATCCTCATTGCACCAGCTGTCATATAAAAGAAAAAAAAATATTTCCCAAAGATTAAGGTAGGGTATATTAAGAACTATGTAATGTTTTGAACAACCAACAATAAAATAATTAAAAAAAAATATTATGATATACACTTTTTTGGCGAGAAAAGCATATGAAAAGATTAGAAAAAATATCTTTTGTATTTCTAAATTTTTCATAGCGATTAAACTCCAAACTTTGCATAAACTTTTAAAAATTTTATTCATTCATTCATTTAATAATTAATTCTCAAATATTTTTTTCAAAAGCCCTTATAGGCCAATTGCATTGCTATGCATTTTGGGTCTGTGTGATTTAGCCTCCAAAATGGGACTCCATGAGCTCTTCCTCTTGCCACTCACCCTCTTGTGTTGTCCTGTCCATATTGTACAGGGTTTTCTGTGTGTCCAACAGAATATTGCAGCAATGACAGTATGTTACTTCTGATATGAAATGAACACTGGGATTTCCATATTGGGCTTTACCTCTCTTGGATCAATCTCTCTGGGGAAACCATGTCATCAGCAGCCCCATGGTATGATCCTGGTGGTGAGTAAGCTGAACATTAGATCTTCTTAGCTCAGTCAAGTTTCAAATGACTGTAGCCCTGGCTGACACCTTGAGAGCAGCCTCATGGGAAGCCCTGGGACAGAACCCCTCAAATGGCTGCTCTATAATCCCTAAGTCAGAAATAGTGAGCTAATAAATATTTGCTCTTTTACCCTGATAAGTTGGGGACATGATTTCTTACAGAGCAATAGTTAACGGACACAGAGGCATATGGATGAGCCAGACACCATTCTTCCAGAAGTTTCTAATTCAGAAAAAAATGGTGATGTGTTCATTTACTACCAAGCCAAAGGCGAGTCCAGTGAGCTTACAGCATCAGCAATTCTTTCAGCCATGGAGGCCAGGAATAGGAAAAAAAATAATGCTTAATCTGTGGCTCAAAATGTGAGAACAAGTAGACTGAGAAGGAATCTTGGAGCAGGATAGACATGAAAATTCAGAGAGAAGGGAGAGGGTGAGAGAGAGAGGAGAAGAGAAGTCAGTCCAGGAGAGAAGCAAGGCTCATGTGGGCATAGGGACTCATGAATAATTGGAATGGGGAGACCAGCGGGGAACAGATGAGGAAGGAATGTGTTTGTTTTGGTCCTGAAATGATTGGACAGCTTCTGGAGATTTTCAAATGAGAATGTGACTGTCCTTCAGAGCATAAGACAGGGAAAGTCTGAGGCAAGGAGGTGCTGGGCACAGAATCAGAAAACATGTAGGAGCTTATTAGGAAAGAGTGAAAGGGGGAAGGAGACCAGGCTGGTGTGAGGCATGCTAAGATGTTAGACTTGGCAGACTTTGATGCTAAAATGTATAATGAGGCATACTTACTGTTTGCAGTCTGCACTAAGCTCAGGACACCTGACTTATACTTACTCTTCCTCTGGTATAGCCATCTGGGCAACAGGCACTACACAGGACCAGTTGCTCAAGAGGGAAACCTGGGTATGTTTGGAAATATGTTTACTTTCCCTTTCAAGTGTATTCAGTAAGCAACCAAATTCAGTTTGTGCCCATTGTCTAAAATGTTCCTTATTAGTTTGACCCTTCACCTCTTTCTCCATCTAAATAGTGTTAAGTAAACCCTTAGGACTTCTTCCTTCAGTGTCTGCGTTAGCTTCTCACAGTTCTGCTCCCACCTCTGCTCTGTACTACCAGAGGTCCACTAAAAACAAAGGAACGAATGAATGAATATGAATGAACAAATGAACACTAACTGTAAGCTCACCCACCCTACTCACACATACTCACTGGCTTTTTGTTTGGTTGTTTTTGGTTTGTCTTTTACATATACATGACAGTAGAATGCATTTTGATATATTACACATACATGGAATAAAACCCATTTCAATCAGGATCCCATTCTTGTGGTTGTACATAATTTGGAGTTACATTGTTCATGTATTCATTGATGAACATAGGAAACATATGTCCAATTCATTCTACTATCTTTCCTATTCCCATTTTTCCTACCTTCATTTCATTCTCCTTGGTCTAATCCAATGAACTTTTTCCCCTCCCCACCCTCTCTCATTGTACATTAGCATCCACACATCAGAGAAGACATTTGGCCTTTGATTTTTGGGGGGACTGGCTTATTTCACATAGCATGATAGTCTCTAGCTCCATCCATTTACCAGCAAATGCCATAAAAAGGCATCTAGTTTGGTTTCATCACTTGTCTATTATGAACTGAGCTTCTATAAACATTGATGTGGCTGCATCACTGTAGAATGCTGATTTTTAATTACTTTAGGTATATGCAGAGAAGTGCGATAAGTAGGTTAAATGGTTCCATTCTATACTGCTTTCCAGAGTGACTGTACCTATTTACAGTCCCACCAGCAATATATGAGTATAACTTTTCTCCCAAATCCCCACCAACATTTAATTTTGCTTGTTTTCTTGATCATTGCCATTCTGACTAGAGTGAGATGGAATCCCAGTGTGGTTTTAATTTACATTTTTCTAATTGCTAGAAATGTTGAACATTTTTCCATATATTTTTTGACCATTTGTATTTCTTCTTCTGTGAAGTGCCTGTTCAGTTTCTTTGCCCATTTATTGGTTGCATTGTGTGTGTGTGTGTGTGTGTGTGTGTGTGTGTGTGTGTGTGAAGTTTTTTGAGTTCTTTGTATATCCTGGAGATTAATCCTCTACCTGAGGTGTAGGTGGCAAAGATTCTCTCCCATTCTCTAGGCTCTCTGTTTACATTCTTGATTGTTTCCTTTGCTGTGACAAAGCTTTTTCATTTGATACCATCCCCTTTATTGATTCTTGATTTTACTTCTTGTGCTGTAGGAGTCTTACTGAAGAAATTGCTTCCTGAGCCAACATGATGGAGAGCTGGGATGCTTCTTAAACACTGTGGTCACAGTCCACATTGTTGGTCTTAGACACAAATCAGTGTTCTAAATTCACTACCTACCTGCCTTTCTTCCTCCTACCATTCCCCCCACCCACCCTCTTTCTTTTCTTCCTTCTCCCTCCTTCCCTACCTTACTCTCCTTTCTCCACTTCATTTTCTGGTCATATTGCAAACTTTTGGGGTCATTTATGGAATTCCAGTCTGCTCTTTTCATCCCCACCCATTCTTTCCCAGCCAGGTCCTACACATCTTTGAGGACTCTGTTCATGTATTGCATAGTCATGGACACATAAGCTGGGGTCTGTGGTCCTCGTCTACCCTAGCTCTCATCCCACTCTACTCCTTTTGTGATTCACATGGCAGCCTCTCCCACAGCTTGGTGAACTCCTTGAGGGCAGGGATCATCACTCCTGTGCCTGGTACCATCGGCATAGTGTCTGAAAATAAAAAGACACTGAGATTACGTGGATGACTAGGCACAGCAGTGTGTTCAAATAGGACACTTTCCCCTGAAGAATATAATCCAAAGAAGAAAGTACCGAGCTTAAGTATTCCTTGTTCTTTAAGAGCTGGGAAGGCTTGAGTTATTCCTTCTTATCAACTCTAGCAATGAATATTATTTTTATTCCTGATCAACTGGGAAGTGACTTATCAAGCTGTAAGAAGCAAACATGTCTCACCTCAGCTGTTGACAACTAATTTATAACTCCAGGACTAATAGATTATTGTGTATCTTTGTTTGTGCTTGTGAAAGACCAATTAAAGAGTGCTTTGTAATAGTATATTTGGAATGACAAAAAAGTCCTATTTTTTTCATGAATAACTTTGCCTTCAGATGTGATTCAGCTGATGTCTTCTCTCAGAGATTTCTTTGAAGTTGTGGGGAACTCCCCAGGTAGATGATCTGGGCAGAAACATGCACTGAATAATCAGAATCTGAATTTGAAGGGAACAATTAGTGAGTTATTCCCATCTTGATTCTAATAGCAAGCCTTTTTACTTGTATGCCCTTCAACCTGTCTGCATTTCTGCTGAAACTTCAATGGAGCCTTATGTCAAAACTGCTAAAAACTTTAGAAAAGGAACGTGTGAAATCATAAATACTTCAGAGGGAAGAAAATGCCTCTCCTCCTATTACCATCTTAACCCCTTGTTTCTGCCTAGAAAAGATTGGTAAGATTTTTCTTAACTGTATATACTTTAAACTCCCAAGGACATATTGTTTTCATCCCAGATAACCATTGCAAATAAACAAAAAAAAATTGTGCATAAAACACAATTGTGCATCAAAAACGAAATTTTGAGGCCTCAAGTTAGAGACGAAGGTACATGAAAATTTGTACACTAATTTGGGGTTACTTTTCCTGTGGGTCCAATGAATAGCATAAATTCTGCATAATGCTTTTCAGTTTACAAGGAAAATTTCGGTGCATTTTTCTTCATTCTCATCATAATGATTCATATGATAGGGAATAATGCAATTTTATTCAAACAATGAACAGACTAGGGTCAGAGGAGTTTATGTAACTTAAGTAATTCTGCTAACCCATGGATGGGCTGTGATGTGAAGCTAGGTCTGCAGTGACAAACCTTGTTCCTTTGATGTGGCATGAGAGTGCTACTGCTTTTGCTCATTAGTAGGTTTCTAAAAATATTATTTCTAGCCCAATTTGCAAGAGTGTTTTTGAAAGTACACAAAATAACACTCAGGTATTATTTTCCAATTTTTCATTATGCTACTACAGAAATATGTCATTTTACTATCAGGTTTTTACTTGAGAAATTAATTTTTTTATTGAATAAAGAGCTAGAGTCACCTGTCCCTGAAGGGTATTTTCCTGAAGTACTCTGAGGCATTTTTAAATTTGTGGTTTATTTTGCCTTTTTATGACTCCAGAAATTAAATGATTCTTGGCTGTACATCAAAAGATGATCATGTAGTTATTATTTATTTTTATTGCCCAGCTGAATCTGATACTAGCTCATTAGAATGCATGTCCCATTGGCCAAATGAAATCAATCTGAAACTATGACGTGTATTTTTAATAATAATAAAACATTGATTCTGCATTCTGTGTAGGTGTACCAGGGGCTACTTAGGTGAAGTTTAATGTCAATCAAGGAGTGCTCTAATGTCCTATAATACGGTGATAGTCACAGTTATCGGATCATTCATTTCATGAAACCATGTAAACAGCCACTTTGGAGGAGGGCCTCGTAAGTGTTCATTTGATTCATTATTTTTCTTAGCTATACTTATTATTTTTTCTATAAACAAAAGCAAGATGCTCATTCTTCTTGTTTTTAGAGTGACAGGCATTCTGAAGTATTGATATGGACATAAATAGACATTAAATGCTTTACACGTTGCTTAGAGTCCAAGTGTCATTATCTTGAAAGTACTTAAAATGAGTAACTAAAAGCACTAGAAATGTTCCAAGTCTCATTTAAGAGAATAGTTACAGTTATCTGTCACCAAACTGCTGGCAAGTAATGGCACTGTCTTATTGGGTTTTATCCCGTTTAATGTCTCTGGCCCTTCCTCAGGTGTAAGGTCAATAAACCATTAAGTGGATTTGCAGTGCCAGGAGTACTGGAGGACTAAAGTGACTTTGAGAAGCAGCATAACAAAGAGCATTGGCACAATATGTGCTGGGCCATGTGAAGATCACTACCCAGGATTAATTGTGTTACAAAACCCGTGTTGCACATTATCAATAGTATTTGTAGTAAGCATATAAATTCTACCCTATGCTACCTGTTATACAGAAGAGTAGATCAGTTACATAGAGCAGCACTAAAAATGTCCACAAACTGGGTGGATTTAAACAGCAAACGTTTATTCCTTCCTAACTCTGGGGGATTGAAGTCCAAAATCAAAGTGTGAGCAAGACAGTGCTCTTTCTGGAGACTCTAGGGAAAGACCTCCTCTTGGTTTCTGGTAGCTGTCAGTGACCATGGGCGTTCCTTGGCTCATAGGTGTATCCCTCCAATCTCTGCCTTCTTCTTCATAGATCCCTCCTTTTGGTATGTGTCCAAATTTCCTCTTATAAGGACACCAGGCTTTGGGTTAAAGTCTACCACAGCCCAGGACAGATTTTCCTGAACTTGATTTAGTCCACAAAGAACCTCTATTTGATTTAACAGAGACTATATATTTCCTAACTCAAAGACTTTGGGGACTAGTAATATTGAAAATAGAATTGGGTATTTTTAGAGTGAGTATGAAATATGTTATCTATTGCTCTGTAACTCATCGTCGCAAACCTTAGTGCTTTAAACAGCAAGCATTTCATTGTGTCTCAGGATTTTCTGGCTCAAAATTTGGCCAGGGTTTGACCAGGCAAGTTTTCACCAAGTGGCAATTGTGAGGAATGAGGGTCTCAGTGGGAGAATCAAAAATAGCTCCCCTCAGAGCTAGAGGGCTAGAATTTGCTTTATGCATCTCATTAGCTACATGAACTCGGGACTTTTCCACATGCTCTCTCCAGCTGAGTAGTTGGAATCTAACATGACAATTTGGGTTTCCAAGAGCAAGTAATGTGAGAGGCAGGAATGAGAAACTTCTAGTCTCAAAGAACAGGTCCCCAAATGATCTCTTCTGCCATATTCTGTTGCTCATTGTAGTCACAGAGCACCCTTAGATATAAGGGGCCAGATATAACTTTCTATGGGAGGACTATTGCCCACCTTTTAACCAAAGATCACATGCATTCCTCACATATTAAAAAAATTTCCACTTTTCATAGTATTGCCTTGAATTGAAGAAACTGACGTTATAAATTTTGTCCATCTACAGATGAACTGTTTGAGCATGTTTTCTCTTCATCTGAAGATCTGTGAACTCTAGGGACAATTTGTCCTCCCTCCTTGCAAGATATAATGGTCAGACAGGGATAGTATAAACATACTCTCTCCTCAAAAAGCAGCAGTTATCTGTCCACAGTAATGCTGAGATCCAACCAGATAGAGTTTGCCAGTTTCTTGACCAGGGTCCATTTCTGTGCCCTAAAATAATTAACAATAACTCTTTGCTCCACCTAGTCATCTTTCTTTTGCATAAAAATGTTTTTATGAGACTCCTATGTTGTAAATGATAATGCAGTCTACCAAATAAGAGCCCCTCACATTTGTTTCTGATATAGTCCTTTTCACCTTTTGGGCTGAGACTGAGGGTATTCTGGGAAAATGATAAATACGACTCTTGGTGTTGAAAGGCATTACCAGGCATATCCTTCAGATTCACAGAGATATACCCTTAGGATTCCTAGAAGCCCGATTAGGCTTACCTTCAAATCTTTTTGAGATCTCAACAAAGGAACACCCTTGACATGTTTAACCTCGTGGTTAAACCATGGTCTAGGGTCATTTCTGACTTTGCACGTCTATTGCTGGGAGAGACTGGGAATGAGGAACAGTTTTATTTTCATACAAAGAACATCCCGGTTTCTTTGTTTCCTGTAAATTCTGCTCACAACCTCCAGAGTTCCTGCTTTAGCTCATTGCTCTTCTCATATCTTCCCCTAGGCAGCTAGAAAGTCTGTTGGCATTTTTCCTATTCTGCCTGTTAATCTTCCCTGCCAGCCCTATAAATTCATTAGGTTACGTTTTCCATTTTCTTTGCTCTAACATGTAATACTAAGGCCAAATTTTTGGCCAATACAGAAAAAGTATGTCATATTCTCCAGCCTCCAATAACTTGTTCTCACTGTTCTTTAAGGCTTCACAAGAGTCTTTTCAATGTTCTGTGGGCTTTTACTAACAGTCTCTTTGAAATTCTCTTCTTTCTAGTTATGGTCTCTCTGAGGCCCTTCCAGTTTCTAACCACTGCCTGATTCCAGGGCCATTGACACACATGACCAGCTTTATAAGCAACACCATACTTCCTGGCAATGACTTTTGTCCCAGTTTTCTACAATTGTATAAAAACAAGCAGCTTAAAACACCAACCATTTTATTATATACTTTGATTTTTGATTTTTGTAGAACCAGAATACAGGCTGAACTTGGCAGAGAGATTATTATGCTCTATATAATATTATTTGTAATCATTCATAAGTGGCTGGGATAGTCTAGAACAGGGGTCAGTGAGTTTTTTTTTTTTTTTTTAATGACCATATAGTAAGTAGTTTTGGTTTTGTGGGCTGTAGTCTCTGTCATAGGTACTCAGTTCTGTCAGTCAGTGCATCAGGTGGCTGCCCTGTGGTTCATAGTTCGCTAGTGTCTGGTGTAGAAGACCCAATAGGGCTTCACACATTCCTTTTCCTTCATGAAGGCAGCCAGCAAGAGGAGTACAGCAGGCATTCTTTCCTGTTCTAGGTAGTCGCAGGGCTTCTCTGCATATTTTTTCCAGCAAAAGGAACCTAATTTCTCAAGTGGAAACATGGACTCCAAGGATGAGATTCCATGAGATGAAAAGTAAAAGCTGCCAGTCTCATAAAATTCAGGCTTGGATATGCAGTCTGTGTAATTTCTGCCATTCTCATTAGCCAATACCATCATAGGCTCATCTCTCCCACATTGGGAGGAAACAGATATGAACTCTTAATGGACATTTTTAATATCTGTTTTGAACTAGTTTAATTCAACACAATATATGACCTTAATTCATTTCTGAGGAACTGATGACTATGATATTTTTTACCCTCAAGGAACTTACATTATAGCTCAAAACAGATATGAAAATGATGGTCTAAAACACAAGGCAGAATGAAGTGCTTGAAATACAAGAACAAATGATCCATGTAGGCACTCTCACAGGAGCATAATGAATTTGGATATACACATGTGTTTTACTAGCCCTTGTTTCTGTCTCTTTCACTATCAAGTATAATGATGTTCAATTTGTTTATGTGCATTTCATAATTTACAGTGTGACCTAGGATATGTATGCATAACACACAGGATACACACACATGCATGCAAATACATGTACATATAACACATGCATGAACACACATGCACAGATATATACATGCACTTTCAAATATAGAACTAAAACAAGTTTCTTCAAATAAATCTGTGCCACATCCTTTGTTATTTTCAATCCTTCCTATTCTGTTTCATTTTAGCAAATTCAGGTCATTGTCCACTGAACTGGTTTCATAACTGCAATTTTATTTCATTAACTGAAGTGTGAAAAGCAACTGGCTTGGAGAGGCAGAGGACAAAGAGCCTTGTGGGTTGTGGTTGCTCAGTAAGTTATTGTTGGAATTTATTCTTTACAGGAAGGTCGGGAATTGATTTATCAGGGGAATATGAAGGAACTTTTCATATTGATTCTTTGCCTAGTGGCTTCTTGGACAAAACAGAACATGCCCAGTGTCTTTTGACATATGTTACTTGACTCTGCCAATGTTATGCCTGTGTCCTTGTTAACTTTGATAGGTTGTGAAAATATCATTCTGTCTTTGTAGAAGTCATCACAGTTTATAATAAGAAAGGCTTTTAATTTTTCTAGCTTGTGTAGAACCTGTATATTCATGCTGAAGATTTGAAATGAAAAAAAGGAAAAATTACCATGAAATGAATTTGATTATAATATTAATGTAACAACTATAAAATGTGGAGTCCTTCTTTAGTATCCACTAAATGGATATTTACTTTGCTTGAAATGCAATGGTAACAGGGCAGCACAAATCTTCCATCATGGAACCTCTGTTCTGTGAGGACTGATAGACAAAAGCATGATAACAGACAAATTAAATAATTGTAGGCTGTGATGAACACAATGGAAAGAGCAAACAGGAGTTGAAATAGAGAATATTAAGGTCGCCCTTGACCCAGAGTGGTCAGGAGGGCCTCTCTCTGCAGTTGGCATTTATGAACAGACTGTAGAATGAAAAGTAGCTTCCTGTGGTTAGACCAGAGCATCCAGAGGTGGGGTAGAACACAGTGCTAAAATCCTGTGGTTAGAAAGTGGTTGCTATGTTTGGGGGCTGAAATCTCAGAATGAATGGGACCTAGGAAGTTAGGAGAGGGTGTTGTCTAAGATGAGACAGAGAGGCTGACAAGAACCCATCTAAACAAGTCATAGTCAAGAGTTTGGATTTTTTTTTTGTCTTTTGTCCAATAGATGGTATTTGAGTAGCTCTATAGAATCCAATTTGTGCTTTAAGAAGATCTGATTGACAGCTATGTGGAGATGGAGCTAGACTAGAGCAAAAACTGGAATCAAGAAAACATGGGCTTCTGCCTTCTGAATATCAAGGAGTAAATATTCACTTTCTGCATTGACTATTACCTAGAGAACTATTTGCTGTTAAAAGTTCAGTTGCATATGTAAGCAGGGGACCCCCTTACATTTAAATTTAAAAGACCAGGTTTTTGTTTGGTTCTGCCTAGTCCATCTTGTAAAATTATATTCATCTTTTTTTGTTTTTCTTTTAAGAACATGTAGATTTCTTTAAATATAAATACAATTTCCTGTGAACAAAATGATAGTAATTCCTATGAGGTTTCAGCAAGCCATGTGTTTGTATTGAATCTCATGTAAAAAAAATAATGTGAATATTTTCTAAAGGCAAACACAGGATCATTATAAAGAAGAACTTAGGTCTGGGTATATATTCAGAGATAGGTACTTGTGTAGCGTGCAAAAGGCCCTGGATTCATTCCTCAGCACTACTATAAAAAAAGAAAAGCCAGGCATGATGTTTCAGGTTTGTAATACCAGGCAATCAGGAAACTGAGGCAGGAGGCAAAAAAAAAAAAAAGAACCAAGGGCTTAATGTTGAACAAAAATAATTCCTAATATCTATTCAAGTGGTAAGGAAGACTTTATTCATGGCACTTGTGACAGATGTCAAGACTAACACAATTGGGGAGAGGAATGGATCTCAACTTTGAACACACACAAAGACAAATGTCGATTCACATTTCAGGGGCAGAAATGTCTAGGGCCATTTTTTTCCTCACCTATCATGAAGGCTGTGACTGACACGGCTGAAGTGAAAGATAGATTTACAATAGAAAAGCAAAACACATTTACATAGTAACGTTTTCCATGACATGGAAGACTTCTGACTAAGGACCCAAAGACCTAGGGAAATTGTATTTTTATGCTTTGGTTCAATGAGGAATGGACAGTCCTGTAGAAATGTACAATAGTACTAAACTGAACAGGAGAACATAGCAAAATCTGTTTACCTGTTTCCTCTTGGTCTTTCTATGTAGTGGTCCTTGCATTCTGTATGAACAAGATCCCTCTCACATTGGGATCCTGGGGGAGAAGGGGACAGTGAAATTTTCAGATTTTATAGCTGGTTTTAAGGAAGAGGAATTCTAGTTTCTAGGACTAACTAGCTTTGTAGTAGAAATGAGGGAGGAAGGAAGAAGATGAGAGAGAGTTTTTTGTTGTTGTTGTTGTTGTTGTTGTTTCTGAGGCCCTATCAGTCTCCTTGAACCCAAAAGATTCAGCGTACCAAAGCAACTTATTTGGAAAATCAAGTTCAGAGTCCCCACAAGAGCCACGGAGCAGGTTGAGGGACGGTGGGTGGAAATTAAGAAGGGGAGGTATCAAGTGTGGGAGGAATCTTGTTAAACTGTTGTAACAGGATTTATGCTGAAGGCAAATCAGGGTCATCAGATATCAAGGGTGACTTAGTAGGAGTCTTGCTAAAGCTGAGCTTTGCGGGTCTGGCAGGGATGGACAGTAGGGAGAGATGAGGCCAAGGCTTTGCAAGAGGAGCCTGACGAAAGTTTGGTTAGGAAGAATCTTGTCATTCTGCATTCATTCTTTAAAACAGACTTGAGATACAGCTGCTACAAAACATGATAGATTGATGGCTGTATTTTATGTGCTGCCCATTAAAGTACTTACATTTTTATTTATCTAGAAATTGCAGCTATATACTTTGGAGATTTTAGATTGCCCTTGGAACTGCTCTTGGTTATGGAAAGGTTTCTGTGTAGCTTATTTTGAAATTTACAGGACATACAGACAGCTTACTTGTTAGCCATTAATCTGAGCCTTTTAAAGACAGAAGTGGTGGCAGTGGGAACTTTGAAGTATTTATGTACAGTCATGTTTCACATAAGGATGAGGATAAGCTTGGAAAAGAGCATAGTCATTGTGTGAACAGAACTGAGTGCATTTTTGCAAGCCTAAAGGGTCTACGTCAATCACTCCATGTGGCCTCTTGCTGCAATCAGGAAATGCTGTAAACTGGACATGTATGACACTGCCCTGGAATAATATGGTGCATCATTTTACAATAAAATTCTTTTTTTATAAGTAGAAGGTGTTGCACTGTAAAATAACAATAGTGTAGTTATATAGTTATATAGTGTAGTAATATAGTCATTCATTATCATTATCAAGTCCATGCACTATACATACTTACCTGTGTTATACTTTTACTTGACTGGCAGCACATTGTTTTGTTTTGTTTTGTTTTGTTTTGTTTTACAGCATACAAGACACTGCACCACAGCATCACCACAATGCTGAGCTATCACTAGGAAATAGGAATTTCTCAGCTTAATTATAATTGTAGGGAACTGCTATTATATGCACTGTCCTTGACTGGGACATTGTTATACAATGCACAAATGTGTATAGTTGTGAATTCAACAGGTATTGTGTGTTCAGGTTCTATGGAAGACCCTCTCTTACTTAAAGTCCATGATTTGGTTCCAATTGTATTTATAATATTAATTTTATGAAAAATCGGAAAGTGATGGAAATCCCATAATGTGGAAATCTGGGCTTAGATGGTGTGCTAATAATAACACTAACTCTAAGTGAAGCTCATCTTACAAATAATATATGTGTGTTGGAAGAAACCTTGAGGTTCATCTAATCAGAAATCCTCATTTTACCAACTGAGAGGCGAGAAAGGTCATATTACTACTTGATGACTCTTTCTGTCAAGATAGAGCATCAGAAGCAATTTACTTCAACTACAGTGGGTTAACTCTCCAAAGAAATTATCTCTGCTCAAGTGCAATTCAATAAAATGCTGTTAGCTTTTCTCCAGAGCTTTTGCATTTCTCAAGATGAAGAATCTAACTTGATTTTTATATATATAAAGAACCACAGGAAAAAAAAACATCTTTTGAAAACTTACTGCCTATATTAGTCAGCTTTTTTCACTGCTATGATCAAAAGAATCAACAAGAACAACATAGTGAAGAAAAAGTTTATTTGGGGCTCACAGTTTCAGAGGTCTTAGTCCATAGATAGCCAACTCCATTGCTCTGGGACTAAGTGAGGCAGAACATTATGGAGGAAGGGCATGGTGGGAGAAAGCAGCTCAGGATATGGCATCAAGAAAGTGGAGAGAGGGGCTTGGGTTGTGGCTCAGTGGTAGACTCACCTAGCATGTGTGAGGTCCTGGTTTGAACCTCAGCACCACATAAAGATAAATAAATAAATGTATTGTGTCCATCTACAACTGAAAAAAAAAATTTAAAAAAAAAAGAAAGCAAAGAGAGATCTCTGCTCACCCCAAAAGCATACCCACAGTGACCTACCTTCTCTGGCCATACCTTACATGCCTTCAGTTACCATCCAGCTAATCCAATCAAGTGGATTAATACACTGATTAGAATAAAACTCTCAAACCCAATTATTTCCACTCTGAACTTTCTTGCGTTGTCTCACACATATCTCATATCGAAACCATGACAGTGCCAGGAAACAAAACAACAAATAGGAACCGTCAGTTGTCAAGAGTTCCTATACTTTGCTTCAGCCATTGTGAAACCCATAGGTCTGTCGGTGGTTTCTTTTTTCACTTTGTATCCAGTGCCTAAGAAGTTGGGTAAAGCAGCATTTAGGAAATTTTCTCCCTTTCTACTCTATGTTGCTTCTTATTTCCCATTTAACTCTCCTATGTTCTTTTCTATGTAGGTTTTTATTGCCAGCCACCTCACAAATGCCTTTTGAAAGCTATTGAACTATAAATTATTCAGAAGTAAATGCGTAGTGACAAAGTAAAGACTACAATTCAGATCTTCTATCTCCTAATGCAAATTTCAATCTTTTCTGTCATGACTGGAAAAGCCTTCATACATCTGATAATTTTTTCCCAATAGAGAAAAATGTTTCCAATGTTTGTAGAAAAAAAAGGGGAGACAGAGAACAAAAGAGATGCTTACCTCTCTGTACGGCTGTGGCTCCAATTTCAAAACTTAACAATTGTACCTCTCAACTGTCAGGCAAAAGGAGGAGGAAGGAAGTAGGGAGGGAGGGTAGGGAAGCAAAGAGAAAGGAAGGAGGAAAGGAAAAAATGTATTTTTGTTAGTTTTGTTTGTTTTGCTTTGGAAGTGTGTGCATACATCTATCTATCTATCTATCTATCTATCTATCTATCTATCTATCTATCTTATGTTTCACATAAAACTGCAGTCATGTTAGAAATGCCTGTACTGTATATTCACAATGCAGTTTGTGTTAAACTTGGCTATATCTACAAAAACCAGTGACTTAGAAACCTTTTAAATAAAGCATTTCCAATGTAACAAAAGTGTTTGATCCTGAATCCATTAATGGCCCTTGAATCTCACCCAATCACATACTGTTGATCCTCCAGTTGCCCCAAAGCGCGAAAGCCTGAGACTTCTGCACAAAGGTACTCTCAGACCTCTTGATGTTTCTCATCTGGTGACACCAAATTATAGGGCTGCTCTTTCATTGATGTGCTGAATGGAGGAAGAGTTATCAAAGCAGTTGCAGCCAGCATGGCACAGCTGCTGCACTCTTTGTTAGGTTCTCTGAAAGGAATGTATTAATAATGTCAAAAGTTGGGTCAGACTGTCGATCACAGAAAGAACTGCTCTGGAGCGGTTAAGATTTCCTGTCTTAGAATCTAGTGGGAGTCATCATAGATATTAGGAAGATGGGGCAAGATATGCTTTAATATAAATTATGATGTGCCAACATAGACATTTGGGGAAGAAACTGGGAATAGTTTACCTATCAGAACCATGTCTGTTGAGGATTCAAAGAGTGAAAGACACAAATATAGAAGATTATTTTGGATTTCTGATGTTACATATCATGTTTCCTTTTTATCATTATTATTTCTGCAGAGCAAAGCAACATTGTTAGTTATTATTAATAATAATTTTGTGGCCTCCATAAGAATCTATATTCCAGTATCAGACTTGGCTCCATCTAAGTCCTGGTTTTGTGACATAACTTCTGAGTTACCTTGGACAATTTAGTTAACCTGCCTCTGCCTCACCTCTTTATCTGCAAAATGGGGCAGATGAATAGAATTGTTGTGGGTATTAATGGAATCAAGTTTGATAATATTTATACTTCACATAGAACCCTACCTGGAATAAGGTCAGCATTATTTGAATAGTTTTTATTATTTACAGATAAGTCATCCTGTTTACTCAGGTGATAAATTATTTTTTCTGCTAAAATTTTGTTCTCTCATTTATATACATAAAACTTTCACTGCAAAAAAATTATTAGTGTTCTGTGGTCACATGGAACCTCTTGTTTAGCAAATGTTTCAATATGTGTACTTAGTATCTTGTTTATGTAAAAAGTAAGAAGATTAATGGCTGCCCCAGGATTGAGAAGAAAGGCAGGGATGAATAGGAAGAGCACAGAGGATTTTTAGGTCAGTGAAACTATTCTATATGGATTCTGTAATGATGGATTCCTTTCCTTATGCATTTGTTCAAATTCATAGAATGTATACCATTAAGAATGATTCCTAATGTACTTGAGGTGAGTGATCATGATATGCCAAAGTGTGTTCATCTGGTGTAGCAAATGTACCACTCTCTGGTGGAGGCAGAGCACTATATGAGAAATTTCTGTACCTTCCTCTCAATTCTTCTGTGAATTTAAAACTGTTCTTAAAAAAATCAAAGTGTATTTTTAAATAAAAGAAAACTGAATGAGCCTTTTGAGAGTGAAAGTGGAACGGCTGTGGTCTTAGAGACCACCTTTCAATTCTTTACAAGTCAACATGTAGTCATTATGGTCAATGCATAATTAGTATCCAAGTGTTGCTTACCACATTAAAAATTAATGTTACACACATTAGGGAATTATTTCAGCAAGCAGAAGATAAGAAAAAAAACTGGAAAGGCATTTCATCTTGACATGAAAGTTTGGATTGATTGTAGAAATTCATAAATATACTTGACAGCCAGGCTAGTGAGTGAGAGTTCTTGTGGTGGAGTCTGAGGCAACAGAGTACTTGAGCTGCATCTCAATGGACAACAACCAAGTAAATAGCTCACTTTCTTAAGAGTAGTTTATAGGAACTTCAAATGTCAAGTAGTCCAATCTCCATGATTTCTATTTAGAACAGTTGAAGTAAATGGTAAATACAATGTACATAAGCATATTATGTACCTGTGGACATATTATACATAAGTGCATAAGGTACATGACATTTCTAGATGTCTATTTTTGAATTTTTTTATCACAATAATGTCTGTAGTTGTCATATAGAAATTTCTATATGCAGGTGGGAAAACTCCTAAAAAGCATTTTAAAATGAGCACATTTGATTATACTTATTTTGCTAGACAACATTTATACATAGGTTTTCAACAGCAAATGGTTCATTGTATTTTCTTTTCTGCATGTTATTGTAGTTTTTATGAACTGGCAATGAGAAGGGGTGAACCATGTGACCTACTAAGTACTTTCTACCCCTACTTGCTGTATGTTTGATCTTGCAGGCCAGTTTGCTATAGGTACTGACTGATGTTAGTTTTCCAGTTTGTTTTGTAGGTAGGACACTGTTAAAACTAAGAAATTTGGAATTGTGTAGGGTACTTTATTAGTCAACAAATTATGAGACTTCATTGTTATGCAAACTGTATTCAACTATTTAATTAACAATCCCTATTTTACTTTTCCACCTATTTTCTTTCATTAAAATGATCTTGGAAGTAATTACACGAGCATTATAAGAGATTTAAAATCACACACATTCAGAATGAGTGAGTCTCACGTGAAGGGGTTGAATAGCTCTCCTATTGCAAGAGTCTAAAATCAGTACCCATCAATTTAGAAGGGAGGGGATGGCAGGCCTTGCTTATTGTTGAACTTGCCATAAGTTGTCATGGGCTCTTCCTACCACCAAGATGTCCATCTGAGTCCAGGTATTCTAGGTGAACAACTTTCCACAGAGTCATCAGGGCTATTATGGGTAAAGAAATAGAAAAAAATTCTCTGTGATCTGGGGAAATCACAGCTTTTGGAGAGTAGAGTAGCAACAGAGGATTATAATGTGAAGACATCTGCTCTTCAGCTCACAAAAAGCAAAGCCCTTGGCTTATGCATCTGATGTATAACTTAAAACTGCATATCTATGAAGGAACATAAAAGCTTTTGTTGAATGTGTTCTATCCAAAGAGGAAGATGTATTGGTGAATATCGGAGAATAGAAAGAAGACTTTGAAAAAGCTAATCCTGAATATATAATTACAAATGATCCTGATAAAGATCAAAAGTAAACATTCCTATGGGAATATAAGTGGCTTTTTAATAAAGCAACTTTTGACAAGGAGAAGTATGTAGAAACGACAAAAGGAAAGAAGCATTACTAAGCAAGGATTTTAAAAGAAAAGAAATAAAAGGTGAATAAACATTAAGAACAGTACCAGACTCAAGACTAGAAGAGGTGATGTTGTCAGAAATATTTAATAATTTAAGAGGTAGTTTTGCAAAGCTTGTTAAAGCAAGAATAACAAGAAGGATGTGACAGGCTCATTACAGGCATGGAAAAGCATGAGCTCACAAAATGACAATGAGAAAGCATTTTTCATTTTATTCAAGTCAGAGAATGAACTTTAAATTGGAAGAGGAGACTCCATCATTCAGATAGAGGGTCAGAAAATGAGAACATGATTGGTGCTGAAATAAGTCACATCTCAAACAGAAGAATTGTTAAGTCTTAAAAGTGTTTGAAATGAGTTTAGAATCATCATCAATAATTTTTAGATATCTCTTTGTCCATAAATATGACAGAGTGCCAGAAACAATCTGGATCCCAATTCCCAAAATTGAGGGAAAGATGAATTCCAGTACACCATCAATTATCATACTTATTAATCTCCAGAAAATTGCTAATAAACAGATAGTACTTTGAAAAGAGTGTTGTGCTCACTACAAAGCCTCATGAATTCACTAAGGCCTAAACATCTGACTTAAACTATTTTTCTTTTGTCTTTTGAAGGATTGCTGTCCCAGGAAGCATGCTTTTATCTACAGATGACACAGTCTGTAAGGCATTGTCAATAATTTAATGACATTACCCCAATTGAAAAATATTTCTGTTGGCCTGCGTGATGGAAAGAAACAGACAAAATAATATAATTTGTTAGAAACCATCCTCCCAAACACAGGATAGAGGAATACATACATAACAAAATTCACATAAAAATAGAGGTTTCAGTTGCACACGTTTTGTAAGGGACTCAGATCTGTTCTTTGAATCATAAAAGAAGTCATATAATTTTAGGTTGCTCTAAAGGAATGCAGTGCTGGGATTCACAGAACTCTACACTGAGAGTCTTCATCTGGAGTATGTAGCTGTGAATTTTAAATTACCCTAATAAACAAGAGTGTCCTCACTCAAGGAGGCTGGAAATCATGATGTATAAGAAACCATTGAAATAGTTGGGTATATTAGTTAGAACAGGATTAAACATGATGATTGCATTTGAATACAAGAAAAATAATTTGACTCAGTTATGTCTCGTCCAAATAGTAGTACTGAACTAGAAATATGAGCCAAAGTCTATCTGTTCCAATCAACAGTCTCAGTCCCCATAGCTATTGAAGTCTGTCTTAAAGCAAGATGAAGAGCACATGACCTATCAGGCTGTTTCCATTCAGAAGACAAAACTTTCAAACCTTCCCAGTCTCAAGGTGGATAATGTCAAGACTCTCTTGGGTGATTCCCTGTCCTGTGACTGCCTCTGCTTCTTCCAGGGCACAAAGAGGTATTTCCAAAGCTCCTGCTTCTCTGACTTGTGGGATTGTCTGACAAGGAGCCCACTTGCTGTGCCCAATTAATATTTGTACTTAATTTTGTGTGGATCAAAATATATTGCCTATGGAACTGTAGTGCATAACTGGTGGGAATTAAAATGGTTCAGCTGCTGTGGAAAACAGTATGGAATTTCCTAAAAAAAAAAAATCAACATTTCCCATACAATCCTACAATTCTACTTTGAGGTATATCCATAAAAGTGCTGAGAGCAGGCCGTCAAACAGATATTTGCAAATTCCTGTTCAAAGCAGCATTATTCATAATTGCCAAAAGGCAGCCATAACCCTATTGACACAATAATAAATCAACAATCTGTGATATATACAGGTAATGTAATATTGTCCGATTATAAAAAGGAATGAAATTCTGATACATGACACAATATTGATGTGTGTTGAAAAATACGCTAAATGAATAAGCTAGACATAAACACTGTATGATTCCAGTTATATGAATATTTTAGTCAGCTTTGCATCACTGTGACCAAAATACCTGACAGGAACAACTTACCGGAGTAAAAATTTATTTCCACTCTTGGTATTAGTGATCTCAGTGCATAGACAGCCAACTCCATTGCTATGGGCCCAAGGAGTGGAAGAACATCATGGCAGAAAGGCTTGCTGGAGAGAAGCTGCTCCCCTTGTGACAGCCAAGAAGCAGAGAAACAGAGCAGGGAAGGGTTGACAGGGAAGATGTACTCTTCTGAAGAACCTCCCCAGTGGCCAACCTCTCTAGCCATGTCCCCACCACCTGCTACAGTTGACATCCCGTCAGTCCATTCAGACTTGATGATGCACAGACTAGGTTAAAGCTCTTGCAATCTAGTCATGTTAACACCAAATATTCCTGCATTAGCAGAAGAGATTTGGTGGGACCCCTCATGTACAAACCATAATATTCCACCTCTAACACCCCAAAGCTCATGTCAATCTCACAATGCAAAATGCATCTAGTTCATATCTAAGAGTCCCATAGTCTTAAAAGTTTTAGCAGTGTCCCAGAGTCAAAGTTCAAAGTCTCCCCTGAGACTCAAGGCAAACTCTTGGCTGTGATCCCCTGTAAAAATCAAACATGAGTTACATATATCCAATTTACAGTGACAAAAGTAAACATTCTCATCCCAAAACATAGGAATAGGGCATAGAAAGAAAGCATAAGACCAAAGCAAGACCCAAACCCATCTGGTGCCATAAGTCCATGTACAGCATCTGGGACATATGGCTGTGAGATGTTCGTGCCAATGAACTAGGACAGCCCTGCCCCTTTGGCCTTGCTGGATGAAGCACACACATCCTCTCTTATAGCTTGTTTCTCTGTGCAGCCAGCAGCTCTTCTTGGCAGACAGTCCATATTACTGGCACCTCTAATTTCTGGGGTCACCATTGCAGCTTCTGCTTTACCATCACAGTTTCACGTATTATCTACTCCCAAGCAGCCTGCAGGGACTCTAGCCATGTGACACTTGGTCCGGCCTCCCAGGCCTTTCACTGAAATGTTGGTGGAAGCCTCCATGACCCCTTAACTTGAACATCTTGCACCCCTTTAGAACTGGTACCATGTGGATGATGCCAAGGTTTGTGGCCGGCTCATGCAATGCCTGGGCCCCCTAGAATCAGGGTTGCTCAGCTCAGCATTGATAAAACAATTTCTTAACACTCCCACTCCCAGGAAAACAGTGGGCTCTTATATCTTTTCAAAGAAATTCTCCCTTCTACACTCTGGAACCTGAAGCAGGTATGATCTTGCAAATTCCTGAGATGTCCTCAAGGCAACTTTCCTATCATCTTTGTGCAAAGTACATAGCATCTCGCTAGTGGTTATAATCTCTTCAACAGGCACATTTTTCTTGGCCTCAGTTTTTAAGCACTTTTCTGGTCCAACTGCAAGTTTCTAAAGTCCTTCAGCTCTGCTTTCTGCTTCCAGTTTTCTCAGTAAACCTAGCTAAATGATGCTAGTAATATTCATATTTATGAAACTGACTGAATGCTGTGCTGTTTTGAAATTTCCTCTGCCAATAACTTTTTTCTCCCTCTTCCTAGCCTCCGGTAACCACCATTCTCCTTATTGTCTCCATCAATTTGAGTATTCTCATGGTTATGGTTTGGATATTAGGTGTTTTCCTAAAGCTCCTATTAATGCAAGAATATGGGAGGTGAATGATTAAATTATGACAGCTGTAGCCTAGTTAGTTCATCCTGGTTTGAATGGACTGATTGAGTGGTAACTACAGGCAAGCGGGGAATAGCTGGAGAGGTGAGTCACTAGGTCAGTCCCTTGAAGGGTACATCTTCCCTGTGGTCCCTCCCTTCCTCTTTCTCATCCTCTCTCCCTGTCTCCCTCTCTCTCTCTCAATTATTCTGTCACTTTTAAATTCATCCTTACATAAGTCTCAGAACATGGGAAAAATTTGGACACATTTTTTTTGCCAGACTATAACATGACTGGCCTCTAGTTCAATATCCAATAGACTTCTTATAACCTGCTGAGACGCTGGAGCACAGTTCACATCCTAATGGCAGTCTGGTTTTCTGAACTATCAGGAGAATTGCCCATTAAACTCTGCTAACCACATTCTAAGGCTTTTCAAGCGTGCATTTCTAAACTTTTTAAAATTCCTTTTGCAAACCATTTCCAAAGCTTCTGAACCCCATGATCAGGTTAGTCACAGCATGACTCCTTTTTTTCAGTACCAATTTCTGCTTTGGTTAGTTTTGCTTTGCTGTGACTAAAATACCTGACAAGTACAACTCAAAAGAGGAAAAAAAAAATTATTTGGAGCTCATGGTTTCAGAGGTTGCAGTCTGTGGGAAACCCCATTACTTTGGGCGCAAGTTGAGGGAGAACATCATGGTGGAAGGGCATGACGGAGGAGTGCTGCTCTGCTCATGGCAGTCAGGAAGCAGAGAATTAATTCTCTGAGAGAAGAACTAAGCTGAGCAACATTCTCTAGAACCCTCCCAACAGTCAAGGTAATTGGCATTTGATCTAGATCACAAAGAATCATATAAAAATGTTTGTTTTTAATCTTTTCAGAGGACCTTATCACACACTGTCAACCTTAACAGAACTTTTAAAACATGTTATAATTATGGGTGAGCAGGACGTTTCTCTCTCTCCATGCCATTCCTCAAGTCCACAAAGTTTGTGCTCTTCTTTGTGGTACTCCCCCTACTTCTTTCCCTGTGTAGTAGCCAAAAGAAATATTGTAGGTAGTAATTTGCAATTTTGGATTAAATAAATTCATAACAAAAAGATCAAGGGATTCAGTCACTTACACGTCCCCACTTCATAATTCAATCCCTAGTATGACTCCAGGGAACTAAGTTTTCTTGTCCCGCTATGATCAGAAAGACTGATGACTTTGGGGGTCTATACCATGGTCAGAACTATGGTTTTTTCAGAAGATTTTTTTCCTTGTTATTATTCTTTCAAAACCATAGTTGGTTTCCCTTTTTATTACTTGATCCACAATCAAACCAACAGTCTGCAAATCCTGATATATAGTATAGTCTTTAAGACCAAAACCCACAAAGCCTCAGTGTGCTATAGGAGATCTGTGATGGGGTTAGCCATGCCTTCGTATACAGTGAGTCCTCCAGATCCATGGGTTCTGCATTCATGATCTAACCAACCAATAATGAAAAACTTTTTGACAAAATAAATAATTCCAGAAAGTTCCAAAAAAGCTAAACCTGAATTTGTTGCATGGCAAGCACTACACTGAATCCTCTTGAATATAGTGATATGTGGACCTCCTGCTACCCTACAGACCCTCAGTCTCTCTCCAGCACAGAGCGTAAGCATAGTTCCCCTCAATTCTCATTTATGTACTAAGTAGTTAGACTTCTTATGGTTGGATCTGTCCTGGACAAGTATTGATATTTTTCCCTTGTCATTATTCCCTAAAAAATACAATATAACAACTATTTATATAGCATCTACATTGTATTAGGTATCATAAGTCATCTAGACATGATTTAAAGTATACAGGAGGATGTCCATAGGTTATATGTAAATGCTACATCATTTTATGTAAGGGACTCCAACTTCCAGATTTTGATTCTGAGGTGTTCCTGGAACCAATCCATCTCAGATACAGAGGGCAATTGTATAAACCCAGATGAAAGTTTGCCAGACTCATATAAGGAAAAAGAAATAAAAACAACCTTGACTTAGGGTTAATTTAAGTTTAGTTTGATAGTTTTTATGGGAATTCTTTGTGAGAAGTAGTGGTGCTGGGATTTAATGAAATTGAAATTTAAATTCTACTTTCTGTAAAATTATTAGTTTTCATTAGCATTACTGATTTGAAATGATTTCAGAAATCCCCAAGCTGCCAAAACATATATTTGAAACATAGCCTGAATTCTCTTCAGTTTGAAAGCTTATATTTATTCATTTATTATTCATCAATTTATTCAGTCTTCTATTATTTAAAAATTATATCAGTGTAAAAATAGCATATTATCAGTTTTCTATATCATTAGATAATAGAATTCCCCATTATTGTACAATTCCTGACACATAGTATGGAATTTTCTTAATTGTATAGATTAACTTTTGTCCAATATGAATGACTTTTCTTATCAAATGTAGATAATAATGATTCCTTTTGGTGAACTTCATTGCAAGTGAAATAGTAATAAAGACAAAAATTTAGAGATAAATAGAAGAGCTGGTTTAAGACTTCACAGATATGATATTAATGTACACTTTTGGGTTCTGTGAAAACTTTCAAAACTGAAACTGTATTTGAAGGGCTCTTTAGAAGAAATGAGACTACAAAAGAAATCTGAGGAAGGAGGAGTTGGTTATAGCTTCATCTGCAATGTTTAAGACTGGAAGTTTTAACTGAATAAAGCAGGTTCTGTTTTTCAAAGTAAATGAAAAAAAAACACAGGTGATTATTTTTCAGGAAAGAGGGACTATGGTTAGCTCAAAGCTTTAGACATGTAGAATTACTTTGAAAAAGCAAATTTAAGAGCTATTTAACAACAAAAGCAATACATAAGCATTGTTCTTGCCATAAAAATATTGGTAATCTTAATATGAATTATATTTATTTATGAAGCTGGAAAGGGAACTACCAATCAGGGAGCCCCAGCTTAATTTTTCTAGACGACTAAGGAAGGGATAGAGAGGTTTGCAAGGACGGTGAAAGGTCAGATTTTTTGGTTACCTGCAAACTGGCAAGTTAGCTGTCTAAAAGGTGAAAGACAGTTTATTACAAACAGTAATGATAGTGTCCAATGTGTCCACGTCCATGCACCCAGCCCCTAATCACCAGCTGCCACAGGGAACATGCACTCACAGTGGGAAACATTAGACACATGTACTCACAGTGGAAAACATTAGAGAAGAACCCTAAGCTTAGGAACTTGAATCTTTTCCAACAAGCAGGATAGCACGTCTGCTCTTTAACTGACCCAGACAAGTCTTTATATTCCAGAGAATAAACATTCCAGCCCTTTACTCTAAATAGTGTTGTTTCTATCTTCCAGGGATTTTTGCTCTCCTGACATCTTTGAAAACATAAACAAGAGACAGTTGGTGCTTCAGATGCAGAAATGTCAAAGGTCTCTGGAGACATGATCCTGCTAAACAGCAATGAGTCACTTGTAGAAGACCACAAAGTTGTCTTCAAGCTCTTTCGCGCCAACATGCTATTTTCCCACAAACACCACTGGTCTCCATAGCATTTTCAGGATATATAGATTATTATTCTAGAGAAAACTTGTTTCTTCACAATGGAGAGTGAACTTTGAAATCTTTGTGACAAAGTGTAGGGAGGTAGTATGGTCTGTGCCATTCCTAAATGACCACACTTTTTGATGGTCTCCTTTGCTCCTCAGATCAGCACTGGTATTCCAGGTTTACTTTGGAGAGGATCTGGTCTGGCATCAGTTGGGCTGATGGAATGCTTATGGTGAAGAATGAGACACAAGTGTGAATGAAGACTAAATATAAGGTGATTCAGCCTAAAAGATAATCCTCCCATTTTCTCAGTAAAGAACTAATATTTTTGACCATTC
The DNA here is from genome assembly GCF_964194105.1 of Spermophilus citellus. Taxonomy (NCBI): domain Eukaryota; kingdom Metazoa; phylum Chordata; class Mammalia; order Rodentia; family Sciuridae; genus Spermophilus; species Spermophilus citellus. The sequence goes on along the minus strand of NC_138194.1, from coordinate 38,417,017 downwards.
ACATTTATAAAGAGTTGTAGATGAAAATCTGTAGCCTATTGGAAGACGCTTAATTTAAATGTTAAATTACCCATACATACCTCAATCACATATGAAATTATATGGTATGTTTGCAAAATCACTTTTTCTTACATTTCCTGAGAGGGTTGTTCAAATTCTTTGGAGCCAGTTTTGGATCATCTAATGTAGTGTTTATAGGACATCATTCTTACATTCTTACAAGGTCTTTCAAGTCAAGCAACTATTGTTTCTGTGTCTCATGTCACTACTAAAAATTTCTTCTTAACTCATAAACTCTGGGAAGTTGATTTTTTACATCTGGTTTATAAGTATGTCATTTTCTCTAAAATGGAACAACGAAGTCTAAGGCTCTTCAATGCAGTATTTTAAAACCTTGTAAATAGAAACAGTGGAGGGTAGCAAGATCTAATCATAACAAGTACTTTTACATACAGATTCAATTCTTGGCCTTTCTTTCCATCAATACATTGGACTGGGATCCAGAAGCATTTTAGTTAGAACTGACAGAGGAATTTCAACTAATTCTTCAAAAGAAAATCTAACTGTGCCTTTGAACATACCTCAGACATTTTCTCAGAACATGAAGAGAGACGCATTCCCTCTTTACTGACAGGATCAGAGGGATTGAAGAGAATCTTCACCCTAATATTAATACCTTGTGGTATTAGTCTACCTTAATTAAGAAATTGACAATTCTAATCCCATTTTTCTCATCATTTAAATAAGGAAAAGAAAACAAATATACTGCCCTTGTCTTAGAGGTCTTATGAGGACTGAATAAAATGCTAAGTATTAATTTTATTCATGCTAAGAATTTTATAAAGCATAATTTACATGTTTGTATATTTGTATTATTTATTCACCATTATTTACCTTGGTGATTGTGACTCACATTCACCTAAACTTCAGATGTGAGAGGCATATTTGAGCTAGCTCTCAACAATGCAACTGTTGAATCCTGCCAATATTTTTAAGTGTATCTTCATCTCTATGGTCCTCTTTTCCTAATGACTACTGCCTTGCTCTGGCTTGACTCCTTTTGTCTTGAGGGGTCTATGGTCACCTGAGACCCTTTGTTCATGTGACCTTCAGAGACACCTGCATGAAATGTAAATCAAACTGTTTTATTCCTAGGGTGAAAATCTCCAAATGAGTCTCATTTGCCTAAATTCAGTAGCCTGAGGCAGGAAGATCACAAGCTTGAGGCTAGCATGAGCAATTTAAGGAGCCCTGAGCAACTTGGTGAGATCCTGTCTCAAAATAAATAAATAAATAAATAAATAAAAAGAGCTGTGGATGTAGGTCAATGGTAAAGAGCACCTGAGTTCAATTCCTAGTACCAAAAAACAAACAAACAAACAAACAAAAAAACTCAGTGAAAATGCTTAGTTGCATATTAAAGGCACCTGTAAGTCCTAGCTTTTCTAAAACAAGGTCCAGGGTCTTCCTTCCATGAATGGTCCTGACCTTACCTCCCCACTTTAGTTCTCACCAGTCCTGTGCCCCATGCTCCAAATTCTGGTAAATGTCCACACAGTTTGCAAGAAAGAGAAAAGTTGGATTTGCTCCAAAAGTGAGTTGTAGGGCCTGGGATATACATATGGCTCAGTGGTATGATGCTTGTCTAGCACATGGTTGGCCCTTGGATCCCAATAACAATAACAATCCCTAGCATCCCAATAACAAAGGAAAAAGTGAAATATAGTCTACAATTAAAATCCTAATGTTTTATTATTTGTTAGTCACATTTATTTTTTAAATTTTTCTTAGATGATGATACATGATCTGTTTTTTTTTCTTTGAAATTTATAGACATTATCAGACTATTTATCAGTCTGATCCTCCTTTGAAATTTATAGACATTATCAGACTCTTTGAAGGTGGCACATGCATTTTAAAGGACTAGATGAAAGCACTAGGTTTCTAAGTTTGGTTTGATATTTTAAGAGTAAATATACTGGAAATGTTACAGGTTCATACTATGGAAATAATGGATGGAAAAGTAGCATAAGGTGTGTCTAACTTCTCAAGTCTAGGAATTATTCATATCTCAGGCATACGTATGGAGGAAAGGCCTGAATAATGTCATTGACAGTTTCACCAAGAGGTACAGTACATTTATAAAATTGAGAATTGAAGCTATTTAATGTCCTTATCCATTTTTTTAGTACTCAAAAGACCTGAAGTTAGTAGTTTGATAATTAGGCTGTTCTTCATTTTCAGACAGAAATTAGACATGATTAGGAACACTGAAGCACTATTGGGCAGGTCAATTGCTCATCATTATTAAAGCCATTTAATGCATTTTAATGGTGGTTGATAAGGTACAAAATGCTACGTAAGCCAAAAGAAAAGTTTTATTCCATTATATGCTAAGTGCTGATATAAATGAGCTCACATTTGCATTTTCATGCATTAGTCCTCAAATTTAACATTTCATCTTAGATATGAGTAGTAGAATGTGTAATTTGTGAGAGATGAGCATTGCCTAAGCCAACGCCCCTTCACACTGTGCACCTCAGGATCCTCAGACACAAATGGTCCCATAATAGATAATTAGGGAAAAGAGTTCTTCAGTGTTTCACTAAAAAAAAAAAATCATGCCTGAAGCTTTAATATCAACTGCTTGCATAAAGAATTTATTCCATTTTTTCACTTTTTTTTTACTATCTATAAAATATCACCCCTATGTTGACTGCCTTATTTACATTAGACTTAGGGATTTCACTGGTGTATATAGATCAACAAAGAGTAATGAAAATGGTAGTACAACAGAGAATGAATTGGTGTGTGTGTGTGTGTGTGTGTGTGTGTGTGTGTACACACAATGGAGTTTTATTCTGTCAAAAAGAAGAATAAAATTATATCTTTTGCAGGAAAAGGGACTGGAGAGCATCATATTAAACAAAATAAACCTGATTCAGAAAGCCAAGGGTTATATGTTTTCTCTCATATGTGGAAACTAGGGAGAATAAAAAGGGGAAAAATAAAAAAAAAATAGAGGGGAGACAGTAGGCTATAGGAAAGGGGTCAAGAGAGGGAGGAGAGGAGAACAAGGAGAGTTTACGGGATGAAGTTGATCAAATTATGTTATGTGCACATATGAATATGCCATAATGAAAACCACTGTTCTGTATTAGTATTATCCAAAAAAAAAAGTTTCTGGTCAAAATTGCATTGTCTTAGTGATGCTTTCAACATCTTTTACTGAATTCTGTTTACTTTTATTTTAGATATGATTCTTATATATTACAATCATTTTTCCTTGAATAATAATTTTTTCAATATTTTGAGATTGGAAGAGATCGATTACATATCATTCTTTCTACTTACCTGGACAACAGACACAGACTAAAATGTCACTTTTGTATTTTAACTGATAAGGAGCTACTGGAACTTATAGTTTATAGGTGAGGGCAAGCCAGGCCAGAACAGACCAAGGTCCAGTACTTCACAGGGAGGTTTGTATCTGCAGGACCCAGAAAATTTCTCAGAATTGCTGCCTTCCTTTGGTCCAGAGACAGACAGATAAAAACTAATGCTCTACCCAATCAAGAGGAACAGTAGCTGTCATTAACCAACTAATTGATGTCTCTCTCCACTATCGTGGACAACAGTCAGGAGGAGGTAAGATCCAGAATGGTAGAAACCAGATAAGTGGCAGTGAACATCTTCTGTGCTCATAAACTCTTACTAAGTCTCCTAACATGCCAACACATGTAGGTTATGTTAGTAGCACATGTTCTGCACACAACTCTGAAGAAACCACTGTCCTGTATTGTGTTAAAGCAAATGATTGGAAACAGAAGTATGTCTTGATGTATATTTCCTGAGATAAATGTGGGTGGAGCTTGAAGGTAATATTCCTCTTTGTGGGGACAGAAGTAGATTCTAAAGCTGTCATGATATAATTGTAAAAGGAGGAGCAGTCCTGGCACCAAGCTCCACTATTAGCAAGCATCAGCCTTGATGTTGGTCCAACTTATTCAGGGATGTTGCACATCAAAAAACTCACTTGAGCATAAAGCAGTCTCACTCCAAATGCACTGGTCCTGAAGCCCTTTCTAGGTAACATGCTGTGCAGCCACTGCTGGGGTGACCTGTCAGGAAAGAGGGGAGGAAATGTCTGCCCTGGTTACTGAGTCACTGGGTAAATATCACAGTGTGTAGTCATGGTTCTTCCTGTGAACGTCTCCATGATGATTTTATGGCAAAGAAAACTGCAATTATGACATAACCAGGAAGAATTGTTTAAGATAAAATCAACTTTTTACCATTTGAAATATGGTGCAGTACAGCAATAAGTAGCTCTTTCATAATAGCTATTGAGGGCATAGAAGGTGGAACTAGTTCACAAAGTGCATGTGGTTCTGAATAGCAAGAGCAGTTAGTTACTGTGGTCTTAATGAAGTGTAATTCAGGTTACTAATATGTTTAGAAAGTGCCAGACACTGTCCTAAGAGCCTAACATTAAGAACTAATTTAAAGTGAATTAACTCATTGTAACCCTCAATGTAGCCTATGTTTGGTACTATTTTTGTTATCACTTTAGTCTCCTCATTATTAAAGAGCCATTCTTAGAAGGTTAATAACCATATCCTGAAATTTTCCCAGTTAAAAAATGTGGAGCAGGACTTAGCCCATCTCTGTAGGCAGAGCTCACAGCCCAAGGGTCATACGCTTCCCACCAGTGGAATAGAATCATGACAAACAAACTGAGTTCCAGTCTAGAAAATTAATCTGTGACTTGTGATTGCTTAGTAAGTGGTAAAGGAAATATGGCTGACACTATTCATTTGAAGTAAATTTTAGTGTTTGGTTTGATTTCAGCACTATTTGTACTAAATGAATATTTTTATATATCTTGATTTTGTTAGGCTTCTGGATCATTTGCTTGGCTTTGCCTTTGATGTTTATATTTGGAGTGCTACATAATTGATTTAGTTGTTTATATTTGTTTTTGTGTTGGTATTTCCTTCCCTCTACTAGCAGAGTAAGCATCATGAAAGAAGTGCTCAGGGATAGTAGGATTTCATTAAATATGCATATAATGATTAAATGAATGAATGAAGTAAAATGCCCGTTGCTTATTTAGCCTATAGTAACCCATTACCTTTATATATATATATATATATATATATATATATATATATATATATATATATATATATATATATCAGGAACTGAACCCAGAGGTGCACAACTGCTGAACTACATCCTCCACCCCACCCCTTTTTTTTAAATTTGGAGACAGGGTCTTGCTAAGTTGCTTGGGGCCTTACCAAGTTGCTTAGGCTGGATTTGAGCTTGTGATCTTCTTGCTTCAGCCTCATAAGCTGCTGAGATTACAGGACTGCAAGACCACGCTCTGCTTCTTTATTATATTTTTATGGAGAGAACAACTGTTAATAACTCCAATGTTTTAACGCCACTATTTTAGGGAGATGTGACGAATGGATTATTGAAAATCCTTATGAGGTCCATGATTTTATTAAATGAAATATACTTTATTTTTAATACAAGTGTGTGCTTAGTAAGTAATTCATATTCTCAGTCAAGTATGTACTTATTTATTTCTAATTGATGTAACGTGAAATGGTCAGTGAAGAGTTAAATGTTTAAAAATAAAATTGCCCCTGTAATTCCCAGCAGCTTCAAGTAAGCAGCCATCTTGTGTATGTTTCCTTTGCTTCTAGGCTTTATACACATGATTTTCTCTATCATGATGCTCTTTTCTTCATCTTTTATTTAATTAACTCCCATTTTTCCCTTTAGGTATTAGCTCCCATGTCTCCTCCTTCAGGAAGCCCTCTTAGGTCCTCCAAGATGGGCCAATTATACATTCTGAGCTACCTAATCTGGCTTCCTTCACAATGCACTGAAACTACTGGTCTCTCCACTTGTTTCCTTTAACTGGACCATATTGTCAAGAATCACTCAAGGCCTATAGCAGGGTCTGCCACAGCTTAATATTTAAAAATATATATTGAGTGAATGAATGATTATCCAGGGTTAAGCAACTTGGCATGCTATGAGAATTATTCTGAACAAGACTTGAATATGGATAAGACATGAGCAGGAGGCCAGAATCACAAAGATAACTCGAACTGCTCTAAGTCACTCAATGCTCATAATGTTTTCTAGCTTTTAAAGAACTGGAAATTATCTGCTCATGCCAGATTATTCTCATCATTCTATGGCAATTCCAGAAGCGAAGAAATTGGACCATAACAATGGGAAAAAATGGAGAGATGATACTTGGTGAAGAAATAGCAACTGCAGAAAGAGCATAGTGTGCCAAACTCAGGAAACAGTTCCCAGATAGGTGGGGCAGCTGCAAGAACAGCAATGAGAAGACGCAGAAAAGAAGAGAAACTGTACAGCGAAAAGATAGCTCCAACAGCTGAGTGAAAATAACAGGGCAGTGACAGATAAAGGAATCAGGTAGGAAGGCAAAAAGATTGTGAATAGCAATATGTAGAGAGGGAAGTAAAGCTACAAAAGAAACAGGCGTAATTGAGCTTTATTTTATGGCAGACAGCTGGAGAGGTACCCAACAGCAATTACCCAGTGATGCTGATACCATTCATCTGCCCCTGTGCACACCTGTGACAGCTTCCCTGAGTTTGCATTCTCTTGCTATTAAGTCAATATGATGATGGCCAGGGGATTGCCACTGGGGCACACTTCTTGAAATGTCTCTTTCTCTACCTTTGTCATCTGCTGCTCAGATTTCATCTTCCCTGAGTATTCTAGTGGGCGCAATGGGCCCTGGCTATGTCCGCAGCCATGTGCATTAGTCTTGATCATGCACAGGAACTTAATGGTCCTCTCGTAGCTGTTCTTCTTGAAAACTTGGGTGAAGCTGCAGCTCTACCTCATCCAATGGATATGCCATCTGCTTTATGATGGTATATGTTAAAGTGCACTTCAAGTGTAGACAAGGATTATTGGGTTAGCTAAAATATATTATTCTAAAACCACAAATCAAAACTTTATGTTGAAAGTGACTTAACGTTGTCAGAGAAGGGAGAAACCATTTTTATCCTAGAGTGATTTCCAGGGATTAGAGGAAAATTAATTTGTGTCTGTCCAATAAGTTAACTCCTGAGCAAACTGACACCATAAATCACTGGTGAATCTGCTCACTCAATGACTAGTTCTAGTTGAGAAAGAGGGAGTTTTCTTTTTTCAATAAGAAGATATGAATTGCTAATTTAAAATTGGAAAAGTATTTAATCAGTTCTTTGTTTTGTTATAAGTTTAGAAATAATTTTTAAAAACCATGTAGAATGAGAGGTACTGTAGCATAATAATGGGAAATGGTTACTCACAGGATATTTATCATTTGACTTTCCTATTCTATATACAGGTTTATATGAGTTTAAAAAAAGTTTATCCTTTTCTTTAAAACTCATTGGAGTATAAGAAAGAGTGAAAGTTTATTAGCCATGTTAATGAGTGAATGAGAATGAACGGTTTTTTGAATGTGTTCTGTTGTAGTTCCATTAAATGGAAGCCCTAAAACAATTTAGGGTATTGCTTAACTTGAATATTAATTGGTTCAAGCCTATTAACATACAAAAAGTCAATTACTGAATTAAGACTTTTAGCAATGCCTGAAAGGTGATTGTAACACTTGTTAAAAAATTTTTCCATCATTCAACTTCTCTAATTTAGACCAATTTAGAAAATTATGGAATCTAGTCATGAGACTATAGCAAATCTAGTGGTATTTTCTTTTTCCTTCCTTCCTCCCTCCCTTCCTTCCTTCCTTCCTTCCTTCCTTCCTTCCTTCCTTCCTTCCTTCCTTCCTTCCTTCCTTCTTTCTTCTTTCCTTTTTTTCTTTCTACTGAACTTGGCCCTTCATCTAGCCCCTTGTGATTTTAGATAGTGAGTTTGAGTTGTTTTTATTTTTAAGAGTGACAGCACACATGCTAGGTTTCAATGTTTCTACACAATGGTTTCTTTCCTCCATGGCCTTACAAAACTCATTACAGGAAATCTTATCTTTTTATTCTTACTTCTCCAATTTTTTTTCTAAAATTATACCTGCAGTAGTTAAGTTCCACAGTATATATATTTAAGTTTTTCTAGCTTAAATTAATTAAAATACAGTTATACATGTGTTAAAAACCTTTGTTTACCAAGTTATTGTACAAACATTTCTTTAAGATAAATCAGGAGAAATGATGATGATGATGATGATGATGATGATGATGATGATGATGATGATATTGTTCTGGAGATTAAACCCAAGGACCCTTCATTACACCCCAGCCTTTTTTTATTTTTTATTTTGAGACAGGTTCTCTCTAAATTGCTTAGGACCTCACTTATGGTGGCCCTTGAAATTCCAATCATCCTGCCTCAGCCTTCTAAATTGCTGGGAATATAGGTAAATACCACCATGTTTGAAGCAAATCAGGAGAATTTCAAGGTGACTTGTTGAAAGATCAGATTTAATCGGCAACTGGTTTGTAATTTCTAAAGGTAACATGAGATGAAGAATCTATAATTCTGTTAAAATCTGGGTACCTTGTATTTCCTTCAGTTTATAATTAAGAAGGTTGTTTAAATTTAAAAAGATTTGATATTATTGGAGTGCATTATTATCATTTTGACATGTTTTAAACATACAGAAAGGTATAGGAAATAAATCCCAAAGACCTGTGAATATCTTGTCAATTTCATATCTCTTCTGTCCTTCATGTGGCAGCATAAAATTTGGTATTTTTTAAAAAAGTATTTTCATACATTATATTTATGGACCTGTAGACATTTATGGGCCTATGGTATTTTGCATATTTAATCTTTATTTAAATATTATTACATGAAATTTTAAAATGTACAATATAGCAATATACTATGACTGACATTTCTGCTGAACCTAATGCTTTTGGGATTTATCCATATCACTTATTTTAACAGCTATACAATATTCTATATATATAGAAGAATAGATATTTCTGTTATTTGCAATTTTTATTCTTAAAATTTCTTATGATGAGTCATTTTATACATGTTACCTTGTACACATGCTACATGAATTTCTTTAAATTTTAAGGATGAAATTGCTAAATAAGAGACTAAGAAGAGAGCTTCAAATTCACCAAGTTCTAATCTCTCCATTTTCATTTCTCCATAGAAATAGAGACTTTATTGCACCATCACTCAGTACTTACTATCAGTGTTTACTTTTCTTTATGAAGTGGTAGGCTGGTTATAGCTCAGTTGGTAGAGTGCTTGTCTTGCATGCATAGGTCCCTGGGTTCAATCCCCAGCACCACACATAATAATAGAAGAAGAAAAAAATGAAGTGGTGTCTCATTGTTGGTTTAACTTGCATTCATCTGATTAGTGAGAGTTTGAGCATTTTTGCAAATTTACTGTTATGTATTTTTTTAATATTCAAGGTAATACAGGCCACATAAAAATGAATTTGGAAGTGTTTCCTTGTGACCAATTATTTTGGAAGAGTTTAAGAACTGGTGTTAGTTCTTCTTTAAAGCATGGTCAAATTCAGCCCTGCAGCCATCTGGTGCTAGGCTTTTCTTTGATGGAAAATTTTAGACTACTCACTTAAATCTCTTTACCTGTTAGTTTGTTCAGGCCTTCTATTTCTTTAAAATTCAGTTAGAGTTGGGTGTATTTTCTAGTGATTTATCCTTTTCTTCTAGTTTTTTTTATTTGTTGGTATATTATCATTAAAAGTAGTCTCAGGCTCTTTTGTATTCCTGTGGTATCAATTGTAATGTCTCCTCTTTCATTTCTTATTTTATTTATTTGAGTCTTCTGTCCGTTTTCTTATTTTGCCTAGCTAAAGTTTGGACAATTTCATCTTAAAAAAAGAAAAACAAAAACAAAAAAAATAATTCATTTGTTGATCTTTTCTATTGTCCTTCTAGTCTCAATTTTGTTTCTTTGTGACTGATGTTTATCATTTCTGTTCTTCTGATAACTTTATACTAAATTTATTCTTTTCTCTCTAGTTCCTTGGTGTAATAGTGGGATATTTAGGGTTTTTTTTCTTTTGTAACTTAGACATTTATGTCTGTTTATAGCTGTTTCTAGAAGTTTAGAATTGCTTTTACTGTGTCCCTTAAGTTTTGTTATGTTATACTTCCATTTTTATTTGTCTGAAGGTGCTTTGTGACTTTTCTTTTGATTTTTTCTTTGACCCATTGATTGCTTAGGAACATGCTGTTTAATTTTCACATATTTGTTAATTTTCTAAATTACCTTCTGGTTTTGATTTTTGGTCATGTACCCTTAGGGTCAGAAAAGATACTTCATATTATTTACTCTTCTTAAATTTGTAAAAAATTTGTTTTGTAGCCTAACATTTATCCAGGAGAATATTTCATGTGTGTTTACTAATGTGTATTCTGCTGCTGTTGGGTGGAGTGTTCTGTGTATGCTTGTTGTCAACATAATGCCAGGTAATATGAGCATTATTCTGATACAGAAGCCAGTAAAGGATCCTGCAGGAAAAGAAAATTGTAGGTAAATCTCTCTGCTAACATAGACATAAAAATTCAACATAGACATAAAAATTCTTAACAAAATACTAGCAAAACAAACTCAATAACACTTTAAAAGGATCAAATGAGATTTATTCCTGGGAAGCAAGGACATTTATATATAGCTTTCTTAATAAATGTGAAATACCATATTTATACACAGGAGAACAAAAACACATGAAAAAAGCATGGGACAAAATTTAACATACTTTTATGATTAAAAACAAATTAGGTATATAAGGAATGTATCTTAACAAATAAAGACTGTATATGACAAGCCTACAGCTATCATTGTACTCAATGGTAAAAATTTGACAGCTTTCTTTTCTAGAATTCAGAAGAAGGATTCCCACTCTCGGTATTTCTTCTCAACATGATGCTAGAAATTGTAACCAGAGCATTTAAGCCACAGACACGTAGAGGGCACCCAAATTGTAAATGAAGAAGTTAAGTTGTTCTTACTTATATACTACTTGAGTTAATACACAAGGATTCTTTAAAATGCCACCGAAAATATGGGTAGAAAAATAAACGAATTGAGAAAAGTTACAAAATGTAAAACCTGACATGGAAAATTCAGTAGTGTTCCTAAATATTAATAAGGAACTGTCTTAAAAAATATCAAGAAAACAAACCTTATTCATAGTAGCAACAAAAATCTAGTAAAATACTTAAGAATTAATTAACTGATGAGGTAACAGACCTCTGCATGAACTAGTATAAAACATTGAAAAAGAAGACACATATAAATGGAAAGATATCCCGTGTTCATGGATCAGAAGACTTATCACTATTAAAGTGTCCATGTTGCCCAAAGAAATCTACAAAATCAACATAACACCTATCAAATTCCAAATGACTTTGTAAACAGAAATAGAAAAGGCTATCCTAAAATCCACATGGAACTACAAAACACTGGAAATAGCCAAAGAAACATGAGCCCAAAGCACAAAAAATAAACTTGATGGCATGACATTACTTGATCTCAAAATCTGCTACAAAATTATAGTAACAAAAATGGCATGGTGCTGGCATACAATCAGACATATAGAACAAAAATAGAATCTAAATATAAGAAGTAAATATATGTATTTAAATCAACTGATGTTTGACAAGGATGTGAAGAACACACATTGAGGAAAGGTGTTGGGAAATGAATAATGTTGGGATAAATGAATATACACACAAAAAAGAATGAAATGCAGTGTTATCTCATTCCACATAAAAAATCAAACTCAAAATGGACAAAAAAGTTAAATGTAAGACTTACATTGTAATACTATCAGGAGTAAACAGGGGAAAAGCTTCCTGATTAATATTAGTCTTGGAAAATGTTATTTTTGGATATGACCCCTAAAGCACAAAGAGCAAAGCAAAAGAAGATAAGTGATTATGTCAAACTTGTAGTCTTCTCCATAGCAAAGAAACAATCAACAGAATGAAAATATATCTTATTGATCAGGAGAATATAAATATAATTTATATATATATATATATATATATATATATACACACACATATATATGTATGTATATATATATATATATATATATATATATATATATATATTTGTTGCTACTATGTATATGTATAAATAGTAGCAATAAAAATCTAATAAAATTTGTAACCAGAGTGGGCACCCAAATTGTAATGGAATATATATATATATATATATATATATATACACACACACACACACACACACACACATACACATTATATGTATGTGTGTGTATATATATTCTATAAATAGAAAATAGAGAATAATATGTAAATAATATTATATAATAATAGTTTATAAGCAGTAAAATATTTTATATAGTTTTCTTACTATTAAGTTGTTTGACATATAAAACGTATTTTGTATATATTTGATATATATCTTAAACAACTTAAGACTAAGAAGACTTTTTAATTAAAAAATGGACAACACTGAATATTCATTTCTGAAAAATAGACGTTTATATGACCAACAAGTGTATGCAAAATGGTCATCACTAATAACAAGGAAAATTCAAATTAAAGCTATGAGGATCTATTACCTGCTGGCCATTAGGTTTCTATTATTAAAACAAAGAAGAGATAACAAGTCTTGGTGGGAATATGGAAAAATAGGAATCTTTGTGCGGTGTTGTGGAAATATAGATTGATATAGACATTATGAAAAACAGTATGGAGTTTCCTCAGAAATTTAAAAATACACCTACCAAAGTATCCTTCAATTCCACTACCAAGTTTATATTGATAGGAAATGAAACCAGGATTTTGAAGAGACAACTGGATTTTCAAGTTTATTATGGCAATAATGAGAAGGAATGAACAGATAAAGAAAATTTGGAAGATATACAGGATGGAATACTACTTGGCATTAAAAAAGAAGGAAATGATTTACAACAATATGGATGAATCTTGAAGACATTATGAAAAGTGAAGTAACCCAGGCACAAAAAGACAAATACTGCATGATCTTACTTATATGTAGCATCTCAAAAAGTGGAGCTCATAGAAGCAGAGTGTGGACAGATAAGAGTTAGCAGCAGCTTGTGAGGAAAGCAGAATGTGGAGATGTTGGCCAAAGAAACAAAATTTTAGTTAGAGATGGGGAATAAATTCAAGAGATCTATTGCACAACATGGTGACTAAAGTTAATAATGTCATGTACTTAAAATTTCTTTAAAGGTTGCAATTCACTGAGCACAGTGGCACATGCCTATGATCCCAGTGGTTGAGGAGTCTGAGGCAGAAGGATGTCGAGTTCAAAGCCAGCCTCAGCACAAGCAGGGCACTAAGCAACTCAGTGAGACCCTGTCTCTAAATAAAATACCAAACTGGGCTGGGGATGTGACTCAGTGGTAGAGTGCCCCTGAGTTCACCCTGATACCCCCTGAACAAAAGAAATTCCATTCAAATACATTCATTTGTTCATTTAAAAGTTGAAAAATGAAAACTCAGGAAGAAAAAAGAAGATGACCTACATGATTATGTATCACTACTATTAGCATTTTGTATTTTGCTGCATTTCCTTAATTGTCTTGTTCATCTTTGAATACTTTGCTTTTCATTGCTTTGGCTACTCAGCGCATATTTATTTTAAATAGAATATGGGAACATGTACATGTTCCAGGTGGAAAGTATTTTTACTCAATGAATTATTTGTCTTCATTGTAGAAGAAATTGTGGCATATACCATTTAACATGCCACAAATTAGGATGTTAATGTATATAACCATTTAACTTTCATAAAAGGAAAATAATTCTTTTTATTAATTCACCCAGCACCATTTTCAACATTTTTATCAAGGGTGGAACAATCAGCACTATTTATTGTTCTGCAGTTTTAATAACTGAAGAACATTCTATCCATCTGAACCATGGGCAAGCATATGGTTTAAGAAACTTTTTTCCTGTGATGTACATACAGCAGACCCAGAATAAAAGCTACAGGAATTCTGAAGAATCTAGCATCCTCAGACTGGAAAACAAAACAAAACAAGATGAGTGAATAAACAAACAATATCAGCAAAAACAAAAATGGGAAATCCCAAGTATTCATTTAATACTTACTCCCAGTGAAGGCATACTCACCAATCCAGTTGATAATTGAAGGGAAAGCAAATAATAAGAGATGGGTAAGTGAAAAATGAAAGACGGAGACCAGGCAGAGATACACGGGAGAGTGTATTTGTCAGAGCTGACAAATAAAGGCCATCTCTCTATAGGAGAGAGAGGCCCTGAGATGTTTGAGTGTTGAGCTTTTGTTGGGTAGGGGTTTGGAGGTGTATCTGTGGTCCTGTGGGATAGGCTGGGGGTGCTTGTGTCAGAGCTAGGCGGGTGGGAATAGCATGGGATTGGCTTAGGTGGATGGCTGCCGCAGTCTGGCTAGGCAAAATAACTGGGAGGTGACAGGCAACTTGAAGGTTGAAGTGGGAACTGCTTTATTGCGGAGCAACTCAGCGGAACTGAGCGGGAACTCAAGGTAGCAGCACCCAAGGTAGCAGGAGCCGCTTTATTGCGGAACAGCAGAGGTATATATACCAAACTGATTACACACATCTTGACTCAATTAGCATCATCCAGATACAGCATTCAACCAATAAGGAATCTCTACCATCTTAATGGCTCAGTGGCGTTGCCTCACAAACCACCCCTCCTGGCAAACTGCCAGGCGCCATCTTGACTTGATTTGCGATTCCCAACAGATGGCACCCTGGGGCTTTCCAGAGTCAAGGGGTTATGTCCTTTTGGGATTGGCTTATGGTTATGGTACCATGGGGTTGGTCACTAATGGGGGTGGGGAGAGTTCGAGTAAAAAGAAGTACAGGAAAGGGAAACTTAACTCATGAGATGGCAGTTAATATTTAAGATGACTGCTGGAATGTTAAATCAAGACCCTATAATAATGAGCCTTAAGTTATAAACGTGGTCATTTTTTTTCAAAGTTGTCTATTGTCCATCTTGAAAGACACTAAAAAACTAATTAAGCACCCAAGTGTGATATGTCCCTATGTGTAGCATATTTTAATTGACCCTTTTGTTAGTTTCATTCTCTAATGATAACCAGATTGATATCTTGCTCTATCTTATTTTCAAACTCTGTCAACATTATGCTTCTGTCTTCCTGAATCTAAAGATCCAGCAACCCTGCAAATCCAAATCCAGACAATATATTTTGTTGTAGTAGTATAAAAGGCTGCTTTCTTAATTCTCTCTCTCTCTTTCTCTCTCTCTCTCTCTCTCTCTCTCTCACACACACACACACACACACACACACACACCCTCTTCCTCCCCTTTACCCTTTACCCTTGTTCTTTTTCTCCATCTCTACACTTTCCTTTGTTCATCTTTTATATTTTCTGCTTCCTATCAAGATCCTTCTATACCTGAGTCACTTTCAGCTGAGATTTTTTTTTGAGAGAGAGAGAATAAAGTTACTGTTTTTACACAGAGAAGGACTTCAAAAATTTTCTGGAATAAAGATTTGATTCTACTTTCTTTTATTTTGCTTGGACTTCATCCTTGTTTTTCCTCAGGGTCAACTACAATCTGTAAGATTGGTGACTGTTACTGCCTTCCAGACTTATGGTTTTCCTGTTTTAATATCTTTGATTTGTCTTCTAAATTCTGTGAAAACTTGCCATTTAGGCCAGCTCCTTGATTTTATGATCTGCAAAATTTATGTTGTTATATGTAAATTTCTCCTGTGCAATATGGATTTAATTCTACTATTCTGTTGTGTGATATCTTCATTTACTCGAATTCATTCATCATTTCACATATCTCCATTTTATTGCATGCTGGTGTTTTCAGTTCTGCTTACTCTGCTTTCTGCACATAGACTATTGTAAGGAAGTTTATAAAACATTCTCCTGGTGTCTATGTTAAGTTGTTTTTGCTGGTTTACCTGCCTTCTTAATTTTTCACAAACTCACCTCTCCTTACCTGCTTTGCTTTTTTCCCCCCCTAGAATTTCATGATAGAGACCTGCATTAGAGATATATCTTAGTTCTGCTTTAACCAATCAACATAAATCTAATTGTGATTAGATTTTTCTAGGATTGAACAAGCCATATTGATTAGCTGTGGAATTCAGGAGTTTATAAAGACTACGGATACACATGTGAATCTTTTACTCCAAAGGGTATAAAAAGATTACTTAGGAAAAGGTGCATTTTATATTCTGGAAATAATATTTGGTGTTTTGATAATGTTGATTTTTACTATTATTTCTCTAAAAAGATATAAAATATCATAAACAGAGGTATCTTGTTTTCTCTCAAAAAATTTTTTTAAAGTGGGTAGAGGGTTGGTTGATTAATTTCTCTGAAATTTTTTATCAACATGCTTGTCCTTCCTATTTGTAACAAAATACTCAATTTTATGCTTGACAGAGAAGAAAGCTGTAGGTGAATGAACATCTCTAGAATTTTCTGTAGTGGTGGATATTCACATCACACATTTAGTGTCATAAGTAGCTGGAACAATAGCAGTTAACTAGGGATATATTTAGCAGTTAACTAGGGATATATTTGTTTATAGTTTTGATAGATATAATTTGAGTTTTATGTACTTATTTGTATGCTGACTTCATTGTAAATTTGTATTGTTTTCAATTCATTTTTATTTTATGTTTCTAAGTTGTTTTATGAAGATGGCAACCAATTACAATCTCATAAAATCACAACTTTATGAGTATTTTCAAAAAAAAAGCAGAATACACATAAAGTCATAGATAGAACACTTTTTGTAATAGTATCTCTCAAATATGAGCTGTAGTTAATATTTTATTAAATCCAATTTCCATGAAGACATATAATTTTAAAACAACATAGGGTTGCTCTCAGTTTGGTACAAGATGACATTTTCAACAGTACAGGGAGACTAAAGGAACTCTGTTCATATCTCCTCTCAGAGAAATATCTCACACATGCTGGTGTAGACATACAAGAAAAGCCAAAAAGTCTTTCCATTCCCCAGTGCCAGATTTTTTTTTTTTTTTGATGATGTGGTAGTCGGTTCAACCAGGTTCTTTGTTGGGAGCATTGGTGCATTTATTTGAATTAATATCCTCTTTAACTATGGAAGAGATGGCAAGTTTGAAAAAAGTGTATATCTCTGTTGTCTGCCTTCCAATGGTAGTTTAGTTATAATTTTGCTGGAGTACAAGTGAAAATTTCTGAATGATCAAAAAAAATAAAAACTTAATGTAGCTAAAATATGGACAACTCATGGAGCTACACTTTAGCATGTTTTTTTTTTTAACCCTTAATTAACTGTTGGTACCATTAGGCTTGAAAAATTACTGCTGTGGTCCTCAGTACCTGCAAAGACAATGAACTCCTACAGCTGCTGAAGGAGAATTTAACAGCACTGTAATTTTCTTCTTCTTTTTTTCCCCTCCCACATTTATGCACATATTTTTTTCTCAAAAATCTTTCAATAACTGACATAACACGTACCTTCAGGTAAGCTTTGGTTATCTTTTGGATTTCTAAGTACTTAAAATGTTTTTGTTACTGATGTGTGAGCTATAAGTACTATGGTAAAGGAATCCATTGAGTAATCATGAGAGTTGGCTAAAATGGACTTGAACATTTCCTAAAATATTTGTCTTTTCTTGGATGATTGGCCTCCACTTCTATTAAAAGTGAAAGTGATCAAAAGAGCAGATAACCAGGTGCAGAAGAATAAAATAACTATGACTTCTTATTTTCTCTCTGATCTCACCTTTCGATCATAAAATAAGCCTTTTAGTGGTTTCCTCTATCATTTTTGCAGATATTTTCAAAACTTGTGGGTTTTTTTTTCTTTTTATTGTTGGTTTTTATTTAGGGATTTAAAAAATATCCTTATATTTGCTGGTAAGACAAGCACATTTTCAAAAGCAGTTTTTCAAAACATTTATTTAAATTGTAGAATTCATGAATTTTATTGGCCTCAGAAATTCTTCTCCTAGAAAATTAATTTTAAATATCCCTTGATTTTCAAAAATGGTACCAGGAAGGGAGTCAGTTTGGAGGTATTATGAGAGTCGTATATTAGGATCTGTGGAAGGAGCTGCATTCCATCACCAGTATTATACTTTTTGTCCAGGCATATAGAAGTTACTATATACATTCACATTTCAGATGAATTTTGAAAAAAAAAATAAAATGTTTTGATAATTCTCACTACATAAATAAAATATAAATGAGAAAGATTTCTATACTGTGATTTTCCTAACATTATTTTTATTTTACTATTTTATACATTTATGTACTAGGGATTGAACCCAGGCGTGCTTACCCACTGAGGTACACCCTCAGCCCTTTTTAATTCTTTTATTTTGAGATAGGGCCTCATTAAGTTGCTTAGATATCACTAAGTTACCAAGAGGCTGGTCTCAAACTTGTGAACTTCCTGCCTTAGCCTCCAGAGCCACTGGGATTAGAGGTATGTACCATCACACTTGGTCAAATAAATCAATATAATTTCATAAATGTTAAGAGTTTTTTTAGTAAATATTAGAAGTTTTGCAATTTACTAACGTTTTAAGGTACCCTTTTTCATCGAGTAAAGAGAGATTATTCTGATGTTTTTTATTCCCTTATCTTATTGCATTCTGCCAGTTTAGAAATTTAGAACTGTTCTAAACCAAGGCTTTTAGGATAAGGTATTTCAGATTTACAGTTTAGTTCACATGAAGCACCTTTACATTTGAAATAATGGATCTTGCAATGTAAGGTTGCAAGGCAAGCAAAGCAAGCCAAAAACTTACAGGAAGATTTAAGTTACACTTTTATTGCACGGAGGAAATGAGTTGCCATTAATTGTCAACTATCTGTCCACAAAGGCACTTTCTTATCACAAGGGTGTTCATTGTCAATTCAGTAAATTATAAATGTGAGTCCTGATGCCCTCTGTAGAAATTATGCTTCTCAACCCCACAAGCAATCCTGAAAGTACAATTCCCAAAATGAGAATGATATTAGTGGGTATCTTTGGAATCAAATCACTTTGGCTCCCACTACTTGCTAAAAATTGAATTTAAAGTATTTTCATTACTAGTCTGTATACATCTTCTGCAAAGACTGAGTGCATTCAATTAGTCCAGAAAATAGCAGGCCAACTGCAGCTATCTTACATTGTCAGATGAAGTTAAAAAAATGCTTGGGCTTCCCCCTAATATGTTAGCCAGCTTCTCCTAAGTGTGAAAAAAAAAAGTGCCTGACAAGAACAACATAGAGGGGTAGAAGTTTATTTTTCACTTCTGGTTTCAGTGGTTCAATCTGTGGTCATCTGGCTCCGTGGTGGAAGGGCATGGCAGAAGTGAATAGTCAGCTCATGGCAGCTGTGAAGCAGAGAGAGGGGCGGGGCAGGAAGGGACCAGGAAAAAATAGAGATCAAGACCATACTCCCAGTGAGTTGATTCCTCCAGTCATACCCCACCTGCCTGTACTTACCACAGCCACCCATTCAGATGATTAATTTATCAAATGGATTAATCCACCAATGAGATCATGAGCTAATCATTGCAGCTGTGAAGGTTGCTATATTGCCAACACATGAGCTCTTTGGGAGATATTTTTAGATCCAAACCATGACACTACCATGATTGTAGCTTTCAGCTTTGAGTTTGAACCATGAAATGTGGTCTTCTTAATGGCAAATGGCACATCAAAATAGTTCGTTTTCATGGTTTCACTTTAACTTCAATTTTTTTGGTTATTAAAGGAGATATTGGCACATTAAGCAATTCTAGGGGGTGAGGCTTGGGAAGAATTAGATGGTTGAATTGAATCTGGCAAAGCTCAATTAATGGGGACTCAGCAAATGTATGCTAAAATTAGCTATTGTAACCTACGGTTAGTCTGTAAAATTGTAACATATTACCTGCCTATTTCATTTGTTTGGAATGAAGCGGATCATTAGAACATAATACATTGAACTGCAGGAAAAGTTGTACTAAAACTTAAATGAGAATTAAAAAATGTTGCACAATTTTGTGGAGGCATTTGCACAATACTTTTTTCCTTTTTTGTGTGAATTCGTTGATCTTTTGACTGTTTCATTTTTCATATTTGTGAGGTGTAAGTAAAGAAGATGATATTTGAGCTGATCAAATATCTTAGAATCAGATTCAGTTAAAATAGAGGAAAAGGAAGAAGGCCTTTCTGATGGACAAAATCTTGGGAGTGTAAGTGTTGAGGGGAAGAGGTACATGTGGTCCTGGAGGACAGTGGGTAAATCTCTGGCCCTTTGACTTCCGAACACCTTGAACCAAGATCCCACTACCTCCTCCATCCCTCTTCAGTGCTGGGAGTGCAGAGATGACTATGATGTCAGACAAGTGATAAGTGACATATGGAATAGTAAAGGGATCCTGTTATGGTCTTTAAAGTGCTAATAGGTTAAGACTTTACTTGTAATTGGAGTTCTAGGATAATTTAAATAGAAAATGGAAAAGCTTTGTTTCTGTAGACATTGGTAAATTTACGCACAATCTTATTCTCTTATATAGAATCAACCCTCTGTGGAAGGTACTTAAGTCACAATAGCCACTGTTATACTTATTTTATGTACATTGTGTTTGTTCTCTATAAAGCTCGAAATAATAGCCCTGTTGAAAGACCTACATTTTATGCCGATAAAGCGTTCTAAAGTTTTTTTCATGAAGTTCAATCATTAGAAAACTTTAGTATATAAACTTAAGTTTGATGAGAAGGTTAATGTAATGGAAAATTAACAATAGAATAAAAACTTGTTTTACTACCTAATTAGCATTTACTTAAGAGAATTTTCATTTATGCTATAAGAAATGTTGACGGCTGAAAAATATACATATTTTAGAAATTCTTCTTTGTCTTTCATATAGAGACATCCTCACAGGCACACACACTGAAATGTGAAGTTTCATATACATATAAACAATGGTTTTCACTATCCTTTATCCTTTCTTTAAAATAAACTGCCTGAATTTCCTTGTTCAGGCTTTTAGAGATGAGAAAGGATTTGTTTTTCTTTTAATGGTTTGTTGACTCAGAATCATGTTGAGTATAACAACTATTTCTTTTAAAAGTTTTGTTCAATCATTGAGCACATTATAGATTTAATTTTTCATGGGCTTTGTACATAACACAGGCAGGAGGAGGAACCAGGAAGAAATGGCTGAAAATGCTACCTTTTTTTCAAGAACACAAAGGATGTCCCTGTGTTGTTCTCTGTTGTTGCCTTTAGAGAAGAAAACATATAATGAGATGGACACGGAGAGCCCTGTGGGCAGAAAAGAACCCGCATTCCTTTCAACACAGATTCTCCACTAGGGACTCTTGCATAGCTTATCTTCTCAAACTGACTGCAGGTGACAGGCATTGTTTACATTCTCATATTTACAGATGAGTATAACAAGGCTTAGCCAGGAATCACCAGGTGACAGAGATGGGGTTTGAATTTGCATGAGTCTTCCTGTCATTATTCATCACTGTCAGGGACAATTTAGTATATTTGGTGAAAACTGTCTGCATCTAAGTTTGTTAAAGAGCAAAATTAGATGGGTTAAGGGTGTTTATAACTAGTATTTCAGAGTGATTTAAAAACAGGATAAAATCTTTTTGTTCAAAAGGATTTAGGTAGTCTTTTGCCTCAAGAATGAAAAAAAAAAAAGCCATATAGCTTTCATATGAACTAGGATGACATGAAGAAGATTTTAAAATCGGAAATATTTTGCACTTACAATGGGTAAATGAACTCATCCTTGTGCCTCACTAGGAAAACCCAAGACAACCTCTTGGACCTCTGGACTCTCCTTTGTCAAAAGTCAGTCATCTCTTGGGTACGCATCTACATAATGGACTTTTCCACCCACTTCTCCTATCAGATGCCAGTGGGGGAAAAGGGCTAACATATTCTAGAGATGTCGACATCTTCTGGCTGTTACTGAGCAGGCTGTCACTAACAGCACTATTCTTCAGCTCCGAAGCCTTAACTAGCCCAGTCACCAAGCAGGTATCTGTGCCAAGGCTTTAAGAAAGGAGGCAGTGAACAGGGGTCCATGGACCCTGTGATGATCCTGGAAGGCCTTGTCACAGGGAAGTGGCAGGAGAGCCGATGTAAAATCTGTTAGATACAAAAGCTTCCATTCCCAGCCCAGAGTTTCCAAACTAGAGTAATTTCTATTTAATGTTCAAGTGAGAACAAAACAAAGGGAAAGCTCTCAGCATTACTTTAAAACATTATAAAAGCTTTGGTTTGGGCAATCTAGAGCTGCTACTGCAAATGTGGGCACTTAAAGCAGATCACAACAGGTGAACTCAATCAAATGTTCATGTGTGAAATGTAAGCTCGGTTGTAGGCCGTTCTGAAGAACTATTATGCCAATAAAGAACAAATGTAATGGATTTTTTTTTCCCCTGTGAGGCACAAATAGGGACTTTCTAATTTACTTCTTATAGGGCCTATTGAAAAAAAAAAAAAAAAGAACATGGTGATCTACTTGTGAATATCCTTGTTTTAAAAAATATCAATTACTTGCTTTTGCAATTAAAAACATAAATTAGCAATGCTTTGTTCCATATTGTACTTCCTAGAATCATAAAGGTGAATAAAGTACTATTTCCATACTTTCCTCTATCATTTCTGAATGTGTAGAAATTTAATTAGTTTGCTTTTTCTTCCCCTTGGCATTGACAATTTCTCCTCTCATTAAAATTTTTACCTATTCTTTTTTTCTTTGCATGAGGACATTTTAGAATACCGAAGATCAGTTTCTTCCCTACTCACCATGACATTTTTTTCCTTATCAAATCCATGCTGAAATTTTACTCTTAGCCTACAGCTTTAACTATGCATGAAAGCACTTTATATAAGGATGCCTTTTAGTATTTCCTTCTCTACACCACAAGACAAACAGTCCTTTAAGTTTACAAAGTAGTTTGACTAGATGGTACTTTCTTTAGATGCCAACATACAACAAAACAAGGAAATGAAGTGGTGTTTAGCAGTATAAAGATATATCTGTTCTCCATGCCTGCCCTAAATTAGGTAACATCGTCAATTATCCATTTAGTTGAATTGAATGGAGTCATTCCAGTCTAAGACTTTGATAGATGGAGTGAAGAGACTGTGATATGCAGCAAGACCAAAGCCCAGTTCTCCTGACGCACACTTTGGAACTCTTTTCAGCAAATGACAATTGGATAATATTAACGACAAGTTCATGAGTTTTGCTATAGACTTGAATATTTTCTTAAAATTTTTATAATCTACATGTGCAAATTTCCCATTTCCTCTGCTAACTTCTGTTTAAACTCCATCAATTCCAAGAAATCTTTATTACAAGAGGGCTAGAGACTCCTCCTTGCTCCCATCAGTGAAGTAGCGCCCTCTATCTTTAGTTAACTCACACCTAATTTTAGTATTTTGAGCACTAAACATCCAAAGTTTTAATGTCTTCAGATAATTTTCTTGCTTCTAAGAATTATCATGTAGTTAAGGAAACCAAAATAATTTAATTGCAATCACTAAAACGTCATAAGCATAGATGCAAAGACTCCGGAATCCCACAAAGCTTCAGAGCTCATGTCATGTAGATCTTAAAGGAGGAATGTCCTCAGAACAAGTATTGCATCCAGGTATGGTGGTGTATGCCTGTAATCCCAGCAGCTCAGGGGCTGCGGCAAGAGGATTGCGAGTTCAAAGCCAGCCTCAGCAATAGCAAAGGCACTAAGCAGCTCAATGGGATACTGTCTCTAAATAAAATACTAAAAATAGGACTGGGGTCATGGCTCAGTAGTTGAGTACCATGAGTTCAAATCCTGGTACTCTCTGCAAAAAAAGAAAATTTCATTGGGACCTCCTAAATCAAGAATGCATCAAAGTTGGCCAGATAATGTACTTATTGTAAGAGGCTTTTTAGAAATTATAATTTAAATTACTACATAGAACACCTCTTTGAGGGTGTTTTGTGTATAAAAATGACTTAATAAACAGCTGAATTCATTCATACTAGAAGGCTCCATTTGTTAAAGTTTCATCACCCATGGAACGTGAAGCTCTTTGGGGAAAATACATAACATAATGTAGCTTTAAAATCAGAGCTCTCAAGAGTCAGTTTCTCAGAGGCATCCAGACGGTGTTTATTTAATGCAGTTATCACTGTCATCATCATAATCATCTACACTTTCATGATTTCCCTTGGTCAGCAGGTTACTTTGTGCCAGACACTTCTTATTTAATCTCAACCATAATTCTTCACCTCTTTAAAACCCATAGTGCAGATTTTAAGAAGATCTAAAAATCCAAGGTGGATATTGTTATCTCCATTTTTCACAGTATAAACTGAGACTCAGAGTAATTATGATATTTCCTTAAATCACTGAAATAATAGATAGCAGATCCAAAATCCAAACAATTCAGGTCCTTCTAACTTCAACTCCATTGACTATACACAGTTCCACAGTTAACCTGGGAGAAGAGGAAGTATTTTTTTTAAAAAAATTATTATAATTTGCATGAAATTCACTTTTCTTTGATTATGGTTCTATGAACTTTGGCAAATGCGTAGGGTAGAGCGGCAACTAGAATCAGTGTGAAAGAATACTTCCATTACTCCCCCAGATTTCCTCATGGTATCACTTTGCAGTCACCACCCCTCTCCTTGAACCCCTAGAAATTACTGATGTGTTCTTTGTTCCTGAAGTTTTACCTCTTCCAGAATGACATATAAACAGAATCTACAGAATACAGACTTTTTGAGCTGGCTTCTTTTGCTTTGCATAATAGATGAGAGATTTAGATAGGTGGGCTGTGTGGAGGAAATTTATCTGTATGTGACTATTAGTTTGGTTGTCCATCTGATGGTTTAAGATGGTTCTGCTCCTACAGGGAGTATGCAGCTGACTGTCAGCTAGAGAGACTCAGTTTTCATCTGTGTGGTCTCTTCAGCAGTTAGCTTGGTTTCCTCCACATGGGGATTTTAGCTTTCTAAACATAGTGGCTGGAAAAGTGGTCCTCCAGGGCCTTCCTCTTGCTTGCACATGGATTTTTCCAGGATCTATTACATTTCCTTTTCTACTATTCTGTGTACCAAAGAATGCCACTTGGCCAAGCCCTAGAATTATGGTGTACAAAAACAGACTCCAGTTTTTTTTTAAATTTTTTTATTAGTTGCTCAAAACATTACAATGATCTTGACATATCATACATTTGATTCAAGTGTGGTATGAATTCTCATTTTTCCACGTGTACAGATTGCAGTATCACATTGGTTTTACAGCCACATTTATACATACAGCCATATTAGTGTCTATTGTATCCAGTTTTTAAAAGACATATGACAAAGTCACACTGTAAATTGTGTTAAATCAGGTAACTTCCTTATTACTCTCTCTAAATCTCAGTCTGTACCTCTGTTCGATATCAAGAATAATATTTACCCAATAGGACTGTCTTGAAAATTAAAAACTTTTCTTTTGAAATGAGAAGTTCCAAATCGGGCATAGTCACTTCATCCATGATAATGAGAATTGTCCCTGGAGTTTCTGAAGGGACACTGTAAGACAGAAAACAAACTACAACAAACAAACAAAGAAAAAAACCTTGGATCTCTTCCAGTAAGAATCTTGTTTTCTGCTTTTTCAGCCACTTCAGTGAGTGGGATTTAATGATCTGATTTATGACTGATTTTTAAAATAAACTATTGGAGATATGAACTATTATTCATATCTATATTAAAATAATAAATTCATAAATGAATTTGTAGTAGCTCTTACTTTCTGATCTAATATGTTTTGGAGAGAAAGTTAAAAGCATTATGCATTATTATTAGAACAGCTGCATTGTAAGGCAGCATGATATAGGCGAAAGCCTGTTGGTTTCAGAACACCAGACCTGTGCACTATCTCTACCATTTTCTGGGTGGCCATGAGCCAATTACTGAAGCTCCCTAAGTCTCAGTTTTTTTCATATGTTAAATGTGGCTTATAGAATTCATGCACCTCACCTCCCAAGTCCATATATGACAGAAAGGGAGAGAAAAAATAATAAATCACAGGTCCTCTGTACGTGATCACAGATTATACTTGTCACATACATGGGGGTATACATGAAAGTTCATACTGACCTCAGTAAAGTGTTTTATTAATGTCTATGATCATCTTCACCTAGGGTTGTAGGTACCCAGCCAGGCCAGGCCAGACAAGTGACGTGATTGAACTGAGTGTAAGACAATAAATAGGAAATGAAGGATTCTGTAATAAGCGGGGGATTCTTGTCCCAGCAAAAGCAGGAAATATCAAACACTACTTGGTTTAATGAGATGAATGTTGCTTTATGGTTATGTGGACCAGATGATAAAAAGGCTTTTGTGATTTTTCAATAAAACAGGAATATCAGATTTTTGTTTGGTAGGGTTTATGTCCCAATCATAGAGCTGATCAAATAGATGTATTCCCAAGGTAGATTCAGCAAGCTGACTTCTCTTTGGTTCCTAATTGAGAAAGTCCCCATTGGCTTGTTTCTGCATTTTATTAAACACACTTCCACACAGAACTTGCCATAGAAAGCAAGTTCAGAAGTCCATCTTTCCTTCAGTATTAGTGCTCACATTAAGACGGAGGGCCCATAACTTTATGGAGTACATTTTTGAAGGAATACATCACTGTTCTTCATCATTTTTGTTCCGTGAAGTAAGATCCTAGTCCAATTAGGAGGAGAAAGAGCCCTAAGCTTTCCCCTGTGATAGCATTCCCCCAGATTGGCACTGTTCTAGGGATGCTATGGTACTTCCAAAAAGTCAATGAGCCACTTTCCTTATCTTTGATTTGAAGGCATTAGACTAGATTAAATCTTCAGTGATTTCCACCTTTAATATTACACAAGTCCATAGTGAAATGGATAGTAACTATAATTTTAAACTCATTCTTCAGTGAGCTTTTCTATCTTACCTTGAAAGAGGAAAAGCAAATAACTCTACTGTTTCTTTTATGCCTAGGTAAATATCTATCAAGAAAATTATTTTCCTTTTACATAAAAAAAAACTTTACAAAAAATTATCCCATAACTAAGGACCTGGGTAAATTTAAGTCATGGGTAAACATAATTTGTATGCCTTACTTTTTTTATTTTATTGATTTTATTTTAGTTATACATGACAGTAGAATCCACTTTGATATACATATACAAGCATGGAATATGTCTTATATTAAATAAAGCCCCATAAAGAACACATATTTTATAAACACAATGCAGTATCATTCAGTCATGAAAAAGAATGACTATGTCATTTGCCTTACTTCTATGGCATCATAGAATATATCAGTAAATTATTATCTTTTGCCAAAGGATAATTTCTCTTTATCATACTTAAATAATTTCCCAAAATGCTTGATATTAAATGGTAAAGGAATTTCATTTTCTAAAATGTCACTGAAAAATGTAATATCTACTTCTTATAAATCAGTATTTATATCCCAAATGTTATTGCAGAAGTTCTACGTGTTGGAGGAAAGGCTTTGATTTTTATAAATGTATTTTGGGATCCTCCCAAAAATTATTTTGTTTTTCAGAGTAATAATTTATATCTGATTATTTCTAGCATATAAAATCTATTAGATTCCTTTGTTTTTGTTCATTGAAAATTTAGCTATCTCCAGTGTGAAGTTAAATATTAAAATTGGGTAATGAATTTACTTCATGATCTTAAAATAATCTAACATAAATATGGTTGCAAGCCTTGGTCATTGCCTGGTTGGCCCCAACAAAGGTAATGAGTGTTAAGGAACAAACTCAAGCACCGGGGGAGGTCCTTAAGCTGGAGTGGGCTATCTGCAGTTCACACCTAATGACTACTTTCTGCTGGGTCATATTTCCCACCACATGCCACTTGGGGCACGTCATCACCATGATCTAAATCAATTTATAAAATGGCCATCAAGGTTGTATTGTTCTAATTTTAAAATTAAGAGCCCAGAGCTCAGTGATATTATAAAACCTTCCTAATTACTTTGTCTCCAAACTAGATTGCTCTCAGGCCTCTCACCTTTCCGTTACATGGTGAGCACTGTTTGGCATAAGTTTCACCATCCCTCTGCAGGGATTTAGTTGTTCCGTGTATAACAAAATTTCTAGGTGACCCAAAACTCTACGGTCAAGTGATCCATTGAGTTATCAGCTTTGTTATTGGTCCAGGACAATACTTCAACTCCCAAACTTGGGATTATTTGGTAAAACTGAAGAGAAGACAAGAGCAGGTCCTCCAGGTCCCAGCTGCCACTGGTCTTATCTTTGATTTGACCAAAATTCGAGTGGCTGACAGGTGGACAGCCTGTCTGAGAGGTTACTATGTCAAAACTGGAAACCCAAAGTCCCCAAACAGACCACAACCTCATCTATAGAAAATAAAGAGCTACAAGAAAACCACATTATATTGCTTTATTTTATTTTTAATTGACAAGTAATAATTGTATACATTTATGGGGAACAATGTATTGCTTCAATACATGTGTATATAGTGGAATAATCATGTGAGGCTAATTAGCATATCTGTCACCTCAAATGCTTATCCTTTTTTTTTTTTATTTTTTACTGAAGCTCTTGTGAGAGCATCTAAAATCTTGCATTTACCTGGATTTGAAATACACGGCAGTGAACAGGGAAAGGAAAGACATTGGTCAACAGGCAGTTTAACACCTTAATTCCACTCAGTGGAGAGGCACGGCCCATAGAAGGCTGGCTTCTAACCTGACACTTGCTTTATTATCCTGTGGAAAAGAGGAACAGGGGAAAAAAATAAAGGCAGAAGTGCCCTTCCTAGCATTTTAATGAGGAAAAGAGGTACTGATTGAAATAACTTCAATATTCAAGTCAAGGTAGGAACTGAGAATGGGCAAAAGTGTCCAAGTCTGACCATTCCAGGGCAGCTGGGGAAATTCTTCTCACCTTTGGGTGCACAAAGGGTTTTGTTGTTGCCATTGCTTTTTGTTGTTTACTTATTTGTTAGCATTTGAAAATAAAGACACTCAGTTCAGTCTAAGAACAACCGCATTTGCCTTCCAGCTTCCCAGGGACACACAATCCTGGGAGTGACAGATACCCACAACGGTGGGTGAACACACCTCTTTCCCTGGATACTGGGAACTTGACTGGTTGCTTTGTGCAGGAAAAGTCTGTTATAGCTCCTGCGATCAAAGGGCTGCCTTTATCTAAAACAGGGCTTTACAAAGGACATTTAAATGAAATGGCATTAATTTGGTTGATGAAAATAAAGATCTAATTCAGACAGAGAAATAAGGTCAATGTCATGAGACAACATTAAACAAAAGGATGGGCATCCAAGATTATACCAGAAATTAGAAAACAGATGAAAGACAGAAGCTAGATGAAAGACAAGAGGAAAAATAAAGAGAAGATAACATTTAAACGAGGAAGAGTTATTTGGACATAATGAAGGTGGAAGGGAAGAGCTAAATGGAAATGGAATAAAATAGAAAAGTTATGAAATTTTGTGGATAAAAAGTGAAATGTATGTAAAATATGATTTAAAAATAGATTTTAATACAAGTAAAGCAATGATAAAAGTACAAATGCTAATTTTTTAGATAATTTGCAGATGTGATACAGAATATGAAATTATAGGTTTGTTTTTAGGATTTCACATTGTTTGATGAAGTATGAAAGTGAGTGTGTGTGTGTGTGTGTGTGTGTATGTGTACAGAATGTGAGATTTTTTTTTTTTTAGGAAATAAGCAGTGTCAAATGGTACATTTTCTCATGCTTCATGGAATTGGCTTGTTTTGTCCTAACTGAAATAATTTCTCTTGGGACATTATTTCTGACCTTCTTTCAGAAAAAAAAAACAATGACAAAATATTCAAGACAACTTGATATGTTTTGGTGGGGGAGCTGTTACTGGGGATTGAACACAGGGCTGCTGAACCACGGAGCCACATCACTAGCCCTTTTATTTTTCTTATTTTTGAGACAGAGTCTCACTAATTAATTGATTAGGGCCTCACTGAGTTTCTTAAGCTGGCTTTGAACTTGTGATCCTCTTGCCTCAGCCTCCTGAGTTGTTGAGATTACAGGTGTGCTCCATCACCAATGCAACCTGAGAAAGTTCTAGTTAAAGTCCTAACAAGTATTTAGTAGGAAAAAAAAAAGATGATAAGAAAGACATAGTAAGTTATGTCTTAGAAAAGTTATGAAATTTTGTGGATAAAAAGTGAAATGTATGTAAAATCTGATTTAAAAATAGATTTTAATACAAGTAAAGCAATGATAAAAGAGCAAATGTTAGTTTTTTAGATAATTTGCAGATGTGATACAGAATATGAAATTATAGATTTGTTTTTAAGATTTCACATTGTTTGATGAAGTATGAAAATGAGTGTGTGTGTATGTGTGTGTAAAAGTAAGTGTGGAATAGTTTAATGTGTAATAAAATAAGATTAAGAAAATTTGTAAATAAAGTGTATAGTTTTGAAAAATGTCATTACTGATTACTTCATATTCTGAACAGTGAAATTTATTGGCAATTACCTGAATCACCAATAATTCAAAGTCAAGCATGTAACAGGGAAATAAGTTTACTACATCACTTTAAACATGATTTTGTTAACTATTAACCTTTAAAAGTGTGCATTACTAGTGTGTTAAAGTGTTATTTGAAGCTTTCAGAGCTTGTTTGCAAATTTGAAGACAGAATTTAGGCAAATTTTCTAACTAGTAAGAATGGAAGTTTGTAATTAGGAACCTCTGCTTATTTTAACTTCAAAAAGTTATCTTGCTTACTTGACCATTTTGTTACTCAAAGAAAAGCACAAATGTATTATATTCATTGAACCATTAAATGGGAGTCCAGTGAGCCATTAAAATTAATAGGTCATCCAGGGATAGGCTAGATAGAGCAAGAAAATATAAAACCTACTTGATTAGCTGTCAAACTGTTGCATCTGCTTGTCAAGATGAACAGAGAAGCAACTATTTTTTTGGATAATTATCTTTCATTTTCATCATCGTAATTCATGTGTTGTCATCTTAAAAAGGAGCAGATTAGATTTGAATAAAAATGCCCTAGCCACACTCCTCAGAAACACTAGACATTCCATATATTACAGGAACAGAATAAAACTTGATTTTATATTCATCATTCTGTCTCCCAAATGATCGCAGCAGCACAAATCTTCATGTTGACAACGTGCAGAGGTATTGGCTCCTTGGTTGAAAGACAACTGAAAGGTTGAGGAAGATCATCACAGTGCAGGACTCTGCAGTATGTATCAGTAGAATCAGCACTCTTAGCTCATGAAAAAGATAAATTAAGCATTATTACTAGGATGAGATAACCAGGTGGTATGCACTCACTATTTTCTTGAAGGACCAACACATTTTCATGTGTAATATGATTCAATATTCTGTGGTTGCTTCTGAAGAAGTTCACAAAGATTTTCTACATTTTGTTCTAAATGTTTCAGTTTTAGCTCATGTATATAGGTTCATGACCAATTTTGCTTTACTGTTCATTTATGATGTGAAGAAAGGGGGTCAAAGTTCTTTTTGTATTCCCACACACATATCCAATTACAGTATTCTGTTTATTAAAAAAAAAGATCTTAACCTAATTGCCTTTTCTCAGTACCTTTGCTGAAAATTCATTTATAATATAATAATTGTGGATATATTTTCAGATTTACATCGTTTTCTAATGATCCCTATGTCTATCCTTGCCACACCTATTTGTCTTAATTAGTATTTTTACTATAAGTCTTACATATCAGCTACTTTGATTACTCTAATTTCAATCTTTATTTTACAAATTATTCCAAGCCCTTTCTTTTTTGGTAAAAATATTTTTATGAGCTTATCAAATTTTTCTTTAAAGATTGCTAGGATTTTGATTCTGACTGCACTGAATTTATAGTAAATTTTGGAAGGGAATGAACAATTTCAAATCCATAAAAATAATATATATTACCATTTAGATAGACCTTTTAAAAAATATTAACAATACATAAAATGAATTGCTTTCATATAATACCTTCTGTTAAATTAATTCCTAAATGTATTTTTAATGATGTTTGGTATTATGAATCAAATTTTTAACTCATTTTCAAGATGTTCAATGTGAATATAAAAATAGAATTGATGTTTGCATATTGATCATGCTTTTTACAGATACCCTTTATTAGGTTGAAGAATTTTCCTTCTATTCCAAGTTTGCTAATAATTCAACACCATGGTGTTGAGTCTTGTAAAATGCTTTTTCTTCTTTTATTAAGGTTATCAGACAGTTTTCCCCTTTATTGTTCTGAAATAATATATTATTGTTTATTAATCTGTAGAGGCCAAACTATCTTTGAGTTCATGGAAAAATTACAGTTGTTCTTGGTGAGTTTTTTTATACACACACATATATAATATTATTTAAATGTAAATTTCTAGGTAGATTTGCTGATGTTTTAAGGTCTGGTTTAAAAATATCCACAAACCCAAAATTTGAGACGTTTTTTGGTAAAGATTTAAAATAATTTTAAGCAAGGGATTCAACTTTTTAAGTTTCAATTCAAAGGATTCCTATTTTCTAGATGTTTATATAAATTCTGGGATATGATTATCAATTGTAATGACATCTTCCGAAGTTCTACAAACATACTTGCACACAGACCCCATACAAACATATATATATATATATATATATATATATATATATATATAGAGAGAGAGAGAGAGAGAGAGAGAGAGAGAGAGAGAGGAGAGAGAGAGAGAGAGAGAGAGAGAGAGAGAGAGAGAGAGAGAGAGAGAATATACGATATATCTTAGGCCAGCTATCTTATAAGAGAGAGTTGAGCAATTTATCAGTAGAGATCCTATCAAAATAAAAAAGTAGTTATATTTTTGAATGACAGTTATTCTCTCAAAGATGCTAATGAATTTTCACATAGAAGATGTTTAAATGTATATTAAAATAACTCATATGGTGAATCTGAAATATCTAGATGTATTACTTTGTGAGGTACTATAATTGTAGAAAAGTGACAATTTATTTAGAAAAAAAAGCAGAATTTTAAAAAATGTAGAATCATGTCATTTTAATAGCATATTATGCAGGAATTAGTTCTTAGAAACCCTAAACCTTTTAGAGTAAGGGCTAATGTTAATAATAAAGAGAAAATCACACTCTCTTAGAGCTGTTTTATTTTCATCTTTCCAACACTCTAATGCACAAGGGTGATTGTTTCCTTTCTATAAGCTAAAGAAACTGAATTTAAATAAGAAGCACCTTTGAAATCCCATTTCTTACATAGCTTAACCAGGGTATGGTGCTTATGTCCATTCTCTCCTGTTTATTTGATTTCTTAAGATGGTCATTCAGTGAAAATAGTAGGTTTTCCTTACAAAGCAATTTACACTGGAATATAAATGAATTTGAAGAAATCAAACCTTAGTAATCCAAAGGATGATTATTAAATACACCCTAGTTTAAGATATTAACGTATTTATCGCAGTATTTTCATTCCCCTTATTTACTTAACCGACAATGACCCTTAATTTGTAGCAGAATAAGTTTGAAATCTGTCAAATTTCTACTGTATAATCATCTGACCATTTCAGCCCTATATGCCCTATTACACAGGAAACTGAAGCAAATTCATTCATATTTTCATCCAAAATAAGTCCATTTATTTTGCCCTGTGATTTGGGTTGATCACATTAGGAAAATGTCTTCCAACTTCTTCTCAAGAGAAACTTCTTTATCTCCTGGGCACCCTATTATATTAATTTACTTTGGCATTTGCTGTACCAAATGATTGTGAAGCTTAAATTGTCTTCACTTCAGAAATAAACAAAGACCTCAAATGGGCAGTGAGATGTATACAGTTGTTAGCAGTTTAATGGTGTGCACAACAGATATCAATTACATATTATTGAGGGTTTTGGGATTTGGAGTATTCTTTGGGGTATTCTAGAGGAATCATATTAAAACAGGCATGTTTGTTAGCAGTGGACTCCTTTCACTCACTTTAAGATTTTAGAGTTTAGTGGGAATGCCATAAGTCCCATTGCTATAAACACATTGATCTTTGCCACCATTTTGGTATTTAATAACAGTAAAAAATGAATGCTTTATTATCCCATTTGTGATTTCTATTGCCTTATATCCATTTAAAAAAATGAAAAGAGAAAGTAAACCCCTAAATTCTAAAATTCCAGTGTTGCTTTGCAAAGTTGTGACAGTATTCGTCATTTATTTTGTTTAAATTGAAGCATTTCTATCACAAAGTTATGTGCTTCTTTTTCCTCAGGAGCACAAGCCACTCTACAGGTAATAACTCATTTAAACCTTTCAAATTCTGCTGAGAGTTGGAGGCTATAAGTAGTATATCCAATTTACAGGGAGGACAATTGAAATAGAGAGATGTCTTGAATTTCTGGGAGTCACAGAGCAGAGCTGTGATGGAACTCAGAATGGAATCTGGGTCTCCTGACTCCCAATTAGTTCCCTGTCCACTAGATCACACTCTCTGTTCCTCAGTCCTTGGAAAGTAGATGATAAATTTTACATAAGGCTAACTCTCAATTAACTAAAGTTTATAATGTGCATCTACAGACACTAGTTTACATTCAGATCCGTTGCTCTCCAGTGGGCTGTGGGTGTCTGCAATCTCCTTGTTTCTTTCTTCCTGCTGCAGTATGGCAAAAGCAGGAGGAGAGGCAAACAGGAAAACATATATAGAAGCAAAAGGAATTTTGTTATGGTTTAGATGTCAGGTGTCTCCCAAAATCTCCTGTGTGAGACAATGCAAGAGAGTTTAGAGGAGATACAATTGGATTATGAGAGCTTTGACCTAAATAGTGTATTACTCCACTGATAGGGATTAATTAACTGGGTAGTAACTTGTAGGCAGGTAGGATGTGGCTGGAGGAGGTGGGTCATGGAGGAGGGGGAGTTCCTTTGGGGTATACATTTTGTACTTGATGAGTGGAATCTCTCTCGGCTTCCCGATGCCATATCCTGAGCTACTTTCCTGCTCCACACGTTTCCACCATTTTGTTCTTGCCTCATTTATGGCTCAGAGCAATGGAGTTGGCCATCTATGGACTGAGACTTATGAAACTATAAGCCCCAAATAAACTTTTTCTTCTCTAACTGTTCTTGCCAGGTCTTTTGATCATAGTGATAGAAAAGCTGACTAAAATAATCATATATCTGAGAAATGCATAACTTAGAAAGTTTGTGGGAACAGAATAGTAGTCAGAGTCAGATGGTTGAAACTATATTAGCTTCTATCTGTGCGGATGAATATGATTTGAGATGGAATATGCATATGTGTTTTCATAGAAAAACATGGAAATAAGTAAACATAGGGGAGAAATCTGAACCACAGAATAAGCAAGCATTTGATACCAGAGCTTTTGCAGTTCTGCAAGGATACTGCCCTTCCTGTGAATAGGCAGATTTCATGTGAGCTGTTGAGTCTCTAATATCAAAGGAATAACATAACCAGAAATATATGGTAGTGATTTAGAGATTCCAAGACAGAAATAATGTCAATTCAATATATCACAAAGTTCAATTGAGAGATTATTTTAAGTGTTTAAATTTCACCTAAGTAGTAATTTGGTCATGATGTCTTAGAGAAATAAATAGCATGCTCACTATTAGCAGAGTAAACTGTCACTATGCTATTTATTATCTTTATTTCGATTTCTCTGTGTTTTCTAATCTATCTTCTTGAAGATCAGAATTGCTTGTGCTATTTAATATAAGAAATTATAGTCACAATTTATATGGGCTGAAGCTCTTTAACATTATTTTGTCTTATTCTATTTGCTAGAGGCATTTAAATATTTTTTCAGATGATAAACTTAAGACATGAGCTATAGATTTACTTTTAAGATTTATTTATGCTGGTGATAATTGTACAAAATATCCCACTGTAAAATGATGTTAAGTCTTGAGGAAAATATTAATACTTTTCATGATATCTCAGAGGGGATTCTGGTGGAGTCCTGGTGACTGGAACACATTTATCTTATCAGCTGTTGTATCCTCTGCCCCCCACAATGTTGCCTGGTTCATGTTCAGCTGTCAGTCATTATCTAAATGAAGGACCTAGAAAAGTTACCTTACGGTGAGTCACAGAGTACAGGATGGTGATGAGAGGTAAAGAGTTAATTATCAAAACATCAGTTAACAATCTTGGAGTAAAACAGACCTAAGAACTTTTTGGTAGATGGACAAGAATTTCTAGCACAATTATAAACTGCAAGAATAGGCTTACTATAGGAGAGCCAGGGGATAAAACAGGAGAGGGAGGAATAGAGTTAAGATAAAGTTTCTGACTTGATCCTGAATGGATCTTAAAGCAGAAGTAAAGGGTTTGGCTTCAATGAGAAGAAGAACATTTCTTCTGTTCATTCAGTAATGAAGGAAAAAGGAGAGATTACAAGTTAAGGCTGGTCCATTGAGAGAGTTTCTGCATGATGTGTTTTCTACAAATTAGATCTTAGGAATGACTAGAAGTAGTCACTTTAGTGATGTGGGGAATGCACGAACAAGGGCACATATTGGAGTATACCAAAGAGTACAAGCTCTTGCTTAAAGATGTGAGCTCAAGTTCTTCATGGCATAATCAACGAGCTTCAGTAGAAAGGGGGTGTGTAGGAGGTCAAGAGGGGTTCATTGAGAGGTGGTCCAAGCTCGCACCAACTAGTGGGTTGTTCAACCAATGGCATCACCTAAATGATGGTTAGATATAGATGGTGATGAAGACTATCATAGCAATCTTCAGTAATGAAGGTAGACAACAAAAGAGAATTAACAACTATATGGCATAAATTGCATGTAGAGTCCAAAATTAAGTAATCAGACAAGAACAGATTATAAAGCACCAAAAACATTTCCAACTGTAGTCAACCTGCTTCATGTTTTCTTAATTATAAATACTTGTCTTTTTTAGTCTACTTTTCCTTGTATAATGTAGCTATATGAGAAAAAAGTTACTTGTAAGAATGTGGTAGATTGCAATCAAATTAAAAAGAGGATCTAAGCTGTAGTCATTTGTACAAACTGAATAATCATTATGAGCTTAGATTACTTAATGCAATCACCATGTTCCTGTTTATGGGTCTTGTAGTAAGTAAATGATTCTGCACATGGACTTAATCAGAATACACTCTTTATATTTATCTAAAGCCCTTTGCGAAATGCAATAGCAGATACTAATATTAAAAGTTATTTGGTTACTCTCTTTTTAATAACCTCATAATATTGTCCTTGAAAATATAGCTTCCAGTTGTTTTTTTTGGTATCAATTTTTTAAGGAAGTAAAGGAAGAAAAAATATAGATGGTTTCAAAAAAATTCAAGTATGAGTTAATTAATTTTCACATCTGTTAAACCCATAGAAGGATTACTTCAAAGTTTACAAATCTGCTATATCAGTATATTCTACCAAAGTTTTACAGGAGTCCCAGGAATACCTACATTCCAGTGAACTCAAGTTCTTGAATCCATAGAGAACCATATTTGCATTTCTGCATTGCTAATCTTGGTAATGTGAAAATATTTTGCATTGATAAGGACTTTTATTTATGCAAAACAGACTTCTGCCCTACATTTACATGGTTTTAATATTAATAACAATATGCCTAAGATTATGCCACATTTCAATGTCAGTAAAATTGGTGGGTGGAACAAACTGTGAATAAATTATTCACATACAAAACAAGAACATTTTTATTTTTCAAAAGCAGGCCATTGGGAATCACAGGGAGATTAAAAACAAACTGAATAGGATACAAATGCAAACGGAAAAGAATAGAACAGTAAGTTGATTTTTCAAGTATCACATACTGCTAACTTATATGGGTATCATAATATAGAATCAGTTGGCAATATTAAAGTTCATAGACACTTAAATATGTTGCAAATAGTAAAATATGTCAGACAAACGCCAATCTTATCCCATTCTACTTTAGCCAGTAAATATTTACCAACAGCCTACTATGTGCGAGGCACAGCACAAAATGCTGATAAAGGGGACACACTTCTGGCATCAAGTGAATGTGCTTATGGATGAGTTACTTCTCCCTAACATACTGACATATTGCATCAAGTAAACCTGGTTGATCAAACTGGAAATGAAGGATATCATTAAATTATTTGATTCATATACTTGTGAAGATGGGCAAAAATGATTATACAGAATTTTTGACATTGCAATTATGTGGTTTATGCAGTACTGCCTTTTGATACCTGTCATCCAATCTCCTTCTATCTCCCTTCCCCCCATATTCTTCCTGCATCTTTTGACTACCACTCCATTCCCTTTGATGAAATCTGACTTTTTAGCCTCTACCTCTGAACAAGAACATGTGGTATTTACTTTTCTATGCTTGGTTTGAGTCGCTTAACATAATGACATCCAGTTTCATGCATATTGCTGAAAAATATTCCATTGTGTAAATACCCACATTTTCTTTTTCCATTCATCCATCAATGGGGACCTGGGTTCATTCTCTCTCTTGACTCTTGTGAACAGCGTTGCATCAAACATGGGGCACAAATACCTTTTTGATACACTGATTGCATTTCATGTGGATGTATACCCAGTACTGGGATAGCTGGATCATATGGTAGCTCTATTTTTAGTTCTTTGAGAACTCTCCATACTGTTTTTTTATAATAGCTGTACTAATTTACATTCCCTCCAACAGTGTATAAGAGTTTCTCTTCTCAACCTTGCCCACATTTGTTATTTTTTCTCTTTTTGATTATAGCCATGATAACTGTAGTGAGTTGATTATCTTATTGTGGTTTTGATTTGCATTTCCCTGAAGATTAGTGATGTTGTGCATTTTTTCATATTCTTATTGGATATTTGCATATCTCCTTTTAAGAAATGTCTATTCAGATCATTTGCCCATTTTTAATTGGATTATTTGCTTATAGGCTGTTGCATATTTTGAGTTCTTTGTGTATTCTTGATATGAATTCTTTGTTGGAGGAATAGTTTGCAAATATTTCCCTCATTCTGTTGATTGTCTTTTTATCCTGCTAATTATTTCCTTTGCCATGCAGAAGTTCTTCTTTTGATATAATCCCATTAGTCTATTTTTTCTTTTGTTGCCCAGACTTTTGTTTACTTATCCAAAAAATCATTGCCAATACTGATGTTTTTAATGTTTCTCCTTTTTTTCTGGTATTTTCATAATTTTAGGTCTTACATTTAGGTCTTTAATTCATTTTGAGTTGTTTTATGGATTATACACACATTTCAAAGTATTTGAATTATGTGGATCAATTGTTTACAGATTCTGAAATCTTAGTTTTGATTTTGTTTTCAAATAATTATGATCCTCTGTTTTACATACCTATAAGTACAGAACTTCATATACAGTAAGATTTCTGGAGTCAGAAGCACTACCATTGTGCAACAAGGTCCTGATAGTAAGATTTCTATTAATCAGGAAATATAATGAAGAGTGGACAACATTAGATATCAGTATCATAAAATGTCTATTAAGAGAATAATGTGTATTATGCAAAGAAAGGACAAAATACAAAATCTAAGCTAAGTAAAAATAACTCCAAGAATAAAAAAAATGATTCCTGAAACTTTTGCTCTAAAGAATGAATGCTCTTCTAGAATCATGTCAATGTACTTTCTTGAAATATAATTTAACAGCCATAAATTATATAATCCCTTCTGAATAAAGGAAAAAATAATATTAAGTCCTTTCTGTAGAGGCAACATATAAAAAGTGGGGTTGATTTACACAAGAGAAATAGTCTTACTTGCAGAGATAAATGTGCTTTTGAGCTTTGTGAACTAAATGACAAAAATATAGAAACATAAAGAAAGAGTGACATTTGACTCACCCCTCACCTCTCTAGCAAGTGTTGAGTCATTCTATCATATCATTTGTTTAGGATATGTTGTAATCTTGAACAGGCAATCATGAACCTTCCTAGGAACCTACCATTTGTGTCAATATGATCATGTAATTTCCCTATTTGCGACCCCTGTGGAGTTCCATATTTCCTCATGGAAAATGTCTTAAGGAGAGTTCTGCAGCCTCAGGTACCTAGTACCTTATATTCTCTAGCCTCAACTCTGGTCTCCTTGTACCTATCTCCAGAGTAACCAGCCTGCTCCTCTTCCTGTGCCTTCATCAGCTCCAACTCTCTGTTAAGTCTGGGTTTGGCTTTGGGATTTTCTAGTTCTTCTTGGTAAACTCATCTCTGCACCCTCCACCAGGCTAACTTCTGCTCTTTGTATTTCTGTTTACACTTTACTTACTTGCAAATTAAAGGGAAAAGTAGATCCTGATCCTTGAGTGCAGACATTGTGTATTTCTTAGTTAATGTCTGATTCCTCAGCCCCTCATCACAGTTACTTGCTTACATTATTCATTCATGCATGCATGCATTCATTCTATCACTCACTGCCTCATTCAACAAAAATATGTTGAAACCTCCTAAAGACCAGGCATTTCTCTAGGCCTGGGGAACAGAGTGGGCAATTAGAGAAAGCCATTTTCCTTATGGATCTAATAATTCATAGAGTCAAAATATTAGATAATTTTAGAAAGTGATAAACCTTGTGAATGAAGTAAATCATGGAGAAGGTGAGATACTCAGAAATTAATTTGGGCTAAACTTTATGCGTATAAAGCAGACAGCCCTATAAAACTCAAAAGACAAAGCATGCCAATAAGAAGTACCAGCATGCACAAAGCCTTGAGAACAGATGAGCTCAGCACAGTCAAAGAACAAAATACAACCACTATGTCAAGAGCACAGTGTCCAAGTACTGAAAGGTTGTGAAGGCTGAGAGAGGGCAGGAGATATTCGTGTGGAAAATTGTACATCATGGTGCCATTTTTCAATTTTGCATGAATTACTCTCAGAAGCCCTGGGAGATGTTTGAACATGATCTAATTTATGCTTCAATAAATCACTATTGTTATTACTTAAAAAATGAAAAATAGGGAGATAAATTAGGAACTAGAACACTGCTGCTATAGGAGTCTTGGCAAGAAGTGATGAGTCTCTGACTAAGATTTAGCAATATGAAATAGTTGGATTCAGGATCTTCTTGGGGATATAGCAAGACTTGCTAATAGATTGAAGGTATAATGTAATAGGTAAAATAAAAAAAATAGGAATCTCTAAATATTTGTTTAATTGAATCTCAGTGCTTCAATTGAAGAATCATGCAAAAATAAATCTTTGGTTTGATAACTTCCAGAGATCTTTCATTTGTCATAATTTTTGTAGCAATTATTAGGGAGATGCTAATAGTTGAACAATATTTGAAACTCTGAAGTATGTATTTTTATGTTTCCCCTAAACTTGTTGGTGAGACTCTCTCCTAAATTTTCATCAACCAATCCATATTTATTATCATTGATTAAGAACTCTGGAAATTAAACTGCCTAGATTTGTAATCTGCTTTTGCCCTTTAAGTAACTTTCTAAACTTAAGCAAGTTATTTAACATCTTTTTTCTTCTTTCCTCATCTATAAAATGGAGATAATAGGACTTTACCTATACTGTTATGGAAATTAAATATGTTAATATGTATACAGTACTTAGAAACTTGGCATGTCATAAGTGCTTTTTAATGATCTAACGTAGGTAATATTTTTAATGTTAGTTAGTTTACTATCATCTACTTTAGGTCTTTTCTACTATTGAAAGTCAGTATCTTTAATTCATATAAAATCTTGATACCCAAATTGCTGGGCACATTTTTATCTCCTCTAGGTTGAAGTCTTATCTTGGCCAGTGGGAGTTCAGGGAGGAGGCCTTTCTCCATAGGTCTCTCTAGGCCTGTCTTCTAATCCATCAGGACTTGACTCCTATCATGTGCTTCTGGGAGGAAGGAAGCTCTGGGAAACCCTTTGAAGATTAGGGTTCTCACAAAGCCAAACACTGACATTGATTAACCTCTACTTTACCTCCTCCAGCTAAACCCACATTGAAAACTAGGGCATGCAGTCTAGTGACCTATTGATAGCATAAGCCATCCGAAAAGAGTCCATGGTGAAAATTACAGGACAGCCACTGAAAGAAAGTGAAAAAAAAAATCTCAAGTATTTTGAGAAGACAAAATAACTCAGTGTGAATTTTTTTTTTAAACATCTGAGTGTGGGTCAGAATTTTCCTTCACTGGCTTTCACAAGATGTCACCAAGAAATAAGACTCGTCTGAAGACTTTGCTGGAGAAAGATCTGCTTCCAAACTCTTGTGGTGTTGTCAATATCAGTTCCTCTTGCAGTGTTTGTACTGGGGGCTCAGTTCCTAGCTGATTATTGGCTGGCATCTGCCCCCTACCCTTGACACGTGATTTCCTGTGCATGGCCAACAGGGAACAATCTTCTAAAATTGATGTCCCAATCCTATGTATCCTAATCACAGAAGTGACATCTCAGCAATTTTATCATTTTCTATTGGCTAAAAGCAACTCTTGGCTAGACTATAATTTAAAAAAAGAAAAAAAGATTACTAAAATTTGTGAATACCAGGGGACAGTTGTGATCCCTGGCAATGTCTTGAAATCTGTCATGATATTTTTTTTGTGTGGTCCCAGAAAACTGTTAAGAATTTTCCACCAGGCACGGTGGTGCATGCCTATAATCCCAGTACCTCAGGAGGTGGAGGCAGGAGGATTGCAAGTTCAAAGCCAGGCTCATCAACACAGAAATGTTCTAAGCAATTTAGGGGAGACCCTGTCACTAAATAAAATATAAAAAGAGCTGGGGATTTGGCTCAGTGGTAAAGTGGCCCTGGGTTCAATCCCTAGTACCAAAATAAATAAATAAATTTTTTTTCCATTCTCTTTTTTATTTTTCTTCCCTAAAGCTAATCTCAAGCATAGGTTTGAGTTTCTTTGTTCTTTTGCATATGCCATATGTGTCTGTTATGGCCCGAGTTATTTTTCATAAGTTTTATTCCTTTGGCCAGATTGTGTACTCATTTTCCCATCCTCCTGTTAATTAGCACATGGTTCTAGATTATATTTGCATATTCTCCAATGACCCTAAAGCAAACTACTAAAATAGATTTGGCTAGAAAATGATAATAAGATGACGTATTTGGCTTTATTACAGTCATACTCTTCCTTCTACTATTATAAAATATGAAGCTCTCAATTTCAACTTTATTGCCTTGCATGTATCCTGACCAACCCCATCTCTAGGCCAATTTTCTTATGTTCTTTTTTCTAGCTATAATATCAACCATTCAATCTACTATAATCGTTTCCATGTATTAAGCCTAAATTTAAAAAAAATTAAGTGATTTTAATGGAATTTTCTCCATTCATAAGCTCACCAGTTTTTTTTCTTAACACACTATTAATGGACTATACCATTCCAATTCTCTCTTGACTATAAACTATTTTCAAGCAATATTCAATTGTTTCTCTTTTCTCCAACAGAACTATAAGTTCTTTGATCTGTATGGCTTAATAAAGTGTAACTGAGGATTATTTATATTCAACAGCCCAATATTTAAAGAAATATTGTTGTAAAATCTTTCTTAGGGCAGTCACACCTCAGACTCTGTCCTCAATATTACATTCACAGAATACCTAAAAAGTGTTTAATCATAGCTTATTGATTTGATATGAGTAGTTAATAAATATTTAAGTCATGTATATAATTTGATTACATACACATTCAATATCT
Source organism: Spermophilus citellus (assembly GCF_964194105.1). Classification (NCBI taxonomy): domain Eukaryota; kingdom Metazoa; phylum Chordata; class Mammalia; order Rodentia; family Sciuridae; genus Spermophilus; species Spermophilus citellus. The sequence continues at coordinate 38,373,303 of NC_138194.1, read as the reverse complement.
TCAAATGGAAAAGATTGAGTCTCACTAGATTTTGTGCTTGTGGCCACATATGAAATAGTATGTGAATTCCTAAGAACACAGACCTTACATCATTTTAAGAAATATGCAACATTTATGTGGTCCCAAGATTTGTTTTCCTAACACAGGAAAATAAAATGATACGTTGCTCAAGGTGTAAGTCTAAAAATTTTTCCCAATAAAAAGAAAAATATTATACTTTTAAATCACTCTTACTTTAAAAGTGTATAAATTTATATTCTAAACTTTTTTGCCCTCTGGGTTTTAAAATTTGCTCTAATACTAGCCTTAAGATAGACCAATAGCCAGGAAGGTAAAGAACCGTACTCCAAATACTGTATTCACACAGATCAAGATACTATTTGTATCATTTTCATTTAGATCTAAAAATTACTTTTGATCAATTTCCACTATCTTAGGTGACTATTTTTAAGCACAATAAAGTCCGGAAGTTTTCTATTTCTTCTAGGAATTACTTTCTCTATTTCCACATCTAAAAAGTGAATTGAATTTTTCTCAAACTTTTGTGTGATCATGGCAAGTAAATCTTGTGTCATTATCTTCTTTCTTTGCCTTGTCTTTTCTTTCATTTCTTTTTAAAGGCATTTTTTTTTCTCATTTTCTCCCAGATTGTCCCTTGGGCATAAAACTTTTATAAGAATTTTCTTAACCTGAGAGCAAAGCTTGACAAGGAAAATCGGTAGCTGTTATTTTAGTAAGAAATAAAATCCTGAAAGTAAAAAGAAGTTGGAGAAGAGAAAGAGAGCCAGTATAAGATTCTGTCTTTATATAAAACTCATATATTGTGTCCATCATACATATTTAAATTAATTTTGATTTAAAAATGATTCAAGGGGTTGAGACCATGACTCAGTGGTAAAGTGCTCTTTTAGCATGTGAGAGGCACTGGGTTTGATCCTCAGCACCACATAAAAATAAATAAATAAATAAATAAAGATATTGAGTCCATCTACAACTAAAAAAATAAAAAATAAAAATGATTTAAAATTATTCTTTTCTTCCATTCAAATCAAGAACCACAGTCACTTCACACCAGTTACAATCCTGGTTAAGATGCATTTTCAAGGCAGCTACAGACAAGCTCAGCTGACAGTCTGACCCAAGGACTATGTGTTGTCTAAAATGTATAGACGAAGTCCTGCAGTCATCCATTGGTGGGGAGGAAGGGGAAGCATGTGTCAACAATCTTCTGTTTTCATTGATTTACATTTAATTTCATTGGTTATTACCTCCTCTGTATTTCAGAGTTGCACATGTATGAGCAGGGGAGGTGAGGCACTTATGTGAGCAGGAGATGAGGGACCATATAGTTAGTCCACCTTGAAGATGGTCAGATGTTATAAAAGCTGTGATCCTAGACAAGTGAGTCTCTGAAGACATGAAATGGAAACTAAGATGTATACAATCTATACTTTGCATTATTCAACTACTTCAGTATTCTCATATCTGAGTCTCATAATAAAATGAAAAAAAAGTTCTTGTTTTAGTTAGAATGAATCATATCAGAGAATTCCTGTTAAGATAGCAGTGATCTACACCCTTTGAAAAGCTTAATACATGTGAGCAAATGAAATCAGCTGTAGTCTCTATGGTGGTAGCTGGTCCTGAGGCTCTAATTGATCTTTATCATCTTCCTTTTCCACTACTCATTCTGGATTTTCCTCGTCCTTAACCATGAGGGCATGCCTAATGACCTAAATTCTTATTTCAGAACTGTCTAAATCCTTAGTTTATTTGGTATTTTTGGTCATGGTTATTGCATTCTCTAAGTTGCTCCCAAAACTAGATGTGGATATGATATTCTATTGAATCCCTTGAGTCTCAGCTTTGCTTACCGCTGCCCTGCTATTTCAACCGCTACCCTGACTCTTCATGGTGATTATGGATGTTTGTTTTATCCCGTTCAACAGCTGCTTCGTTTTCTTGAGATCACTGGCAAGAGGAACAATGTGTGAACCATGGGTCATCATAGCTCCAAGTTTAATAGTAGTCTTAATATGTTCCCTAGCAGAAGCATTTCCCACCCAAGTTGCAAGAATGAGAGGAACATAGTCTATAGTTTGGTCACTGAGAGTAATGGCAAACAAGGCCAATCCCACTTGTATCCTTGGTGTCAGGACCCAAGTAGTCTAGCTAATGTTGATTCAAATTATGTACTGCATACTCTAGACCTCACAAAACACTGCTTTTAAGCTTGTATTTTAACTGGGACTATAATGGGTCATTTTATCAATCCTTAGGCTCTCTGGATGACTGGGAATAAGAATCCCTTGGGTATGTCATTATTGGTATACTTCCTATCTTAAAATAAGTTCCTTTAAGTGTGACAAATCTGCATGTAATATCACATTCATAGTTCAGATCCATCTTTGAAAAGTCATCCTATTTGGGCTCTAGAACTCAGGAAAGAAATCTGGAAGAGGCATTTTTTATAGTTATTTATTTTTTAGTTGTAGGTAGACACAATATCTTTATTTCATTTTTATGTGGTGCTGAGGATCGAACCCAGTGCCTCACGTGTGAAAGGAGAGCACTCTACCACTTAGCCACAACCCTAGCCCACCCCCCCCCATGTTATTTTAAATAAGGACAAATAACCATTTTCCAGGGTACAAAGTTTCTGTTGTAATTTACCTGCTGGTAAATGGCCAGGTGGTATTCTCAAATAATGGAGTCACTGTGTTTTTTCTGCTAATATATTGACATTCAATTGTGATAAAAAGTGTAAGACTTTATAGAGTCTGAGCCATTGAGTGTGTTCAAGGAACCATCTCTTTTACCATGACTGTTCTCCTCATGGTCTCATTATAGCATCCCTGAGATAACCAACAAGAAATTCTGGCTTGCATCCATAGGATGAATTTTTCTGTCATTTGCTTGTTCGGCACTCAGTCTGATAGACATTAACATGTGACCCAAAGATAGAAATGCTTTGTACCCTTTCCCATAGATTCAACCACTCCATTTGCAGATGTTCATCCATGTTTTTCCATTCTTGTTTTATTGAGGCCTGTATCCAACCGAGACATTGCTACTACACGAGGCATATGCATCTCTATAATTAAAGGAGACTTCTTGTTACATACATAATGAATAGCCAAGTTTACAGGCCACAACTATGTCACATGAGGGTAAATATGTTCCCTACTGTATTTAAGAGTTGTACCTGAATACAACTATCCATGCATCAACTTTCACCTTTTAATTTGTATTAATAAGTCATCAATGTGCCAAACCAAAGTTCTTTCTTCTTTATTACTTGATTGTTGAAAGTCTCTTATGAATCCTAAATGCGAGCAGAAAAAGGAATCTTAGCACATGAAGTGGATGCAATAGGGTTTGATTTACCTGTTTATGTAATTTACTCATGCTTTCTGGATCTTCTTGGATTCAGTCCCAGGTACAATGGACCACTGCTGTGCTCACCTGAACGTATGTCTTAGCAAATCTGATTATATGCAATTGAACAGAGTGGATTTGAATTGCATAGTTAGTTCATATTCCATAGTCAGACACTCATTTTAAAAATATAATTGGTATTTTCATGTTATACATTTTAATGCCTAAATCAGAGTAATAAAGCCCAGACTTGACTAAATATTTTTGGTGAAAATTTTATATTACCTTCTGAAGGCCCTGGCCTTAAGCATATCAATAATATTGGAGCTCTAGTAATGGCATAAATATGGAGTTTATTTAGCTATTTAAAAATAAATAAAGTCCTATGAATTTAGGCTTAACTACATTCTCAGAATCTTCCCAACAGCCATCCAAATGAGCATATTTTGGATGAATAAATTTGAAAAATAACCAGATGTTTATATGAGCAGTAAACCAAATTTCCAGAAGGAAAAAAAATGACCTGTGTTATAAAGGTAGTCCAAAACTAGTAATTAATTCATCTTTCGTGTCTGTTTAAATATATCACTACAAATTAGTTTTTGAAAGTGATTTCACCAAATTTAGTTTATATATATATATATATATATATATATATGCCTTTCAAAAATTTTGCCAAAATGTGGTTTTATGTGATGACCGCTTTTTATTCAACAGAGTTCTGAGATTGGACAGTTGTACTACACAGAAATGACATAAACATCAGAGAGAAACTTTCTTAATTCACTCATCAGATGACTATACCTATTTTAAACATGCAAATGATTTATTCATCATATTTAAGAATGAAATTCACCACACTATTTAGGGTGGGGATTAAAAACCAGAGCAGCCATAGAGTTCTCTTCTGTCTTCCATAGTTCCTGTCTTCCCAGATACCTGATCCTAAGCAGAGAGTATCAACTCTCTTGTGCTTAACTAGTACTAACCTTTGACTTCAGCCCAACCAGGCAGGTGCTGCAGGTAGGAGAATACACTATTGCTGCAAGATCAGCTCTGCCAGAATCCTTGTTTTTGCTTCAAATGTCTTTCACAAAGTGTGTGCCCACTTTCACTCCTACTGACAGTTCCTGAGAATCCCTGTTTCCCTGTACCCTGCCTGACATAGCATTCCTCAGTTAAAGGTTAAGTGTGTGTGAGCTTTGGCAATGCAGAAGCACCTGATTCCTGTGGCTTTGCTCTATGGGGAAGAATTGATTTGGGGAATACGACACACATGTGCCTGGGGTGGAATTAGTTCATTTTTTCTTTATTAGCTAAGAGGATTTGGCCATGAAGTTGGTGTGTGTGTGTGTGTGTGTGTGTGTGTGTGTGTGTGTGTGTGTATGCGCATGGTACAGGTACCTGCTGTGGCTTTGGATCAATTCTCCACAGGAAACCAAGCTGTATCTCCTCACCATTTAAAATGAATGTGTATTCAATACTTACAGGATGCTTTATTAATATAATATAATCCTTGTAGAAACCATATGATATAGGTTCATGATATAGTCCACTTTTATGTATGGAAAAAAATGTAAGTATAGATTAATGGAATAAAACATAACCACAAAGTCATATAGTTTCCCATATGCGAGGAAGTTGGGATTTCAAACATAAGCCTCAGAGCTCTGACTCTTCATCACCACACAAGAGTGTTGCAGAGAAGGACTGTGATAGGCTAGAATCTGTATCAGCACCTGTTGTGTGTTTTCAGAGATGCTGATATGTGGCTAGTCAGAGGGTATGATGGTCTTCTTACCCCACAAGACCATAAGAAGTAAGTAGAGAAACTAAATAAAGAAGTAGAGAAAACCAAATCTATAGTTTTATATGGAAAACTACATGCGAAGTTATTTTGTTTGATGATAGTGAGTTAGGTTTCTTTTGACTTTGATGCTCAATGGAACATATTATTAAGCATCTAAAGAAATCATGTCTTTAAATGTTCTATCATGACAATCCTTTCCTAAGTCCGCTCTTTTCTAGCAAAACAGTGAGGTTTGAATGAACAGTATTTTAATTGATGTTTAAGATTGTGACTCTTTCCTTTGTTATGACCAAAAAATGAGAAGAGGTAAGGATAAAACTTTTTTTTTTTTTTTGGTTATGAGTATCATGCCCTGGTGACCAAGAAAATCACAAGGGGCAAATTGATATTCTGTGATTTCATCTTGCATTCATGTGAGATTTTACTAATCAATCACAGGCTCGTCCCCAGTGCAAAATTTCTGGATGTTGTCTCAGAAATTTTTCAAGTTTTAAGTCGGGACTTTTGACAGCCATTCTCAGTTGACTAGACTTTGTACAGGGATTTAAACTTATCTTTCCATCTCTTAGATACTACATTATCATCTCTACTATGGTGTTACATACAGCTAAAATACAAGTATTTACCATTTTTATATTATGTTAAACAATGGGAATAGAATAATCTTAAAAGTGAAACAGTATTTTATTCACAGTAGACTATGAAACATCTCTATCTTAATAACTTCTCTAAGTAAGCTTGTCACTTGAGGGAAATCCATTGCATATATCACTGGTTGGGTGGCTCCACTGGACATCGTCCTGCAGGAGTGATCCAAGAACTCTGAATCCTTCCGTGGCAGCTATGCCACTTCCATCCTGAAAATGACAAAAAGAACCTGTACTCACATGCATTAGCCAGAAAACATCACACTACCTCACCTCAGTGCAAAAATGTGGTCACTGATTGCACTTCTTCCTAAGTGAACCTGTGTAAGAAAGGATAGTCTGAATATTTCAGTGGTTAGCTTGCAACTCTGAAATAACTAGGCATAGTCATGAAGTACACCATCTAATGAAAACTTTATTCCCCTCTGTGCTCATTCTCAAGTTCTTCACCTCCAGCAGCATGTGTCCTTTTTAAAGACTCTATGATCATTTATATGACATTCATAGTATATATATATATATATATATATATATATATATATATATATACACACACACACACACACACACACACATAATACAGCTGCACACACACATATCTACACACCAAGTGTCTAAACTTGAAGCTGTCCATCTTTCTCAAATTTACATGAATTTATATACTTCTCTTTTGATACTGAGGATTAAACCCAGAGGCACTTTACCACTGAGCCATATCCCCACCCCTTTTTAATTTTTTTTTAATTGAGACAAGGTCTTACTAAATTGTTTAGGTCCTCATTAATTTGCAGAAGATGACTATGAACTTGCTATCCTCCTGCCTTAGCCTCCCACCCATGCCGCTGGGATTACAGATGGGAATCACTCAGCCTGGCTTTTTTCTATCATTGATATTCTTATTCTACAAAGCTTTATCATCATAGTACTCTCATTAGCTTTTTAAAATTCTCTTTACAATCTAGAAAAATCATTTTTAAAAGAATGATAAAAATTGATACACTAAGTACCTTAAGGAATGTTTGTGTTCTTCAAGGTAAAAGTCTTGACTTTCAATTTTATCTTTAGTGTCTGAACATATACTTCCATTGAATTGCTTGTTTTCTCTATATCCTCTGCTTCTGTATTCCATGTCCATTTTCCCTACACAGCATTACCTGAATGTTTACTGTTATTCTATGCAGTTACACAGACCTTAGATAGTCAGATATTTTAATTTTATGATAGTCAGATATTTTAATTTTATTTTATCTGTTTGAATAGAATATGTATTTAAATCCTATTCACTTTCATGGATTTGATCAATTGATGATTGATCAATTTTACGGCTACCCCAAAGTATTTCACATTCTCCAGAAACTTATTTACATCATCACAAGCATTTTAGAGAGATTGGAAATGTCAAGTCAATATCTGTTCAAGTCATTGGAGATATGAAATAAAAATCTTGGCATTTAGAGAGAATAATGATGAGAACAGGTGAATCCACCACTGGAAACACACAGTGACTTAATTTTCCAGTCTCCAGTCTTGTGAGGACAAGGGAATACATGACAACAGCTTGGCATATAATTATCTTATATTGACATATAAAATATCTGTTGATTGACAACAGATATTTTATATGAAGTCTTCGTTCACCTCCTGAAATGAGCCTTATCAGAAAAGCACTCCACTATTCACTGAGGTGAGAGTTAGAAATTAGAGTGAGAATCTGTATCTTTGGTGGTCAGATAAAATAATTTTAAGCCAATGCTGTATTTATGAAAATTCAGTAGTATTTGGTAGTTATTGCCATAATAATGACTCTTACAAGTGGTGTCCTACAAATGGTATATTACCTTTCCAAACACATTTCCCTTGCAATATAACTCTTCTGATTGGCCATCTGATGTTGAGAGATATGCATTTCTGCAGTGCTTTTCCAAACTTATTCCACTTCCTCTTGATTCCTTGGGTATGGTTTAGTGGAGCCCACTTCATTAATTAGGAGCTTCAGTAAAAAGTTATAAGTGGACATTTCCTACAGATGTTCCATAGGAGCAATGTTGAATAAATTCAGTTTTCCTTGTTGTGCTTTCTAAATTATTTTTCTTATTCTGTTTTCTTCTTTACTAAATTTAAAATGCTATCACAGAAGCCACTGACTGGCAAGAAGAAATGATGTCTCCCATATTTTCTAGCTTGACCACTATGTGGATATGATATATGATGGAAATGTTGGTAAGGCCATACAGTAAGGATGGTGCTATATAAAGGACTTATGTATACGTTGGAACACATACAGTATTACTTTCATGCTGCATAGGAGCTACTGGCAGTGTTGCTGTCAATAAAGCCTGTCAAAAGGAGATGAAGACAACTATTTGGCTCATTTATCAATCAAGGAAATTGAGCATATAGACTTTTGATATTATCTGCTTTCATGTAAAAATTATATTAAATATAAGTTCAAATATATCACAGATTTTGGAAACCTGGGGGAAGGATGTTGGAATTGAAGCAAAATATAAGGTCTTTAATATTTAGGACTATGTGGCACCTCTGCATGTGTCTAGGAGGCCCTGCTGTCCAAGCGGTACCTGTAGCTGCAAGCTACCATGGCCAACAGAGGAAGCCCCTGAGGCTCTGATGTGGACTGGCTCTGCAAGTCTCTGCCTGTAACAAATTCTTGTCATCTGTCAACTTCAGTTTCATCATCAGGAGTATAGCTAATTATACTTTCAAGAATTTCTGAAGAAGAATTGAGATAATGTGTATCATGTTACTGACACTAGGTACAGAATAACCATTAGCTAATAACATCATCAATAACAGACTGCCTTATTTCACATACCTTAAGTTCCTCAAGGTTGATTCATATTATAGCATACTACCGAATTTCTTTCCCTTTCATGTTTTAATAATATGTCATTGCACGCACATTTGGCATATCCATTCATATATCAGTACACACTTGGGTTGCTTCCACATTATAACTTTCATGAGTAATGCTGACATGAGAAGGAATGTACAAACATCTCTCCATCATACCTGGGGACCTTACCCAGAATTGAATAGCTGGTTCTTATGGTAGTTTCAATTTTAGTCTTTTGGAGAATGATAGCACTTATTTTCCACCGTGACTATACCATTTTACAGAAGTGTTCTAATTTCTCCACATTTCTTGTGCATCTATTTTCCACAAGCCCTTAAAAGAAGACAGAATAAAAACTTTGCATTTGAGAGTAGTATTATTATTCTGAAGTAAGAATATAGATGTAAAAATGGCTTACCTTGGGAATATGGGGATAGGGCTATCAATCCATTACTATGAAAATTGACTCATAATTAATCTAGATATAAATAAGTTCCACCCTTTGTGGTAGAAGCATTAAGTACTTATGAAGGTGACCTCAGAATAGGCCCTATTTGGAAAGATGTAACTGGAAGGCCTCATGGAGGGGATAGGAGTCCATGTGGATGGTGAGAAACTGGCAGAGTTCTTGCACACCCTGAAGAAGGCAGGCACATGAGCATAGATTTCAGGGTGAGTGCAGACGGGATGAATCTGCTTGACTGAGAAATGATGCAACAATTAGAATTGAGAAAAATTTATTAGGGAGATAAAGAATTTATAGCATTTATAACATTTTAAAGTTCATAAGTATTTTACAAATATGTTCACAGCTATGTAATTTTTATTACTATTACTCAGAAACCATTTTTTCTTTTACTAGGGAGTTTTCTTATATCACATCCAAAGACAAAATCAAAGAATGATTTCTGTTTGGGTTACTTTAATTCTAGCTATTAATCAGGTTTTGTTCTATGAAAGCAGATATTTTGAAAACATGAAAACTAAATTACACGAATATTTTTCACAAAGGTCATTCATTTAACATGGACCCTCTTAGAGATCCAATATTCAACTGATGATTTTTACTTTTTGTCTCTGCTTTTTGGCTCAAATTTCTCTTATATTCAAAATAAATCTATTAATAGCATTTTTCTAAATAAATATATTAATAGCATTTTTCTATCAACCATAGTTCTGTTTTTCTAGGGCTCTGGCTGAACTGATTTGTAGGAAACTAAGATATCTGACTGACAGTAAACCAATGTAGCATTTGAAATTATGAATGCAGAAATGTGAATGATTGGGAAGACAACCATAATTTCTGGTAAAAGGTCTTTTTGACAAATAAAAATCAAACTATCACAAGATGAAACAATGTCTTTGTTTGTGTTCTTACTCAAGGCTTTTAGCTGAAATGCATTATTGCTATAACAATTGATTTTTTTGTATTCTAAAGTAACAAAGGATTTTTTATAAATGTTTTCAGGTAACCTGCAGAAGAGAAGGTGATTTATTTTCTGCTAAGTCTTGTTACCAATCAATGCTAACAAGGACTGTAAAAGTGTCGTACGGAATACTTAATTATCTGTTGAGATAGTCCAAGCACAACTGAGGATAGACTTATAAAAAGGGAAAAAAAATAGTGAATGTATTCTAAGAACTGTATTTACTCCATTTAACTACAATTGATTTGTAGTTATCCCATGTTGTATCCTTTTAGATTTTTAAATCTGTCCTCTAGAATCATTTTTAGCAAAATAAAAAATTAATAATGAGAACATAATAAGAAACTAAACAATTAACTATCTGGGTTTATCCTCAAAAAGCTCCTAATGTGATCATTCTTTATAGTCTCCTCAATCTGTTTCTGTTAAAACATAGATCACCTGAAATGATCCATAAAAATGCTCATAGAATTTCTCTGATGTTGTAAAAATATAAAGGAAAAGTGGAATCCTTATGATGGTTCCTCAAAATTCTGAAATCATCAAAGACTAAAATCCCTGAAGACATAGTTTTATTTAATCTCCCATCTGAGTTCTGCCTTTCCAAAGACAAACTCAACTTGAGAGCTTCTGTTACTTGAAGGAACTTCATATAAATGGGTAACATTTCTTCCATCCCAACTTGTCTCTACAACTGGTAAATCAGTTTAATGAAGGATTTCTGTGTTAGCAGAGAGGACTGTGGAATGACTAAGATTTGTGACCCATTCGATTGTGTGTGAGAGTAATGTGACTGACGGGTTTATGCATCAAATTAATCTGTGACACAAGCTGCACATTAGTATGATATTTGGTATCTGTTATAATATGGCACGTCTTTTTTTTTTTTTTTACATACTGTCTTTGATCTTTCTTGAGTATGTGTCGAAGGAAATAACCTGTCTGAAGTGTGAGGCAGAAAGGATGCATCCCCCTTTAAATGCCTTAGCCTGGACCATGTGAATTGAATTTTGAATGTGGACTCTAGATTGGTTCCATGCAGTTGATAACTTTTTAAACTTTGCATGAAGCAAAGTCCAGGAACACCAGACTGCTTTATCCCTTAGTACCTGACCTATCAGAGAGGAGATCACCATGCATTTCACACTACCCTCTTGATCCCCAAGCAGAGATCTCATCCTTATCGGCTGCATCAGAACAACTGCACTTGTACTAGTGGCTTGATATATTCTGAACCAGGGAAGTGAGTTTAATCTACAGCACATGAGAGCCCACCAGCCTTTCTTAAGAATAATTTGTTTACTGTTCATCCCAAATGGAAAAATTCTTATTAAATTACTTTGAACAATAAAACATTTTTAAAAAACTCTATCAGGAATGGAAGTTTAGATATCTGTTGCACTTTTTCTTTCTTTTTTTTTATTGGTTGTTCAAAACATTACAAAGCTCATGACATATCATCTTTCATACATTTGATTCAAGTGGGTTATGAACTCCCCTTTTTTACCCCAAATACAAGTTGCAGAATCACATCGTTTACACATCCACATTTTTACATAATACCATATTAATGACTGTTGTATTCTGCTACCTTTCCTATCCCCTACTATCCCCCCTCCCCTTCCCTCTCATTTTCCCTCTCTACCCCATCTGCTGTTGTTTAATTCTCTCCCTTGTTTTTTTTCCCGTTCCCCTCACAAACTCTTATATGTAATTTTGTGTAACAATGAGGGTCTCCTTCCATTTCCATACATTTTCCCTTCTCTCTCCCTTTCTCCTACCCCACTCATCTCTGTTTAATGTTAATCTTTTCCTCGTGCTCTTCTTCCCTGTTCTGATCTTAGTTGCTCTCTTTATATCAAAGAAGACATTTGGCATTTATTTTTTAAGGATTGGCTAGCTTCACTTAGCATTATCTGCTCTAATGCCATCCATTTCCCTGCAAAATCCATGATTTTGTCATTTTTTAGTGCTGCCTAATACTCCATGGTGTATAAATGCCACAGCTTTTTAATCCATTCATCTATTGAAGGGCATCTAGGTTGATTCCAAAGTCTAGTTATTGTGAATTGTGATGCTATGATCATTGATGTGGCAGTATCCCTATAGTATGCTCTTTTAAGGTCCTCAGGGAATAGACCGAGAAGGGTGATAGCTGGGTCAAATGGTGGTTCCATTCCCAGCTTTCCCAGGAATCTCCATACTGCTTTCCATATTGGCCGCACCAATTTGCAGTCCCACCAGCAATGTACAAGTGTACCCTTTTCCCCACATCCTCTCCAGCACTTGTTGTTGTTTGACTTCATAATGGCTGCCAATCTTACTGGAGTGAGATGGTATCTTAGGGTGGTTTTGATTTGCATTTCTCTGACTGCTAGAGATGGTGAGCATTTTTTCATGTACTTGTTGATTGATTGGATATCCTCCTCTGAGAAGTGTCTGTTCAGGTCCTTGGCCCATTTGTTGATAGGGTTGTTTGTTATATTATTGTTTAATTTTTTGAGTTCTTTGTATATTCTGGATATTAGGGCTCTATCTGATGTGTGAGGAGTAAAAATTTGTTCCCAGGATGTAGGTTCCCTGTTTACCTCTCTTATTGTTTCTTTTGCTGAGAAAAAACTTTTTAGTTTAAGTAAGTCCCATTTGTTTATTCTTGTATATAACTCTTGGGCTATGGGCGTCCTATTAAGGAATTTGGAGCCCGACCCCACAATATGTAGATCGGAGCCAACTTTTTCTTCTATCAGGTGCAGAGTCTCTGATTTGATATCTAGCTCCTTGATCCATTTTGAATTGACTTTTGTGCATGGCAAGAGAAAGGGGTTCAGCTTCATTTTGTTGCATATGGATTTTCAGTTTTCCCAGCACCATTTGTTAAAGATGTTATCCTTCCTCCATTGCATGCTTTTAGCCCCTTTATCAAATATAAGAAAGTTGTAATCTTGTGGATTGGTCTCTGCACCATGATCAAGTAGGATTCATCCCTGGGATGCAAGGTTGGTTCAATATAAGGAAATCAATAAATATTATTCACCACATCAATAGACTTAAAGATAAGAACCATATGATCGTCTCGATAGATGCAGAAAAAGCATTCGACAAAGTACAGCATCCCTTTATGTTCAAAACACTAGAAAAACTGGGGATAACAGGAACTTACCTCAACATTGTAAAAGCTATATATGCTAAGCCTCAGGCTAGCATCATTCTAAATGGAGAAAAACTGAAGGCATTCCCGCTAAAATCTGGAACAAGACAGGGATGCCCTCTCTCACCACTTCTATTTAATTTAGTCCTTGAAATACTAGCCAGAGCAATTAGACAAAAGAAATTAAAGGCATAAAAATAGGAAAATAAGAACTTAAAATATCACTATTTGTGGATGATATGATCCTATACCTAGAAGACCCAAAAGGGTCTACAAAGAAACTGCTAGAACTAATAAATGAATTCAGCAAAGTGGCAGGATATAAAATCAACACACATAAATCAAGGGCGGGCATTCCTGTATATCAGCAACAAAACTTCTTAAATGGAAATGAGGAAAACCACCCCATTCACAATATCCTCAAAAAAAATAAAATACTTGGGAATCAACCTAACAAAAGAGGTGAAAGATTTATACAATGAAAACTACAGAACCCTAAAGAGAGAGATAGAAGAAGATCTTAGAAGATGGAAAAATGTACCCTGTTCATGGATAGGCAGAACCAACATCATCAAAATGGCAATATTACCCAAAGTTCTCTACAGGTTCAAAGCAATGCTAATCAAAATCCCAAAGGCATTTCTTGTAGAAATAGATAAAGCTATCATGAAATTCATATAGAAAAACAAAAGACCCAGAATAGCAAAAGCAATTCTAAGCAGGAAGTGTGAATCAGGTGGTATAGCGATACCAGATTTCAAACTATATTACAGAGCAATAGTAACAAAAACAGCATGGTACTGGTACCAAAACAGGCACTTTTTCTTTCTCATAGAAATTCTTCTTCAAGCAAGTCTCAGATTTCTGGGTTATTACCCTAAATTTCACTTGAGATTAAATCCAATTAATTAAATTAATTGGATTAATAAGGATTAAAAATATCCCTGTAGAAATATCTAGAGCTTCTCCCTTCTGTAGTGTTTGAAACCAAGAGTTTAACTAATGAATATGAAATTCAGACCAGGGCATGTAATCAGCCCCTTAATATTTTGTGAGCTTTTGTACCTTTGATTTTTTCAACTTTCAATTTCACTCATCTCAAATATTGTTATTGAGCATTCTCCAAGTACAGGAGTCTGTGCTGATTCCTAGGGATACAGATACAAGCAGGCCAGATATACCATCTAACCTTAGGGACCTCGTGTTCTGTGTGAGCTTGTTCTGATCATTCCCAGCTAAAAACTGGCAAGATGCAGTGACTAAATGCACACAAAATCAAGAATTTACAACCTGGAATTAGCACTCTGATGCAGATCTGTATCTGCATTATAGGGGAAGAGTTCCATCCTTCTTATAGTTACCAAAGGTGTACTTCAGGAGGTGGCATCTGAATGGAGTCTCAAAGCTGAGCAGGATTTAGATCCTGTAGCTATCATTGAATTATGAAGCTCTCAACCTTGTGTCTCCTTTTTTTCTTCAACAATTATTTTTGAACAGCCCAAGGTGCAAAAGACATATTTTAGGATGCTATGAATGCTACCATGCTAAGTCAAAGACCCTGCTCTCCAATCTCACGAGAGAGAGAGAACATAAAACGAGGGCAAAAGCATAAAATGTGGTGGGAAAAAATGTGCAGTGAGAATGAAAAATATGGGGATTTTATTCATATTTGTGACAATTAGGAAACATTTTTCAGCTACAGTGGCATTGCAGTTTGCTAGAGATGTGGCTAAGACCTTTGAGCCCCGAGTAGTCCTAATGGAAGAATAGTTTACTTGAATCCTGAAGGACTGGATTCTAGACATTATCAGAACAGAGTCTATGTTGTGATAAACCATGGTATCAGGGATTTAATGATTAGAGGAAATGTTTACGAAAGAATTGCCTCTTCACTCCCTAGTCTCTGTCCCTATACCTGAAACAGGTAATGAAATAAATGATATCACAGCAAGTCATTTCTCCCCATAAAGGCTTCAAACTCTACTTAAAAGAAAATGCTTCTGAATTTTAGTTAGGATTTTCTAGAAACTCTTCTGAAAAACACAAGACGTGGATACGATTGTCTTAAAAAAGGGTTTTATAGTAATTAAATTTGGGAAACACTGCAATCTGTGGCCTTTACTTGAAAATTAATCATGCCCATACATATTAAGGAATTTAAAATACTGCATTAAAAGACAAATTAGATGACTATGGAACACCTCTACTGCTCTGATTTTTCATAGAACACCTCTGAACACTGGAAAAAATTTTGAGATATAGCAATTATTTTTTTAGAGGTGATATACATTTTTATTGGTTCTTTTTTTTTAGTTAGACATGACAGTGGATTTCATTTTATTTATTTGTTCGTATTATTTATACATAACAGTAAATTTTGAAACATCATGCATAAATGGAGGATAACTTCTCATTCTTCTGGTTATACATGATGTAGAATACCACAGTCATATAGTTATGTATGCACACAGGATAGTAATGTCCAATTCATTCTACTATCCTTTTTACCCCCCATACCCACCCTCCCTTCACTCCCCTTTGCCTAATCCAAAGTATTTCTATTTTTCCCTAGTCCCTCACCCCCCCCCCACACACACACTTATTGTGAATTAGCATTTGCATAACAGAAAAAATATACTGCCTTTGGTTTTTTGGGATTGGCTTATTTGGATTAGCATGATATTCTCTAGCTCCATCCATTTACCTGCAAATGCCATAATTTTATTCTACTTTAAGGCTGAGTAATACTTCATTGTATGTATATGTGATACATATATATCACATTTTTTTATCCATTCATCTGTTGAAGGTCATCTAGGTTGATTCCATAGTTTGGCTATTGTAAATTGAGCTGCTATATCAATCATTTTTACACAGTAAGGTGAGCTCCCTTTTCCAATATCAGAGCGGAGCCAGGAGACTACAGGAAGACAATGAGCTCTAAGAAGGATGGGGAAGAAGAGGGGAAGAAAGGGAAGGAAATGAAACTAAGGTGGCTATCCTGGAAGTATTAGCTGACTGAGGGAAGGCCATTTAGATCCTTAAATACTGTCTAGGATTTGCCGTCATTGTGACCAGGTTCAGCTCCTAGAAGTGTGAAGGCTGCAGAAGGTCTCAGGGCCAGACTTCATGATAGTTAATGGCACATTCTCCTGGGGGCCTAATAACCAGTTTCTTACAGCAACATCAGATCTCACACCTGAAGACTGTTAACACAGTAAAATCTCTCCAGCACAGACCTCCTCTATTTTTACCCTTACCAAAATACATACACTGACAGGATTATGATGTGCAGGTGGGGGTTTGACTGCTGAGCAATGGTTCATGTAAAAACTAAAAGTATTTAGCCAACTAAAATACACATATGGAGCCAAAAAATAATTTCCACCTTTGCAATTTTCATGAAATAGAGTTGTTGCTAAAAATCACTATGGTAATTTTTTATTTTGTGATTGCATACATAAGTATCTGCATTCAAAGATAAATTTTTCCCTTTTTAGTCCCTGAAGATGTTTTAAAAATTAATATGTGTTGTTATCAAAGATTACAAAGAGATTAGAAATATATAAAATATTTAAAGTATAAAAATCGACCATTATTGATAGATAACAATATTTAATGTATATTATTTTAAGAATAAATATCAAAAATACACAAGCAAGCATAAGTTTTTCAAATTCATATCATAGGAACAAAACTGTTTTGTTGACTTTTTTTTATTCAAAAATGTAATTACCATACTTTCAGTCCTTGTTATATGTTATACACAGTATGCCTTTATATAAGTATACTTGAATTCTTTAACACATATAATTGTCCTCTATCTTATTCTCATAAATAAATACTGAAGCCAGGCAGGTGGTGCATGCCTGTAATCCCAGTGGCTTGGGAGGATAAGATGGGAGGATTGAGAGTTCAAAGCCAGGTTCATCAATGGCAAGGCACTAAGCAACTCAGTGAGACCCTGTTGCTAATAAAATACAAAATTGGGCTGGGGATGTGATTGAGTGCCCCTGAGTTCAATCCCTGGTAGAAGAAGAAGAAAGAAGAAGAAGAAAGAAGAAAGAAGATAGAAGGAGAAGAAGGAGAGGAAGAAGGAGAAGAGGAGGAGGAGGAGGAGGAGGAGGAGGAGGAGGAAGGAGGGGGAGGAAATACTGAAATAAATGCTCTTATATGTAAATTTTTCACTTTTCTTTGATATTTTTACTTTAAGATAAATTCCTAAAAGCAATATGCTAGGTCACGGTATATGGACACTTTTGAAAGTATAATTAGTTTTCAAATTGCCCTCAAGATATTCTGTGTCTCCCAGGGGCTCAGAAGAGTTTGTGGAAGAGGCAAAATCTCCCCACCTTCACTAATTTATGACAATTTCAAAGTGCCCAAGGAATTCCTTAAGTTTTCTCTCACTGATATTTACCACGACGAATGATGTTGGGTAATCAGAAGTCTTTCTTGCTCTTGAGTGGGGTTGAATTCATGCTAAAAATTTTATATAAAGCTACTTTTTTTTTTAGAAAAGTCTAAACCATTCACACATATTTCATTTATTAAATAGAATTTAATAAAGAGACTTTGAATGGGTGTAATAAAGCCATCAAATTCTTTCTTGTCAGATTAAGCAGTTATAAAACAGCTGTGAGCACCAGCATAATGAATGTAGAAATTTGTCTAACTATCAATAGAGTCCCATTTTTCTTCGTTGTTGTTATTAGTTGTTAAGTACACAATGAAGCAATTATGCTAACATAGAAATTAGAGAACATCTTTTTTTTTCAGAGATCTTTGTTTTGTTCACTTAACGGAGAAATTCTTACATGTTGACCAATTTCCTAAAATAATAATATCATAAATAACTTTTCATACACATGAAATAGAATTAGAAATTCTCTTATCTCAGCCTACATGCCACTTGACTTGGCAATTTACATTAGACCCTTCAAAGTGAAAAAAAATCTATCATTTTGAAGTCTGGTACATACCAAAAGGACAGCTGTGTATTAAAATGAAATATAATTTTATTTAGGTCTAAAGAAAATGCACCAAGATTCTTCAACATATTGTTTTCCTAATCACGTTGCTTCATTTCTTGAGGTTAAAATAGAAGCAAATGAGTTAAAAGAGGAGGGATGCTTTGTTTATAGATTGCTTTTACTAATTGTGAAGCTTTCAAGGTTATTAGTATGAAAGAAGGAGAATAGCTTTCTTTTGACACAAGAAAGCTAAAAGTATATAAAAAACACGGTCTACAGTATCACTCAGAATACCCACTGAAACAAGACTATAGGTGTGGATAGCATATCTGAGTTTACCTTAAGGAATCATCATAAAATTTCTGATGAATGAAGACGTAAAACTGTAAGACAAAGAATTAAAGGAAAGGAAAATTAAATTTGCTTTTCAAAATAAATCCCCCAGGCTTATAGATATACACATAGCATGATATTTAGATGTTTTATTTACACAGTCTCCCGTTTTGTTGTGACTGTGGATGTCCTGCCGAGTTGACTGATGATAGGCCAGGGATATTCTGTCATTTCTAGCAGTGACTTACAGACACTGCAGAGATAAGTCCTCCTCCTTGCTGCGTGCAAGGAGGGGTCTATGAAATTTTAAGTTATGGCTGCCCCTGAGAGTAGTAAAGACAACATTTTGGAAATCCTCAGGTATGCCTACATCTTGTGAACTTACAAATGTATGATGGTAAAAATAATAGCCACAGTGAGTAAATATAAGGAAAATGAATAAATGGAAAATGAATATATGGAATATGTCTTTAGTATCCAAATAGGGAAATTGGGTAAATGGGCAATGGTCCATTTTCACAATGGAATCAATTTAGTTATTTAAATGGAAATTTGGGAAGAATTTATGATAGCTTAGGAAATTGCTGTAAAAGAGGTGGGCTGTCAACTATGTAGAAACATAAAAATAATTCTAAAATCTACCTATGTCAAGAGTGTCTGGAAGAAAATACAGCAGGTGTTTAATATTACTTGTTTTGCTGTGCATGAACTTCATGGTTCTGTAATAAACACATATGTCAATTATTTGTATACTTAATAAAACAACCCCCCTTTGTATAATACGAATCCCCTTTATTTTAAAACCGTGTTGTGGATCCCTCGAGCAGATACACTTGTCTCAGCTCACAAATTAGTTGGTCACCCAGAATCACATCAGGTCAGATACTATGTCATTTCTGTGTTACTCTGGTTACCACCTGTAAAAGATGCTTTTGAGGCTGTGTCAGAAGAAGCCACCATAAAAATGCTAATATGTGCTCAAGGGCTCTGATATCTATGGAGGTGCTTATCTTCAGGTGAGGGACCAGTAGGGTACTGGGGAACTGAAAGGGGCCATTGTGGCTAAGCCACAGAAAGCAAGCTGGGCAAGGAACAAGCTTAAACTGGAGAGACAGGTTGCACAAAGTTTGCAAGACCTTTTAGGCCAAGTTGATTAAGGATATTTGGCCTTATCCAAGTGTTACCAGGTAGTTCATGAAAGATTTTAAGCATAATAAGATCCGATGTAAAAGGTAAACCATGTTAAAGGAATAATAAGACTTAAGTATGTTAAGAGTAATAAGATCTGATGTGAAAGATAAACCATGATTCTGGATATGGTCCACACTGGACCAGTAGGTGGGAGATACACAAGGGTGAGAGCTCAATCCTTTGGATGATGAAATGAGGACCTTTTCAACAACCACAGAGAAAGCTGTGTTAAGCACAACTTACAGTTTACAAATTGTCAGGGAGGCCCCACGTTTTAAGACTGTGAAGACAATTACCATGCAGCTTCGGTTTCTCTGCTAGCATAATTTTGATCCCAGACAACCCATGTTTTTTAGTTCTTAAAAAGACCAAACTTAGCAGGTGTTTGAGCCTTGAAGCAAGAAAGCAAATTAAAAATGCCAGCATCGTTTTGGCTAACGAATAGATTTCCTTCAAGTGTTCTCTGCACTTCAGTGTTCATCCTGAATAAAAAATGTGTCCAGCACACAGATTGTTCCCCCCAGTGCAGCTCTCTCTGTCACACTTGGCAGTCTCAACACTCCATCCAATCTAATTCAGAGTCATTAACATTTGTACTTAGCCACATGGATTCAAATGCTGAGTGTTCTGAACATTTGCAGGCAGATGTTATCAAAGATGTTCTCTTTTCACAGTTTCATCAGTTCATTTGCATAGAACAGCCATTGCCACTCATGGCGAGGTACATTCCAGAAACATTTTTGTTAGCTGTTAAGTTCTGAGCATGTGCTTATATTGAGGAAGCATTTTACTCTACTTCCTTGAGATACTGAGTTTTGATCATTGTTTTTATTTATTTTTTTACTGTCGATGAGGAAGCAGATATTAAAATGAGAAAAAATGATTTTTAATTTGCATTTGGATGTTGATTTTATGGAAACATTCTGGGCTGACTTTGTCATTTTTAGTCTGTCTTTCTCTTCTCAACCAATGCTGGATAGTCTAAAGTGTGCATTTTATTTACTTCTTAATGCAATTTCAAGGTCAGGGTGGCTGTTGAATTAGGAAAACATCATTATCTCTTCTATTGATTTGCCAGGGTCTTCTTATTTACCTTCCAGATGGAACCTTAGAGAACCTATAAGGAAAATACCCAATGCTCATTCCAAACCCAAGGTGCCCTTTGTGTGTGGATCTGTTACTTTGCTTTTTTTTTAGGGATTACTAAAAATCAAAGGATCCTTGTCCATCATACAATAGGGATGAAAAGCTGATCTGATTCAGATAAAATGAGCAGGTGACAAGCAGCTTTTATGTCAATAAATATAGGAGGAAACAGTTTGACCCTATTATTGGCAAGTATGCTGCTTTAAAACCTTAGAAAATAAGGTTTTTCCCATCTTGTTGGGCCAGCATCTCCTTCTCTGTCCCTCACTCAGGCCTTCTCTATTCACTTTCATTGTCAATGCTCTTCTTTCATCTTAAAACTCTTGCTACTGACCAGTCTCCCTGCAACCTAGGCATATGTTCATGCTTAAGTTTTGTTATTAAAATTGGGTTTTGGTCAGCTTTTTCGCTGTTTTGACCAAAAGACCTGACATGAACAATTAGAGGAGGAGAAGTTTATTAGGGGGTTCATGGTTTCAGAGGTCTCAGTCCATAGACAGCTGTCTCCATTCCTGATGGCATCAGGTGAGGCAGAACAGCCTGAAGGTGTGGTGGAGGGAAACAGCTGGGAGCATGGCACCAGGAAGCAGAGAGAGAAAGAGAGAAGGCTCCCCTCACTATGGACAAAATAGATAGCCCACAAAAAAGACCTGCTTCCTCCAGTCACACCTACCTGCCTACATTTACCACCCAGTTCATCCCTCTCAGAGGAGTAAGGCACTGATTATTTAAGGCTCTCGTAACCCAATCATTTCACTTCTGTGCTTTCTTGCATTGTCTTTCACATGAGATTTAGGGGGACACCTAATGCTAAACCATAACAAACACAAAATAAAAAGTAAAAAATCTCCTTGTCTTTTAATAACTCCTGATAGACATATTCTCTTCATTTCTTTCTATTTTTCATCCAGAGAGAGCTAAGAGGTTACCTTTTGTCTAAGGTATATTTTTAACATCATGGGAAAGATTAAGTTGATTGTAGATGTGTAGGTGTATCTCTAGAATTTCTATTGTGTTCCATTAATCTATGTGTTGGTTGGTTTTTATGCCAATACCTTGTGGTCTTGGCTACTATAGCCATTTTTTTTTTTTTTGTATCAGAGATTGAACCCAGAGGCACTTAACCACTGAGCCACATCTTCAGCCCCTTTTAATATTTTATTTAGAGACAGGGTCCCCTAAAGGGCTCTCTAAGTTTCTGAGGCTGGTTTTGAGCATATGATCCTCCTGCCTCAACCTCTGGAGCCACTGGGATTACCAGTGCTTGCTGCTGCACCCTGGCTTTAGCTTTGTTCTTTTTGCTCAAGATTGCTTCCATTATTCAGAGTCTTTTGCATTTCTATACTATTTTTAAGATTTTTTTTTAATTTCTGGAAAGTATTTGATTTTGATGGGCATTGCTTTGGATCTGGACATTGCTTTACATAGTATGTACATTTTAACAATATTAGTTCTTCGAATCCATAAGCATGAAAGTTTGTTTCTTTGTGTGTGCGTGTGTGCGTATGTGTGTGTGTGTGTTTGTGTGTTCAATTTCTTTCATCGGTGTTTTGTAATTTTTTATTGTAGAGGTCATTCACTTCCTTGATTAAATTAATTCCAAAATATTTATTTGTCTATCTACTGTATATATTTTGAATGAGATTGCTTTTATGATTTCTTTCTCAGAAATTTCATTATTGCTATATAAAGACCTACTGATAGATGATTAACAGTGCTAGGAACACTGAATATCCATATGTAGAAGATTGAAAATTGATCCTTTTTACTAGCCTTCTATAAAAACCAGTTCAAAATAGGTAAAAAACCTTTAGACCTGAAATAATGTAACTACTAAGAAAAAACATGGGAGAAACACTTTAGGACACCAGTATTGGCAATGATTTCTTGAATAAGTCCCCCAAAGCACAGACAATGAAAGCAAAAAATAGACACATGAGATGTTGTCAAACCAAGAAACTTCTGCACAGCAAAGGAAACGATCAACAGTGAACAGATGACCTGCAGAATGGGAGAAAATATGTGCCAACTAAGAAACTCAAAAACCTCAACAATAAGAAAATCCAATTTTAAAATGTGCAAATGATCTGAATAGAAATTTCTCAGAAAAAAAAGAATTACAAATGCTGAAGAGATATTTGAATAAAATGCTCAGCATCACTAATCATCAGGGAAATGACAGAGAGTCAGTGCGAATGTAAATTAGTACAGCCATTGGGAGGAATAGGTTGGAGGCTCCTCAGAAAGCTATAAATAGATCTCCCATATGATCCAGATGTCCTATTATTGAGTATATGTCCAAGGTGAATGAAATCATCTTAGCAAAGAGTTACGTGTACTCCCATGTTCCACCACTATAGCTTAAAATTATAATCACAATTTGTCATAAATTTATTTTCCCTGTATATATGATAAATGATGAGTTTTACATTGCTAGGTTACACTTAGGCATATACATTATGAGTATGACCTTTTCACCCTTGATCATCTTGAGTAATATTATCTTTTATTATTGATTTTGATTTACTTTTGTGCTATATTTTATTTTATCTGCTATTTTAATTGCCATCATAATTATCATTCAGTTCATATGACATATTTTCATATTTTGTCATTTCCCCACTCTCTTTATTTTTAAGTTTTTCTATCCGTTTTGTCACTAATTCATATCTCATAGGTAACAAAATATTGTTAGATAAATTTATTAAAGTTATGATTTATTTCTGCCATGTTATATCATAGTTTCTATTAACACAAGAATATTTTTCTTTTCTTACCTTTGAAAAGAAAATTATTTTCATTAGTAGAACTATATTTTATTTTTACCTTTCTATTAATTAGCCCTCTGATATTGATAGTTCATTTTTTCTTATCAATGTCCCAAGTGTGTCAGTATCTACATCTTACTCATGAATAAGATGCATCCCTGAGACCTCTCACCTCTTTTCCTCTGCTTTCCCAACCCCACACTTGGCCATCATGGAGAACACCATCTTCAGTAGCACTATTTAACAGGATTTCCTGATGGTGAACTTACTCTATAAACAATGCTACTCAACACCACAGCAACTAGTGTGAGCCTGCTGATCACTTGAAATATGCTACTGTGACGGAGAAACTAAAATTTTAATGTAATATCATTCAATTTAATTTCCATTGTGATCAGTGGCTACTATGTCAGATAACAAATTGAAAATGTTATTTGTGAGTATTTGAAGATACAGGTTTTCCTCCTTGGTAGAAAAGGCAAATTTTTATTTAAGTTGCAATAAATTTGTTCATTTATCCTTAACCTTTCATCTCTCTGATTTTTTTCTTCTTGTTTGTTTACTTTTTTCAAGATTGTTTCCAACGAGTGTCTTGGAGGAAGACACCTGAGAATAACTAATGTTAACCCTATAAATTTTAGGTTATGTTTTATAAATTTCAGGATTAAAGTTTCTCTTCTCCAGTGCTTGAAATTTAATTTTATGTTTTTTCATTTTTGTCACTATTTTGATATGTAATGTCAATTTGGATTACTTTCTCATTTTGTTAATGATCTACAAACTTTTAGAATTTTCTGTGTCTAGTATATTGAAAATGTATTAAAGTCTGACTTTATTGGTCATACTCACCTCACCTGAAATGGTTTATTGCTCTATAAACCATTTCAGGTGAGGTTTTATGTCTTTCTTTAAGCTGGGAAATTAATGATTACTTATAATCAGCACATTTCTTGATATATTTATACCTCTCCATTACTCTTTTTCTTATTTTTCAGACTGTTTTTTTACAGTGTTAACATAACCTATTTTCTCTTCCTTGCCCATCTTCTTATCTCTTTTCATTTCTTTGACCTCCTGATTCTTTCTATAATCATTCCTCAATCTGGTCTTCTAGGTCATCTGGCCATTTTCAGTGGTATTCATTTCACCATTCAGTTCATCAGTAGGTCTTTACTCAACTATTTGATTTTTACACTTGGCATCCTCCATTGCTGCTCCTTTTAAGTTGTTTATTCCTAGCTTGTGTTCTTCCTATTCTCCCTTACTTCCTTGAGGATATTTCTTCATTAATTAAAAGTTATTTTATCTCTACATCTGCTGTCTCCAAAAGAGATTGTTTTCTTTCTTATGAATGTTTTCCATTCACAAAGATCATTTTTCATCACACACTACTAATAGGCATTGGATGAATTGATTTAATACATGCAGCCTTAATAGATAGGTATTAAATATATTCCCATCTTGCCCATTAGAAACTCTGTACTAAGAGATTAGGTAACTCACTCAAGCTCATAAAGTTAAACAAGTAATGAAGCAACAACTAGCATTGTGGCTTTATCAGCATTCTTAAATATTGCCTTAAAGCATATACCCTCTAACATAGGTGCTGTTAGTACACCCAGTTTTGGGATAAGGAAATTGAGTTCAGTAGATTTCCCAAGTTCACACAGTAAATCCTAGGGCTTGGATTTGAACCTAAATATTCTGGTTCCTTAGTGCACAATCCTATTTTTGCTTTACTTCTTGTACAGTTTATACAGAAGAGAAAAGATAAAACACAAGTTAGAGATGAACAACGAAATAGAGGGTGTCGCGACCCCCTTGCCCGCAAGGAAGACGCAACAACAGGAATCTTCTTTCAGCCGTTTATTCAGGTCCTTGATATTTCTTCTTCTTCCTTTCGGATGCCTCTCCCAGCCTTAATAAAGCATCTCAAGCCCCAATGCGAAGCTGCCACGTGGAGCTTTCTCATAGGGTGTTAAAAAACCATGCGCCAACTCTCCCAAATAAGGAGTTGTTTGTTACAGACCACAGCGGAGCCAGCGCCATCTTGTAATGGCGACCACAGTCCGCAGAAACGGCTCACCACAGTTCCCCCTTTTGTTTTCCAAAAACAATACAGGCGAGAGTAGAGGTCCTATCCCACTGTGCAGAAGTGGCTGCATAGTATGGCTCAGCCCCAAGGAGGGCCCTTCCCCAGATCTGAGGCCATATCAGCCGATGCCTTTTTTCGTGGGACGGGGCGTGGACGCGTCTAACCCGCATGCAATAGGACATGCTCTCCTTGAGGTCCACTTCAAGGATCACTCAAGTGCAGTGCCTTGCCTCGCATCCTGTATCGTGATGATGGTGGACGAAGGGGGATGGCTGAGGCTGAACTGTGGCTGTATAGAAATACGACGACAAACAAGTTGGCAACACCCTAAAAGAAAGGCACGGGTCTTAAGGCGATAGAAAAGCACTAGTGTGGAAACCCATCTGCGTGCAATGGCAGTAAAGCCGGCAGAGTGCAAGGGCTTTCCAACACTAAGAGAATAACAAAGAAAGACATGTCGATCCCAGTGCAATGTTCATAAAACTTGGGGTGCAACGACCATGTCAAAGATTTACTGTTTAATCTGCGCAAGCCAGACTTGAGATGAGATACCATTTTCTAAAGCTGCAAGAGCTTGTATGATCATAGCTTTATCTGGACCAATTTCCGGCCAAATATTCGCCAATGATACGGGAGGCATTCCTGGAATCATTAAATCATGAACCGGCATCGGCATTGGCCAAGCCCGTGCCGCTGCCCACCACTGCATTGGTGTCGTCCATGTCATCGGCACCAGCACCAGAGCCAGAGCACTCAGCAGAATGAAGATCCTCATCACGGGGTTGCTGTGGTATTTCTTGTTGCTGAGTAGCTGGCGTCAAGACTCTTCTTGTCAGGCGTTCAGGGACCCACAATGGTTCCGTGCGATCCTGGGAAAAAACATACAGATCCTCGTGCCCATGTCAGCACGGGGTCGGGGCCGTTCCATTGGCCCGTAAGAACATCTTTCCACTTAACATAGCCAATCACAGAGGGCTGAGGGGACACATGTCTATCGGCCGCAGAGCGACCGTGAATATCCAAATTCAAAAAATTAATGGTAAAGAGAGCTAAGGACAGGCGTTCTTTAGGAGTATGTTCAGCTCCTATTCCCCCCTTTTGTTTTTGTAAAGTTTCCTTTAAGGTGCGATGAGCACGCTCAACAGTAGGCTGCCGCATAGTGGCAAGCACACATAATTGGAAAGGTTTATCACTCTGGAGCCTGCATAAAGTAGCATGTTGTATAGCTTCTTCTACTGTCATAAGGGCCGCTCTAGCCTCTTTAGTGAGGCTACGAGGGGAAGTAAGATCTGGATCACCCCTAAGAGTAGCATACAAAGGCTGTAGCATAACATTAGAAATATGTAAATATCCTCGTATCCAATTAATATCTCCCAGCAGTTTTTGATAATCATTTAGAGTTTGGAGATCCTGAGTTCGTATGGTAATTTGCCATACCCAATTGTTGCTCCCAAATCCAGCGGCATCCACCATCCTTGCTACAAAGTCTGAAAAGGGTTCTGTAGGGCCTTGTATAATCTTGGTCAAATTACCAGATACCTCTCCTCTGTTTGGAAGTGACTTCCATGCCCGAATGCAAATGTTATTAATTTGATCATATACCTCAAGAGGGAATCCTGTCTGTTGATTAGCAAATCTACCTTGCCCCAAAAGCATGTCCTTATCCCAATGAGGATGTCCCGCCGCATGGTTTTGGGCGGCCTGTTCTATTGCGCCCTCTAACACAAATGTTCTCCAGTCCAAATATTTACCTGGGGAAACACAAGCCCGAACAAGGCTAGCCCAATCAGAGGGAGTCATACAGTATCTAGACAGACTCTCCACCTGAGTTAGTGTGAAGGCGGCATCCACCCCATAAGTGCGCACAGACTCCGCCAGGGTCTTCACAATTTTAAAATCTAAAGGCTCATGGAATCTTCCCCTATTATCGTCCTGAAAAACTGGATAAGCAAGACCCATCTCAGCGTGAACAGCCTTCCATGTTTGAGCATGGAAAGCTCTCCCCGAAACACCCCCACCATACGGCGGTGGATCCGGAGGATCACATTTCTTGAGCCCCTGCTTATCTTTGCTCCCTTCTCCTACAGCTAAACTCCCTAGCTGGCGAGACAGCCTCCCAAGCTCCTCCTCCTCATTCTCCTCTTCCTCTGACCCACTTTCACATGGAGGTGTGCGCAGCGCACTGAGATCTGGATACAATCGCCTCTTCCCCTGTTTCACGCTCTGCACACTTCCATCCTCCCGAGATACCTCACTTCCTGCCGTCTCTGATTTCTCCTCATGTAATTGTTCTAGAACTTCCTGTCCTTTAGTAAGTGCGTCATGACATCTGTCCTCTGTGAGGCAACTACGGACTATTCTCCAAAGGGGTATCACCCCGCCCTCTAATATGCCCTGCTCAGAAGCAAAGTCAAGATCTTTGCCTAATTTATCCCAACTAAGTATGGTAAGGCTGCCCGAAAATGCAAACCACGGTGCAGCAATATCTATCTTCTGTAAAAATCTCTGTAAAGTACGATGCTTCACTTCCAGGCCCTTGGAACGTAACAGGCCATCTAGGGCCAGGAGAAGCGGACTTGAAGATGCGGCACCCATGACACAACAACAAAAGAAACACAGAAAACAAAAGACACAGACGACAAAAGAAACACAGAAAACAAAAGTGAAAGTACACATTGCAGCTGCAATAAAATATGAGGCTCTCTCTTTCTTTGTAGAGGAGCTGACCCCGCTTTGGTCGCGGATCCCACTTACTGGGACTATCCCCGCTTTGGTCGCGGGTCCCACTTACCTGGGACTATCCGGTGCACCACCCCTGACGTCTGAAAGTTCTGGTTCCCGGGTTTCGGCACCACTTGTCGCGACCCCCTTGCCCGCAAGGAAGACGCAACAACAGGAATCTTCTTTCAGCCGTTTATTCAGGTCCTTGATATTTCTTCTTCTTCCTTTCGGATGCCTCTCCCAGCCTTAATAAAGCATCTCAAGCCCCAATGCGAAGCTGCCACGTGGAGCTTTCTCATAGGGTGTTAAAAAACCATGCGCCAACTCTCCCAAATAAGGAGTTGTTTGTTACAGACCACAGCGGAGCCAGCGCCATCTTGTAATGGCGACCACAGTCCGCAGAAACGGCTCACCACAAGAGGGAATGACACAGAAAAGGCAGTTTGGAACACTTCATTTGGAGACAGTGGTGGTCCTATTTTATGCTCCCTTCCTCTTTGACTTTGTCCTCCTCTCCTATGGTATTCTGATCTTCTTCTATACAGAAATTCCCTTAATCAAATAAAAAACTATCCTTAACAAAAGAATTGGAAAAACCTGCTTATCCTAAAGTTGGGGTGTAGTGAATTACTTCAATGGTAAGAGACAACACTACAGATGCTAGAATATTTTAGGCATGTAGATATTTGTGCTTGATAAGCAAGAAACTAAATATCACAGATTATAAAATGATACATTTAAAGAGATGAGTAATGAAGTTGTAGAAGCAATTCAGATTAGCAAGAACTGACAGTGAAATATTCAATGCAATAGCAAGTGCTACCTTATTATAAACACTAACAACTAAATGCCCTTATATATATGTGTGTGTGTGTATGTGTGTGTGTATGTGAGTGAAAATGCCTGTATATGCACTTTGATTACCAACTTCAGTATTTCTCTCAGTGTCAAATAAGTTTGAATGAAAAGAAAATCCTTTTCATAGTTCATAAGTCAGCTGACTAAAGCTTATGTGAAGTGGTTGTACAGCCTCCCCATAGTAATAATAGCACAATGAGGAGATCTTAGGTATCTGAACATAGATGTGATGATGACACTAGAGACAACGAGTTTTGTTAAAATCGGTGTGCGGTCTTAACCTCTTGATACATAGCTGTCTTTTACTGATTTTCAATGAGAAGAGTTATAAGAAATGGTTAAAATATATGTCAAAGTTAATTATAAACCTTATTTTGTGAGTATATTTTTAATAGATGCTTTTTGTTGTAGCAAAATGTATATTACATAATATTTTCAATTTAGGTAATTTTAAGTATACACTTCAATGGCACTAGTTATATATGCATTGTTGTTCAATCATCACCTCTATTCATAGTGAGAATTTTTCCATTATCCCCCACTGAAATTATAAGCATAGACAAAACAGCATAGACAAAGCAGGAGTTCTCCATTCTTTTCTCCCTCTAGACCCTGATTACTATCATTCTACTTTCAGTCTCCATTAATTTGACTAGTCTAGGAACCTCATATATGTAGGATCATATAACATTTGTCCTTTTGAGTCTGACCTGTTTCACTTAGCATACTGTGTTTAATGTTTATCCACAGAAATGTGTGAGACATTTATTCTATTTTATATGTATATTGCTTTTATCTATCCATTTGTTATGATCCATTTCTGCTGTTGTAATACAATATTACTGACTGGGTAATTTTTAAACAACAGAAATGTATTTGGCTTATGGTTATTATGTCTAAGTCCATGACCATAGCTTCAGATTTTGGAGAGGGTCTCTGCTGTATCATTCCATGGGAAAAAAGCAAATGAGAATGTAGCAGACAGAAAGAATTTGGCTGCACTCATCAGTGGTGTTTGGAACCCATTCCATGAGTAACTAACTGACCCCCATGAGAATGGCATCAATCCATTCATGAGGATAGAGCCCTCATGATCTAATCAGCTCTTAAAGGTCTTACCCCTTAACACTGTTACAAAGTCAATTAAATTTCAACAATGGGGCTTGGAGGGAGCATTAAAATCATAGTACCATTCATCTATGGAAGGATATTTGAATTGTTTTCACTTTTTAGCTATTGTGAATAATGCTGCTAAGAACAGGGGTGTACAAAGCTTCATTTTATAAATGTGACTTATGTATCAAAAACAAAATCATTCAGACTTTAGTATAAACTTATAAGAAATTAGAAATATAATATTTGGTGTTACTGGGTTGCCATTTCTTGTGAAATTTTTGGAGAATTTTGTGAATGAACATAAGTTATGGTTACAGTACGATTTAATTTATCATCCAAACCAGAATGCTCTTGACAACAAAAAGGACTATGACCAATATTTAGAGAAAATAAGCCTAAATCAGAACCTCCCAAGGCAAAAAATGCCATATGTCCTTTTTCATTTGAAAGGTGGTTGAATAAAAAGCATCTCTTATTTATAGTAACTGGAATCTGTGAAATTTAAATTTTTCCTTAATCTCATTGAGAAGTGGCATCTATTTATCTCTTAGAAAGTATGTTAGTAATTTTAAACTATAAGAATTCTGTTTAGTTAAAGTCACACCTGTCTATTTTCCCTAAGCTAACCACTGAACATAGTCTGTTCTATGAAGAGATGGTGACATTACTAGAGTCAGCACTAAGTGCAACTGAGTTCACTATTTTTCATTGAAAGCACTTTTGCCAGAAATCAGTTGGAATGCTCCATGAGAATAAAATAATTGCATATAATAAAGGTAATTATTTATTTTAAAATAAATTTGTCCATGAATTCATAAAACTTTGTTGATTAAAAGTACAAATGATTTCCTCACTTTTCTGTACACTGAAAATCTTAGTTTAGGAAATTATGTTGCACTCTCACTTTGTCTCTCTGTCTCTGTCTTTCTTTCTCTTTCTTTATATGTACGGGAAAAAAACCCCACACAGATAATATATTATAATACACACACACACACACACACACACACACACACACATGTATGGATATATGTTCTCTTTTATATTCATATGTATATGTTATTTATTGTTATGATTTAGATCATAAGTGTCTCCCAGAGTCCCATGTGTTAAAGACTTGGTCACTAGCTTCTAGTGCTATTGAGAGGTGGCAGAACTTTGAAAAAGTGAGAGCAAGTGGAAGAAAGTTATATCACTGAGAGCTCTTTCCTGTTATCTCTTTGCTTCCTGGCCACTATGGGGTCAGTGACCTTCTCTGCCACCTGCTTTACCAGTGAGGTATTGTGCTATCACAGACCCAAAGCAACATGGCTAATTAAACATGGACTAAAATCTCTGAAAATATTAGCCTAAATAAATATCTCTTCCTTTAAGTAGCTTATCTTGGGCATTTTGTCACAGTAACAAAAACAATGTTAACACATGTACATTATGTCAAACACATACACACACACACATATAAATGGTTTAATATGCATAGAACATAGGTAGGTTAATAGATATACACACAATTATGCATATTATATGTATATATAACTAATTTTTTCAAAGTATTTTACTATACTTCTTAAAAATTAGTTATATATGACAACAGAATGCATTTTGATTCATTGTACACAATTCCAGCATGACTTTACATTTCTGTGTAGCATCACACCATATGTGCTGTCATACATGTATCTAGGATGATGATGTCCATTTCATTCCACCATCTTTCCTGCCCCCAGCAACCCTCCCTACCATTCCTCCCCTTTTCCCAAAGTTTCTCCATTTTTCCAATGTCTCCCCCTCCCCATTTGGATCAGCATCCACTTATCAGAGAGAACAGAGAAATATTAGTGAGGATGGAGGATAAAATGCACACTCATACATTGCTTGTGTGACTGCATATTGGTGCAAAAATCTGTAAAGTAGTGTGGAAATTCCTTAGAAAACTTGGAATACAACTATCATTTGACCCAGCTATCCCACTCCTTGGTGTATACCCAAAGGAATTAAAATCAGCATACTGTAGTAAATGCAGCCACGTCAGTATTCATAGCAGCTCAATTCAGAGTAGATAACTGTGGGAACAACCTAGATGCCCCTCAATAGGTGAATGGATAAAGAAACTGGTATATATACACAATGGAATATTACTATTAAAAGAGAATAAAATTATGCCATTTGCAGGTAAATGGATGGAGTTGGAGAATATCATGCTAAGCAAAGTAAGCCAATCTCAAAAAAAAAAAAAAAAAAAAAAAAAAACAAAGGCTGAATGTTCTTTCTAGTTCATACTTTAAAGGTTAAAAAACACTAATATTGGGAAGATGGTGGCAAAGGGAGTACATCACCCCAGTGCGCCGCGTCACTGTGCGGGAGAAAGACGAGGTGAAACAGCTGAAGGCTATCTTATTGGGAATTTCCAGTGAAATTGAGGTGCTCCAGAATCTAGTGGATGGATTTCCATCGCGCGAGGTTCGGCTGCGGGGGCTGGGTCGTGGGCGATTTCTCCATACGGAGGGTCGCAGTACCTGATCGGCAGACCGCCCCGCAGCATGCGCTGAGCTCCGGGCGGCTGGGCTCTGACTCCCGGAACAGTTTTGGCCCGGGGCTGGGGAGCCCGCGAGGACTGCGTCTTTGAGCCTGCTCCCAGTGGAGCGTGCACCGAGCTGGGAGAGCTTGGAGCTGCCAGGCTCGGGCTCCCAAGGCTGCTTTGGCCTGGGGCTGGGGAACCCGTGGGGGTCGCTCCGTGGAGCCTGCTCCTAGCGGAGCGTGGCCGGGATCGGAGAGGCTGGGTTCTGGCTCCCGAAGCTGCTTTAGCCCAGGGCTGGGGAACCTGCTGGGACTGCTTCTTGGTCCGGGTCCTGCTGGGTGCTGTGGGGGCCTGGGGGGCAGAGTGGAGCTGCCGCCTGTGCCCAGAGCAGGCCAAGTGACCCGCCGGCGTGGTATCACGACACCCCAACTGCAGCTGGGGCCGAAGAGAGTAGCCACCCACGCCTAGAACAGGACCAGCGACCCGACGGCGCGGTAGCCAAGTCACCCCATTTGGAGTAGGGGCTGTGCAGAGCCGCCGTCTGAGCCTGCAAGGTAGGCAGACCTGCGACCCACTGGCAGGACAGGCCCGGTAGCCTGCCAGCGTGGTGGACAAGTAGCACCAAGGCAGTCACGTCACACTGGTTGGAGTGGGGGTGGAGCAGAGCCGCCGCCCGTGTCCGGAAGAGGCCCAGCGACCCGTTGGAGAGGCAGTTAGGTACCCCCACTGGGAGTGGGGGCTGAGCAGAACTGCTGCCCAAGCCCGCAAGGTAGGCAGACCTGCGACCCACTGGCGGAACAGGCCTAGAGGCCGACCAGCGTGGTAGACACGTCACACCAATTGGAGTAGGGGCCGAGCAGAGCCGCTGCCCACATCCGGATCAGGACCAACGACCTGAGGGCGTGGTAGTTATGTCACCACAATTGGAGTGGGGGCAGAGCAGAGCTGCCACCCGCGCCCGCAGGGTGGGCAGACCTGTGACAACCAGCGTGGTAGACAGATCACCCTAATTAGAGGAGGAGCACAGCCACTACCTGCCCTGCAAGGGAGATTTCCCAACTATACAAGAGCAATATAAATAAATAGGGGGAAAATTTCAAAAACACAACAGTTAAACAAAAGTTAAAAGAATTCGCAGCTAGAAAACCATCTCTTCAAAAAATCCTTGGCAAAACATTGCAGGAAGAGGAAGTGGAAAATAACATTGAAAACCAACAGTGGGAGGTAGGACAGTAAAGGGGGGAAAGTAATCAAAGAGGAAAACAAATCAAGTTTAGTAATATTAATAAACAAATATGACTGGAAGAACAAACCATATCTCAATAATAACCCTAAATGTTAATGGCTTAAACTCTCCAATTAAGAGACACAGGCTAGTTGAATGGATCACAAAACAAGACCCAACAATATGCTGCCTACAGGAGACGCATTTGATAGGAAAAGATATACATAGATATACATAGATTGAAGGTGAAAGGTTGGGAAAAAGGTTAGGAAAAATCATACCACTCATATGGACTGCGGAAACAAGCAGGAGTGTCCATACTCATATCTAATAAAATAGATTTCAAGCCAAAGTTAATCAAAAGGGATAAAGAGGGACACTACACACTGCTCAAGGGAACCATACACCAACAAGACATAACAATCATAAATATATATGCCCCAAACAATGGTGCAGCTATGTTCATCAAGCAAACTCTTCTCAAGTTCAAGAGTCTAATAGACCACCATACAATAATCATGGGAGACTTCAACACACCTCTCTCACCACTGGACAGATCTTCCAAACAAAAGTTAAATAAGGAAACTATAGAACTCAATAACACAATTAACAACCTAGACTTAATTGACATATATAGAATACACCACCCAACATCAAGTAGTTACACTTTTTTCTCAGCAGCACATGGATCCTTCTCAAAAATAGATCATATATTATGTCACAGGGCAACTCTTAGACAATATAAAGGAGTAGAGATAATACCATGCATCTTATCTGATCATAATGGAATGAAACTGAAAATCAATGATAAGAGAAGGAAGGAAAAATCATGCATCACTTGGAGAATGAACAATAGGTTACTGAATGATCAATGGGTTTTAGAAGACATCAAGGAGGAAATTAAAAACTTCTTAGAGTTAAATGAAAACACAAACACAACATATCGGAATCTATGGGACACATTGAAAGCAGTTCTAAGAGGAAAATTCATTGCTTGGAGCTCATTCCTTAAAAAAAGAAAAAAACAACAAATAAATGATCTCATACTTCATCTCAAAATCCTAGAAAAAGAAGAGCAAAACAACAGCAAAAGAAGTAGAAGGCAAGAAATAATTAAAATCAGAGCTGAAATTAATGAAATTGAAACAAAAGAAACAATTGAAAAAATTGACAAAACTAAAAGTTGGTTCTTTGAAAAAATAAATAAAATCGACAGACCCTTAGCCATGCTATCGAAGAGAAGAAGAGAGAGAACCCAAATTACTAGCATACGGGATGAAAAAGGCAATATCAAAACAGACACTTCAGAAATACAGAAGATAATCAGAAATCATTTTGAATCCTTATACTTCAATAAAATAGAAGATAGTGAAGGCATAGATAAATTTCTTAAGTCATATGATCTGCCCAGATTGAGTCAGGAGGATATAGACAACCTAAACAGACCAATAACAATAGAGGAAATAGAAGAAACCATCAAAAGACTACCAACTAAGAAAAGCCCAGGACCGGATGAGTATACAGCAGAGTTTTACAAAACCTTTAAAGAGGAACTAACACCAATACTTTTCAAGCTATTTCAGGAAATAGAAAAAGAGGGAGCTCTTCCAAATTCATTCTATGAGGCCAACATCACCCTGATGCCTAAACCAGACAAAGACACTTCAAAGAAAGAAAACTACAGACCAATATCTCTAATGAACCTAGATGCAAACATCCTCAATAAAATTCTGGCGAATCGGATTCAAAAACATATCAAAAAAATTATACACCATGATCAAATAGGATTCATCCCTGGGATGCAAGGCTGGTTCAATATACAGAAATCAATGTTATTCACCACATCAATAGACTTAAAAATAAGAACCATATGATCATCTCGATAGATGCAGAAAAGGCATTCGACAAAGTACAGCATCCCTTTATGTTCAAAACTCTAGAAAAATTAGGGATAACAGGATCATTCCTCAACATTGTTAAAGAAATCTATGATAAGCCACAGGCCAGCATCATCCTAAATGGAGAAAAATTGAAGGCATTCCCTCTAAGATCTGGTACAAGACAGGGATGCCCTCTCTCACCACTTCTGTTCAACATAGTCCTTGAAACACTGGCCAGAGCAATTAGACAGATGAAAGAAATTAAAGGCATAAAAATAGGAAAAGAAGAACTTAAATTATCACTATTTGCAGATGACATGATTCTATACCTAACAGACCCAAAAGGGTCTACAAAGAAACTATTAGAGCTAATAAATGAATTCAGCAAAGTGGCAGGATATAAAATCAACACGCATAAATCAAATGCATTCCTGTATATCAGTGAAGTGACAAATCCTCTGAAACGGAAATGAGGACAACTACTCCATTCACAATATCCCCCCAAAAAATAAAATACTTGGGAATCAACCTAACAAAAGAGGTGAAAGACTTATACAATGAAAACTACAGAACCCTAAAGAGAGATATAGAAGAAGACCTCAGAAGATGGAAAAATATACCCTGTTCATGGATAGGCAGAACTAACATCATCAAAATGGCAATATTACCAAAAGTTCTCTATAAGTTCAATGCTATCCCAATCAAAATCCCAACAGCATTTCTTGTAGAAATAGATAAAACAATCATTAAATTCATATGGAATAATAAAAGACCCAGAATAGCAAAAACAATGCTAAGCAGGAAGTGTGAATCAGGCGGTATAGCGATACCAGACTTCAAACTATACTACAGAGCAATAGTAACAAAAACAGCATGGTACTGGTACCAAAACAGGCGGGTGGACCAATGGTACAGAATAGAGGACACAGTAACCAATCCACAAAACTACAACTATCTTATATTTGATAAAGGGGCTAAAAGCATGCAATGGAGGAAGGATAGCATCTTCAACAAATGGTGCTGGGAAAACTGGAAATCCATTTGCATCAAAATGAAACTGAATCCCTTTCTCTCGCCATGCACAAAAGTTAACTCAAAATGGATCAAGGAGCTTGATATTAAATCAGAGACACAGCGTCTGATAGAAGAAAAAGTTGGCTATGATCTACATACTGTGGGGTCGGGCTCCAAATTCCTCAATAGGACACCCATAGAGCAAGAGTTAACAACTAGAATCAACAAATAGGACTTACTTAAACTAAAAAGTTTTTTCTCAGCAAAAGAAACAATAAGAGAGATAAACAGGGAGCCTACATCCTGGGAACAAATCTTTACTCCATACACTTCAGATAGAGCCCTAATATCCAGAGTATACAAAGAACTCAAAAAATTAGACAATAAGATAACAAATAACCCAATCAACAAATGGGCCAAGGACCTGAACAGACACTTCTCAGAGGAGGATATCCAATCAATCAACAAGTACATGAAAAAATGCTCACCATCTCTAGCAGTCAGAGAAATGCAAATCAAAACCACCCTAAGATACCATCTCACTCCAGTAAGATTGGCAGCCATTATGAAGTCCAACAACAACAAGTGCTGGAGAGGATGCGGGGAAAAGGGTACACTTGTTCATTGTTGGTGGGACTGCAAATTTGTGCAGCCAATTTGGAAAGCAGTATGGAGATTTCTTGGAAAGCTGGGAATGGAACCACCATCTGACCCAGCTATTCCCCTTCTAGGTCTATTCCCTAAAGACCTAATAAGAGCATGCTACAGGGACACTGCTACATCGATGTTCATAGCAGCACAATTCACGATAGCAAGATTGTGGAACCAACCTAGATGCCCTTCAATAGATGAATGGATAAAAAAAATGTGGCATTTATACACAATGGAGTATTACTCTGCTTTAAAAAATGACAAAATCATAGAATTTGGAGGGAAATGGATGGCATTAGAGCAGATTATGCTAAGTGAAGGTAGCCAATCCTTAAAAAGCAAATGCCAAATGACTTCTTTGATATAAGGGGAGTAACCAAGGACAGGGTAGGGACAAAGAGCTTGAGAAGAAGATTAACATTAAACAGGGATGAGAGGTGGGAGGGAAAGGGAGTGAGAAGGGAAATCACATGGAAATGGAAGGTGATCCTCCGGGTTATACAAAATTACATATAAGAGGAAAGGAGGGGTAAGAGAAGAATAATACAAGTGGAAGAAATGATTTGCAGTAGAGGGGGTAGAGAGAGAAAAGGGGAGGGGAGGGGAGGGGAGGGGAAGGGGGATAGTAGAGAATAGGATAGACAGCAGAATACATCAGTCACTAGAATGGCAATATGTAAATCAATGGAAGTGTAACTGATGTGATACAGCAATCTGTATACGGGGTAAAAATGGGAGTTCATAACCCACTTGAATCAAACTGTGAAATATGATATATTAAGAACTATGTAATGTTTTGAACGACCAACAATAAAAAAAACACTAATATTTATATAACACGAAGAGAAGAATTATTTGGCTTTGCACAAGAAGGTGAAGAAAACAGAGTTTGTGAGTGAGTTGTACAATAGTTAAGCCATGTATGCTGATGCTTAAGATGAAATTGCTTTTCCCAGATCTGCTGATAGTCTCTCAAGTTCAACTTAATAAATGTACAATTATCAGACTAAGTAGAGTTAAAAGTATCATGAGTAAAATATAAGAAATTGACATTTTAAAAATTCCATTATGCTTACTTTCCCTAAGTTACCAAACACTTTTTTGGAAAATCAAATTCAAAAATAACCAGTGTTCTCTGACTACATATGCACTAGACCTTTGATTTTTGGTCTAACCCCAGAACTCAGTGTTTTCTCTCCTTATGTTGCCTGTTTAGAAAGATAAGAAAAGTTAAAAGCCAACAAACTAACAAACATTTTTTAGAAAATTTTTGCCTAAGGTGTGTATCAGGATGGAATATTGGAAAAACAAAAAAATAAATCCATAATCATAGGAATCAGAAGAACTTGTTATAACTTGAGTTTTCCAATATTAGCAGAACGAATTACCTTTCTAAATATCAACATTTATTTGTGCTTGTCTAACCTGCCTAGGTTCATTCCATAGAAGTATGAAATAATGTCCAATTATAGCACTTTCAAAATTATAAGGACAAAATAAGGAGTAAGTGCATCTTACTGCAAGTAGAACTTACTGCAGCACTCTAAGAAATGTCCATTGGCATCTTCTTTGCTATGATCTGCTTTTATCCTGACTTTAAATGGATATGAAGGCATATCGGAACTCTCATCTGTTGTATTTAAGCTTCATGGAAGATCTTATTTAAAAAATAAGATTATTTTTAAATAATCTTATTTTAGATCTCTCATCTAAAATGCTTTGTGAAAGATGATTTTCAGAATTTGGAATATTTCAGCTTTTAGAAATGTTGTATGATGCATATGCAATAAATTTTGTAACAGCCCAGTGGAATCTGATATACAACATAATGCACATTAGTGTTTCCACAGAAGAACATAACAGAATTCTCACAAGGAGGACTAAGACAATATGTAGCTCATTGCCCAGTCAGGGCAGTGTATACTAGCAAATCAAAGAGTACCAAAATTATGAAAAACCTTATTTTCAGAGGTCTTAGTTTTTGGATTTGCAGGTAATGGTTTAAAGACCTACAATAATGCCTATTATTGGGATTATAAAAGTAATACAGTAAGAACAATACATTTGGGGAGTTTTAGAATATATAATAACATCTACACATTTAGAAGTTTAAAAACTGAAGAAAATGTAAAGAAAAAATACACCCACATTTGAGACAAAACGTTGTAACTGTGTCTATTTAACACAACTGAGATGTAATTGGCTTTATTTCATTAATATTATAGATATGGATATTCTCAAGGTTAATTTGAAAATAAACATATTAGAAAATCTAAAAAAAAAAATGCAGAAGGAGAACAGGCAGCTAAGGAAGGCTATTCTCTGTATCTCAGAGCTCTTAGTAAAGGAAAGTCATTGAACTTGCCGTGACCAGTTTTTAAGATGTTAAAGTGTAGATGATGTAGTGTGAATTTTTAAAATGCATAGAAAGTCCTCAGATCCATTTTTATGTGTCTTTCCAGCTTTCTCTCTTCTTTGGTGCTATTGGTAATAAGAACACAGCCCCATTGTCTTTTCCAATATCTGTTGAAGTGGTGAATGCTCTTTCAGGATTTCCAAACTTCATCATTTGTCTTTCTTCTTCAGTAGGGTGTTACTTGCTAATGCAACAGTTTACTAAGTGAAGAAGTTCGTAATGTGATCTTTGAAAGAAACCTTGAATATTTAATGTGCACAAGATATCTCAACAGGCTTCTCTTATCTAGGATTAGACAGCTTCATTGAAGTGAAAAACAAAGCAGTGTCTAAAAAGTTAGGAGAGCTGCTATTCCACAGACTTTTCCAAGATGGTACATCATTGTGTTTACAAACACTGTTTTGAGATTCTAAGTGAATGAAAACAGACCTAAGTTTAAAAGTCAGAGTCTATCAGTATTATGCTAAATCTGTGTCTGATGTCCTGGGTCGTCAACCTACTATACTCTTTTCTGTGTGTGTATTTGGCTGGAAGCAATAACAAACGGGGAAGGGATAAAATATTTAAAGCCCATAAAGCATTCAGGGCTGTAAAAATGATCTCTTTCACATACATGGCCTTATGCTGGAGCTTTTAGGACAGATTTGTCCATTTATGTCAAATATAACTACAATTGTTGCTTTTTATATTTCATTGAGTTCTATCATAAAACCAACAATAAACTTTGAGGTGTATTTGAGATCCTGATTCTTGTTTTTCTGTTTTATACCTTCGGGTCATGGATATCTGATTGAGAGAGGTAGAAGTTGTTGTGAATTGAATATGAGGTATCCTGCAAAAGCTCCTGTGTAAGACAATGCAAGAATGTTCAAAGGGAAAATGATTATATTAAGAAAGCCTTAACCTAGGCAGTGGATTAATCTATTGATATGGATTAAATGGACAGTAACGGTAGGCAGGTAGGGTGTGAATGGAGGAGGTAGGTCACTGGAGGTGTGATTTGGGGGATTATATTTTGTCCCTGGTAAGTGGAGTGATCTCTCTCTCTCTCTCTCTCTCTCTCTCTCTCTCTCTCTCCTTCCTAGTTTCCATGTCCTAAGCTGTTATCCTCCACACTCTTCTACCATGATTCTCTGACTCACCTCTGACCCCTATCAAGAGTTGGCCAACCATGGTCTGAGCCACTGAAACCATGAGCTAAATGAACTTTTCCTCTTTCAAACTGTTCTTGGGTGTTTTTGGTCATAGCAATGCAGAGCTGACGAAAACAGAATTTTTCAAAATGAATGAGTTTTAAACATTAAATACTGAAAGGTCTGTTTATAGTTTAGAGAGAGAACAACTACCAAGCGTTGTGTGCTTTATCCCTTGCTTCCTCAGGCATTTGTCTTATTGAATTGTCCAAGTTGTCTCAAATGAAATATAAGAAGCCCTATTAAACACATCACACTTTGGCATGGACCACAAGGAAGGCCACAGCAGATAGCTTTCCTACTGGTATCACTACTTGTATATAATGGCTTTGATTGAAATGAGTCTCATCGAGATATATCCACAATATCAAAGACCACAGTCCCAGGGGCATACAAAATAATATATTTTTAATTTCAACATTGTTTGTGCTTAGGCCATGAGTGAGTCTATGTATTTTTGTTTCTTTATTTGTTTGTTTGTTTTGTGAGTACTAGGAATCAAACCCAGGGTCTTATGCATGCTAGTCAGGTGCTAGACCACTAAGGTACATCCCTAACCAGAGTCTGTGTTCTTATTTAGTATTTCCCATACCTTTGTAATCAGTGGATAGTTTTACTATGCTTCTGATGACTGGTCTGTTGTTTTTAGTCTTCATTTTGAACCCCTTCTTGACTTACGTCTTAATACTCTTTGGTAAATCATGGAGAACTTTGTGTCCTTGCAAATCAAAACTTAGGGTAAACCTCATTATAATGCACTATATTATACTTTAAAAACTCCATTCAATCTGCAGCCACCATCTTCATAAATTGAATAACTGATGCATACAGATACTATCAAAAGCAATACAGTCCTTAGTCCAAAGATCTTTTTTGCTGCTATCATAAATGAACTAAATCTTTGCCATTTACTCTTGTCTATCTTATTAATAGGGATTCACAAGAGCACAAGAAGAAAAAATATCATCTAGATTTACTAAAATCACCTGACCTTGGTGTTTTAAGGGAATGATATTTGTATCAACTGGAATCCAAATCTTCAACAATCAAACACTACTTTCATTGAGTCTTAATATCTACACTTCCAAAAATGTTAGTTAAAGTGAACTAAGCATGAGATTTAGTGTCTGACCACAGATAAGAAAGTAGAAGAATTATGCTTTTCCTAGACACAGATGAATTAAAGGAACAATTGCTGGAATTCTGTCTTCACTTAAATTTCACATCCACTTAAAATTCGACAATGAACCAATACATACGGTTACCAACTCCTGCTGCTTTAACTTAATGATTTTTTGACTCAACGATGTTGTGCAAACAGTATGTGTTCAGTAAACACTGCAGCTCAGAACTTAAAATTTGACCTTTTCCTTGGCTAGCACTATGCAATACAATCCTCTCTTGTGATGTGAGCCGTAGCTCCCAGTCATCCATGAGGGGCAAAAGAATATCGTATACAGTGCACTATATTGTTAGTGTGATCACTTAAGTACACTAAATGCATTTTCAATTTATAGCATGTTTAATTCACAATGGGTTTATTGGGATACAACTCCATTTCAAGTTAAGATACATCTGTAGCTCTCTCAGGCTTGCTATTCCCCAGTAAACACCACTTAATCCAATCATATGTATATATAAAATATATGTATATGTAAATAGAAAATATACATGGCACTACATATTTCTTTCTCTATGGCAGGCAGTGCTGTAAGCCTTTTAAATAATGATTTATTTTTTGCTTTAAACAATCCAGTGAGGGGATTGCTATTGCTGTCTTCACTCTGCATACAAAGAACCGAGGCTCAGAATGGAGAAGGAGCTTCTCTCAGTTTCATAGTGAGTTAACTGCAGAGTCGGGAGATGGAGCCCAGGCAGTCTGGCTCTAATCTCTTCATGTTTTCTTTTCATGTGATCTACAACATAATTCAGAATCAAAAACCAGAACCTTGGACTCCTGCAGAGGGAATATTGATCCAATTCCTAAATAATTAAAGATGCTTGGAAGAACACCTTATGTTATTTCACTGTGATACGCTTTGAAAGAACCTCACTGTATGTAACCTTGTGGAAGAGGAAGGTCAGAGATGGCTAGTCCACCTCATAGATGTGGAAAGAGATTCAATGAACAGTGTGTGGTACACTGATTTTTTTCCACAAGGTCATTATGCAAGGATGAGTAGATAAATTATGTTTT
This sequence comes from Spermophilus citellus, assembly GCF_964194105.1. Classification (NCBI taxonomy): domain Eukaryota; kingdom Metazoa; phylum Chordata; class Mammalia; order Rodentia; family Sciuridae; genus Spermophilus; species Spermophilus citellus. The sequence continues at coordinate 38,329,744 of NC_138194.1, read as the reverse complement.
CAGTTTCAAAAATATATAGTAGAACCATGTTTACCTTTTTCTTTATCTTGATTTGGATTACATTTCTTTGGAGAAAGGTGGCTGTCATGTTTGACTATTTTACAGTAATTTTAAAGAGTCATACATTTATCATAAAAAACAAGAAACCAAGAAAAAAGAAGTCACTACCTGATCACCTTCTATTCTCCTTTGAAAACAGTCCTAGAAAATGAAAAGTCTGTTTGTATTAAAAACCCAGAAGTCATTCCAATATAAATATTTAAGCAAACAATATAATTAGGCTAAAATATTCCTCAGCTCAATCTGTAACTACTTACACAAAACATACATATGCATGATGTGGATAGGTAGACAGAGAAATAACTAAGTATTCTCAAAAGTAGACTTTTCTTATGAGATCTTTAAAAGATAAGCAATCAAATATTGCTATACTGGCAAAAGGAACTAAATATTTCCAATCAGTATTTGAAAAAAAATCAAATTCTCTGTATTTCCCTCACCAATCTCATCCTCAGTACATTTTTATTTATTTATTTATTTGATACTTTGAATTTAACCCAGGGACATTCAATCACTGTTCCACATTGCCAGCCCTTGTCAGGGTCTCGCTAAGTTGCTTAGGGCCTTGCTAAGTTGTGGAGGCTGGCCTTGAATGTGAAATCCTCCTACCTTAGCCTCCTGAGCTTCTGGGATTATAGTAATGTGCCACCATGCCTGGCGAGATATATTCTTTTTTTTTAGGTTTTTCTTTTATTGGTTGTTCAAAACATTATAAAGCTCTTGACATACCATATTTCATACATTAGATTCAAGTGGGTTCTGAACTCCCATTTTTACCCCAAATACAGATTGCAGAATCATGTCAGTTACACATCCACGTTTTTACATAATGCCATATTAGTAACTGTTGTATTCTGATACCTTTCCTATCTTCTACTATCCCCCTCCCCTTCCCTCACATCTTCTCTCTCTACCCCATCTACTGTAATTCATTTCCCTCCTTGTTTATTATCCCATTCCCCTCACAACCTCTTATATGTAATTTTGTATAACAATGAGGGTCTCCCTCCATTTCCATGCAATTTCCCTTTTCTCTCCCTTTCCCTCCCACCTCATGTCTCTGTTTAATGTTAATCTTTTCTTCCTGCTCTTCCTCCCTGCTCTGTTCTTAGTTGCTCTCATTATATCAAAGAAGACATTTGGTATTTGTTTTATAGGGATTGGCTAGCTTCACTAAGCATAGTCTGCTCTAGTGCCATCCATTTCCCTGCAAATTCCATGATTTTGTCATTTTTTAGTGCTGCCTAATACTCCATTGTGTATAAATGCCACATTTTTTTATCCATTCATCTATTGAAGGGCATCTGGGTTGGTTCCACAGTCTAGCAATTGTGAACTGTGCTGCTATGAACATCGATGTGGCAGTATCCCTGTAGTACGCCCTTTTAAGGTCTTCAGGGAATAGTCTGAGAAGGGCAATAGCTGGGTCAAATGGTGGTTCCATTCCCAGCTTTCCTAGGAATCTCCATACTGCTTTCCAAATTGGCCGCACCAGTTTGCAGTCCCACCAGCAATGCACAAGTGTACCCTTTTCCCCACATCCTTGCCAGCACTTGTTGTTGTTTGACTTCATAATGGCTGCCAATCTTACTGGAGTGAGATGGTATCTTAGGGTGGTTTTTATTTGCATTTCTCTGACTGCTAGAGATGGTGAGCATTTTTTCATGTACTTGTTGATTGATTGTATGTCCTCCTCTGTGAAGTGTTGAGATATATTCTTAAGTATAGTCCCAGACCCAGAATGACTTAGCAATTTCCTTCTTTCTTTGGCCAATTTTATCACTACTTATATCTGATTACTTCCTAAGAAATGTTAAGAATACATGGGTCTAGGCAAGATGTTAAAGAAGAGTTACTGAGTTTGCAAAACAAAAATTGAGTTAAAATAAATGTCATAGTGATATATGATCCAACACCAGTACCCATGCCATCTGCATTTTCTGCATTGATTTTTACTCTCAAAATAGTTCAAGCAGCAGTTGACTTAGCTAGCCCGACAACAACTGATCCAGAAACTGCTAAGTAGTAATCAGCACCTATGAGCAATCCATTTCTAAACTAGTGCTATTTTGTGAACACTTAATGAGAGGTTTTATGTGAAAATCTGTCATAAAGACATTTTATAATATCCAAGGAACTGAATATCATTTGAACTAGATGCTTTAAAATCATTCATAATCAATATTCCTGACTTTTAATATTTGTTTTTTTTTAAATATTTATTGGTAAATCTCCTAATTACCAATGGTTTGGGGGACTTTTTTTGTTGTTGTTGTTTCTACACATCTGATGGAGATGGTGACAAGAAACTCATCTGAGTTTAATTGATCAATATTCAGATTCATAGATAATTAAATCTGGAAATAATCATGGAAGCTTCAGAAATGCTCTGTTTTTTTTTTTAGAAGGCAAATACTGAGGCCATAAAAGGTAAGATGACATCGCTGACTAGTAGAACTCCGTTATACAGACAATCATGATGACCTTTTTTTCCCCAGATACCTCAATTAGTAGTGAAGTGTGCCTGAATATGACAGCAAGGTTACTCAGTAGAGTAATGAGCCCATTTACCGATACCTTTCTTGGGGATGGTTTGAGCAAACCAGTTTATTTCTAATCAGAGACTTAAATATTGAAAGTGTTCTTTAGTACACAGAAATTTTGAGAAAAAGCTAAGAAAAGGAACTTGTGAATCTGTCATTTGAAAGAAAAGAAGCTGATAGTTCTGAATTCTAGCATTTTGAAATTTGTATCGAATATGCTTATAAAATTAGTGCATGACATTTTTAGAGTATTAAATGCATTTTGTTTTAATACACATTTGTAGGTGTTACTGAGTATTTTAATTTTTCTGAACAAGAAGATAAGCAATTACAGAAATTGTGTGTGATCTTTCAGTTCTATTTGTCTATTGTATCAGAAAAAATTTGAAATCCTAAGCTTTTTAAATTTTAAACTGCCATAAATTACAATTCAAGTAGAATCTCAATTTGTCTCAAAGGAAGGATTAGGGGATTCTGTAAAACTTGATTGTAAGTATTTCAAAATGAAAACCTCCTAAATAATGTAGTGCACACTTACTGTGTAGAGAAGAAACTGAGGCTGAGATGGTTTGACTTGCTCAAAGTTGCTCATCCAGTGAATGCCGGAGTGTACTAAAACCCAGTGTTGTGGGCTCCACTCCATGACGCCATGTTTCCACAATTTATGTTTAAACCACCTGCCATAGAGTAGCCACAGAGACTCAGACAGTTCACAGCTCTCATCCTATTCTACGTTAATATCAATTTTACAGGGGAAGGTGAAAGCTATAAGTTAAACTGGAATTCATGACCATGTAAATTAATGAAGACTTTCTGCAGTTTAAGGAAATGTGAGCACTATTCCTTTCTCAAAATTATACAGTGTAGAAACATAAAAAACATAGAAAACCACCATTAAAGGTTAAGTTTAATGATTAAAGAAAAATGAACACTCAGCCTTCTCATTTATGTGTTGAAATCTTACTTTTAAGTTGATCTTTCTATACATACACCACTGGGGGAAAATAGTCAAATGTTATTGAATAAAGTAAAACAAATTCCGTGATAAAAATAGTATCGAGGTGTTGAATTATGAGATGAATTGAAAACTTGCAGAGGCCAATAGCAACATTGGGGTAGCAATGTGTTCTGCTCTAGAATAGCCTAGTACTAATATCAGGGTTTGTAGAAACATAACCGTGAGACAGTTCTGGCAAAGTAGCACTCGTCTTTGGCTGTCTTCACATTCAAAAAAAACAGAGCAAAATCACAAAGAGTTGACTTCTATATCTGGACAGTATGAAACTGCAGGAAAGTCAGAATACATTCTAGGTTTTCCAAGGAATCTGATCATACATTCAATAACCTTTATATTGATTTAAGATTGCAGCTTATTAGCAGTAAATAGTTTGGGGATTTCATTTAGAATATTCTTCATTATTTTGTGTGTAGGATGAGTCTTAAGAAATATAAGCCTTGTTTTTCATATGCATGTGTTCATCTGAATTGGTCATCAACCCATTCAAGCATAGGCTTTCCCTTGGGATTTCCCATCAGGATAGTTTTCACTTTCTTTTGGGATAGCTACATATAGACACAGGGGATAATAGATGCCGTAAACTGTACACCAGATTTTCATTTTACTTCTACCGTCGTATGAATATTTTCCACTGCAGTGTTATTTAGAGTTCATGCAGTCTTAGACAAATTAAAAGAATTATCAGTTAGAACAAGGTGATGAATAAATCCAAATGTACCCTATCTTCATTGAAACAATTTCTTGGGTTTTTTTGTACAGTTCCAAGAACTACCTTTTAAGAATGTCGTCAAGCCAGGTATGGTGGCACACACCTGTAATCCCAGTGGCTCTGGAGAGTGGGACAGGAGGATCACAAAATCAAAGCCAGGCTCAGCAACAGTGAAGTGCTAATCAACTCAGTGAGACCCTGTCTCTAAATAAAATATAAAATAGGGCTGGGGATGTGGCTCAGTAGATGGAGTTTTCCTGAGTTCCATCCCTAGTACCAAAAAAAAAAAAAAAGTGTCATCAAAAATGTCCATGACCTTCCCCTTTGTCACCCTCATTGCATTTTTAATTACCAATTACATTAAAGTTATAAAATCATAGTTGGAGAGGACTTGAAAAATCAGCCCACCCTCCAATGATTGAGGTTATCTGTTCTGTCACTCACCACTGCACAGTGATTATTTCATCTCTGTTTGACACTACAGGTGGCAGAGGGCTCAATACTCTGCAAGACACCTCTCTTTGCTCATGTGTGAACATTCTAATTGATTTCCACTTGTTTGTCACTGGTATTTTCCTTCTTTTAAAAAAACTTCATTTCATTTGAAATTCATTTTCTCATTTTATTTTTTTGATATGTGAGTTCTTAGGTTGATAAAGATTGATAAAAATATCAAATTTTATCAATTTTTTTAAGTACATATCTCAGATTCAAATTTATACATAGAGTTCTTAGTATATTAAATTCAACATATGTTTATATACTCAGAAATAATTTGGATCTGCCATGTTTTAGAAATTACTTGTTTTCTTACCATGGCAATTAGCATCTGCTAGTGCTCAATTAATTTTTATTCAGAGAGGGTTTATTCAAGTCTTTTCCAAGTAGATCAAATAGGCATGTGGCCAAAATTACTTAAGCCACTCCACTGTAATTGCCTCACTATCGATTACCTACAGATTTGCTGTCTCTTTTGTTTGCATTGTGTCTATAGGAAGGACCTCTCAAGGGGAATAGTTAGTATACAGTACAGGTTTATCTGGCCTTGAAATGCTCTAGTTTTATGTGAAGCAAAAATAACAGCATTTTAATAGACCAACTCCAAGCATGTCACAACTTCCTGTGTATCAGCAAGTCTGACTCTGTCAAGATTAATCTCTCTCTGTTCTTTTACTGCTTAGTTGCTCCTGGTTCTGAAAGAGCCCTCCTTTAAATCTCAGCCTGTTGGCTTTAGGTTTACTACCAGTGCTCACTCTACAAGAACGTCATTGTCAAACCTAAGACAGACAATTTTGTAGACAGGGAGCATGTGTAAACAATAATGCTAACTGGATTAATGTTTCCAAAAAAGGAATAAGGCACTTTAAGAATATAAACATGTCACTCGGAGCCCGGATCGGCTGAATTCAAGCTCCCGTTCGCCTGCTTCCCGCAAACAAACAGCTGTGACTCAGCACTAATCCATCCGGCTGAAACAACTGGTCAGCCCTTCTGTTCCTAGGGAGGTAAATGCCTACCGAGCCTTCATAGGTAGTGGCCACAGGTTTGAAACGGGGCTTGGGAGAGACAGTAAGGACCCACCCGTTACATTGGTCGCCCGGCAAAGGGAAACGAACTGTCGCCATTTGCAAGAGACACCACCATGGCAGAGAACTGACGTCATCAGACTGCGGCGGAGGAGATAACTTCATTGAAACCTGCGGCTACAGGTGTGTAATTCCCTAGCCTTCCCTCTCCACACATCGTGGAAACCTTAAGGGCCCCTCCCAGCTCTCCCGTGAGCCAGCCCAAGGGAATCAGAGGTGGCACGGGACCCGCGGGGCGGAACTACCGCTCCCACCACTTCTGACAGCTGAGGTCTCTTGCACCAGCTACTGGGGGCGTGGCTACCGGAGGGAAAGTAAAATTCACTGAGGATTCTCAGCCCCAAGCTCTACAAACTTAGGGTCTGAGGGAATGGCAAACTGGAAGAGTGTGCCCAGTCATTCATGAAAACAGGGCTCCCGGGAGCAGCAGACCTGGCATGTAGCCAGTATTGTGGTGAGCGGCAAAGGTGAGAGGGGCCTGGCTAGAGGAAAAGTGGGAAGTGACTAGACACAAGAGGAGGCCCTAGGCACTCAGGATTGGAGACTCACCCAGATTGGGAGGAGCTGCTGCACAGTGATTGGTTCCCGCGTACTGACAGGAGAAACTTGGCTGGTGGGCACAGCGCCACCTACTGGAAGAGAAGTTAATCAAACTCTAAGACTGCATTTATTAGTTTTTTTTTCTTTTTTCTTTTCTCTCTTTTTTTTTTGATTTGGGTTTTTCTTTCATTTTCATTTTTCTTTCTTGTTGTTTTTTTAAATTTTTTTACAATTTTTTAAAAATTTTTTTCTTCTAATTTTAATTTTAATTTTTTTTATTTTTTTTAAATTTTTTTTCTTTTTTTATTTCCTATTTTTTTCTCCTTTTGTCTTTTCATTTCTTTTCAATTATCTTATCCCCCCTTCCTTGAATTCTACCTGCTTACTCTCATTCTCCTTAGTGACTTCTTCCCTTCCCTTCTAATACCTTTCCTCCCAAGCATCTAATAAATTTATAGGAGTAGACAGTAACTCATCAGTCAAACAGAACAAGAAGTAACATGAGCAGCTTCAAAAAGCAAGAAAGAAAAGGAGTACAAACAATGCAGGACAGCCTAAATATTCAGGAGGACCTAGAGTCATCAGAAAAATGGTCATATGAAGAACTCAAGGAACACCTTAGACAGATGGAATGGAACCTTAAAGAGGATACAAGACAGCAAATTCAAGCAGCGAAAGAACACATTGAGAATGAATTACATAAACAGATAAAAGAAGAAGTTAAGCATCTTTATCAAGAGATAGAGATTATAAAAAATAATCAAACAATAATTCTAGAAATGAAGGAAACGATAAACCAAATTAAAAACTCAATTGAGAGTATCACTAACAGAGTTGAGCAAGTAGAAGCCAGAACGTCAGATAATGAAGACAAAATATATCATCTTGAAAAGAGTCTAGCCAACCCAGAAAGGCTGGTAAAAAATCACGAGAAAAACATCCAAGAGTTATGGGATAACATAAAAAAACCAAACTTACGAGTCATCGGGATAGAAGAAGGTACAGAGATTCAAACCAAGGGAATGAGTAACCTGTTGAATGAAATAATTACAGAAAACTTTCCAGAAATAAAAAAGGAAACAGATATACAAATTGAAGATGCATACAGGACACCGAGCACACAAAATCACAGTAGACCAATGCCAAGACACATTGTTATGAAGATATCCAATATACAGAACAAAGAGAAAATATTAAAAGCTACAAGAGAAAGGAGACAGATTACATTCAGGGGTAAACCAATAAGGTTAACAACGGATTTTTCATCACAGACGCTGAAAGCAAGAAGGTCATGGAACAATGTATTTCAAACACTGAAAGACAATGGATGCCAACCAAGAATTCTGTATCCAGCAAAATTAAGCTTCAGGTATGACAACGAAATAAAAATCTTTCATGATAAACAAAAGTTAAAAGAATTTGCAGCCAGAAAACCAGCATTGCAAAGCATTTTGAGCAAAACACTACACAAGGAAGAAATGAAAAACAATAACCAAAACCATCAGTGGGAAGTGCCTCAGTAAAGACAGAGGGCGAGGGGAAAGATAATCATGGAGAAACAAACTAAATTTTTTTAAAAAAGGATAAACAATCAAACATGGCTGGAAGTACAAACCATATATCAATAGTAACTCTGAATGTTAATGGCTTAAACTCTCCAATAAAGAGACATAGGCTGGTATCATGGGTTAAAAAAACAATTCCAACAATATGCTGCCTCCAGGAGACACATCTGATTGGAAACGACATACACAGGCTGAAGGTGAAAGGATGGGAAGAAATATACCACGCACACGGTCCTCGTAAGCAAGCAGGGGTGGCCATCCTCATATCGAATAAAATCGACTTCAAGACTAAGTTAATCAAAAGGGATAAAGAAGGACATTATATACTGTTAAAAGGAACCATTCACCAACAAGACATAACAATTATCAATATTTATGCACCGAATATTGGTGCTACGACATTCATAAAACAAATTCTCCTCAAGTTCAAGAATCAAATAGACCACAACACAATAATTATGGGTGACTTCAACACACCTCTCTCACCATTGGACAGATCCTCCAAACAAAAGTTGAATAAAGAAACTATAGAACTCAATATCACAATCAATAACCTAGACTTAACTGACATATATAGAATATATCAACCATCATCAAATGGATATACTTTTTTCTCAGCAGCACATGGATCCTTCTCAAAAATAGACCATATATTATGCCATAGGGCAACCCTCACTAAATATAAAGGGATGGAGATAATACCATGCATTTTATCTGATCATAATGGAATGAAACTGGAAATCAATGATAAAAGAAGGAAAAATCCTACATCACATGGAAAATGAACAATATGTTACTGAATGATCAATGGGTTACAGAAGACATAAAGGAGGAAATCAAAAAATTCTTAGAGATAAATGAAAATACAGACACAACATATCGGAATCTATGGGACACAATGAAAGCAGTTTTAAGAGGGAAATTCATCGCCTGGTGGTCATTCCTCAAAAAAAGAAAAAACCAACAAATAAATGAGCTCACACTTCATCTCAAAGCCCTAGAAAAGGAAGAGCAAAACAACAGCAAATGTAGCAGAAGGCAAGAAATAATTAAAATCAGAGCGGAAATCAATGAAATTGAAACAAAAGAAACTATTGAAAAAATTAACAAAACTAAAAGTTGGTTCTTCGAAAAAATAAATAAGATCGACAGACCTTTAGCCATGCTAACGAAGAGAAGAAGAGAGAGAACTCAAATTACTAACATATGGGATGAAAAAGGCAATATCACAACAGATGCTACAGAAATACAGAAGACAATTAGAAATTATTTTGAAAACCTAATTCCAATAAAATAGAAGATAGTGAAGACATCGATAAATTTCTTAAGTCATATGATTTGCCCAGACTGAGTCAGGAGGATACACACAATTTGAACAGACCAATATCAATGGATGAAATTGAAGAAGCCATCAAAAGACTACCAACCAAGAAAAGCCCAGGACCGGATGGGTATACAGTGGAGTTTTACAAAACCTTTAAAGATGTATTAATACCAATACTTTTAAGTTATTTCAGGAAATAGAAAAAGAGGGAGCTCTTCCAAATTCATTCTATGAGGCCAACATCACCCTGATTCCGAAACCAGACAAAGACACCTCAAAGAAAGAAAACTACAGACCAATATCTCTAATGAACCTAGATGCAAAAATCCTCAATAAAATTCTGGCGAATCGAATACAAAAACACATCAAAAAAATGGTGCACCATGATCAAGTAGGATTCATCCCTGGGATGCAAGGATGGTTCAACATACGGAAATCAATAAATGTTATTCACCACATCAATAGACTTAAAGATAAGAACCATATGATCATCTCGATAGATGCAGAGAAAGCATTTTGCAAAGTACAGCATCCCTTTATGTTCAAAACATTAGAAAAACTAGGGATAACAGGAACTTACCTTGACATTGTAAAAGCTATCTATGCTAAGCCTCAGGCTAGCATCATTCTGAATGGACAAAAGTTGAAGGCAGTCCCTCTAAAATCTGGAACAAGACAGGGATGCCCTCTCTCACCACTTCTATTCAATATTGTTCTCAAAACACTGGCCAGAACAATTAGGCAGACGAAAGAAATTAAAGGCATAAAAATTGGAAAAGAAGAACTTAAATTATCACTATTTGCAAATGACATGATTCTATACCTAACAGACCCAAAATGGTCTACAAAGAAACTATTAGAGCTAATAAATGAATTCAGCAAAGTGGCAGGATATAAAATCAACACACATAAATCAAAGGCTTTTCTGTATATCAGCGACAAAACTTCTGAAACGGAAATGAGGAAAAACACTCCATTCACAATATCCCCTCAATAAATAAAATACTTGGGAATCAACCTAACAAAAGAGGTGAAAGATTTATACAATGAAAACTACAGAACCCTAAAGAGAGAAGTAGAAGAAGATCTTCGTAGATGGAAAAATATACCCTGTTCATGGATAGGCAGAACTAACATCATCAAAATGGCGATATTACCAAAAGTTCTCTATAGGTTTAATGCAATGCCAATCAAAATCCCAACGGAATTTCTTGTAGAAATAGATAAAGCTATCATGAAATTCATATGGAAAAATAAAAGACCCAGAATAGCAAAAGCAATTCTAAACAGGAAGTGTGAATCAGGCGGTATAGTGATACCAGATTTCAAACTATATTACAGAGCAATAGTGACAAAAACAGCATGGTACTGGTACCAAAACAGGCCGGTGGACCAATGGTATAGAATAGAGGACACAGAGACTAATCCACAAAGTTACAACTATCTTATATTTGATAAAGGGGCTAAAAGCATGCAATGGAGGAAGGATAGCATCTTCAACAAATGGTGTTGGGAAAACTGGAAATCCATATGCAACAAAATGAAACTGAATCCCTTTCTCTCGCCATGCACAAAAGTTAACTCAAAATGGATCAAGGAGCTTGATATCAAATCAGAGACTCTGCGTCTGATAGAAGAAAAAGTTGGCTATGATCTACATATTGTGGGGTCGGGCTCCAAATTCCTTAATAGGACACCCATATCACAAGAGTTAATAACAAGAATCAACAAATGGGACTTACTTAAACTAAAAAGTTTTTTCTCAGCAAGAGAAACAATAAGAAAGGTAAATAGGGAGCCTACATCCTGGGAACAAATTTTTACTCCTCACACTTCAGATAGAGCCCTAATATCCAGAGTATACAAAGAACTCAAAAAATTAGACAATAAGATAACAAATAACCCAATCAACAAATGGGCCAAGGACCTGAACAGACACTTCTCAGAGGAGGATATCCAATCAATCAACAAGTACATGAAAAAATGCTCACCATCTCTAGCAGTCAGAGAAATGCAAATCAAAACCACCCTAAGATACCATCTCACTCCAGTAAGATTGGCAGCCACTATGAAGTCAAACAACAACAAGTGCTGGCGAGGATGTGCAGAAAAGGGTACACTTGTACATTTTTGGTGGGACTGCAAATTTGTGCAGCCAATTTGGAAAGCAGTTTGGAGATTCCTGGGAATGATGGGAATGGAACCACTATTTGACCCTGCTATTGCCCTTCTCGGACTATTCCCTGAAGACCTTAAAAGAGCATGCTACAGGGATACTGCCATATCGATGTTCATAGCAGCACAATTCACAATAGCTTGACTGTGGAACCAACCCAGATGCCCTTCAATAGATGAATGGATAAAAAAAATGTGGCATCTATACACAATGGAGTACTATGCAGCAATAAAAAAATGACAAAATCATAGAATTTTCAGGGAAATGGATGGCACTAGAGCAGATTATGCTTAGTGAAGCTAGCCAATCCCTAAAAAACAAATACCAAATGTCTTCTTTGATATAATGAGAGCAACTATTAACAGAGCAGGGAGGAAGAGCAGGAAGAAAAGATTAACATTAAACAGAAACATGAGGTGGGAGGGAAAGGGAGAGAAAAGGGAAATTGCATGGAAATGAAGGGAGACCCTCATTGCTATACAAAATTACATATAAGAGGTTGTGAGGGGAATGGGAAAATAAACAAGGAGAGAAATGAATTACAGTAGATGGGGTAGAGAGAGAAGATGGGAGGGGAGGGGAGGGGGATAGTAGGGGATAGGAAAGGTAGCAGAATACAACAATTACTAATAGGGCATTATGTAAAATTGTGGATGTGTAACCGACGTGATTCTGCAATCTTCATTTGGGGTAAAATTGGGGGTTCATAACCCACTTCAATCTAATGTATGAAAAATGATATCTCAAGAGCTTTGTAACGTTGTGAACAACCAATTTAAAAAAATTTAAAAAAAAGAATATAAACATGTCAAACTATATGAACCCTTGGAAAAGAGACAGGAGAGCGTTATGTGGCTGGACTTGGAGGTGATGGACCCAACTTTACCACAACATGAGTAATGGTTGTTGATAGAATAGTGCCTGACCCTGAACCAGCTGTCACTCTGAAGGACTGGAAGAAAGTATGTCCTGTGGTTCTTCCTGATTTGGAAAAATAGCTGTGGCAGACAGTTTCCAAGCATTTATCTTTACTCAACAAAATTCATTTTTTGGAAGACAAAAGGTCTTTTTGGTGTAATTAGAACATTTTCTATACATTTGACAAATAAGGATTAGAAAACCTTAACCAAACATTGACACATTTAATTAATACCCATTATATATGAGGTAGCATCTTAATCCCTAAAGTTTACAATCAGAGTTACTGGTATTGAGAGAAGAAAAGGGCACATCCAGTTCATTGGTTCAAGTTGCCATTCTGTTGGGACAGAGTTGGGCCAAATCAACACTGGTGGATTGAAATACTTCAGAATCCCCCGTCTATCCTGTGGGATTTTCTAACTGTGGTGGCAAATATTTAAATGCCATAGCTGATAGGGTGAAATATCAGATTTTAGACATAGTGAGAGGAGAAAAAAGTATTTGTCAGACAAAGGAAACCCTAATGAGTTTATGTTGAGGGACTCTGAACTAGTGAGTCTCTGTCTTTAGCAGTGTTTGGTCAAGAGGAATCTTCATCTGACCTAACACAGTCTTTGAAATTAGATCAGGATCTCAGGGGCCACTTGGAGTGGAACTTTAGTCTAGTCTTTGCAGCTGTGATAGTCTCTGCCCCAGAGATCCAGGACATTCCCAGAATTCCCAGGGTTCTCTAGGTGCACCTGAGCCGCATGAAGTATTTACTGTAATTAAAGTCTGTGGGGTCATTCCAGTACTGTGGAAATTTCTGCAGTGTTTAGATACGATAGATCCTAAGCTGAGTCATTATTCTGGACAAGATCACTATTTCCCTGTAGACCCATTCATTACCTATTCAATAAATATTTACTGCATATCTACTGCATAGTATGTTCTAAGCACTATGAAGACAGAAGTGAACAATTTTCTTCCTTATGCAGTTTGCGTTCGGCTGGAAGAAGGCAAATAAGGAATATAATGCCTGTTGATTATAAGTACAACATAGGGTTGAAAATGCAGAATGGAGTGATACGTAGGAGGAATAACACAAAGTTAACTGAGAAGAACGTGCAGTGACTGCCCACGGTGAATACATGCCTTACCGACACTAACACCCAACACAACCACTACAGTAAATGATGATGAACCCCGAGGAAGCCTGCAGTTGGGTTTCCAGATTGTTAGACTATATTACTTGAAATATCCAATTTTCTACAAAAAACTAACAAGACTTTCAAAGGCACAAAACATGATAGCCCATTCACAGGGGGGAAAGCCATTAATTAGGAGGTATTTTATGAGGAAGCCAGATAGTAGACTTATGAGGAAAAGACTTAAGTCAGCTATTTTAAATATGTTCAAAGAACTGAAGAAAATCATGCCTAAAGAACTAAAAGAAAGTGACTTATAGCACACAAATAAAGAATGTCAACAAAGAGATTGAAATTATTATAAAATAGAATTCTGAAGTTGAAAAGCTTAATAACATAAAAGAAAACTTTGCAAGGTCAGATTTGAGCAGGTGGAAGAAAGAAAGCACCAGTCAATGGAAATTGGTCCATAGAGATTATCCAGGAGGACAAAAAGATAGGAAAAAAGAGTGAAGAAAGCTGAAGAGACCCTCCACTGTCTGTGGGACACCATGAACCATAACTGTTTAGATTCATTTCATAACGGAGGTCTCAAAGGAGAGTATCCTGATACTTCCTTGACATTGGCCTTGGTAATGGTTTCTTGGATCTCATACCAAAAGCTCCTTGATATTGGTCTTAGCATGTGGTGATTTATTGGATATCACACCAAAATCTCAAAAGCAAAAAAAAAAATGATTGAGACTACTTCAAATTATAAAGCTCCTGCACAATCAACAAAATAAAAGGCAATCGCCAGATTGGAGAGAAATGTTTGAAAACCATGCATCAGATAAGGGGTTAACATCCAGGATTTCAAAACTCAATGACAATAAAATACGTAACCCTATTACAAAAGATCAAAGGACTCAGACATTTCTCCAACAATGACAAAAATGGCCAATGAGAACGTGATATGGTGTTTAATATAATTAACTAGGGGAAGACAAATTGAAATATATACTATGCGAATACACCTCACATCTGTTAGAATAGCTATATTGAAAAAGATAGGATGGGTGTTAATGACAGTGTGGAGAAAAGGGAAACCTAGCACACAGCTGGTGGGAATATAGGATTGATGCTGCTATTATAGGCAAATAATAGAGATTTCTAAAGAAATTAAAAATAGAAGTACCAGAGCACCCAAAACTCTTTCATCTGGGTATATACCCAAAGGAAATGAAGTCACCACCTCATAAAGGTATCTGCAATCTCATGTTCATTGTATTGTTAATCATGTTAGCCAGGATCCTGAAATGATCTAAGTATCTATCAGTGGAAGAATAAAGACTATATATATATATATATATATATATATATATATATATATATAGAGAGAGAGAGAGAGAGAGAGAGAGAGAGAGAGAGACAGAGACAGAGAGAGAGAGACAGAGAGAGAGATAGTTATAGATAGATATATAAAAGGTTATATATATATAAAACATATAATGATACATATAAATAGCATATATTATATACATAGTATATTTGCAATGTATATATACTACAATGTATATATACTACAATGTATTTATATATATATATATATATATATATATATATATATATATGTATGATTTTATATAATAGTATAGTTATGGAATATCATCTCTGTGGAATATTGTGTGTGTATAAATGTATGTATATGTGTGTATATATGTATGATATTATATATACACCTATATATATGTGAGTATGAAATATTATATACAGATAATAAATATAATGCATGCTTAGAAAAGGAGAACCTAAGACAGGTGAGATGGTACACACCTATAATCCCAGCAACTGGGGATATGAGGTTGGTTAGCCTTGGCATTTTAGTGCCCCTGGGTTTAATCCCTAGTACCACATATTCAAAAAAAAAAAAGATCCTGACATTTGCCACAGTATGGACATTATGCAAGTGAAATAAACCAAAGAAAAATATTTCTGTGTAATATTATCTTCTGTGGAAATCATGGTGAGAACACATGGAATTCCTCATCTAACACTGCCATTTTCCTCAATGATGTTAAGTATGAAACCATCAGCTCAGATTTGAGAGGAGAGTCGGGGAGCAAGAATGGAGACAAAAACAATAATTTTTGTTCAAGATCAGTCAGTACCTCGGTCAAATCAATATTATAATTCAGAACACATACATATCTTCATTGCCATTACTAGTGAATAGCATAGGGTAGCTAGCTGGCTTCCTCTTTAGCTAATTATATGTTGATTGATTGACACTGTGATTTTTATATTAATTTCAATGTCCAAATATTAAAATGTCAGAACTTTGAGTACTGTGGTTCATCCTGTTTACTGTGGGAAGATTCATTTCCTGCCAAATTCCATTTTATCCTTCTTTAAATAACATTTTTTACTTCACCATTATATGATCAAAGATCACAATGGGGGACCTGTTTCAGGAGACATTTTTTTTTATTTACACAACATTAAAAAAAAAAAACGATTGACAATACTCAAAAAATATCAAGAGATTTTTAGGTTAAAATCTAAAGTTGCTGAGTTTTTGATTCCTGACTTTCTTCCGAGGAAGATCTGACAAACTGAACGAAGTTGAGAGGAATTGCCTGGTGCTGAGCTCCAAGTGGCACACATTTTACCCTTCCATAAAATCTTGTTTATTCTACCTTTCTGTCACTCACTCCTTTTAGATTTTGAGATTTTTGAGCTCCTCCAAGAGAAAGTTGGCATTTTAATTCATTCACTAGGAGCTAATATGTCTCTATAAAATGTGTAACGAATAGGAGTTGAGTACATTATAATTCAGTAAAAGAGACTCTAGTAAATCTTAAATCTATTTTAGACACAGTACAATGCCTGTTAGCAACTACCACAAGAAAATGTTGAAAATCAATGCAGTTTATCTTGAAATGCAAAAGCCATTTAGCAGGCAATCCCTATTTTGTTCTACATTATAATATTGTAACATAGTGCTTTCTAAGTTCTGTCATAGAAGTTAATAGACATTCTAAAATCCTATGGAGTGTCTGTTAACTGGAAATTTGTGAGGAAAACTTGTGTCTTTGGACTGTATTTTATGGTGTCTAAAAACTATTTTGTACAATCTGGAAAATCATATCGATTCTTAGTTTTTTGCTTATTTTCCTTGTCCCTAAAGCTGAAACTTTGTCTCTAAATACACTATTTCATATGCAACTTTCTTCTTGCTTAAATGTGTATTTATTATGCTTACAAATATTTTTAAATATATGTATCCTGGAACCTAGAGATAATATTACCAGAAAAACTAATGAAATCCAAAAAAGGTTGAAATTTAAACATGACATAACAATGTTGTTTTCTTATTTTCAAAAATATACCATGATAATATATTAAGAATGAAGAGAACTTGGGTGAAGTGAATAAGGGATTCTGTGTACTGTCTTTGCAACTTTTTAGTAAGCCTACAATGTTCCCAAATTAAATTTATTTAAAAATAAACAAGTAAAAGTTTATACAGTGTTTAGAAAATGTTATTAAATTAAAACTCACAAAGCTAGTATATCCCATAACTCTCCAGAGAATATGAAGTCAGAAGAATTGCTTTCAATAACCTCACATTTTATTAAATAATTATTAATGTCTAATAACTCAAAGCATCAATACATATGTGTATCTATATCTGGATTCACATAGAAGCAAGTTAGGAAGAAAGTCATTAATATAATTGAACTCATGAAGTAAAATGTTTAAAAATTAGTGAACATGTGAGACTTTTTTCATTTTACTACTGTTAAAAGTATAATGCATGTGTTAATGCTAGTTAGAAGGTTCTACTTGAAGATCTTGACCAATATATCATCACGGTAGTCTAAATCTTCAAATATTAGAAAAGATCTCAGGACTGCATGTTTAGCTCAGTAGCTGAGAACTCTCCTACCATGCATGAGGTCCTGTGTTTTACTCAATTTTTTCATTGCTGTGACCAAAAATCCTGAGAACAACAGTTTCAGAGGTTCAGTCCACAGTGGGCTAACTCCATAGCTCTGTGCCTGTGATGAAGCAGAACATCATGACAGAAGGTGTGGAGGAGAAAAGCAGCTCAGGACATGACAACCAGAAAGCCGAGACAGAGCTGTACTCACCAGGAAGAAAATATAATCACAGAAGGCACATCTCCAGTGACTGACTCCCTCTCCACACCCAGTTAATCTGTGTGGGTGGATTAATGTACTGAGTAGGTGAAAACTGTCATAACCTAATCATTGTGCCTCTGAATGTTCTTGCGTTATCTCACACCTATATTTATAGGGGATACTCATATTTAAACCGTAATGCCCAATGTTAAATCTGTAACTCTAAATAATACAAAAACAGAAAAGGAAAGTTTGCTATGATGAGTCAGAAAGATCCTCAGATATAACTATTTTGCATCAAATTGTTTATTGTCATGTGAATTTTCTAATTACTTAGTCCTGACATGGAATCTTTCTTGATATCAAGGACATTTCACTTAACTAAATATGTCACTTAGTTACTTGCATTTTGAAACAGAGACATACCCATGAATTACTTATCTGCTGTAGTTTGGATCTATAAAGTATTTCCCAAGGGCCCTGTGTTAAAACTTTGGACTCCAGGGAGGTGCTGTTTGAAGGAAGGGGAGACATAAGAGGTGAGGCCTAGTGGGAGGTTTTGGTTATTAGAGGTGTGCCCTTGAAAGGGACTGTGTCATCTTGGTCTCTTCCTCTCTCTTTCCTTCCCAGCCATGTGGTGAATGGTCTGCTCTGCCATATGTTCACACCATGCAGTGCCATAAAAGGCCCAAAGCAACAGAGCCAGTGCATTGTATCAGGGACCAAAACCTCTAAAACAATATGCCCAAATAAACCTTCTGTCTTATAAATCTATTTGTCTCAGACATTTGTTACAGTAACAGAAAGTTGACTAATATACTATCATGGAATTAATAAATAGTTAAAATAACATATTTTTTGGAAAAGATATCTGGGACTAGGTTAATATATGACGATAGAATCAGAGTTTCAGTATATTGAATTTATAACATAGGAAATTTTGTTTTCTTATGCCATCACCTGAATGTTGTTCTGCCTATTTAGAAAACATTTTAAATGCAGGCACACTAAAATATTTTAAAGTATAAAATTAGAAGGTTTTATTTTCTAGTTTTCTTTTTTTAGAATCTTTAAGCTCAAGCATTTTTATAGACTTAAAGGAAATAATATCAGGAATCCTAAGTTTACATCTTTTAGATTATCATTATCATATACATTGCAACTAATATACCATCATCAGATTTATATATAATTATAAGTTGTAAATGCATAATTACTATAATTTAACCTCTTTAAGTTGATGTAATTCAATCTTATTATTCTGGCTACATATATGAATGCAAATCAGCAACAAAATATCTGAGTAAAACAAGAATGTTAACACAACTGAAGAAAAAGGATTTGTTTTTTCCTTTTTAAAAATGATCCTGCGGTCCTTGCGTGCAAGACAAGTGCTTTACCACTGAGCTACATCCCCAGTCCTTTGTAAGATTAGATCATGAGACAGGATCTTGGTAAGTTATGGAGTCTGTCCCTGAACTTGCTTTCCTCCTGCGTTAGCCTCCCAAGTTTCTGGGCTCACAGGTGTGCACCACTGTGTCCAGCAATAAACTTCTAAAGAAAGACAAGTTCAGGGGCTAATTACATCTCTCAATAAATAATAAATACATACAATTTTAAAGTCCTTTTCTCTCCTCTGAGACTTCAGATGTGGCCATAATTGTGTTATTGTGTCTTTGAATTTTATCCACAGTGAGTTCTTTTCCCATAGTCACTTCTTCATTTAGTAGGCCACCTAATAATTCTTTCATTCAGTAAAACATTTATTCTCAGTGTTACAAGTTGTAATGATGTGGAGGTGTCAGCAATGAAATAGAATTAGTCCCTGTCTTGAGTCTACTTGTTTGAATGATGCTAATTCCAAAAATAAGACATACCTCATTTTAAAATGGTAATCAGATCAGGCATTTGTCTACTTCGGTGACTGAAATGGTTTCCATTGGATTTTAATTCTAATGCAACTTCTAATTATGGCCTATGAAATTCTACACCATCTGGTTCTGATCTTTCAACTCACTTCTCTCTCTGCTCTCAAACTCTCCTATTCAGCAACCATGGGAGGTACATTTCTATTCCTATAAGGCTCCTAAATCATTCTTGCCCCAGGGTCTTTGACCCTGCTCTTGTTACTTCTGTCTGGAAAGCTTTTTCTTACTCTAAGCTCCACTCCAGTCAGAGATTTTAGGCAGTGCTTCTTTCATATTATTTCTATGCATTTCTTAGAAAATGTAACCCAATAGATACATCATATACAGACTTAGAAAAGAAGAAATTGGAGAAATCTGAATGAAGGATTTTTTAACAATAAAAGCTCATGCATGAATAGCAACCTTATGAAGAAAAGGATGAAACCAATTTAATCTCCTGTGACTAGTTTAAATTATTGTAAAACCTTGCAAACTGGTGCTTCTTTTTGATCAATGTTCTCTATAAAAAGCACTTGATGAAAAAAAAATACAAATATCTGTTTTAAATTTGAAGTCAATATGGAAGCTATAAAAAGCATTGAACACTTCATATCTGGTGTTTTTACAGTTTAGAATTTAGAAGACTAAATTTAGGGGAAAGGTAATATGGAAAGTCCAGATCTCTCTTAAAATCTTCCAGAGTAGATTATATTTGTTATATTTGAATTTCTTTTTCTCTCAGATATGTTATTTGTATCAAGGAAAGTCACTATGATGCTCAATAAATATTTAATCTCTTCCATTGAAAAGACTGTTATTTTTAATGACATTACTCAGAATTTTTCTTTTCATCTTTTCTGTCATGAATTCGGTCATCAGAATATAATATTGGACCAGAGTCCTGACTGTAGGAGAAACTATTCATGTGATGTCCAGAAAGATTCTTTCCTTTAGCTAATTATGTTCTATCTGATACTTTGCCTAGATGTATCCGATAAAACAATAGCATCATTTGAATAGAAATATAAAGAGAAATGAGGATCGTGAAAAATGTAATGGGAAATACAATAACAAGAAGAGGTACAAAAGCTGTGTCTGGAATTTAAGGAGGAAAGCGATTCATCTCATTAGAAACCAGTTTCTCATTTAAGCACTAAGGGGTTAATGCAGATGGGGAAGGCGGTAGTGCCCTCTGCAAGCTGGTTTGGTTAGAACAGGCTGCTGCATTGTGCAGTGGAACATCTTGAGGTCATGCATAGGACCCTTGTTCCTTGAGGTCTGCTAAGGACACAGGCTTCAGAAAGAGAAGCAGATGTGCTCTGTACTGGCATTTCCCAGACAAGATTACAGTTGTCAGTGTTTCTTTCTAAGTGTCTCCCCTGTTTTTGAACAATTTCTCACTGTGCAATGAAAAACTAATCCACATTTGCCATGTATAGATTTCTTGTTGTGATTTAATTTCAATACATGTACTATAAATGTACGCCTGCCACTCTTTTTTTTTTACAATGTCTTTTTAAGTTTAGTTCTTCTTGATGTCATATTTGCTAGATAAACTCTCTGACGGTAATTGGCATCATCACAGAAAATTTACCAACCCCCAGCTTATTTCTTTTATTTTTTGCCAGCATCTCAAAACTGGATCAAATAAGTGAGTAATACAGCCTTATCCCAGCACTTAGTAGAGATCTGTTGAATTTCTGCATTACTCCCAATAATCAAACTTATTCTTGTCTAATCTAACATTCTGTTGCTTTTCCTCAAGTCTCTAATACCTAGGTATTTACCTCCTTCCTGGCCTATTACCTCTGCGTGAGCCTGAGTGGTAAGTCTGGGTTCTTTCCTGAAATATGCTAATGAGCACTTCTGAGACTTCACATCTCTGAGACTGTAACCTTTCCAGAACCAATACCAACACACAGAGATTACTGCTGTGCCCTCTGATTTCTTGTTGACTCAGGAAGTTCCTGAGCATTGTGTTCTAATCATGAATTGTGATGGTAATAGTAGAAAACATATACTGAACACACATGACATGTTCATAAGCAGTACCTGGATGACTTCATCCTTTAAAATAATGCACAAAACCATTTTCCATCATGTGGCTGGAAGAATGTAACTTAGGAAGCTTAGGACGCAAAGTCATTCCCAGGCAGAAATGTAATCAAATATGAACCATCAGGCCTGAACACGCACCTGCCTCCCGCTGCACCCTGGACCTTCTGAATTTCTACTCCATTTGGATTGGTCACAGGTGGTGTGGAGACACAGGGAAGGCTGGCATTGGGACCTTCTGACTTCATACTCCTTTACACTGGTCTCTTCTTATCTATGGGGGTGGGAGTACATTTCAAGGTCCCCACTGTGTACCTAATATGACAGAATTCTATTCTATGTTTTGTTCTTATTGTAGATCTTAGCAACCTCAGCATACAATTCTTTTTATGCCCTAAGTTTAAAACTTTCAGCTCATCACTTTTAAAAAAGCACTTTAAGTCTTCTCTTTGTCATACCCAAATTGCCAGCATCACTGCTATAGAGGTTTGGGGTCATTCTTAAGCAAAATAATAGTTATTTGAACATAAGCACTGCAACAAGGTCAGAGTAGATCTGAAAACTGAGACAGTAATAAATAACTAGTGGGTGGGTGGCATGAATATCATGGAGATATGGCACAGATGTCTCACATCTTGGGAAGAATGGATTGAAGGGCATGAAATTTCATCATACTTCTACTTAGAGGGCATAAAATTCAAAACATGAATTGTTTCTTTTGGGAATTTTCCACTTAATATTTTCAGACCATGGTTGATATCAGGTCACTAGACCTCAAAAAGTAAAGCCCCAAATTAGGGGAACTACTGCATTCTTATGACCTGTTTGAAATGTGGACAATGAGCTTGGTTTGATGCTGAGGATATGTAGCAAATAAGACAGGCACAGTCCTTTCCTGGGATGGCTAGTGATGGAAAGAAACCTTAACCACAGAATTTTAAAAGAATTGCATATTTAGAGTAATGATAAGTTTTATCACAGTGTTACCAGGTCAGGAGTCCCCAAAAGACAGGTGGATCTCATCTCAGGCTGTTGGAGTCCTTGATGTCATTGAAGGAAGGAGTATAAGGACAGGTCAAAGAGAGGCACAGCATGATTTTGTGAAGAGAAGGAAAGAACTACACACTCAGAAAGAGGTTGGAGTACAGACTTTGGAGAGGAAGGTGCTGGCATCATCCTAACTAGATGTGTCTGTACATGTTAAGATCAATTTTACAGGGACGTGATGTAAAAAGGTGTTCTCAGTCCTCCTTTGTGTTAATCACTGGACATGTTGACCATTACCTGGACAGGGTCCTTTTCTGACATGTTGACCATTACCAGGGCCATATTTTTCTTCTTTGTTTTTTATGTGTTCTACTTTGTGAGGTTAAACATCACTACTTGGTATACCTATGTGTAAGGCATAGTAATTGATTTAATAGTGCTGTTTGTGATGGAGGTATGTGAAAGCGACCATTAAGTCTGCATTTTTAATCCTCGTGGACTTAAAATCTGGACGTTAAATCATGGCCACTATTATTTTGTCTTGCATGCCTCCTTTCTACCTATCTTTATGTCTTCTCTCCTACTTCAAAAGAAGATTGCCACACAAAACAAAATCCTAAAACATTCAGAAAAGAAAGAAAAATCCTACAACAAGATGACCTGACCTATTCTGGCAGATTAGAGAATGAGTGCTCTGCTTGTAAACTCAGTTGAATGATGCCATATTTTTTGCTTGATTCACATATTGCTTCCCTTCCAAGTTCAACCACAACAGAGTTTTTTCAGCAGAATCCCAACTCTGAGTAGAGAAGGTCCCAGGATGCTTTGCAGCTCTTGGTTCACAGCAGTCCCTTCTTCACTAATAGAGGTTTTACTGAGTATATTTATTAACATATTTCAAGCTACCATTACCTTATCAGACCTCTGCTCTGCTGAAATACTGAGCAATATTGTTTTATTGATTGAGTACCTACTGACGGTAGCAATATGCACACATGCATTATTCTCATACCACTATGGCTTTAATAGTCTGGAGGTAATATTGAAAGTAATTTACTGTCATCTATTGATGGCAGTTCAAATGCTTTGGTAGTTAGAGCTGCCAATTTGGAAATTCTGGTCTGCATACAAATGAGCTATCCAAAGTCTTTTCAGAATTAACAGGAGACAAGAGCACAAGAAAGACCAAGATTTCTGAAAACACTCTTGATATAATATCCATACAAAAGTAGGGGAAATGGGAACATTTCTTATAAATAATAATTTCTTACAAATGAAAACAGACACATCTTAATTCTGAGTTTTTCAGTGGTTTCAACAAGAGAGGCTGAACCAAAGCTTGATAACATGTTGGCTTAATTTAGTGTCAACATCCTTTGTCTTTCTAACTGTATTGTAGAATTCAGCACATGAACTGAAGGTAGAGCAGAGGTTTAGATAAAGAAAATAATGAAACATTGTTTCATCCCCACCAGTGATAACATTAAGAATTTTTATGGACTACATTATTCAATATTTCATATTCTCAAGGGATCAATCATAGAAAGAAGCAAACAGAAAACCTATTCACTTTATATTCATTGCTTTCCTTGGCTGAAATGCATTAAAAAAACTTAAGTTCTACAAATATGTTCAGATCTTCTTGATTCATTTTAACTGCTGGAGAGCATTCCATTGGATGAATAAATCACATTTATGCAAACATTATGCATCGGACAGACCATGGGGTTGCTTTCAACTCTTGCTTTTACTATCATGCACAGTGATTCAGTGAAAATCCTAGTATCCTGAGCTCATCTAGTTTCTCTAGGAGAGACACCCAGAAAAAGGAGAGCAAGTTATAAAAAGATGTACAGTAGGAGTCCAATTATATAATTCTTTAAACTCACACATTACTTATAGATGAACTGAACCATACCTTAGAAGTTAAAAACATACATGGAAATGGTCCACACCATTCACCTCTAGGAAGGTGACTTCTTCAAGGGAACACTGGGTAAAAGATGGGAGTAGCACCTTGGCGAAAATCTATCAGAGTTTATTTCTTTTAAAAAAAATGATCTGAAGCAAATAGCAGTGTGTTAGCATCTGTTCCATTTTTATGATAATTATGTAAATGTTGCATTTTTCCTATACTTTAAAATATGCTTGAAATGTTTCATAAGTTCTGTGAAAATTAAGTTCCATGAAATGTTGTGAGATGCTATCTTAAAAAGGAAAATCTTGTATTCTTCTTTCCATAAAAACATGAAGAGTTACTGGTAAAATGCCTTTTATGCATACATCCAGCTGTCACCTGTAGGAGGAGGTATATGAGTTAGAAAGCCAGCTGTGACAAATTATCAGATCCCCCAATAGGAGGATTTACATGAGCATGAACATAAATAGCACTTTCTACTTCAAGTCACTGGGGCAGGGGGTGGAGCTGTGGAAAGTCCCTAGAAATCTCTATCCACCTACAAGCTACAAGGTCAGCCCAGCCTAAATCTTGGCTTCAACTGGACTCAGTTACAGATAAGACTTCAGCCTCAGATGGGAAGGGAGGCATTTGGCCTTAAATTCCATAGGAATTCAGATCTCAATTAGGGATAAGCAACAACAACAAAAATCAGAGCTCCAACTTCACAAGGCAGGACAGCAAAGTTGTGTGATGAGACTATGGGAAGGCAGAGGAGATGGAACCAACACACCCCGGCTTCCACGATTGGCAACCTACTCTCTGTCTTCTTTATTGCAAAAGCAGGAGCAACACACCCAGAGTAATATTCATATGAGAATTAAATGATATAACACAAGAAAGTGCTTGCACCTCCATAGAAGTTAATTTTACTTTTATTCATTGAACTAAAAGTAACTGGGAATGGGACAGGGAGGGGACAAACAGAAACAGTTATCTGAAGCCCAGTCTCCAATGCGATCTAAGAAAAACCCCACTGCTGTTGAGCCTCCTCATACCTGGCAGTGGGACTGGGGTGAAGTGTTAATCTGTGCAGTGACCAAAGAGGGTTGCAAGTGAAATGAAGAGGATGCCTATTAGATTAGATCATATCAGCTATGCTTCAAATTAGCAGGCAGCAGCCACTGCATTCAGTTACATGTTTAGAAGAAGCTTGGCAACTCTGACCATGACACTGAGTGCCAAGCACCCTCGTTTATGTTGTGCCCACTGATGCAAAGTGCAGAAAAGATGCTTAGGGAAGAGACTTCAGTCTGCCCGCAAGACCACACCATCACCACTTGTCTTTGTTCTCTGCTCTGCCACGCTATCTTATACTTTAAAACATTCATCTTACTATACATTTCCAGCGGAGGATTCTGAAATCAAATAAGACTCTTTAATAGAGGCATTCCCTATCTGCTGCTATTCTTGTTCGCTGCTGCTCTGTAATTCTCCTTTTATTCAAATTAAATACCTTGCAGTCATTCAGAAACCGTGCCTTATGTTGCTACATCTTCCTGCTGTCAGAGCAGTTAATTAGCTCTTGGCAGGTCTTAGATTCTAAAGAGCCTGAAAGGATGATTTGTAATTTGCACTGAAGTACAGCAAGTTGCTTCACATAAACGTGGTTAAAAGTCTATTGTTTGGTATTTGTCAATTTCTACACCATCTAGATTTTCATTTATTTGGCAGCAGTAGAAAATCGTATTTGTTTCACATTCCTGAAGGTAGAGCCATCGTCGTTTCTTACACCTGAACAAAGGAAGACTGTAAAAACCTGAGAAAAACCATAAAAAGGAAAATGGGATCTTATTGAAGTAAAAAGCCCCATAAAATCTAAAAAAGGGCTCCTCTATGGAAGACCTATACCATAAAATTGATTCTTATTGCTACTGTTACTTTTAAAGGGGTCAAAAATGGGAGACTTACAGAGAATCTTTCCTGTTCATCTTTGCCAGCAAAGTGAAGTCCATTCTTCCTAGATTGGCATTCAGAATGCTCAGAGCTTTGGAACTTGACATCTTTCTCTGATCATTTTTCCTAGTACTTCTCTGCATATACATTAGGTGATGATTTCTGAACATCTCCATTGTACCCTGAGGACCAACTTAATATTTACTTTCTTCCTGAGCCCTTTCACTATACTAATATAGACTCTCCTTCCTAGGGATAAATATTTGAAATAAAACTATAGGATGTTAAGTTAAATTTGAATTTCAAATAAACAAGAAATAATTCCTTAATATACATATATTCCATGTGCTAGAGTTTGAGTTTGGATATTAAGTGTCTCCCAAACACCGCTGGATTAAAAGACTTAGATCTCAGCTTCATGCTTTTGGGACATGGTGGAAGATTTAAGAGGTGAAGCTTTGTATGAATCAGCTTTAAGTCCCTGGGACGAAAATACCTAACACGAATAACAGAGGAATAAGAGTTTATTTTGGCTCACAGTTTCAGAGGTTCAGTCTCTGCTAGCCAACTCCATTGCTCTGGGTCTGAGGTGACACAGAACATGGTGGCAGAAAAGCATTAAAGGAAAGCTGCTCCGCTCAAGGCAGCCAGGAAGCAGATAGAAAAAAGATCTAGGGACAAAAAAAAAATTAGTTCCCAAGCGCATGCACCCACTGACCTACATCCTCCTGCCATACCGCACTTGCCTTGTAGCTACAACCCAGTAAATAATTCAAATTATTAATCCACCAAATGGATTAATCTACTGATGAGGATACAGCTTTCATAATTCAATCATTTCTTTCCGAACATTCCTGCATTGTCTAATACAGAGCTTCGCAGGGGACATGAAGGATCCAAATCATAACAGGCCCAGAAGAAGGTTTTGGGTCACTGAGAGTATGTGAGACCCTAGCCTCTTCCATTTCTTGGCCACTATGAGGTAAGAAATTATTTTTGGTCCATCACATGCTCCCTACCATAAAGTGCTGCCTTACTACATACCCAAAGTTAACGGTACTAACTGACCATGGACTATAAGCCATAATAAATCTTTTGTTTTTACAAGTTGACTGATCTTGGGTGCCTGTTACAGTAATGGAAAGCTAACTGATACATCCTGCATATACTTTACTAAAAACTTACTCCTTATATATGTAAAAATCAGCTTTAATTGGGCCTATTGTATATGGCAAATGTACTTCCTTCTCAGAACTCTTGTGAGATTTATTGCCTTCATGATTTACTTGTTACCTGGCATTTTCAGCCTAGTTTCTTTACATGTTTTCATCAAGACTTTAAGTTCCTTGGAGACAGCTGGAAATATCACTTTCATTTAGGATACAGAAGGACATGAATTTTCTTGATTCATGTGTTAGAACATCAGAAATTATCAGGCAGACATACAAGACAAAAAAGTCATTATTTTCCTTAAAGACTTGCAGGGTTATTGGTGCAAACAAATTTTAAAGTACTAAAGACCAGAGAAACAAGCTGATGGAGATGAGAGTAATACCTAAGACTAGTTGAGGAGCTCAGAAGAGGGCACCTTCCAGAGAAGGACAGTTGGTTCTGATAAACAGAAACCAGCAAATGCTCAACAAATCTGTGGTCTGGCATGTTATAGTTGAATCAGAAGGAGCCTAAAAATTCACGTTCATGTAAATTTTACCAAGTATACAGAAATTGGGAGCTGTGATAGAAAATCTAAACAGATCTCATGAATTTTTATCCAGTAAAACAAACAACTGACCAATATCTATAGGAAAAAAATAAGAAATAACATTGAGAAACAACAAGGAAAGAAGAAGATTTTAAAAAATAAAACAAATTTTGAATGGTAAACCACAAAAAGCAAAAGTATTGCCAACCTCAAATATAGATACAGTAAAAATACCTTTTTAAAGTTAAGATTAAATAAAAGCATTTTCAGATAAGCAGAAGATGAGACAAATGGTTGCCAACATATTTGCACTACCAAAAATACTAATGAGGGTTTTTCAGACTAAGGGAGATGGTACCAGATGGATTTGCAGATCCACAGTAAAGAATAAAGAACCTTGATAATGGCAAATGAAAGTGTAAAAATGAAAGATTATTTAGTCTTTTATATTTTAAAAAAGTAAATTAATTTGTTTTATATGCATGGAAAATCATAACATTAAATTAAGGTAGATTATAAATTATTAAGAATCAATATTGCAATTTCTATAGCAATGACCATAAACACCATGAAGAGTCATACCTTAGAAGCAAATAGAGGGATACTAGAACCTAGTTATGTCCGTCTTTCCCCTTAAAAAAAGATTCAAAATGGAAACAAAGGAAACAAAAAACAGAGAAACACTAAAAAGACAATGAAGTCAAGGTATCCCTCTATAGACCTCTACCTTTGTGATAATACACTTATCAAAAATAAATGAGAAAATCACAAGATTTCCAGGTCAGAGAAACTGTGCATCCCAAGCCTATTCTTTCTGGGGCCTTCTGTGTCTGCACACAGAGGTTCTTGGCAACACCTCCAGAGTCATTTTGTTTTTAGTAGTGAATTGCAGTCCAATTCATGTCATATATTTCACACATTTAAATGGTACAGTCTCACCCCAGTCAGAATGGCAGTTACCAAGAATGCAAGAAATATTAAGTGTTGGAGAGGATGTGGGGGAAAAGGTACACTCATACATTGCTGGTGGGACTGCAAATTAGTGCAACCACTTTGGAAAGCAGTGTGGAGATTCCTCATAAAACTGGGAATGGAACCACCATTTGACATAGCTATCCCACACCTTGGTCTATAACCAAAGGACTTAACCTCAGCATACTGTAGTGACATAGCTGTACCAATGTTTATAGCAACTGAATTCACAATAACTAAACTGTGGAACCAACCTAGATGCCCACCAATAGATGAATGGATAAAGAAACTGTGGTATATATACTCAATGGAATTATTAGTCAGCATTAAAAGAGAATAGAATTATGGCATTTGCAGGTAAATGGATGGAGTTAGAGAATATTATGCTAAGTAAAGTGAAGTAAGCCAATCTCCAAAAAACTAAAGGCTGAATGGGAAGAATGGTAGAATTTTAGATTGGGCAAAGAGGAGGGTGAGAAGGGGTTATGAGGGTAGAAAAGATGGTGGAATGATATGGACATCATTACCCTAGGTACATATATGATTGCACAAATGGTACATCTCTACACTGTGTACTATCAGAGAATTGAAATGTTGTGTTCCATTTGTGTATGATGATTTGAAATGCATTCTGCTCTCATGTACAACTAAGTAGAACACAAAAAATAATTAATTTTAAAAATAAAGGGTACAATTCAATATTTTTAATATATATACAGAGTCTCAACTGTCACAATCCCCTACTTCTAGAATATTCCATCATCCCTAAAGAAAACTTTTCAGAGTTTGCCTTTTTCTCCCATCCTTCTGAGATGAATCTTTGGCTGCACCTTTAAGTGCCTGAGCCCAGATTCCAGCTGGCAGACTTGAAATAGCTGCACATTTAACCAGTTCCTGCAGGTGGTATTAAAGAACACTAAATTTTAACAACCACCGCAGTAATACTGCTGTCTTCTCACCAAATCTGTTTCACTTTGCCTTTTTGTTAGATCTTGGAAGTTAATATATATGCCATTATTCAATGGTGAGAATAATCTCTTTGGAATTGTTAATACTGGGGTTCTGGCACGTGTTTGTGATGGACTCCCTGGCATGGTGCAACCTTCGAGCTGCACATGAACTTGTATAGAATTAAAATGAAGAATTCTTGCTAAAGAATATGAACACACATTGTATCTAACTAAAGCATAGTACAGCACTGAAATTTGAACTCAGTTAGGGCTTCCTGTCATCACATAGATGGACAAGTTACTCAACTTTAGAGAATCCCAGGTTCCCTCTTTGAGATAAGAATTTTTTTGTATGAGATTTGATGGGAACAAAGTGAAAATAAGTTATTTGGAAACAAACCTGACACATACTAAGTATCCACTACATATTAGTTATTATTGCTATCGTTTACAGTGAGGAATTCAGGTTTGGGTTTTGTGGAAAGAAATTTGAAGCATTTTTCTGTTCTACTCCATGATCAAGATATAGGTTTTATAACACTATCACTTATTTCAAGACAAAGTTGTCACTGAGAAATCGATATATGAAAAATCCGAGGAGTGGCAGGATAGTAAATTGTTCATTTTATTCAAGTGGAGTTTAGAAACTATCACTATAGGAGCATTGACTACAACCATATTGTTTGCTGTTAAAGAATTGCTACAAGCACCTATAAGCACAGATACTGCCTGTTTCTATAGTAATTCACAGCCATTGTGCCCTTCCCACGTACAACATTTTTGAGGAATTTAATTTTTTTACTTGTTTGTTCCTGTCCCTTGTTTCAGAAATAATACATGGCTCTTCTCCGACAATCAATAGGGTGACCAGAATTCTAAATGGATTGCTACGGTAAGGTGGTGAAATGAGAGGCCAGGGAGAGCGCTCTGACATCAGGATGAAAAGACATGCAGAGAGACTACAAATGCATACAGAGTTTTGTTTGGTAGAAACAGGGAAGGTAAAATGGCAATCAGGAGAAACTCTCATAGATCTCCTGGGCAAAGGGAAAGTCAGTGCAAGATATATTTCTGGTAAAAGATGGAAAGGAAACAGCTGGTGAAAATGTTAGACTATCAGTCATGTGGGAAAATGCACATAGATCTGAGCCAGGTGACATGGCAGCCTCCATGCCAGGTCTGGGATGAGGGCAAGAATAGGCTGGAATATATATATTCATCTACTAGGTTAACCAGCTTTTTTTCACTGTGACCAAATTGCCAGACAAGAACAACACAGAGGAGGAAAAGTTTATTTTGACTCATGTGTTCAGAGTTTCAGTTCATGGTGGACTGACTCCATTTCTCTGGGCCCAAGGTGAGGTAGAACATCATGGTGGAGGGGCATGGTAGAAGAGTGCTGCTCCACTCATGGTAGCCAGGGTGAAGAAAAATGAATGGGAAGGGGCCCTAGGGAAGGTGAATCCTTCCAGGGAATGCCCCCATTGGCCCACCTCCTTCAGCCACAACACACCTGCCTGTGGTTACCACCCAGACAGTCCATTAAAACTAGGATGGACTGATGAGGTGAGAGCTCTTGTAATCTATTTCATCTCAGTATTCCTGCATTAGCACAGGAGCTCTCCAAGGACACCTCACATCCAAACTGTAGCACCATATCTACACACATGAACACACACTCACAGACTCATGACTTTGGAGTCTTTGTTCAAGGACAGTGAAACTAGCTCATCTTTTCCTCCCTGGCAGTGAGAAATGGTACACTGGCAAGGAAAAGGAATGGCCAGCTGTGGGCTTCCTCTGCCTGGACCAAGGCTGCAAAGCCTGTTATTTCATTGATTTTTATGGCTCTCGAAAGGCACTGCTGCTCTCTCTTACTAGCCACGGAGCCCAGTAAACAATTCCCTCACAGGATGGTTTTGTATGACTTTTCCCTTTTATATTTGGATACATTGAGCTTCCTTGGGTGATAGAAATAATATTGCTAGAAGATAAGAGTGCTTGCTCCATTAGGTGCAGTGAGTTTTCTTGGAGGTGTGTATTTCAGGACATGAAATGTAACATGGAGAAAGAAAATGGAGAAGAAGAATTCATCAGAAAAACAGAAGCAATAATTGTGGCTCCCACTGAAATATAATTGACAAGGCAAGTGCCCCTGTGAGGCCACACCATAAGTTTAGAAAAAGAGGAAGGACATTTTGGTATATAAAGCAAGAAAGCAGTCCTACCTAAAACAGTCAGTGTGTCAGGGGAATATCAGAAAAAATATATATAGTTTCTAGGCCTACCTTGAATCTGGGGAACAAACTAATATTTACAAGTTAAAATTAATACATTGATAGAAGGACTTTTTCCTTGAATATTTCCATTTGGAGATGTCATGAATAATTTGCTATCAGTATTGGTGTACAAATTTTTGTGTTGATGTTATGTTTTCTGTTCTCTTGAATATATACCTAAGAATGGAATTGCTAGTCATATGTTAAATTTTAGAGTAAATGTCTTGAGAAACTACCAAACTCTTCTGCAAAATAGTTGTACCAGAGTTATTTTTTATGTTAAGGGTCACCTAAAAAAGGAAAGTTCTATTTAAAAACCTGAGTGCTTTTTTTTTTTAATTGCACCAACAAAATTTGAAAACTGACAAGCAGGTATGGGAAATGGAGGGATGTTCTATGTTTTCTTATGCTTTGTGGGTGATACAATAAAGAAAACGATGGGAAATAATTGTGCTTTTAAGGTCACCCTATCTGACACTCATAATGTTCCTGGGACCTGAAACAAAACTCTTTCCATGGAAAACAAATAGGCAGAATAAAAAGTTAGTTCACAAAATAAAGTCATATAGTGTGTGCTTTGGGAGAAGCAAAGAGAAATAGAAGGTGAAAGTGGAAACACCCAAGTAAGAAGTTAGCACATGAGAAAAAAATGACACTTCCAAAAAAAATACAGTAATGTCCTGAGATGGTCAAAAAAAGGGCTTCAGAATTTGTTCTCTTAAGTAATTAAATTAAAGGTGCAGATATCATCAAACAAGTATTTGAAAAATTTAGAAAGTATAACTTACAGGAAAATATAATCACTGAAGAAACAATGCAAATTAAAAGCATTACGATCATGGAAAAGTTAAATGTTTGAGTGTGCATTTTTGTGTTATTCTTAGCACTGTTTGTTTCAAATTCAATAGGATAAAATCTGCTCAGAGCATTTGTTATTGACCAGTGTTTGATATATTCTCAGGATAAGCAGCTCATCCTATTGGTTGTTTATACAATTGTACATATGGATACAATAGAAACTATAGCATAGATTTTCTTTTTTTTTCTTTTTTTTTTTAAGTGTATTCTGAGCCACAACCTGCAGCCCTGAGAATCTGGAAATTCCATATGAGTCTGCACACTCTCCCCTTCAGGATCGTGCTACCCTGTGCAGCAATGCGGGGTTTCCCCAACTACCACTTTTACTCTGCAAACATTCTTCATCTCATTTTCCTTTTCAAATTCAGAGGAAGCTTGTAATTGACCTTTTCTTCTGACTTAATGATTAAACTTTCTGATACCCAATCTTTCTCTCTTTCTCCTTTTTTTATCTTTTATCTTTTTTTTTTTTTTTTTTGGTCAGGTTCACACAAAGTTGCCTAAGGGCCTATCTTAGTTACTGAGGCTGGCTTTGAACTTGCACTCCTCCTGTCTCAACCTCCCAAGTTGCTGGGATCAGAGGCATGTGCCACTGAAACTGGTTACATAATCATTTCTGACTGTATATCTTTCCTTTTTATCAGTGCTTCTCAAGTGGCTATTATTGTTATTATGGATGGGACAATTCTACCTTGAGTCAAATATTTAAAAATCTCTGGTTTCTACCAGCAGGGCTCCTCTATCCTTGTACCAAATAAAGATGCCCTCACACTTTCACAAATTCTTAGACAGAAGTATCATTCCATTGAGAATCACTAACATGTAATTCACCATGCTAAAGATTTAGAACCAAATTGTCACATAGTATATGATCCTATGACAAAAGGCTAACCATCTAAATATATTTCCTCTGAGAGACTACCATGATGTCTAAAATTCCCACTATTACCATTGCCTCGATTAAACATGTAATGATTAAAAAGCACTAATATTGCTCTTACTATAGGCCAGGCAGTATTCTGAGAAATATACATATTTAGTAATTTAATTCTTCTATGCTTATAAAGTACTGTTTTAGCCAGTTTGGGATGCTATTACAGAAGACCATAGAAAGGGTGGTTTAAATAAAATATCAAGCATTAACTTCTTATAGTTCTTGAGGCTGAGATGTTCAAGATCAAGCTGCCAGCAGATCTGATGATTGGTGAGGCCCTTGTCTGCACACAGTCATCTTCTCTTTGTGTGTTCACATGATAGAAAGAGGAGGGGTGAGATCTGTCTTCTATCTTTTTTTAATATTTATTTTTTAGATGTAAATGGACACAACAATGCCTTTATTTTTACGTGGTGCTGAGGATTGAACCCAGGTCCTGCCCTTGCTAGGTGAGCACTCGACCGCTGAGCCACAATCCCAGCCCTTCTATCTTTTAAGAGCACTAACGCCATCATGAGGGCTGCACTTTCATGAACACCTCCCAAAGGCTTCATCTCCAAATACCCTCTTCTTAGGGATTACAGTATCAATATAAATTTGGAGGGAAGAACACAGTCCTGAAGTCCATAACAGGTATTGTTATTATGATTTTCATTTTACTGATAAGAAAACGGAGGCACAGAGAGTTTAGCAACTGGATAGTAAGAGAACCAAGTATCCATCTGGTTAGTGATAGAGCTAGTATTCGAACAAAGGTGATCCAGATCCAGAGTCCATGCAGGCTTCCAACCACTAGCCTCTGATGCCACTCTAAAGTGATTGTGCATCACCTTGGAAGAAAGTAAAGTCACATAGCAAGGTAAATCTCATCCATGACTGCTGTCTATGAATGGCCCCATCAAATATAAAACTAACAGAAGAATTAAATGTGATACTGGTTAAAAGTAGAGGCTTTAAATTCTTTAAAACCTACCTCCTTGACCTAACTACCACTGCCAAGTTGTTTGATGGTGCACAGAGCCCAGTCAGAAGCATAAAGCAAGCTTTTGGTAAGTATCAGTATTAGTGTCATCAGTATTACCATTATTAGCAATAATTTTTATTATTTATGTAAGCACTTCTCAACCTGGTAGTCCTTTAAAATCAGCTGGAAAGGTTTTAAAAGACTTATTTCCTGAGCCTTTTCGCCATAACAAATAAGCCTGAATATCAGAGATAGTGGGGAAGGGGAAGGGGTTGCTCATTAGTATTTTTGTTAAACTCTCTAAATATTTCTGAAGTAAAGCCAGGAATAAGAATTGCATCGACCACCTAATACTCACAGGACCTTCACAGCAGTGTGCTGGATGTGGCAGCATATGCTAGGCAATGATTAGGATGAAGCACTGTGCCAGCTAGAGCTCACAGCATAGAGCTTGATTGCATGAACCCAAGGATCAGACAGCACCTCCCTCACTTCAATTTCTAATCCACTGTTTCTGTCTCTTACAGTGAGCATGGTTTTCCTCCCATATGCAAGCCTTACGGGAAACCATAAGATGCAGTATTGCCCTCAGTATGCTGCTTAGACTCATGGTTCACTAAACCTGAGAGTTCCTGGGCCCGAATACTTTCCAGTGGGAAGTGATGAATCTCTATGGATTAATTTTTTGTATTATCATACTCATAAGAACTAGAGTTCATTAAGCATCTACTACCTCCTCGGTTCCCTGACAAGTGTTAAATATATACTGTATGATCTAACACCCAAACCAACCAGTAAGATAGTTGATTATTATTGGAGATTCTACAGGTGAAAACACTAATACAGATTCAGGTGAAGAAACTAATCAGACTCATATGGTTTCTAAGTGGTGAAGCCTGACTTAGAACCCAGATCGGATCTCCAAAGGCTCTGCTCTCTCTACTAGGTATCGTCCTAGCTATGTCTGTTCCAGTCAGTTAGCAGCATCTTTTCAGATTGGGACTCACCCCAAATTGTTCTTTGGACATGAGAAAAATAGATCAGCTTAGGTTCCTGGGGGTAGGGAAGTGTCAGGCAGGGACTAAGAAGATTTTTTGGAACACTGGGTGTGCCCACTATGATCCTTTCTCAAAGATGAGGGAGGAGATGAAAATATCTATTGTCTCATTGATCCTGAGAATTTATGACTCAGGAAAAAAAGATATGAAATATCCCAGCCCTCAGGGATCTGGAGTAGATGTCTAAAAGCAAATCAACTTTAGAAATGACATTTAACAAATTTCAGTCTTTGCAATGTTGGTCTCAATGTTTGTGTCCTCCACCTGTCTTGGTGAAATACTAAATAACAAAGAAACAAGGTGAGAAGAATAAGAGCATAAAAGAAAACGAGGAGCTCAGTGGTACAGTGCTTGCCTAGAATATGTGAGGCACTGGGTTCAATTCTCAATACCATGTATAAATAAATAAAAATATTTTTTTTAAAAAAAGAGAAATGTATCTTAAAAACAAAAAATAAAAGGGATGCTGAAAAGATTCCATCTAGGCATCTTTCCATAATATTCTAGAATTATCTTGATTTTACTTTGTATCAAAGATTTTTTTTTTTACTGAAAGCAATATTTTGCTTTCCTGTAACATCTGTTTTCACAGGAATTTAAATGGAAATACAGTCTCTGCATAGCCTCCACACTGTATATTAGCTTTCCGGGCTTATTCATCTTATAACTGAAAGTTTATATGCTTTGACAAAGCTCTCTCTTTTCCCTCCGTCCCTGATAACTATCATTCTACCTTCTTCACGGTGATTTCAACTTTATCTATATTCTACCTATAAGTGAGATTGCTTGCTAAGAGTGAACCTCATGTTTTCTCACCACACCAAAAAACAGTTAACAAAAAATGTTAACTATGTGATGTCAATTAACATGATTTTGGTAATCATTTCATAATGTATACATATATGAAATGTTGTATTTTATATCCTAGGTATATACAACATTTGCTAATCATGCCTCAGTAAAGGTGGGGGGGAGGAAATCACACCATAGCTTGTCATGATATGGTGTTTTAAGAATAAAATGGGGAAGAATTAAATAAATAAGAAAGTTAGTTAATAAGAAGGATGGTTTGGATAGAGAAGCTAGGGGACAGAGGAAAAGTGGACTTTTTCCCCAAAAGTCCTAACAAGAGAGAAAAGGCTAGCCCTAAACACTTTCAAAATGGCTCTAGGGAGAAGGGATGCCTCAGGGCTGATTGAAAGAAGGTCTCAGGTTTCTATTTAAATGGTAGTTCTGAGTTGTATCCAGAAAATAATTTTCTGTATAACTTTGGGTCTTTCTTTGAAGCTAGAAACCGAGTCAAGGATTTATGGTGCCCACAGAATAGTGATGAGCAAAAGACCCATGGGGAGAAAGGAAGGTGGAGTGTGCATTTTCTCACTGTCTGTAGAGCAGAGAAGGTACAGAGAGGCAAAGCAGAGAAGTGATCAGAATGGAATCATTCCCCAAGGATCTAAGAAGGGGCTGAATAGAGTCCCTGACAGGACAGTAAGTAACTCCAATTCAGGAAAGCATCAATAGTGTCCACTACCTGGACTGACTGACAGAATAAAACCTGGATAACAGGGGAGAGTTGGTTAGAACAACCCAATTCCTTTCTTGATTTTCATATTAATAATAACCATATCATTGTCATTTCAAGTTTATTAACCGGGGCTTTGTGTCATGCAATGCTGAATTCTTTGATTTGCACATTCAGATTCTTCCGTTTTAATTCCCTTTACCTAAAGAATGTTAGTAATTGCTCAAAATATCCTTTTCTGACATGCTTTTTCCTCTACTTGATGCTTCAGCAGCACCTCATTCATTTTTTTTTAATTTTATTTTATTGGGTTTTCTTAGTTATATATGACAGTAGAATATATTTTGATAAAATTATACAAACATAGAATTTAAATATATATGCATATATATAGTTTTTTCTAGTTAAGACCCCATTCTGTGGGTGGGACCCATGGTGAGGTTCGCTTAGATAATTTCATGTGTACAGAAAATATAAACATATTAGATTTGTTCTACTATTTTTCCTACTTATATAGTTGTTTCTCAGTGTCCGTGGAGGATTGGTTCCACGATTACCTGGAAATACTGAAATCCTTGGATGCTCAAGTCCCTTATATAAAATTGTATAAAATGGTGTAGTATTTGCATATAATCTAGGCACATCTGCCTGCATACTCTGTCATCTCTAGATCACTTTAATGTGAATACAATGCAAGCACTATGTTAATGGTTATTATGTTGTATTTTTTAGGGAGTAATGACTAAAACAAGTCTATACATATTCAAACTGATTCAAGTGTTTTCAAATATTTTCAATCTGCAGTTCAATGAATCTATGAATGTGGGATATTTGTATACACAAAGCTAGTATATCACTTTACCCCTGACCTCCATTTATTTAGTGGTTCCTTATTTATGCTTTACGATACCTCTCAGATGGAATTTTCTCTGAGAAAACATGCAGGTTGGTTTATGTATCATTTCATATAGATATATATATTCCTGTTCAAAATTCTACCCTGGGACTTATCCTGATATACATTAATTATCTATTTCTCTCAATCCAGCTAGAACTGTAAGCTTCTTGAGTGCTCAGGCTAGATCTTGCTTATCTTTAAATCCCCAGAGGTACTGGGTTTTGCACTGATTAAATATCTAATTGAAAAAAAAATGGAACTTTATAGGAGATGGAACTTTACAAAAGATGATCTACAAATTGATAGAAATAATTAAAGCTTAAAAATAATTCTACCATTCCCTTATGACTAGGCAGAATGCATGACAATGCATCTGTTAATCAAAGAAATCATCAGATGCTTTGTGATACAGTTGAAAGTTGGATATGACAAGATTCTATATTATGGAAAATTCCTAACCTGTAAATAAAGATTATGGTACATCCAACTGAAAATCTCATTCATTTGAACCACAGAATGTGCTTATGAAGTGCATCTGTGCTATGAATGGTGGTTAGCTGACCACACCAACCCACCAGCCCACAAAATCCTATGTAACCCATAAGAGAACTGAGTTTCTGTCCCCTGAGAATATAACTCTGGTATTTCTCTTCATTGGAACACATTACAGAACCTGGAAGTCTTGTCAGATCCCCCCTCCATCCCCCATTTTCTCTTCTGGAATGATCCATTCCCATACAAAACCCTTCTCCATCTAGTGTAGTTTTCTGTACTCTTCTTCTTTTATTCCCTTCACAGAATTTTTAATTTTCTTTTTAAAAAATTCTTTGGTCAACCTTAATTTCTAATAAAAAACATTCAAACAATGCAAAACACATTTAAAGGATTATTACTGAGTGAACTTCAATTGAAGCTTCTCTCTGCAATAGCTAAGTGAAAAGGGAGAGGGCAGGTCATCTTGTTCCTTGAGGTGTGGGTAGCTGCTCCAAAGGAAGGGGCAGGATGGAACTAGATGATCCTAGTCTCTGACCAAAGGATACACAATGTCCAGAGAAGGCTGTGGTAGCAGTGCCACACTGAGGAGTTGGAGACAGCTTTGTGGCACGTTCAGATAGAATTTGGTGACAGATGAACTTGGAATATGAAATGAATATTTTGGCTTGTGCTTTACCTACAGTAACCAGAAGATCTTTAATGATTTCAGGAAAGTGATTAAACATTTGGCCCAGGGAGACTTGCTGATGAAAACTATCAGCACAGAAGTGCAAAGTGTCCTCTGGCTGGAGGCCCTCCTCTGGGGTCACCTCAGACCTTTATTGTGGTATTTTACTGGGACAGACTGCTGTTTATTCACACATGAATGTCAGGCTTTACCCAATTAATCAGCATTTTAAGACTTTTTTTTTTTTTTGTACCAGGGATTTTTTTTTTTTTTTTTGGTACCAGGATCCCTTAACAACTAAGCCACATCCCCAGTCCCTTTTATTTATTTATTTGGTTTATTTATTTATTTATTTTTTAAATTTTGAGTCAGGCTCTCACTTAGGGCCTTGATAAATTGCTGAGGCTGACTTTGAACTTGTGATCCTCCTGCTTGAGTGTCCTGAGGAGCTGGAATTACAGATGTGCACCACACATCCAGCCCAGACTTTTTAATGTGGAAACATTTACATTTTTACAAAAGAGCTGCGCCTCCCTTTACACCACTTTTCACTTTGGGAGGAGGGGTACTATGGGAATAATTGTGTTTTAATTTTTTAAAAAGCTGCTGCATATAGAGAAATTGAACCAAATGGACAGTGCAAAATGAGAAAAGAAAATCCACCAGAATACAGTTGAACTCTTCTGTCTTGTACTCTGGGAGACTTTGGCCTGTGCAGTTGTCTATACTATGAAGCCCTTCATCAGGTTTTTTAATGGACAGGTAGGGTGGAATCGTTCTTTAAAGGACTTTGAACTGGATTTTCTGGTTTCAAATCCTAAGTCTTTATTCACAAAATCTCCAAGCCAGGACAAACTGTTTGACCAAATATGAAACAAATTTTTATTTTTATGGCACTTGTTAGTGAATAGGAAAACATACTCTAGATTATAACTAAAATGGATTCCTTCCCTTCTCACTTTCCATGGGATTTCCTCTCTGCTCAGATGTAGCCCAGGGACCCAGAATAGGAAAAACCTGATCTTCAGTCACAACTTTTGGATGCAGCCACCTCTTCAGGACAAAGGTGCACTAGAGGCTTTCTGTCACAGTAAACCAGACACAAACTTGCTTGGGCAACATGACAGTAGTCCCCGCAGGGATCCTATCCAGGTGCCAATAGGCATTCACTGGGCTGTGGACTTAGTAGCAACATCCCCTCCCACCCAGCTAGGACAAATACACTCCTGTTCAAAACTCCCTATTTGCCCTTAACACATTATTATCTATTTCCCTTGGCCCATCAGGAACTGCATAGTTTCTGGCTGGCAGAGACTATAGAGCCCTGTGCCCTTCTAGGGAAGAATCATGCTATCCCAAGGTCAGGCCCTTTTTCGCACAGTATGTGAAACTTGGGCATCTCCTGGTTGCTTACTGTTCTTGACTTTGATTTGCACACAGTATCCTGTATTACATCTTTTCTAACAACATTTAGAAACAAAACCTTAGGTAACAAGGTTGAGAATTCATAGATCATGGATACATATGTTCTTAAGGTGCATTTTTAAGGGGCTTTGGAAAACTACATGGGTTCCATATGTATAATTTCAGGATAGATGTGTTATTTGTTTTCATCATGTCGAGAAGAAAAGAGAACATTTTTTATAGCACAAACATGCTAAATTCTGTTAAAAACCACCCATTCGTTTATTTATTCAGTGGCTCATTAGTGTGCGTTCGAGAGTTCTGCTGTGCTGGAGAACACGAAATAGAGGTTAAGTTGTACATCTTTTGAACCAAAAGAAGTCTGAACTTTATTTTCCAAGAGGGTGACACCAAGCACATTGGGTATAGATGGGCCATCATTTCTGCATGTAGATGATGCTGGCAGCAAGTGCTCAGGATGAGGTGCAGGGAGAAAGGTGGGAAGCCATGGAGATCTGTTAAGAGGCTGCAGATTTATTCAGGGAGAAGAGAGTAGAATATAAACAGGGCAATTATCCTGGAAAAAAAAAAAGAGGAGGGAATGGATGTGAGAGTGATTCCAGAGGTCGACTTGAGAGATTTAATGACAGATCAGCTATGAAGCCTGCAGGAAAGTGTTTTTGGTTGAGTGCACAGAAGATTGATAATACATTATCT
The DNA here is from genome assembly GCF_964194105.1 of Spermophilus citellus. Lineage (NCBI taxonomy): Eukaryota > Metazoa > Chordata > Mammalia > Rodentia > Sciuridae > Spermophilus > Spermophilus citellus. The sequence goes on along the minus strand of NC_138194.1, from coordinate 38,287,826 downwards.
GATTTCAGAAATACGGGTAGGGGCAGGGCTGAGTGATGACAATAAGTCCACGTTAATTGGAAAATAGTTGTAAGCTTTTCCAAGGAATCTGTGCAGTACAAATGAAAGTGTCAGCTTGAGTAAAACCAGGACTAGAGAGGAAAGAAAATTTAGGAAACTGTTGGTGCCTACTTAAAGTTATGAGAGAAGATTAAATCACCCCAAACAAAATGTAAAGGGGAATGCCATGCATACTAACATTTAAGAGTCAAAATAACATGATCCTGCCAGGGAGACTGAGTCAGAAAGTGGAGAATGAAATGGGAGTGACAGAATGGGCGTTCATGGTGAAGGGAGTTCCAGAAATGAGGTGGACATCAAAGTCAAAGATGAATTGGACCTCAATAAATTACTATCTATTTAGCTCAAAGGTGAAAAGTTTTCTATGGAGTTAATTCGTTGTGTGTTTAGTTCAGAGCCACAGTATTTCTTCCTTTAAAAAATCTTCTTTGTGCTTCTACACAGGATATCATAGTCACTTAATAGTGCTGTGTTTTCCTGGGGAGATAACACTTATTTAGCCACTCATGCTTATGATGTAGTCTATATCTTTTCTCTTCTTGAGGGCATCCTTGAGTTGGACAACAAAGGAATAACAATGGGAAATTTCTTAAATAAAAATTTATTGACTTTACGGGGCTGGGATTGTAGCTCAGTGACAGAGTGCTTGCCTAGCATGTGTGAGGCACTGGCTTTGATCCTGAGCACCACATATAAATCAATAAAATAAAGGTAAAAAAATTGACTTTAAGATAAATCATCTTTGTGTAAATTATTCTTCCATCTGAATATTTGTTGCTCAAATGGTTAATATATTAGATATTTTCAATGTTTCCCCATGATAATTTGAAATGTTGCTCAAATTAAATTTGGAAGCAAGTTTTATCTGAGCAACAGCTAGCCATACAATGAGTGGCATGTCTTGCTTACTTGCCTTTGATTTTTGACATGGTATCCTTGACCTAAGGCATTGTTAAAAGTAATATTCTTTATTACAGTTTCCCAAACACACAGAAAACTCTAACATACTCTTTGGATTGGAAAAGTGAGAAAGACATTATTAATCTTCCCAGGGCAGTTTTCCTGCTATACTTATTACTGCTTGCAATTGTCTTAAAGCTCAGAAATGGTAACTGGAAACAACTTTGTTCTGTATCCTTCTTTTCTGAGAAAAGACTGCAAAGCAGAAGAATGAAAGGAGCTGGAAGAGGGACTATTTAAAACATGTTTTAGACATGGATTTAGAAGTTCCCTTGCTGCTGTTTGGATACATAATGGTGCAATGAAATTGGGGCAAGCACAATGTCAATCATTTCTGGCAGACCCATCCTCCATCTCACACCACACTGACATTTTGTGGACCTTTCCTTTCTCTTTCTTTCAATGGGACCATTCACTAGAATGCCAGATTCCTTGACCATGCTAGATCAGAGAATTTACCAGAATCAAAGACTTGAACATTTTAGATGTCAAAAAGCTTTTAATTACCCCTCGCTGCACTGAGTCCCAACCTGCTTCCTCCACAGTTAGGTAGTTGTTGGTGAGGGTGTCAGTGATGAGCTGGAAAGTCTGAAACAGGTGGATGGTGGTTAGTTTCCAAAGTGGTAAGGGTTGTCTAAGGTGTTGAAAGGCTTTTTGCTCCCTTTGTGTCTAAGAGGATGGAAGGCTTTGTGCTCCCTTTGTGATGATGAAAAACTCAAGATTATGAGGGTTGTTCACTGGGTAGAGGACAAGATTGCTCATGGATCACAGCAGTGGAAAAAGCGTTGAGGAAATATGACACACTAAAGCAAAGAGAAAAGGGAATGGTGGACATTAATATTTTAGGGATTGATTACTAAAATGAAAATCCAGTCTTGTTTTTGTTTTTAGGTGTTAGAACAGTATTTGAATGGTGTAACATACAATAGTGATATTGTCATGAAGAGGCATGGTGGAATTTCCATGTTTGCTCAATGGCTACCATACTGCTTGTTTTAGTATGGTAAAAAAAAAAAAAGCAGTATGGTAGCCATTGAGCTACTTGAAATATTTTCAAGAGTTTTCAATATCCGCATTGTCAAATATGATCATGAAATGCATGTGATAATTCAGTAAATTGTAACCAGGTAGAAAGAGATGTGCTTAAACCTATTAATAATAACATCATTCAATCCCATTATCACCACACATCTTGTAAATCTACCACTGTCTCTGGATATGTGTCCATTTATAGCAGCTGCATTTAGACCAATTTTATTGACAGCTACAAGTTAAAAATGGGAATAGAGTTTTGGGGTAGCATACCAGAAAAATAGCGAAGAGGAAATCACTTGAGAAGTCTTGATGGTCACAATAAATATGAGAACTTTATTTTGGTAGTTTATTAGATATCTAGGAAGGCAACTGGACCACTGGGTGGGAATGTTATTGGACAATCTCATTTTTAATACTGTTTTATTTCAAAATCTGATTTTTAATTTTTTGAGTAAACATTACATCTGAAAACTGAAGTTTTAGTAGGCTAGATTATTTTTGATACAGAGAATCCAGTGTGATAAATTTGGCAGTAGCCTAACCAAGTTTTAGTTCAACCTCCTCACATCCTGAATATATGACCTCCTTATCTGCTTTTCCTATTTCGTCCAAAAGAACAACTCAGTGTTCTGAAATGTTCCAATGTCTTCCTCTCTCGGTGCCATAATATTCTATGTACTTTGAAGGAATTCCTTTTAACCTCCACCTGCTTCTGAACTGCACATTAAGGATGATTTAAGGGTCAACTTCCTTACAATTTTTGTAAAGACTATGGCCTCTTTATTATTACACTTGACTGATTGTTTTATATAATTGCCCTATTGCCCAGGCAGGAAATGGAGAGCTAACATTCTTTCTTTTTCATCTTCTTATTCTCCCCCATTGCCTATCTTCATGGGCAGCACATCATCTTGATATGAATGAGCACATATGAGAGTTAATGACTAAGGTAGGTTGCTATTCACTCTAAGTTCTGTTCTCATTTCCTGGAAAACTTATGGTAAAAGTTATCCCCATATATAAGCAAGGTAAAAAGGAACTGACTCAGACAACTCTTATGAGTTATATCAAACTCGGTCTATTAAGTACTTGTTGTATTGATTGTCTCATTGGTGTTTGTTATGAGCAAGCCTACTGCTGGCTAGAAATAGCAAAATAGTATTAGCAGAAGGAGCTGTGGTTATATTCAGAGCTGCTACTAATAGAAGAAAAAAACAATTGGTTATTGTGAGCAACACTAAATCTTTGCAAAGCTTTGGATTTGGAGTAAAACTACAGATAAGATGCAGTAAGTAAAGCGGTAGTTAGCTAGTGGCATTAAGAACTCATGTCCTGGAGTCAGTAGACTCTTGATTCAAACAGTGTCTCCATCCCTTAATAGCTGCGTATTCTCACACCTCCTTCATGACTGTAGTTGCCACCTAGGTTTAATGGGATGATGCAATGATAGTTTATATAAAGTATTCTAGAAGAATGGAAGGTATGCTAAGTGTTCAATAAATGCTAGCTATTATTATTACTGTATTATATAATAAGCATCTGTTTGATTTGAGAAACATGCATTAGTCCATCTTAAAGTGAATTATGCATTCATTGCTATTAATTAAAAATAACCTCATATTTTAAAAATTACGTAGACCTTTAAATTATAGAAACACATTAACCTCATGAATTTTCTGTCATACATTATATAGGGATGTATCTGAGAATGAATGAAAACTAAGGATCTCTGAAGGTCTTTGCAGCCCAAGGTTCCTCTGTGCCTTGCTTTTAATATCTGGATAACAATGATTTAGAAAAAAATCAAACTCTATGATAGATAGGTTCCGAGGTATAACAAATTTTTTAAATGATGATAGAACACAGTATATTGAAAAGAGTTGTGTGTTTGCATTTTATTTTAATTGTGTTCCTTGCTCATAACAAATACCAATGAGACAATCAATAAACCAAGTACTTAATACACTGAGTTTGATATAACTCATAAGAGTTGTCTGAGTCAGAACGTTCTTACCTTGCAAATTGGAATTCCCACATTGTCCCTTTGTGAATATTGTCTGGTGCCTTAGATGAACAACTGGAGCAGTGACTTCCATCCAGGTGTGCTTCCAGGAGTAGGACACGGCATCAGAGGTCTGGTTACACATCCAGCTCCATTTTTTTTTTAATGTGTGACTCTGGATTAATTCAAGATAACTGAGTCTCATTTTTTTTCTTTAAAAAATTGGCACAATAAAGGTTTATCTAGTTTTCTTATAGCAGATTTGAGTACCAGATGTTAAATAATTTTAAAATAGATAAAGCACTATCATAAGTATTATTTATTTATATTAGCAGTATCTATTGATATGAGATAGTCTCTTTGGTATTTTAAGTTGACTAGTATCTGTTCCTAGTTATTATACACTAGTCTAGATAGTGCTGTGAGCTGTTTTTGTAGATGTGGTAGATATTATGAGGAATAAAAAACAAAATAATTAAAGCATATAACCATTTAACTTTAATAATATAGATAAACCTGTTTAAACCTTTTAAGCAGGGATAATATTGCCCTGGCAGAAAATGTGCCATTTGTTCCCTTTCTGTAGTTTTTAACCTACCCTTCCTGATGACCAGCCATATGAAGTTTAGATTTGCTCAACTGGGACTCATAATCACATATACCAATTCCCTATAATGAATCTCTTCACATACTGCCTCCTGGTTCTGCCTTCTCTGGTTGACACAGTAGCAGATTGCGTCTATGAGAGGATGGAATAATAGAAAGTACAGGAGATAATAGAGATTAAACAAAAACATTATAAACTCAAGGATTCAGAATGGTAACTAGAAACCTTCTTCTGAAGTCCGGCACAGAGGAGGGTCTTGGGAAATTATGAAAACAAGTATTCATTCAGAAGTTTAGGATTATAAGAAAATGTTTATTCACTAGAAAACAGAAATTCATGAATGTTTATGTGAGCCTTGTAAAATTTAAAATTGATTCATGGGCACTACATGAAGTCCTAGCCCATCAATCAAATCCCAAACTTTTATGGAAGAGGTAGCAGGTCAAACCGTTATCAAAAAGAACATAGGCTGTAGAATCTAACAGACTCGGACTGGAATCATTGCTTGTTGTTTGACCTTAGAAAAGTTATTTCATCTTGCTGAAGTTCAATTATATTAGTTTTAATGTAAATTTGTCATAATAATAATACCTTTCTCTCAAGGATGATTTGAGAACCAAAGGATAAATACATATGGAACCCCAGCATAAAATAAACACAGTAAGAAGCAGCTAATAGAATACCCTTGGAGCTGTGAATTTTTAGCACATTTCCTGAACCTCTAAGAATTAATACTGATTCTTTAGTAGCGGTAAAAGTTTGGTATTACTAACATGTCCCCTAGCTATTATTCTACAAGAAAGGAGAAACAGTGAATGTCAGAAGGAGATAGAGGAGGAGGAGTGGAGAGAGGGAGGAGAAGGAAAAACAGAAATAGAAGAAGAAGAATCACCACACAGAGCTTTCTAAATTGAGTAGAAATATGTATTATACATTTCACTATATTTCTTCCTGAGAAATTGACCCCTATATACCTCTACTGGTAGTGTATGTTTTCTTCCACAACATTATCAGACCCTCTGAATTATAAGTATACCATAAGATCCAACAGGCCAGTGGTCAGCTGTTGTTCTAGACATTGTCCATGTGGACTGTTTAGCTATTTCACATAGGTTATCTTTTTAAAGTCAATTCTCAAGGTAGATGCATTGGAAGTCATTGAACTTCTCTGGCTCTCTCAAACCACTGCATGTGAACTGTTTTATAAGAAACCTCAATCCTTTTCTTCTAGACTTTTCTCCTTTCCTTATTTCTTCATAGAGGTTAGCACAAATGGTGGCCTCTAGGGACTTTGTGAGACTGGCAGAGATTATCAGCTTACTCTAGCTTAGAATTTAAGAAGCATTGAAAAATCACAGAAATAAGGAGGCCAAGCAGGAGTCATGCTATGGGGGATGTGGACAGTGGAGATAATTTCATGTTGGGCATTAAGTATTGTTTGAATGACTTATGAAATAAATGTCTAAGGTAAAGAGGATTATTTAAGCATTATGAGCATATCCTTCGTTAGAGAATCTAGAAGAGAGACAAGAGCACTAGGAATGGATGCCAGGGGAACACCAGATATGAACTTGTAGGATGAGAAAAAGAAGTTGATGAATAAGGCCGAAAGAAGAGATGAAAGAATGTGACTGTTTCCAAAAAAAGGTTTTATTAGTAAAGTCAGTTAATCCTGAAAGTAAAAGGCATGAAAATTGCAAACTAAAATTGCCTGTTAGATTAATCCATTAAGATATCATAACACCAATAACTGATGACAACAGTTTTAGTAGAGTTGTAAGCATGGAAGCTGCATTGCAGTAGTTTAAGATTGGTTGATGGTAAGGGAGTCATGAAAAATTGTGGTAAACTTTTCCAGTAAGCTCACTTAAGAAGGAACACAGAAAGACAGGGCCAAGTCAGGGTATCCAGTAGATCTTGGTGGTGTTCCACAAAAATACAATGCAGTTGGTTTTCTTCAAAACTGAAGAATGCAATGATTATTTAGCAAATAAATATTGAGATATGAGACCATTTAATCTTGGTGGTATACCACATTTATCTATAAAACTTTGTAAACAGATTCCCAAAGTCCCACCTACAATCTTATGAACCAATAGCTCAGCAGTGGAGTGAGTCTTCTTCAGTTCTGGTTTTCTTCTTATCTTACCAGGGATCTTATCTATTTCCCATGCCCCCACCATATTGGATTGCTTTCTTCTTTATATCAGAAAATACAAATGCACAGTGTTACCCAACTCTCTACAATTGCTCAAATTTTAATCTGAACACATATCTTCCAACTATTGTTCCATTGTACTAGCTAGTTCAAATGTTCTGACTTGTTATTTTGCAAATCTGTGAATATGTCAGAAATATAATTATTTTAACCAATTTTGCAATTATGCTTTTTTCACCTGGGTGTGAATAACAGAAAATGCTATCAGTAATCAGTAATTTAATTGGGAGCAATTTTGGAGAGAAAGAACAATGTCTGGTCTAAGGACTACATAGAAATTGCTCCATCCAGTACGAAAAACACTTTACACGATGGTTACTTTCCGTCACCCACTCTTCATTATGATATCTAGCTTTATCAGCTATAGTAAAAACTGCTTGCTGCACTCCAGTTTCACTATAACTGTGTCAGACAAAATTACATGGAGGTTATACAAATCCTCATTAAATAGTTTTGAATCAAAAGCTAAGAAAATATTTGAATGAGGGCTTGAAATTGCTTGAATAAGAGTATAGTTATATAGAACAATGGATACTATACCAGCAAAAGGAAAGGAAATCTATAGTTGAAAACCAGAAATAGATACATGTATAAATGAGTATAGAATATGAATTAAATGTTAAAAACAGTGCTATGCCTGAGACATACACATCTCTTTTGTGCATGTATCTCCAGTGCAATTTGGCTTTTGTAAAGACTCCATTTCAAGTGTTATGGAGAATACAAAAGTAGAATTACTTCTGCTCCTGGGAAACACTGTGATAGATAATATATTAAAAACTCTGTAAAAATTATATGCATATGGGACCAGGAAAATATGAGTTTTTAAATAAATGAAAAAGAATGAAGAAAGTTGAATTTCAGAAAACAAAAATACAGATATTTTAAACTATCATTTTTTGATTAATTCTAGACAAAGCTACTTTCTCTAATATAATATCTCAGCAATTCTGAATGAAGAGCACTAAGTTTTGGATAAGAGGACTTTGATTCAGAGGGGTTAGATGCCTTACCCAAGCTTGCATAGCTAAGATAACCCAAGGGTTAACTTCCAAACCCACTCATTCCTACTAGAAAGCTCTTTGGTGATAGAGCCCTACCTATACTGATTTCAGCCCAGCACAGTTGGGGCTCCATCAGTAAAAATTTCTTTATTGCTTATTCTCAGTGAATTAGTACAAGCAGGAATTTGTAATAGAGTAACAGGGCACTTTGGAGCACTTTTTATGTGTAGATACAATTTGGGAGTAATACTTTTATTGAGATCATCATGGCCTACTAATTGAACAACTTTTAATGATGTGCTTACTTTCCATAATATCTAAACATAAAAGAAAAGGTAGGAATTGTAAATGCACACAGGAAGGCATATGCTATTTTAAATTAGACTGCTCATAAGGCTCCTTTACTATTACCTTCCAATCTGCATGAAAAACGGATATAGCGAACATTCTTCTTGTAGCTTTACTATGTGTGGAAAAATTGCAGGCTTTAATGACTCCCATGAGTTTCTGGCCTCCACCTTTGTCCGATCTAAATGATGTTGGCGGGCACTGGGTTTTCTATAGTATTTTTGCTGGGTTATCACAGGCTGATGAAAGTCCTATGAAGAAAGCAGTGCTATAAAATAAGGAATTTCATGGGTCTCCATCTTCCTCTCTGATTCTGGTTGCTACATTACATCTGATAGACACTCCAGTATTGTTCGTTTGAAGTTTAGACTCATATTGACTCATGCAGCTATTCACATTGGCATTTCTTTAACAGACTTCCTGATGGAGATAATATGCAGAGTAGGTTTCAAAGGTATCAGGGGATATATGGAAAAACTTTTAAAAGGCTACCAGAACCCACTTTCAAAAAGGTGGAGTTAAAATATGTTGTGTCACATGATTAGAGCAGATTGAACTGACATGGAGTCAATTATAGTGCCTCTTTTTTAAGAGCAGAAGTAGCATTTGCTCTGCGTTGTTTACCCAATTAGTTTCTTAGCAGGAATGTTTTAATTTTAGTCTGTGGCCTCTGATTTTCCTGCCTCCTTACTGGCACAGTGATTCTCTAGTGTCTTAATAACTACAATGGCTATATTCTGCTAATGGGTATGAGCTTTAAAGAATAACGCCATTCTGAACACTTACAGAGTTTCACAATTAAGAAGGCATTGAAGTTCAAGTTCTTAAACAAACAAACCAAAAAAGACATTTCCCTAATGACACAACTGCCATCAAAAAAGTTGATAATCCAGAAAAGAAGTTGTTGTTTTCTGTTTGAAGGCTAAAGTTTTGTGTTTTTTACTTTGACAAAAATGCAAAGTTTTTGATATGCTTTTTTGACTGATTCTACAAAAAAATCAAAATAAGTAATTCAAAAGGTTTAGTTAAAAAATAACATAGAATTTAAGGTAAAGAAAGAGAATGAAAATTGTAGAAGGTAAAATAAACATAGCCTATCTGTTATAGACTTGAAAAGCAATAGAAGAAGACAGTATATGTATTGTCTTAGCAATAAAAGCAGGCAGTATTGAATGTGAGGTATATGGGTTGTGACTTTAACTATACCTCAAATATTCTTAGCAAGCTCCAAGAAGTCATAGAGGGGTTGATAGCCTTGCAAGTGGTCCAGTTTAGAATAAACTCTTACTGGGCAGTATGAAAATGTTCTGCTACTCCTACAGAGCTTCCTATCTGCCTTCCTAGTTACAAGTTCCTGCTTGGTTCCAGTCCTCATTTTAATGGAGAAACCCAGAGAATTTCACCTTATTTCAGAAAATGACCTTATTTGGCTGATTCTAATTAGGAGAGGATCTTAAGTATTGAGCAGAGATCCCAAACATTCCTAATCCAAAACACATGGAAGCCAATTTTGAACCTGACTTTGAAACCTAGGGGTCCTGCATTATATGGTCTTTGCCTCTGGTGAAGTGGATTACATATCGTTCTCCGGGTTCCCAGCCATCAGGAGCTAAGTTTATTAATTCTGCAGTCTTAGTTTCTGGCATTACCAGCTGGGCAAAAGTCTTAGAATTTGCCTGATGACACAGACCAGCAAAGGGACTCACTGGTCAAGAGAAAGTTTCCTAAATTATTCTATGTTTTACCCATGAATTAAAATCCTCTTCTTGTTTAGTGCCTTTTTCTTTCTTTCTTCTTCTTTTTTGTCTTGTTTTTAGAAGTATTCTAGTTGGGTGCATATGTTTAAAAATATATATTGTTTATAGATGGCTATCACAGGTAAGATTAGTCATCAGTCAAACCTTTGGATTGAATGCATTGAAAATAATATTTAGCCAGAGTTGTTATGTAATATTGTGAAACAAGTTCTCTGGTTGCTATGCCCAAGAAGGTAACACAAAATAATGGATTGTGACACTTGTTGAGCAGGGAAGAATTGGTTGAAGAATAGTTTACTTGTGTACTTTCTAGTTTCTGTTTTATCTTGGTCAACACTATTGTAAGCATTCTACAATGCAACTGCTTTGCTCTTCAGACTCCCTATAGAAATGTAAACAATTAGATTGATTATTAAGACTACCCATCAACATCTTTTTCTTCGATTTATTTCTACCTTGACCTTCATTCCCTCTGACACATACAGCACTACACTGTTTCACCTTAATTCCATGCTTCTCTTCAACTCATTCTTTGGACTTGCACTCCATGATCGTATGCACTCTGCTACCTGTTCCTTGGAGTGTTGGCAGAGCTTAAGGATCAGGCAAGCACATTTTAATCCTCTGCTTGGATCACATCTACTATAATCTTATTGGCCAAAGAAAATCACATGTCCAAGGGTAAAGTCAATAAATGGTAAAGTGCACTCTAAGTTTTTAGGGAGAAACTGAAAAATTATATGCAAAGGAATTATGCTGAATGAAGAATTGAGGCCAAGAATTTAATCAACCCAGTGATACATATCTTTGCTTCCATCGAATTGGACCTATATTACTATGTATTAAAACCAGGAATTGTAGCCATTAGCAAGCAGTCTCAGACCCCATGAATCATACAATACAAGGGTCAAGATTAATATGGAAGAAGCAAATTACAGGTGGGGTAAAAAACAGAATAAGACCTTCCTTGACATGTTTGGCGTGTGCTATTCTTTTTTTCCTCTCTCTCTCTTTCTCTCTTTATTTTCTGGCATGTCTTTCCCAAAACCATTTATTTGTATCTACAGTTTCAAAACTGACTCAAATGTCACCTTCTTTAGTAATCCAGTTATAATCCATTTTAATCCATGTTCTCTCACTTTTATCAATTCAGATTCCCTAGTGTGATGAAGAATATCCTTGTCAATTCAAAATTCTGCAGTAGTTATCAGATTTTTCCATGTGATTGGTCCAAACTAAGATAGAGGTGCTAGCGGGTCCTATGCATGGAATAGGCATATGATTGCTGTGAATGTTCATGGTGAGACCTTGATAAAAGCCAGCTGCAAATAACACATTAGTGGGAGATACAAATTGTGTTTTTTTTGTGTGTGTGCTTTCTGCTGCTATTTAGGACACAATGCCACTGAAGGATTCCTGAAACCAAACTCATCAATACTCATGATGTCTCAAATTTATTAGATGGGCATTCCACTAAAGGTCTCCAAGGAAAATTAAATTTTTATTTATACTAATTAGAGGAATATTATATTTAATGGGGCACTGTGGGGATGAAATAAAGTGGAAAAGAATACAGTGTCAAATCTTGCAAGAAGTTGAAAGTCACTTTAACAAGTGTCATAATCAAGGTTAGTTAGTGTTGAGACTTAAATATTCTCTTTGTTAACAATTTAGGCATCATATTTTTAAGGACAGAAGTTAAGCATCCTGCTAATAAAACCTTGAAACCTGAGATAAACAAGAACTGCCAAAGAATGCAGTGCTGGGTTTTTATCTTTTTTTTTTCTTTTTGAATGTTTTTTTCCTTTTTGTGTCTTTGTCAGTACAAGGATTTTTCAGTTCACTGATTCATCTTCACTTTTATTATGTCTGTCGTGGTTGAAGCTACTTCTAAAAGCTGATTACAGAAGGGCAGAACTGATGGTTTATTTGAGAAGGAAGATCAGACCCAATATTGAGAGGCTGCCACCAACTATAGAGAAACACTCCCCACCAGTGTGTTCGGATGGTCTGAGCCTGTGCACCACCTGGCACTGAGCAAGATCACCAGGTCCTGATTCCAAGCACACAATGAGTTGGTGGCAAAGCCTGGGTTTGAACCCAAACATTCTGTCTCTCATCAGTGCTCTTTGAATCTTGTCAGGTTTCTTGGCAATGTTTTTCAGCAGATGGAAGCTTTATATAATGGCATCATATCTTTCTTAATCAAGGACAAATGCTCTGGGTTTAACTCCCAGAAGAAAAGTATCAGACTTTCTTCTAAAAAAAAGAAAGAAGGTGTAAGAGAGCAATTAGGTGTGACTTTCATGGCACATATAGGTGGGGAGAACTGAGGAGGAGGACTCAGCATGGGGCAAAATTTCATCAAGGAAAGGACTCTTTAGCTAGACCTTACAGAACAGGTTGTAATTGAAGTCAGTGTGAAGGAAGATGGGTTTGGACAGGGAGGGCAAGGAGTATTGCTGCGATGAAAAGGGAGGTCATCACAGAGAACAGGAGATGGCAGAAATCTCCAAGGCTTCAGGAGGGAAAGATGGCTGAATCAATGTTCATCAGGGAGCTGCAGGGGTGACTCACACGCCATCGTCAGGAGGAAACTGGCGCTTGCTATGTCAAATATGATTGCTAAACAAAGTACAGCATTTAATTTCTCAGAGAATTTTGAGAACACATCCATTATTCTTTGATTATGCTAATTCTGTTCACATAAGCATATTCTTACACACAGCATTGTCTAGTTATTTCATTCATATCATTGCTCCTCTTTATAGTTCCAACTAGATTGATTTGTGCATTTTGGAAAAGCAGGGATGATTTATAACTACATTATTCCGAAATCTACTACTTCATTTTATGGATGCAATATGAAAATATATTGAACCTATGACAAAATGGAAGGTAGAGGAGAAAGTCACATCTTTGCTCTCTATGAGGAGTGTCTATTGGAGGTTGCATTCTCTACCCCCATCCCCATAACCCTACTAGATCCTGATAACTGTCTCATCGTTCTCTTCAAAATTGCTCTTCTTGAGACAGAGTAATATAGAATACAACATTCCTTTTGTCCCCTGTGGGATTTCTTTTCAGGCCCAGTATGCTTATTTTACTGTCTTTCATTGGCTATCTCAATTCCCCACAAATCACAAAGTTTTGTGTCCTTTCCTGATCTCCTCATTTCTCATATTTACTGCAAAGCCCAGAGCTTTTGTTGTTCTTGCTGATCTTCTTATAGAGTCAAAGAATATTCTACTCTCCACCCTCTATGTCTAGCCATTATGCAAAATGGGCAGTATTGTTATTGTGTATTCTATACAACCAGGGCTAGATCAAATAGCTTATGACCTTCACAAATACTCTTCCAACAGTACCCTTTATGCTTACTTGCTTTATGATTACTCACTTAAAAGCTAAAGGAAATTTCTGGAGCAAATATAAGCCACTGGACTTAACATTTCTTACGTGTAAGCATTCAAAATCAGTGCCACTATATGTATGCAAAATAAAATCATAAGCTCAAGTGACTATTCTTAGTATTTACTAACAATATAACTATGCTAAGTGATGAGTCATGCCTGGGATACAGTATTTTTCTCAGTGGATGCATTTTAAATACCAACAGAACCTAGCTGGATAGTATATTTAAGTTAAAGAGGTTTTAAGTGGTCCCAATTTCCATAATTTAGATCTGGAGTGTCCCCCAAAGGCCAATGTGCTAAAGACTTGTTCCCAGCCTGTGGTATTATTGAAACGTGGTGAACATTTCAGGGGTGGGGTCTAGCGGAAGGAAGTTAGGTCACTGGGGGTATGCCTTTGGAGAAAATAGTGGGGCTCGAGTCCCTTCCTACCTTCTCTTTTTGTTTCCTAACCATACCATGAGGTGAACAGGCCTCCTCCACCATAAGTTCTGTCTTGATGTACTGTAGGTTCAAAGCAACAAGGCCAAATAATGAGTGACTGAAACCATGAGTCAAACTAAACCTTTTTTCCTTTCAAGTTGTTTGTCTCATGTATTTTGTCACAGTGATAGAAGCTAACATGCTGATTTTCTAGATATACCAGAGAGCTGCTCAGAGCTCTGTCTGCAGCCTTCCATATGGCAACTCATGCAGTCACAGCAGACTCTCCACTGCCCTGTCACCAAATAAACTAACAAGACTCATCGGGTCTTAGTTGCTGTGACACTTTGGAGAATCTTCTGAAACTTTTCAGGTAGCTATGCCATGAAAGCTATAAAACATACTTTGCAGAATGATTATGAATGGAGAGTATCTGAAATAGAACCTGGCAAAGGGTTATCATTCAATCCACAGGACATATTCTGCTGTGTGCCTTTTCTGCAGTGCCTACTACTGTGTTCCTGTTGCTTCTCATCACAGCAACATCCCTTAGTCATTTTCTTTGCCCTTCTGTCCCAGCTTCTCATCTAGTCACTGGTCATGCCTTGTCAATTCTACTTCAGATTCTGTTGAATTCTATCCTCAGCTGCCTTTGTTTTGTGCCTTAAAATTTGCTACTTATATTGTTGAAATTGCATTCAAATGGGTTATTTTGCTCTCAGTTTCCCTTTCCTCCAAACAATTCACTGTACCATTGTCAGAGTTTTGCTCTGCTTTTGTTTTTCTGAAACACAGAAATAATCAGGCTAGTCTTCTTCAAATCCTTCAGTAGCTCCTTGCTGCATACAGGATAAGGCTATAATTCCTTACCTTAACTGTCATTGACCTTGGTAATGTCATTCTGACTCTCTTTCCAGTACTTCCCACTACTTCCTTAATGAACTCTCTCTTTTAATAATACCAGATTTCTCTATGTTCCCTCCAGACAAAGCATCCAGTTTAATGACATCCCTTCACTTTGGACTGTCCCTTCTCCCTGAACAGCATGACAGTTACTTGTAGTCACTTCTTACTTTTGGTTTCTTTAACATTTGTGTGACTTTCTGTTCAGTGCTTTTTCATTCTGCATTTTATTATAGTATGTACACAAGTGCTCCTTTTCCCCCAAAGCTAAGTTCCTTGAGAGAAGAAAAGTTAAACGTGATAAAGCCAGTATAAAGGAAATCAAAATGACAAAGAAATAACCAAGAAAAGTATTCCAACAATAAGGTCAATTACTATGGCTATGCCCAAAACTGAGCTCCAAACATGTTATCAGCCCAGATTTAGTCAATCATTTATCTACTTGTCCCATAATTTGGGGGTGAGCTCCTTGTGTCTACAACTAGGTATCAAATGCCTTTACATATTGAGAATTGATGAATGGTTGTTGAAATCAAGACTTGTTCTCTGAATTTGTCAGTCTTTTATCAAAGAAAGCCAGATCCATATCCAACAGTATCATTGACATCTCAATCAAATGGCTTTGTGCATTTATTTGAGAAACTGGTACCTACCTATAGGTGACAGTCGACATATATTAGACTTCTATTGCCATTATAAAAAATTACCACAAAATAAATGGCTTAAAATAACAAAACACATTGGATAGGGAAACTTTGGCATATATACACAATGGAACATTACTCAGCATTAAAAGAGAATAAAATGATGGCATTTGCAGGTAAATAGATGAAGTTGAAGAATATCATGCTAAGTGAAGCAAGCCAATCTCAAAAAACCAAAGGCCGAATATTTTCTTTGATATGAGAATGCTGACTCATAATGGCGATGGGAGGAATGGAGGAACTTTAGAGAGGGCAAAGGGGAGGGAAGTGAAAGGAGGGGCCTAGGGGGTAAGAATGATGATGGAAATGAGTTAGACATCATTACCTTAAATACATGTATGAAGACATGAATGGTGTGAAAATACTTTGTGCACAATCAGTGACTTGAGGAATTGTGCTCTATATGTGTAACATGAAATGAATTGCATTCTACAATCATGTGTACCAAATTAGAATAAATAAATAATTTTAAAAAAACAAGCAAACATTTAATCTTATGCAAAATACATCTTGACATATAAGATCATATATACGGGTCTCAGAGATTAGTATAAGGGCATTTGGGGAAAATAACTTTTTCTCCTGCCACACCATCTTCCTGGTATGTTCAAATTTTCAGACATGATTGTGAACCCAAGTAAAAGTTCAAAAGAGCAAATTTCATGATGTAATTTTACATTCTTTCTCTAAAGCAACAACAAAAGTGACATTTTCTTAAAATCTACAGGTAATTGTGTAAGGATGTGTGTACCTGTATGATTTAGAAAGGTTATAATGCAGAGGGTGTGTGACCCAGCACTGCAAAAGGAAAAAAAAAGTAACAAGAAGAAAGAGAAAACAGAATAAGGTACAGGGATCTGTGATAACCATGTGAGAACCTTCTACCTCTGTAAAGAGATCCCTTTACCTCCTTTGTATTGCATGGCATTTCTCGGGACCTGATGTAGAATTGATAATGAATGAAACACATCCATTTCTTTGACCGGAGCAAAAGGAAGTAATAAAAATATCTCACAATCCCTGGAAAGCTGTTGCAAAAATGATTGGAGTTTATAACTAATGTAAAATGCTTTTGATTGTGAACATGCTGCTTATGTGATCTTCTGAATAAAGATAATTTCTTCACGATGTGAATAAATTCCTATTGTTTTCCAAACTATATGAGTGGCTAGAAAAAATATTTCTATTATGTGTCTGTCAGTTCCACTATACAAAACTGAAACAATCTTGGTTATTTTGTAAGCAGCCAGATGGATGAAGATTTTTGATTTGCATATGGAACTTGAACAAAGCCTAAAACATTGCTTAGGATGAATAGTTATTCACTTGGACTTATTTAAGACCAATGTAATCAGGACCTCAGCAAATATGCAGTTCTGCACACAGCAGGCACTCAATAAATGCTTATTTGTGAATAAGAGAATCATATCTCACATTTCTTGCATATTCAATAGGAGTTTGCTTGTATTCTTCTAGTCAACGTACTTTTAATCAGGTAGAAGGGATTGACAAGGCAGTCAGGTTAAAGACTCATACTGTAAATGTCCATCCTATATCTAAAGTTAATGCCCAGCCCCAAATTCATGACATGCTTTTTTGGAAAACACAACCTCAGGCTTTCTGCTATATCCTATTGCCTTTCCGGACACATTATAATTATACTGTTAGTTGAAAACCACCAAGCTGCTGTCATTTTTTCTCTTTTTAAAAAATACTGTCCTGGGATACATGAAGGAGACATTATTAAGATGACTCTTCCTTCCTTTCTCTTACAAACTTGCTTCTAAGTCCCACCACTGGAACAAATTATTCAGCAGATTAAAAGCCTTTCCTTGTGGGATCTGTAAAAAGAAATGATGCCTGTATGTGCTGCTCACTGCAACACCCAGCTGAAAGCGTAAGGGCATGCAGAAAGGACACATAAAAAGAGACAGAACTAATACTACCTCAGTAAACTTTGGAGAGATTCCACAAGTTCATGCAATTAGTAACTGAAGGTGCCATATCTTAGTTCCACTGTATAGAAAGTGCTGAAAGATATCTTTATGTTATGGTTTTTCAGTCTTGACTAAGACATCAATCAAACTTCATGATCAGGCTTCCTAAGGGAAGATAATACATTATGACTTGTGGAAAATGATTCCTTACACACACCATTCCCTAATCAGCCATTGAAAGTTGTGTGCTGAACCAGAGAGAATGCTGTCTGTGAAACCTGGCAGGAATCTGATTAGAGAATGGGGAAGCCTCTTGCAAATGCACCGAGGAAGTAGTGTGAGCTGGAAATGACTGCAAGTCAAACTCTCACCACCTACGATCCAGGTTTTCTAGTTTCAACCCTTTGCTTTAGACTCATTATTGCCCCTCTTTTCCTCCACCTGGGGCCTCACTCCTTGGACCTTCTATTTACTTTCCCACTCACCCAAGCCGAATCACAATCACCAGTTTCCTTTCACTGTAAATCATAGAAGTCCGGCTACCTTCACTTTGGATTGTGGCTCCTCTGACAACAAAGTCACATGTAAAGTCCATCATTGGTTGGAAACCAGTAAGCTATGACCATGCTGCTTGTTTGTAAAACTTACAGTGCAGTTAAATCCTGAAAAATTATCTTAAGTTGTCAACCTTACCTGCCAAACACCTCACCTAAAAACCACTTAGCTTAGCCCATAGTTTGGCATCTTAAAAGAGTATTGTCCTGCATATCTCAGGCCTGGGAAGAGATCAAACTTCAAAATTTAAAGAACATGCTGGTGTGAATTTTTACACACACACACACACACACACACACACACACACACAAATGCACTCATGGAACACACCTAGATTGAGAAAAAGATGTCTGCAAGATAAGAATGAACTTTACCTATAAAGACTAGAACACCAACCAAAGAGAGTGGGAGAGGAAAGCACAGGGGAGGAGAAGGTCAAGCAAAATTGTGCCCAAGGTTAGGAATGTCACTTACACTCCATTCACTTTAGAATGTGTGACCCAGACCTGTTTTGCTATTTCACAGAAATTCCGACCACCCATGGGTTCATACCATCTACCCATGGGAAGGGTCCTATCCAGTGAGATTTGTGACCCTTGTTCTTCCTGTCCTTTATCTGCCACTTTCTCTTACAGCTGTGCTTCATATTCTCCCTTGTTTTATTGCCTATATTGTGTGTCCCTGGTTTGACAAAAACAGCTGTGGGTTTGCTATTTCTGATCTATGGGCTATTAATAAAATGCAGCCGTGGTTGCATCCTTATCTCTAAATACCATAAGCATCCAAAGGCCAGGAGCACACTGTGATCACTAAATTGTCATGAGACACAGGCCCTCAATTCCAGGAATATGCTATTTACCATGAACAGGTATCTGAAATTGGTATTAACTCTCTGACTTTGTTTCTTCTGCTAGGCATTTTCTTTCCTATAATAACTCTCCTAAATATCATATTATCCATATTTGTTACTAGCCTTATTTATGCAGAGACAGTTTATATATTTTATTTTTATTCTTCCCATAAACACCTACCCTGGCAAAGCATGTATTACAGGTAAAGAATTGTATTATTCGCTGGGAAATGAAAATAATTGGGACATGTATCTTGCCTTCAAGTAAATAAAGGACTAGAAAGGAATGTAGGACATGAATACAAATACTTATATTTTAAGTGGTCAAAGGGATTTACAGACAGTGATAGGGATGGTTCATATCATAGGAATGGGAAAGGCAGAGAAAGTCCTTCAAAGTTGCAGGAAGATAGAAAAAGTCATGAAGCAAGTGATGCTTAAAAGGGTATTGAAGGTCTCTGGCTTCTTTAGGTTGTATAAAGATTGCACACAGGATATCCTGGCAGTGGGACCTGGATGCATATAGAGAAAAATAAATAAAAAATGGAATTTGTACAAGGAACAGTCAATAATTAGTAGCTTTATCTATTGGAAATGCCTCTGATGAAAGAGACATGAACAGAAACAATTGCTAAACTAGTGTAAGCAGAAAAGACATTCAAGCCTTAGTTTACAAGAAGCCTGGGATTATTTGGTCCATCTTCGTTCAGGGTCATCTGTGGTTGTCAATGAACTGGCCTTTTTCTTTCACTCCACCATCTTTAGTATGTTGGATCTTTTTAAAAAATGTCTATTGATACATGATAATCATGCATATATACAGGTAACAGTGTGACACTTCAATACATGCATATAATGTTTAAAGATCAAATCAGGGTATCAGCATATCCATCATCTCAAACATCCATAATTTCTTAGTATTGGGGGACATTCAAATTTTTCTCTCCTACTTTAAAAACATATGTTGAAATTTACAGTAAATTGTTAACTGTAGTGGCCCTGCTGTGCCATAGAACAGTAGACCTTATCCTTCCCGACTGATTTTGGCATCTATTATCCATCTTTTTCTATGATTCACCCTCTTCCCCTCGCTAACCTCCAGTGACCTCTGTCCCACTCTCAATTTCTATGTCATCATCATTTTTTATGTCCCATATAAGAGGAAGAACGTGCTATGTCTTTTTTTTTTTTTTTTTGCCTGGGTTATTTCATTAAACATTAAAAAAAGAGTGAGCAAAACTCTCCTTCGGAGATGAAGTCTTTCCCAGAAAATCCATAACTGAGGAAACTCATCCCTAATAGACCAACCTTACAGAATACTTAAGAGAGTTCTACATCTAGAAAGAACAATAATTAACCATCATATTGGATCTTCTTGTCAGCTTCCGTGACAATGCAGGTCAGTTTCAAGTCTCATGTCTATTTCGAGACAATCACTAGAGAGGCACTGGATTTGCTGATTGCCTTAGACCAATTGTGATTGAACGCCTTATAAAACAAGGTTGGTTAGCAAGAAGGAAAAGTAAGGAGGGAAGAAGGAAGGAGAAGTGGAGAATAAGAAGAAAAAGAAAAACAAGACTGAAGAGGAGGTAGAAGAAGAGAATGGAGAGAAATGGATTAAAAGTTGAGTTTCAGGGGCACAGTGAGATTGGTTTGGGCAATATTTGGGAGCATTATGGATAGGCCCCTAAGCATCACAGTCAGCTTTCAGCTTTGATTGATCCTGTTGACTTGTCTTCCCTCTATGTCATTTTTCCCATTGTATTTTCCTCCTAAAGGCTCTGACTGCTCCTTCTCACTATAGTTGACTGGCACTTGCCCTCTCTTTCCTACGTAAATAGCAGTGCTCCAAGATTTCTCTGCTTTTCTCTTTTTCTCATGCCTCCTAAGGGAATCCACATTAACCTATAGCTATATGTTCACTCCTCTAAGCCTTCAGCACAAAATTTTACATGCTCTCTGCCTTTGGTCTGGCTCCTTCCACCAATTCCACCCTGTGTCTGCTCTCACTTTTCCCCCAACCCTTGCCGGAGATGTAGCTCAGTGGCAGAGCGTTTGCCTAATTTTTGCATAAACATATTAAGAGTATGAGTTCAATTAAAAGGGAAATGGAAATTCTACCTGCATTAGTAGCAATCATTAGTCCTTCTCCTCAAACTTGTTTATTATGTATAAAATTGTAACTTTGATATTTTGCTTCTTAATTGTTGTTGAGATAATGCAATCACACTTTTTTGTCTCTGAAATTGTTTGTCAGCTTAGGAAATGTACATTAGGATATAAATGGTCAGGAAGAAAATGCAATAAAATAGAAATACAAAATATCTTCTAAATAGATGCAATTACTTGTAAGATCATCTTAGGGAGACAGTAAATTGAAATAGTAATGGTCA
Source organism: Spermophilus citellus (assembly GCF_964194105.1). Lineage (NCBI taxonomy): Eukaryota > Metazoa > Chordata > Mammalia > Rodentia > Sciuridae > Spermophilus > Spermophilus citellus. Next base: position 38,266,657 of record NC_138194.1, on the reverse strand, counting down.
AATTGTAATTATAACATATTATTATATTTCCTCATTTTCCTAGATACTTCATGGTAAAAAGGGAAATGAATGTGAGTGTTTTAGCCACATAATTACTTTACCATTGATAACAGTTATGTATTTAAATGTGGGACAAAGGTAGTTCAACTGCAATCTAAATTTCTTTGTCTGGGAAATTTATGTTTTAAGTGAGTTATAGCAAGGTGATTAAATAATTCATGCATTTCCACCCTACCCCCTCACTTTGGTACAGTTTAATAATGTGGACACATCTAAAAGCACAAGATAGAAGTTCTATCCTCAGGGATGAGAATGGAGATGGTTTACTCACCCACCCACCTCTCTCTCCCTCTCCCCCCCCCTCTCTCTCTAATAGCTACCAACATTTATACATAAAGTGATATCTCACACCTTTTTCTAAAAATCCACCATAATCTCACTTTCTTTTCAAATTTCATGCCCTTTCCATCCCAAAATTGTCTACAATGATACACGAGCTATATACAATTAATTATTGAAATGCCCATATTTTTTAGTTCCCAAAATTGATTTTCTCTCCCAGTCGTTCCTGACCACAACTCCCTCGCCCTTCTCCTCTTCCACAGGCACTCTCAATAATAACCAGGAGTATCTCCATGGGTATTACTGTATCATGATAATATTGTTTTCTTTTTTCTGTGCATGTTTCCAAAGGGAAAAAAAAACAATTATGTTAAATATAAAGAAAAAATTATGAAAAAAGGTGGTTCTAATCTTAATCTTATTTTTCTATTCAAGGCTATTTTTAAACTATACAAGTTGATGTACGCATTTATATAATTTAATTGACAAAAGTTGTGTGTATTTATGAAATGTGATGTTTTGAGATATATATACGCAGATTTTAATGCACTTTTTACATCTGCTTGGTGTTTCATTGAACGTTTGACTTCCCCTGTCCTAAGGAGTCTCTCTCTGTCTCCCATGTCATAAGCAACAACATAGAGAGCATGATTATTCATGTCCCCTATTTTCAGAAGAGATATGTATTTAGGAATTGATATGTTTAAGCATAAGTTCTATGAATAATCTGTTATACCAAGGACTGCCCAGTGGCTTTCCAGAATGACTACATTATTTTATAGTCTGAATAAGAGCACACAAGGAGGGCTGGGGATGTTGCTCAAGTGGTAGCGCGCTCGCCTGGCATGTGTGCGGCCCGGGTTCGATCCTCAGCACCACATACCAACAAAGATGTTGTGTCCGCCGAGAACTGAAAAATAAATATTAAAAATTCTCTCTCTCTCTCTCTCTCTCTCTCTCTCTCAAAAAAAAAAAAAAAAAGAGCACACAAGGATTCCTGTGTCTTCACCAACAGTTGACATTATTTGGGCTTTTCAAAGTTTTGCTAATCTGATGGATTAATTTGCATTAATTTGATTGATAGGGGGACTAGCAATCAGATTTTTCTCTACATATTCTATCAATCCTATAATTCATCCTACTATTCACATTAAAGTTCTTTTCCATCTTAATTTTCCTAGTAGATGTATAAGGTAAGAATACAGGATTGGGTTATTTTTTTGGTTTTGTTTTTGCTTTTTTAATTAGTAAACTGATTTCCCTGATGCCTTCTAGTAAACCACTTTGCTGTTGATTACTAGTGCCAGAAATATCATATCTCAAGTTAGCATAGGTAGTATTTCCTAGTTCTCTATGTTGAACCAGCCATCTCTCTGCTAGCAGGACTCTGAAATATGTCTTCATGTGTGATTAACGCAATATCCTTGTGTTCTTCTTTGTCAAAATGACCTTAGCTTGTTTCATGTCACTGTTAAGTAAGTTTTCCAAGGTTCTGAAAAAACTGTACTGAAAATTGGATTGGCATTTTATCAAATTTTGACATAAACTTGAGGAAAATAAGTATCTATAAAGTGTGAAACCCTCTCATCCATCCATTAATGATATTTATCTCTCCTTTCATCTAGATATTTCAGATGTCCTTTACCAGTTTTTAAAATGCACTTGTATACATTTTCCGGCTCCTTGTTTAGTTCCTAGAAAGTTAATAATTTCATTATTAGGAATCTACATCAGAATTCCACATCTTTCTTTTGAGATCTATTCTGTATGTATACCATCACACTGCCAACTTGACAATGGAATTATTTCATTGTCTAAAATTTCATGGATACCAAACTAAGGTTTTGAATGCTTCAACACCTTTCCCCTTCAGTCTGTTACATTTTAATGATAGGTAACACTTTCAGTTCGTTCCCATCATCTAATCATAAATCCTTTACTGATCTCCTGTCTACAGTCTTCTCTTTCTCACCATCCCATTTAGCCCATCATTAATTTCTACTTTATTGTCAAAATTATTTATAAGAGTGGTCTTTTTCAAAATTAGCACATAAATATTGATTGAACAAATGAGTGAATTGTACTCTGACTGTAGGGATTAGTGATGGACTTTTAGATTGCAGCAGCAATATTTTTCTTGCTTAAACATAAAATGCTGTCACAGAAAAATTTTTATAATACGCTTATCCTCAGAAATGTAGTCGGTATTAATAAGAATGAACTAAAATGTGCCATAGAAACAAACACTCCCAAATTCTGAATGTCTGTTTCTTACTAAGCAAGAATTCCGGAGGGTTAGAACAACTTTCTATGCAACTGTTCTCCATATACTTCTGTAGCAATACAGGCCAATGAGCTCTTCACCATCCAATAGCAACATAATCTGAAGTTCAGTCTTCTTCATTGACATTGAAGGGGAAGAGAATGTTGTATAATCATTAATCAGTTACAAAAAGTTTTCAATGAAAGTGAAACATTTCATTTCTATTCGTGGACCATTGTCTAAAATGATACCTAACTAGAAAGAGACAGGAAGTGTTATCCCACATGAAGAAGAGATGTTGGAAAGTACCAGTAGTCTCCACTGCACAGTGTTTGTGACCAAGAAAGGAAAAGTAAATCTCACCCATAACCTAATATCCTTCATGTTTCCTCCAACATTAACACATTGTGATTATGTTAATTCTGCTCTCTCCATGCCATGGATTTTGTGTTTCTCTGAGACAGTATGATCTACAGTTTATTCACAAGGATTCTACTTCTACTATTTTTTCCCCAATTTTTTATGAGAAATGGAGAAGTATCCAGGAGAAATAGATGCAGATATAGAGAAAGAGATATAGCTACAGATGTGTGTGTGTGTGTGTGTGTGTGTGTGTTGTGTTCCATTTCAAATAGGCTGGGAAGCATAGCAGGAGCTCAGTTGACTGTGGTCATATTTCAGCCAAGTGAGTTAACTTTGAGGAGACTGTGAGAAATGCCATTGGAAACTCACCTGTAAGTCAGCACCTGAAGAAGCACAGTTGAGTCCATTGAATGGATGTGTCATTTGTGGCTATTTAGATGATTTCTCTTTTTGTATGCTTTCCCATCACAAAGTACTAGTAGCAATAGTACCTACGCCCTAGGGAATATTAGAGGATTAAAGAAAATAATGCATATGAAGCGTTTGGCATGGTCTCCACGACATAGGAAATGATAAATTGTTCTGGCTACTAAAGACATATGATTTCATCTTGGTTTTAAACACTTGGTTTTTACTTTTGGCAGCAAACACATTAGGCATCAAAAGATTTAAAAATCTCTCTCTAAAAACACAGTGAAAATTCTTTTTAATACCATGACTTTTCAAAGTTGAAAAGAAAGAAAAAAATGAATTTTAAAATATGTTGTCTATGTGTTTGAGTTATTCATAAGTAATCCCAGCTGTTGCTAAGACAGCAAATGGAAGCAGATCTTTTAGTGACCTGGATTCTACTCCGCTTTCTGCTAACTAGCTGTAGGATTTAGAAGTGGCATTAGTGTTTAGGCCCTAGCATTGTCATTTCTACCATGAAGGGATTTTTGAGGCAATCTCTTCAAGTAATTTTAGCACTCAGATTCTAATACTGAATAGGTTTTACAATATGTGAAGTGGACCTATTTTCTCTAAAGGTGAAAAACCAAAATACTCCACAATATTTCATGTTGAACTTTATTATAGATCACATACATGATAGGAATTAGACATACAAAATAAATTGGTGATACAATTCCTACCCACATGGAGCTTCTAATACCAATGTAGATAATTCCTAGCAATGTTAACATATTAATGAAGTCACAAGAGACTAGTATTTATAAATGTTGAGCAAAAGTGAAGATAAAGGTTGCTTGTTAAAATTCTCCTGATGATTCATTGGAAGTTCTGGAAACAGAAATCTCATGTCCTCTCTCTTTATTCTTCTGGGTGCTACCTTGTCTGTATGGGCTAGATTCACCATGTCAACTTTAACATGGTGCTTTCATCAATAAAGTCACATCAAAGAAAATCCATCATTTAATTCACATTTTACTTTTTAATAACCTTCAAATATATGAACATCGTATATACAAAATTAATGCCTATAATCACAGGTCCATGAATATTATTTTTATATCATTAAAGGATACCTGAAAGGGATTCCAAGAGGAAATAAAGTCAGCTTTTAACTAAAAGTGATGGAAATTAAAACTGATCCCAAAAAATCAACATTCTGTGGGCATTTGCATGATCATCTCTTCTCCTGGACTGAGTTGGCTCTGGTCATAAGACTTTTCTTGCTGTAACCCATTAGATAGCAATTTAAAAGATCATTCTCAAATTATAATGCTGCTTATATATATTCATATCCCATTGCATTCCAAATACATTTCTTAATTTTCAAATTGCCAACATAGCTTAGCTCTGTGAATGTGGCCTTTGAACACAAATCCTAAGTCACAAACTTGTGCACATACATCATAACCCAACCTAGTGTAGCACAACCCTCTGCAGATGGACTGAATTTGAGTCCTTCCCAGGCATTCCAAGGACTTGCAGACTTGAAAAATTCCTTTGGAGCATATCTCTCTCTCTCTCTCTCTCTCTCTCTCTCTCTCTCTCTCTCTCTCTCTCTCTCCCCCTTTCTCCCTTCTCCCTCTCTCCCTCCCTCTCTCTATCCCTCTTTCTCTCTCCCTCCCTCTCTCTTTCTGTCCCTCTCTCTCTCCTCCCCCCTCCCTCCTTTCCTCTCTCCCCTCCCCTCCCTGTCTCCCCTCCCCCCCTCTCTCTTTCTGTCTTTTCTTTTTTGGCAAACTCTCACTTCATTTCTCTCCTATGCAAAGAAATAGAACAAACAAACTAAACCTCAAAAAAAATTTTAATTAATTTGTTGGTGCACATTAAATTTACGTTCCCTACCTCAGATTTGTAACGTGCTGAGGGACTAAAGCCCTATTACCTTAAATCCTCTTCAGGGCTGCTTGCAAGTATAACTTTGTGGCATATCATTTAAAGTCTTGCTCTTCTGATTTCCTTACCCTCCTCAAACCTTTGAGTCTGTGTCATATTTTTGATACTTACTAGGGAAACCGTAATAAGAGAGTGTACTTCCATTAAGGGATTCTTTTTGAGATTGTGGCTATTTATATTAAAATAGTAAAATAATAAATGAGCAAATAAAACTAATTATGCTATATTTTATCTAACCCACTATATCCAAAATATTATCATTTTAACATGTAATCAATATTAATGACATACTAAATTATTCTTTACACATCGAATCTTCAAAATTCTCTGTGCATTTTACATGAAGGCATACCTCAAACTGTATGCTAAGCTTTCAAGAGAAATATTTGAACATTACTTATATGTCATAAATTTCACATTTGAAAAAGTAGTTTCCCAAACACAAATTGCCCCAAACATACTTAGAGTCTTTCACACGTAGAAATAGCTAGTTTCAGATCTAAAATTAACTAAGACTGAATGATATTAAAATATGATTTTTCATCACATTAGTATTCCAAGTACATTTCCACATTGCATTCCAAATACATTAGTATGATTTCAGTCACACTATCCATGTGTAGCCAGTGACCACCATCCCATGTAATCGGAAAATCTTTTGTTTTATTGAAAAATAATACATATGTTTGGACGAAAAAGCTAATAAGAAATAGAAATATCTTTCAGAAATAAGCAAAGTGTCATGAAAATATTTTAAATATTTTTAAAATTATGAGGAAAATATGATTCACAAAGAAAAAAAAAAAAACCCTGACTCCTGTTTGAGTGGAAAGAGTTTTAGAAGAATCACTGAAGAGGCCTTTTTCTAAGTCTCAAACAGCCAGATGCAGATGGATATACTGGCTGTAATGGGAGAGGTTGTTCAGCTGTAAGAAAAGATTTCTGTCTATTCAGAGTAGAAAGTCTCAAGAGCTCTGTCCCTGGAGCTTGTTAAAATTAGGGCAAATGTGCCTCTGTCTGGGATGATTTAGTTGCAGGCCTTCCTGGAGGATGGGGGATTTCATCTGCGTTCTTTCCAGGTCTCCTCCTGCTCTGAGTCCATGTTTCTAAGATCACCCACGGGCAGAAAGGCCACACCGCCAGCTGTTTTTAAATGTTATTGTTGCAAGAGCAATTAATCTTCATGGTGATATGACTATTGCTATTGCGTTTTAAAACTGTTATTATATATTTTTTTCTTTTTTAGTGTTCCCTGGGAATTAGTTGACAGTTGAGCATGCACTCAGCTATGAACAGTGGGAAGCAGTGGAGTAGAGAAGGAGTATTTTCATGGCCACAGTGTGATCAATGAGCAGTATATCCCACATGTATCTCTAATAGACATGCACACTTCTCATTAAATATTCGGCAGAGGACAACTGAGGTCAAGGACGCATCCATGCTGTATCAAATGCAGAAGGCAGACCTATGGACCCACTTGCAAATAATCTTCTTGGATTACTTTAATTGTTGACAATATACCTCAATCATGGACCAAAAGAGGAATCATGGTCCTGGATTGTAGCATCTGGTTCACCACAAGGTCATTTCTAATTTATCTCAGAAGATTCATTAATGCAAACTCCTCAGGGGCTGTAAATTCGAGAAATAATGATTGTAGAAACTGGAAAACATCTCTGGCTCATGTCAGAGTAAACTTCAGAGTAGTCTCCAGAGGTTCAGGTCATCAAAATCTTTTCCCTGGATAAGATTAAGTTAAAGTTCTCCCCAAAGTGTTTAAAAACTCTGAATTCTTAAATGCTAAAACTGCTCTTAAAACATAAGGAATAAGGGACCAGAAGCTCCTTTTGTTTTGTCTAGAGTTCCCAGGGACTGGTGGCAACGTCTATAAAGTCACCTGGCTACCAATCTTCTTGTGGAGTGAGAATGAATAGAAAGTGAAAAGCCTAAAAAAGCTGTGGTCTAGAATTTCCTCTGAGGTTAGTTCACATGATATTCGTACATGATACATGCATGCATTTAAATATTATGTTGGGTGAGAGAGTGCTGGGGAATCCCAGCCCCTGAGCCACTAAGACTCAGTGACCAATTTTCTCAGTATTGACCATGTTTCTCCAAATTCTATAATGACTAGTTAACTGGATACAAAATATTAAGAAAGTTCCAGTGAAAGAAAAGTAGCTAGGCAACTTTGTAAGACAGCAATTAAATAGCTCACTGGTAGAAAGAATGAGAAATGAGAGGTACTGCACTCTAGGTGCACACCCTGGGACTTTGTGGGGCCTTCATGCACTATAGCAGGGAATCTCTGGGTTCTTGTGATCACAAAGGCAACAGGGCTCTGACATTGGAGAAGGAGGAAGGACAGAGTGTACCAACTCCAAGTTGGGGTCACTCTTCTATGCCTACTCCTCTTTACGTACGGGTGTGCAGTGGAGCAAAGGTAAGAAGAAGCTTGTTCTGTGATGTCAATAACATCACAGCTTCACTGGGGCTAGGGCTTTTTAAGCTTCACAAAGAGAAGGATGAACTATTGATCTAGCTGGCTTGCCCAACCTCATGATTCTATAGTCAATTATTTGATAGAGCTTTACCAGAGCCACAAGAAAGTCCTACTGTGTTTCTTTGATCCTCAAGGATGATGATTCAGTCTTACAACAATGATACTTAATTTCATATAGATAATATTCTTTATAGTGTGGAGCTGAAGGCAAGACTGTGTCAATGACATTGATATATACTCTACTCTAGAATACTAGTGATGCATGCATATGAAAAAAATAAGGAAAGACGAATAATATCTTGACCAAGAAAGATTTTTAAGTCAGCTAAGATTCAATTGGTATTTAGAATAACAAACAGGATGTATCTCTGATTTATCTAAAGATTCACATTGTCATCTCTAAAGTTTGCAACTTCAGAGACCTGTGCTGTCATCAGATCTAATTATGAATTAGTGATTGATTCATTTAGGGAATAAGTCAACCAAATGGCAGTGAATTGAAAAATGAGTAGACCCTGAAGGGACACATAGGCAGTGATAACTAATTCTGTCTGCTGATGGAATCAGCATAGGGCACTCCTAAAATATCCCTGGACAGAACTAATTATTCACCTTCTATCCACAGTGAGTGGTTTCCTCAGCCTTGCCCTACTGACATCAATTAGCCCTCATGACATTCTTCAATTATTTGAGCTCTCTAGGCACACCCATCCTTCTAAGATAGCTATCCAGAGCATTTCAAGTTTGTGTTGCTTTCTTTACAAAAGTTTAAGCTGAACAGCTGTGATATTTCCACTCTATTCTTTAAGAGCACTCTGTCCATCCAGGTTAGTTACTTGCTTACTCTACTGAGTACATCTTGACATTTTATAAATGAATACAGGTCTCCAGTGAATTCTTGAGATACTCTGGTGTAATAGCTGCACTGGTTTGGTATTGTATATGGTCATATTAAATAGGTATTAATTGCACATCAGAATTGATTTTTTTCAAAGGGTCCCTGAGAAAGAGCCCACACAGAACCATTGTTCTGTCAATTTGTTTTTCACAGAGGCAACTGTGGTGAGGAGAAACCCTGAAAGGGTAGATGATTCCACATGCATTTCTTCAATTAGGAATAGCTTTATAATTCCTGCTGTGAGCCATCAAGTACACTCAGATTAGCTTTAATGGGGGAGCTGTGTACCAGGAATCCTGCCATAGAAACCCCTAATGAGAGATGATTACATTTTTTTTCAAATGCTTATACAGGGATGCATACTTAAGAATGAATTATAACCTTTTCAAAACTGACATTTGAAAAGAAATAAATATTGAGGAGAAGAAGGAGGAGGAGGTGAGAAGAGGCCCCTCTATAATCTGAGGAGGGTATATCCGAAAAAGTCCTTGCTCTTGGCAAACATGCCAACACATTCCACATGGTTATCACTTCTTTCTCTTCTGTTTTATACGCTAGCTTCTTGCTCCCCTAAGAAAGAACTGTGAGTATTGGTGTTTATACAAAAAATATAAGAGACAAGGTAATGCAAAAGAAGAATTAATTACATGAGACAACATTTATGAATGGTAAAGGGTCAAAGAGTCAAAGATGATCCTGAGATTTGCTAGACTTATGAGAAGGCTGGTGCTAAGATTTGGATGTGGTTTAATACAGTCATCCAATACTAGACTGAGTTACCAAAAACATATATTTGAGAAAAGATGGCCTTTTAACAAACAGTACTGGGAAAACTGGATATCCATATTTAGAAGAATGAAACTTGATCTCTTTCTCTCATCCTGTACAAAAGATTCAAAGAAGATCAAGTTGTTAGGTTTTATTCTGTACTTTGAGTCAATTGTAGGTCACCCAACTGGAAGGCAGTTTAAAAACCAAGACAAAGCAGCAGACTCTACTCAAGGCTTATGACAAATCTATTTTTTCACTTTTCTGTTGTTGCGTTTCAGTGACTTATTTATTCTTACACACCTCGCTTCATTCCAAAGGGATATGAGACAGTTCATAAAAATACTGGTGCTACCACTAGATGAAATAAATTAACTAGAAAATTTGGTTGGAGTGACAGATGAAGAAAATAATGCCACACGGAGTTTTATTGTGCTATCCTGTTTTACGTTCTTGCTAATGGTGGGTCACACATTTGATGGCATGGTTGAAGCTTTTGGTGGTCTAAGCCAAGAGTAAGATGCCAACAATTTTATGAAGTTTACAGAGTGTGCAGGATAAAGTAAAAGCAGATGTCAAGAAGTACAGCTTTCCCATGGTCCCCATAATGTAATTGTTCCCATAAGGTAAGAAAAAGGATCTGCTACATAATGCCATGGACAACAGTTTCACCACCATTTTCCTATCCTAGGTGCTACAGTGAAACATTTTAAAAAGTTCTTTCTTATACTCTTTCTAACAGCATGCATTTGATCAATAGTGACTTATAGTTTGAACTTACCTTCTTATATTTTATTTATCATATCCTTAAATTTACTGATAGATTTATTGGAATTTCCAGCTGTTCACATTTGCTCAACATAAGGACAATCACCTTTTCTTTTTGAATATAAATACAACTATTTGCAAACTTATTTGGAAAAAAAAAACAGCAGAGCTGAATACATGCATATGCTTTGACTCCACTATTTGACTTTAAAGGACAGTCCCTATGAAAACTCACACATGTACCAAGAAGATGTATAAAAATTATTAATTTCAGCTTTGGATATAATCATAAAAACTTGCATACAATCAATTGACCATTTCATAAAAGGTGGTTAATAAAACTGGTTAATTATCTAAAGGTTACCTAAAGTTTTTAGACAAACTGGTGAATCATCCAGAGATTTGCCATAGATATGTTAAAATGAGTGAGCTATATATACATTTATCAACATAAATAAAACAAGAAACTGAATACTGAATAAAGAAGGAAACTTTTGAATAATATGTACCATTTACGTAAATATTTTAAAAACACAGCAAAAAAAATCAGCACAATATACTATTTACATATACTCCTATACATATAGTAAAAATATAAAAGTACACATGGGAATAGTAGCTGGCAACTTCATGCTGTATTTGCCTTTAGACAGAACAAATAGGAAGGTATATTATTGAATGTTAGCTGCATCCACCAGGCTTTATGCTTCAGAGGTAAAAATGAAAAACGAATTCTGGTACAAATACAATAGTGAGCACATTATGTGTGTGTGTGTGTGTGTGTACACAATGTATACACATATATGAAATATGTATTTCATACTTAAAATAAAAATATAAAAATAATCATAAAATTAAAATTAATAAAGTAATTATTAATGAATAAAGATAAGTATAAAATTAATAGAAATAATTCCTAATTAAAGTAAAAATAGAAGAATGAAATAACATAGATATAATAACCTTTTTGCAAGTACACAAATTTAGAATTAATAAGATATTCTCAAGAAAGTTAAATCAATTCTATAAAGCTTCTAAAGCAATTAAAACCTATGTTAAGATTGTTCATAGGTGTTTATAAGATATCTATAAGTTTGAAAAATCTGAGTTAATTATTTGATAGAACCAGTATTATATGATCTTCGCTGTGGATCCAGAGATAACCAAGGAATGAGACACAGGGTGGGGCATGCTGGTTATCTGTGATCGGTATAATGTCTGTGTCTCATACTAAACTTGTAAATCAGAACCAAGGAGCAATTCACATTAAATATCTGGGACTTGGATTAAAAATTACAATACAGCTTTAAAAAATATAACATGATCATAGTTTTGTTCTCACACTGGTGAGTCATATACAGGTTTAAGGGGGCCAAACTCCATCTGGGATATTGTGTCTTGCATATTTTATGAGAAGCATTGATAATTTACAGGGGATCAGAGGGAGAGACCTGCAGGATTAAAGGCCCACGAACTATGGAATGAAAGAAGGACTGAAACAATAAAATTTAGTGTGAATGAGAAACGGAAGGGTTAAGGCAAACATAAGTAACGATAACCAAGCGCACAATACAAATGGGAACATTGGTGAATGAGTATCCGAGAGGACAGAAGACTGGGGGGAATCCTTGGATTTGATAGAAAACCAGAGTTCTGCTGTAATACAGAACGACCTTCTAACATGGAGATGGCTGAAAAGGAAATATCCCCTCCCTCAGCAAATTTCCATCATGAAGCATGAAGTTGGCTTTAGCTTAATCCATAATACTTTGGCATGGATTCTGCCTCGGAGCAGGGGCTGACCACACACATTGCCCCTGAATATTACATATCTGCTCACTTATAGGACATCATTTCAAAGAGTGAATTACTGATTTAATTTCTTGGTTACACTTGATATGTGCTTCCTAGACACCAGATCAATTTCTAAGATTACCACATAGGAGTAAGGATTATGTATCATCAAATGAAATCTTGACAGCAAACTAGATGGAGGAAAATAAAGTGCTTTGGGTCTGTGTAAATATAGAACTATGATATGTAACTGGGTGTGGTGGCACACATCTGTAAACTAGGAAAACTGAGGCAGTGGGGTTGTAAGTTCAAGGGCAGCTTGGGCAATTTAGTGAAAATTAAAAAGGGCTAGGTATTTAGCTCCATGGTGAAGCTCTCCTGGGTTCAATCCCCTGTACAAAAAAATAAAAAATAAACAAGAATTATGGAATGTTAGATCTAAAATGAACTTCATTAAAGAGGTGAGAAGAAGAGGACCAGAGATTCTCCAGCCCTTCTTACAGGTGTTAGTTAGTATTGGGCAGACCGATATTCCCTGATAACCACTCATGGACTTTCCATCCACTTAGTTTAGGCTCAGCCCATGAAGCAATCTGTTGATGAGCAACACCAAGGATGACAACAAAGTCTCTGAAGTCACCCTCCTGCATGCAGTCCCCCATCCCTGTCTTGTACCCCCCATCCCGAATCCAGATGCTGTATCAAGCATGAAATCCTCAGTTTGAGCTCCACCTCATTGCACCTGTTGCAATCCCTGTGTAGTCTTACAGCAGAGCCTATAAGAGGTAAACTTTGGTCTCCCTGGTCCCCAGACTGGAATCCCATTATAGTCCCCAAACCAGAGAGAAAAGAGCTCACTCGGAACAGGCTGTGTGCCAATCTCTCCAACAGCCCCCATCCCAGGCAGAAGTGAATACCAGCACCTCTGACTTAGTTTCAACTAGTGACTCAGCATTTCAGTCCAGTGACTGAATCCTTGATGGAAGCTTTCCAAATGCAGCAGTTGGACTTTAATGAGCGTGGCCATGAGATTTACTTCTTCCTCTATTGTTGAAAACAGAAAATAAGTTAGTTGACTCTAAAGGCCAACATATTAACTTGCTGTTAAATGAATTTCGAGGCCAATCCAGCCTTCTTCAGTAAGAGCAATAATCCTATCTGTCAGGAACCATATCTTTACAAAATAATAATGGAGCTAGAGCATCCACTTGATACAGCAAGGTGAGGTTTTTGTATTTATTACTGTTGGAAAGTAAACACAATCTCTGTATAACTAGCAGCATATTTACTATGTATTTGAGGATTAATTCACTGACCCTTAATTTTCTTTGCTGTATATCAAATGTAAAAGAATGTTTTAGTGAACACTATGGAAAGTTAAGAACAAATGTTTTAAAAAATGTATTAGTATGTCTACCTCCTTTCCAATGCAATCAGGATCCCATAATAAAACACTAATCAGAAGTGTTCATGCTCCCTATATAAAATTGTTTCAGAAATGTCAGGAGTATAATGAATCCTACAGATTCTTGGTAGATCTGTCTTGTGACTCAATAACAGCACTAAGAAATTGGTTGCTTATGCCGAGTTTAAGAGGGTTCTTTGCTCACAAGTGCTCGTGTGAATGCTCTAGTGAAAGAAGTATATGTAGTTCCTTCTTGGCCAATACATTTATTTGTATGATCTTCTAAAAGGAACAGGACAACTGGATAAATGCTAAAGAGAAGATCAACACAATCCTTGACTCCCATCCTTCAGTCCTGGAGGTGAAGGGGCCTTCAGAGGGGGTTGCCCCAAAACGTCATTCTTTTTATTTTTCTTAAATTATCTCCAGATAGATACATAGACACATTGATATGTTTGTTGTAGAATAAATGTAACATGGACTATTGCCATAAAGGAACATGATAAATGCCAGCATGTCACTGCAGTAGTTTTTGTGGTTGTCTCCCCACCAGCATCTCATCTATTCCACTGCTATCCCTCTGTGACACATCGCTGGAGTGACATTGGCATTTGACACTAACCCTGGTGGTATCTCTACCTCTCAGAAGCTCAATGCCCTGAGAGCCATAAGAAACCATCTTGAAATCAGAAAGGCAGCTAGTTTCTCTTGAAAGCAGAGATGACAGGTGAAAAGAAATGTTCCCCTGTGACCCCTTTTAGCCAGAAAAATCCAACATCCCTAAAGCCTGACCTTCATGACTTACAGTTATTGAGCCAGTTCCTCTCATCGTGGCTATGCCAGTTTGAATGGTTTATTCTATTATTTGCAACCAAAAGTATGATAACTGGTACAGTAATTATTCCAAACACGTGGAGAAGAAAGAGGAAGGAAGTAACACATCAAATGTGTATCCTTTATACCATTTTATCCCACTAAATGGTAGAGAGATTTTCCCCAATTTTACACATAAGAAAACCAGATGCACAGAAGCTAAGCAACTTGACTGAAGTCATAGTGGCAGAAGTAGAATTGTAATCAGGTCTGTCTGAAGCCAAGGCCCATTTTCATTCCACTAGACCAGCAGCTCTCGACCTATTCATTCTTTATCATGCATAGCAGATGACTACACGTGCCACACACATTCCCATGGGCATTCCTAGAGTGGAATGTAATTCTTGGCCTTTACCCATAATTCAACCTGTTTATCTGCTATTCAGGAAAGTAAATCAGGATGCAAGCTCAAGTGGAATTCTTGTAGGATAACCTTGACATTTCTTTAATTTAAAAGGCAAAAAAAAAAAAAAATTACCTTAAACCCACTGAGGACTTCTCTAGTTTAACTTCAAATTATTTGTGACAAGTCTCACTGATACATTGCTCTTTTCTGCCTCTTGCTGTACTAGTTATAGACTGAATTTTTTTTTGTTTGTACACCTAAAACTCATGTGTTGGAATCCTAAACACCACATGATGGTACTAGGAAGTGAGGCCTGATAAGGTGATTAGATCCAGAGGGTGCTGCCCTCATGAATGGATTAGTGCCTTTATACAAGAAACCCTGAAGAGTTAATTAGCCCTTTCCACCGTGGGAGGACAGAGTGAGAAGGCGGCCATCTATGAACCAGAAAGTGGTCCTGGTGTCACCAGATGCTAAATCTGCCAGCATCTTGAACTTGGACTTCCCAACCTCCGGACTGAGAAATAAATGTCTGTTGCTTATAGGTCACCCAGTCTGTGATATTCTATTATAGGAACCCAAATCAACTAAGACAATGCTAATTAGTAGAAGTGACCTCTTACACATTTGAAGCACGCAGGAGATCTAATGAGTCATGTCCCACATAGAGAATGAGGATTAGAGGTCAGAAGCACCAGGCTGAGATCTTGCTATCTTGATGTGAGAGTGAAGATTCCAGGATATCTGACAGTGGTACTAGAGGTTTCACCTAAGAGTTCCAGCACCATCCAGTCCAGACTTTGTTAAAATTGGCTGTCAGCCCTGTACTGTGGGGCTGACATGGAACTTAACACTGAAAACCAATAGAAGAGCAATAGACAATTAGGAATCCAGCAATAAAATGGAGAGAGAGGATGATCAGGCACTTTTGAAGGAGTCACCAAACTCTGGAACAAGGGTTGAGCTTTAAACGTGACCCAAACACAAGGTCCATTTTCTGTTTCCACTTTACTGTCTCCAAATCCTAAGTAGGTTGTTATACACAACTACTTAACTACGTAACTTCAAGTAAATGAGTTGATAAACTCAAGTAACTTTTCTAAAAAGGTCAGTCTTTATCCTGTGACCTTAAGAACTGATATTCTGCTGGTTGTCTGGAGAACCATGCGAATTCAGACCAAGAACATCATCATATTCATTGTGACCACTGCCGATGTTGTTTCTCAGATGAGAAGGAATAAGTTCTAAAACAAACTTCTCTCAGATGTAAGGAAATGTGAATGCTATTTTAGTCTGTCTTTTCTCCACTCTCCATTACATGACAGGTGAAAAGAAACAGTCCCTGGTGACCCCTTTTAGCCAGAAAATCTAACATCTCTAAAACCTGACCTTCATGACTTATAGTTACTGGGCCAGTTTCTCTCATCTTGGCTATACCAGTTTGAATGGTTTATTCAAACTGGCTTTGAGCTTTTGCTTAAATTCCAACTATCACTCTAAAAGCTGCCTATTCTTTTTTTTTTAAGGGGAGGGAGTTATATTCCAAGATTCCTGGTTTGTACCTTGTTCATATATTTTGTCTCTCTACCTATATCTACCTTTTCTACTGATGGGGGAGTTTCAAAAACCAGAGTCAAGGGCTCAAGGCAAAAAGAACCTCAGATTAAAAAAACAACAAAAAAAAAAAAACGGGTACCGCCTTTATGGGACACAACTGCAAATACTCCTGACCACATCTCCAGCTCACCAAAGATTTGATGGTACTTCTTATCTTTTTACTAAATCCTGAGTATCAGGTGCTTTGTTACTTCCATTCCTTTCTGTTACTATACCATACTCTGCTAAGTCTTTACCTAATAGATCTTGTGGTCAGAACTAACTTCTCTGGGCTGGAAATATCATCTGAATTTTGCCTGTTTCTTGGGGCAATTCCCTTTAATCTTAGTTTAAGACTTAGTAGCTCCCTTCTTGGACTCCCTACCAATTCTTTCTTTTAATCACAATTGCAGAAGTGTCACCTTAGGTTGTAAAGATCTAGTCATCTGTCACATTTTCTAACCAGACTGGGCTTTTCAAGAGCTGGGACATGATTTCCTTTGTATCTCTAACCCACTATATGGTGACTTCTAGATTTTTCCCCCCTGGGAGCTGGATGCAGAAGCCCATGGCTGTAATCCCAGAAGCTTGAGTTCAAAGCCAGCCTCAGCCAAAGTGAGGTGCTAAGCAACTCAGTGAGATCCTGTCTCTAAATAAAATACAAAATAGGGTATTTTGTATGTGGCTCTGTGGTCAAGTGCCCCTGAGTTCAATCCCTAGTACCCCTTCCCCCCCCCAAAAAAAAAAAAAAAAAACGAAGAGCAGAGGGGATAGATCAAGCCACAATATAGTTTAAGACACAGCAACACAGACATGGTCAGTTACAAATAACTGGCTGGGGGTTATTTCTCCCAGCACCTGCTCAGATGGTGCCTGGTCTGACTGGCCATGAGCAGTCATTTTTCAGGGAAATCAACACCCTCTGTTCTGTTGAGCAGCTATGCCACCACCTACCCTCCTGGCATGAGCACCAGCTCATAGCTGCACAAAATAATCATGCTCCCTTCTGGGGAACAGGAAATCTGGATCATGCCTTTGTGTCCAATTTCTGCCAAGTGTTATTGTGACTCTCCATTTCTCTTGGGAGACAGTAACAAATTAGGAACTTAATGTACCTCACCTTAGCACATCTGGGGGAGTGTGTTTTCACACTGACTGACTGTGGCATCTTTGTTTTTGGTTAAAGCTTCTGGTCTGATGCTTTCTTTCTTGAACATGGCTGACTTTGGCAGAGGGCTCTTTTACACCGTGGTTTGTCAGTGGTGTTCATGAGAGAAAAGTTGATCATCTAATATGTACCGTGTCATCACAAAAATCAAGACTGTTCTCTGAAGGTGAAGGAGAGCCACATGGCACCAAGATAGATGGCATCCAGGCCTGGCAGGGGGAAAAGCCACTCATCTGTGCCAAGGCTAAGACTATAGTCTGGATCTACAAAGCATCCCCTGCTCAGTTCCCCAGTCTCTGGTTTTGTATGTTCAGGGTTCAACCTCAAAACATAGCATCTATATTTGTACTGAAGTCCTACAGGGAGAACTCTGAATTAAAATGAATGCCTGCTTTGTAAGCCACAGCATAATAAATGTGATGCTCTAATTATCTGTGTTTTCATAGGGCTGCAAAGAGGATCTCTTTAAAAATCAGTGGTTCTGGTAGTCAGGCTCAGCATCTTGCATTTGTTTTTTGATGATGCATGGCCTTGTAGGGTGTTTGTTTGTGTCAGTGTCTTGGCAATATCTAGATGAACACCACATTGGAACTATTTTCGAATGTCAGTCTGACTAGAAGTTAGTGTTGTTGAAATCATTTTGTGAGCCATCTCTGTCTTATCGTCCCATTCTATGAGGAAACTTATCAATGTAACCTAAGTCGTGGTATCCTTCGCTGGCAGCTTCTGAGAATTCTGTCATTCTGGGGTTAAGTTTGCAAATTGATGACGGTAGTTAGATTTCAGGGAATAGGAATGAAAAATTCTACCTCACACTCTATATCTTACTGGTTTGGTACTTTTACATCCCGGGATTAGTGAGTCAATATTGGGGATCTAGATGATATCGCCTTCTAGAATATTCATTTATTCATTCATGCAACAAATTTTTGAATGTTGTATTAGTCAGCTTTATGTCACTGAGACAAAATACCAAGAGAATCAGCTTAGAGGATTTGTTTTGGCTCATGGTTTCAGAAGTTACGGTGCATGCTGCTTTGGCCCTGTTGCTTTATATCATATGGGGCAAAGCAGATATCATGGCAGAGGGTGCACGGCAGAGCAAATTGCTCATCCCTGGGAGGGTAGGAAGCAAAAAGAAACGGGAAGAGGTTGGGGTCTCAATATTTCCTTCAAAGGCACTCCCCCCGTGACCTAACTTCCTTCCACTAGGCACCACCCCCTAAAGGTTCCACCAGCCCCCAATAGTGCCACAGGCTAGTGACCAAACTTTTAGCACATGGGCCTTTTAAGATCCAAACCACAATAAGTGTCTACCCTATATATAGGAGAACCTAGATTAAAACTCCATATGGGGACATCCAAAAAGGATTCTCCTATTTTACGAAGTTTGGCTTTGTGAAGTCCTACCCTACTAGCTAGGGACTCCTTGTGTGACCATCTTCTGGTCACAAACAGGGCTCCCAGATGCTTGGTTTGGGAGAAATATCTTTGAGGAACATAAATTACACTTCACTTTGAAACCCTAGAGAAGGGTTTTCCTTTCTTATACCGCTGCTTTGTTTTTGCATATAGGTTTCACAATTTTCTTAAATTTGTAAAATTGCTGTCCCCCTTTCCTGAGTTCTGGATCTATATATACACAACTAATGTATACAGAGATTAAAGTCCATGTGTATAATTGGTGGCTCATGAGTATAATCACAGGAATGAGAATTATGCCTGGATGTTTTAAAAGTTCTTTCAGATTCTGAATACAAAATTACATACAACAAAATTTCTTCAATGGCTATTCATGAGGTTAGACATGCAAGAAATTTGAAAGATTAGAATTGAGAATCCGATGTCAATGGAGAATGTGGGACCCTCAAAGGGCACTACATGTCCCCAGGCCATGATCATCCCTGACTTTAAGCATATAATCACCAGGACATGGAGATGAGAAGAGTAGGCTGAGCTTTGCCCAGCTACTAAAGTTTTCTGAGTCTCTATTCTCTGATGATTTTCCTGCCTTGGATCTTCCACTCTTTATTAAGCTGCATGGTCATCAGATGAAAGCTCTTGCCCTGACCAGGCTGGCTTCAACACTGTTCCTGGGAGTAAGGCTGCGTCTAGTTAAACAGCCACTGAATATAGGAAGAGTTGGTTCATTGCAGCCAAGCTAGAGGGAATGAAAGAGCTGAACCTGACTGTGGGAATACCAGACCATAGGGCTGCTCTAAATAGAACAGCTGCCTCTCTGAACTGACCCTACAATATCACTTTTCTCTTGCAGTGTTGATATTGCTGAACCATGAAATCCTATGCACCCATACTTCATTTGTTAGTTGGAAATAATGAAACTTGATTCATGATTAAATGTATTTTTCACTCCCCCCAAACCAACACACGCTGAGTCTCATAACTAAACTGTAAAAGTCACCCATCATTCCTTATCACTGATAGCCTAATAGAGTAGTTCTCATACTTCAGTAGGCACTGGAATGACCTGGAGGACTTGTGAAAACAGGGTGCTGTCCTGACCTTCACTTACCGTCTATAAATTGTGGAACTCTAGTCCTAACAGAATTTAGGAGAATTTGAACTTTTTGATGTTCCTGCTCCTACTCTACATTTCAGAACCAATGAGATAACAGATACTCTTTCACACAGCTAGTCCTGCCTGTCAGGGAAGTGCATTCTTCTTTATTGTAGAAATATAATGGCATTACATATATTGTTTTGTCTTCTTTGTATACTTTCTGACTTTCTGAAAGTGCCACAGGATGGTCCCAAAGGAAGCATTCATAATCAGTTTCCTGTGGAACACAGCTAGACAAATAACATTCTACTCGTTGCAGATGTATAATTGGAATTCAAATTGATTTGTGTGCATGCTTTGTTTATGAGTAGCATTATTTATAAAATTTAGAATTGGACTGTCTTTATGGAGACATTACTACCATTCAGTTCAACACTAAGTGATTCTTCTTTGCATCCAAAATTGGGAGAGCTAACAGATGAGCACTGACATGAATTCATACACTGTTTTTCTTACTGAAGTACTGGTGGCATATTTCATAGCGCATATGCTGTCCCAGTCCTAAACATATGCATGTCACACATGTCATATGTGTATATGCAAATACAGAACACACATATGTGAATTCTAAATGTTATGTATTTATATACATTATACATACATATACAAATCTTTAAGTTTCCTTGAATATACATTAAAATTTTTCAAAAAATATTCTTAAGTGTTTTCTGAGAATTATTTTAAGTGGGGCCATTTGGGACATGAATAAAGAATATTTATAATACTTTTAAAGAATAAAATGTATTTAAAAGGCATTTAAAATGTCCTCAGAATTACATTGTTGGCAAACTCCCATGGTAACAGGCCTATAGCTAGAGAAGAGAGGGGTGCTAAGGAGTTTTCTTATTAGATCTGAAAAATAAATATTTTTAAGGCATAAACCTATAAACAATCATGTTAAGTCTTAATTTACCTATGATGCTAATGCATGTCCCTTTTTAAATTATGATGGAACTTAACCAAGTGGATATACTAAATGGCATTTGCTTTTAGTGTATTCTGTTTAGAAATTGGATCAGGGGACCAGAAGAACTGTGGAGTGTTTCTTGCATATCCTATATAGTAGACCCAGGGACATATCTATGAAGCCCTGAGGAAATAGGACACCTAAGAATGAATTCTATGACCATGGAGCATCTCTGTGAAAACTTACAAAATGCTCTTGAAACTTTTGCTGCCTTTTCCTGTCTCCTGAAATAAATAATTTTGTCAAAAGAAGTAGTTAGAGTTCAAACAGGTTATTCGTCCATAGTCTTTAAATTGTAATTCTGCCAAAAATCCTCAGTTCACTTCACTCAGTCTGAAATACATTTTTATATAAAGTTTAAGTGATCCTCAGCCTACATTCCAGCAATATACCAGACACTCCTGATGAAAGAAATTTTCATCTTGGATTCCTTTCAGTATCTCTGGGAGTCTCCCATCAGGAGAAAGAGGATCCAAAATACAACCCACAGTTATGAAAACTGAGGCTTTTTCATCTCATGAGGGAGCAAGGACATGCATAAATGGTAGCATACGTCAAGTACTACAGCATGTAGAAAGAAGAAATAAATGACCAGTTGCTATATACCTTTTCTTTGGAATAAATTTTGTGCAGAGGCATATTTTGAATAAGGACAGAATGTTAGCACACCCTGACAGTAGACTTAGAATGAACTCATGTGAATTTGTCATTGTGTAACCAAGCAAGGGCCACTCCAGAATTTCTATACAGATGGGCTTCAGGGACAGCAGTGTACTCAGAAGGACACACTAAGAGGTTCATTTCAAAGCTGTTTGCTAAGTAAATGCACTGATGTTACTAAGGGATTACCAGCAAATTTTAAAGATGGCTCTATTTATATTGCATACATAATTTTTTTATAATTAAGTAGTTCTCTGTGTGATGCCTGGGAGAGGAAACAAATTTAGTTTTTGGAGATCTAAAAACATCTAACCTTTGGTGCTGCCTCTTGCAAAGTGCCTAGGATCTTTTAAAATTGCCACGGTCATATGTTGGTTTTAATCAGGAACAAATTATTTTCTAGTCTTATTTCTCAGGAAGAAACTCCTTTTCTCAGTTTGACACTATTACTCCTAGCCATGTCTCCCTAATTGCATCTGGTAGTGTCTAGTAATGCTTTAATTTATTTACTTCCTCTTTCTGCTTTATCATTTTCATTCAACAGCTCTCTATCAGTAATCCATTTGAGCATTAATGTATAGTTGTATGAAGGCAAATGATGATTTCTTTAGGAATCTCAGAAAAGAAACACTATTTGAAAGTATGCAAGAGCTTCAACATGAGTGAAGTGGAGCTGGTGACGTTTAAAGTTGACTTTGATCAGATTGCTTTTGAAAGATGCTCCTTCTCAACACTGGCTTTGCAGAAGCTTGGGTGGGATCATTTTCATTTTTGACACAACCGCAAAGAAGCCGAGTTCAATGACGATGCTGTCATCTGTCCTTACAGCAATGGCAATTGTGTTTAGAGCAAAATGTCCCCAGGGCCTGGGGTCTTTGCCAGGAGCTGTTTCCCCTGACAGAAAGCAGGTGTCTGAGTACAGGCAAGGGGCAGGAAAGCAGAGCCCTAAAAAGCTTCAGAAAATTGAAGTCTGACTTGATCTCTACACATGCACATTGAAAAAATATTTTTACAATTTTCCTTACTTTTCATTCCTACAAAGTAAATTTAAATGGAGTTCCAAAAGAAAGTGGATCCAAATTGTCTATTGCTATAAAATTTGCATTAATTAGTTATTTTCAGCCATAAAGATGATTCCTATTGGATTTCATGTTATAAGAGGATTTTCTACTAATAACATGTTTCAGTTTACTAGTATTGTTAATTCTGTCTCTGTGGTCTCTGTTAAAATTACTGTTGATTTCTAAATTCTTGACCCATCAATGTGTTTTTCTACATTACATAGCAACTTTTCTACAAATAGCCTTTCTTACTACCTTGAATTTTAGGGGGTCTCCACTTTCACTAATTTTGAAAAATTGAATTAACGCAAGTTCATTTAAGGAGGTAACAAAATATACAGCAGCATCTTGCTTGCCACTGCATTCCCTTATCCTCTTTGTATTGTCTTACATATTAAATATGAGCCTGTTTGTTTGTTTATCTTCTCCCACTATCCTCCAAGCACCCAGGTCACTGATTGGCTCATGGCAGGTATTTGGTGAATGTTTTGCAAATGAATAAATAAAATTAATTGGCAGAGCTAGTTCTTCTGAGTTTCAAGCCTGATATTCTATCTATGATTCCTGTGTCTATGCCCTGTGTCATGCCATTCATTGGCTCTGGAATCATCTGAAATGTTCATCAATCGCTTTTGAACTTGAGTGCAAAATTAGCAACATCAATTTACAAATGTCACACCATGAAGAATTAATTTCTGGAAAGGTAACTCAGTAGGAATAATCACAATATTAAGGGCAAAGATATAGGAACCACAAAATGTAAATATATAATACAATGAAGGGAAATTAAAAGCTTTACCTGAAGCTTTTGAAAAGTCAGCTGAAAATTGGCAGAAACAAACATAGGGGTTTACTTCAATTTTACAGCAGTAAAAAAACCATCAATTGCTATACACAATTCCTACAGCTTACAGAAATTGGAAGTCTAACGTGCAGATTTTAAAAATACTCCCAAGTGTTTTCTTCTGAGCAATCACACAAGGACATCAAGTGACCTGGGCTGCACTTTTCCCCACTTCTTTCTAAGCAAACATTCTAAAGTGCATTGTGTCCTCAATTACATTCAAAATACAAAGTAATAAATAGTCTCCACATTGCTTCATTTTTTGTTAATAAATATTGTTTCAGTTTTAAATCAAGAAGAGTTCTAGCACTCTTTATCACTATTAAAGTATTTAATTATCTGTTTTATATAATGAATGTACATTAACATAACTTAACAATCAACTAGTTTGACAAACATGAAAAAGATGTCAGTCTTTTACCTTCCCCGCCCCTGTTTTAAATTCCCGGTCCCAAAAGGAATCAGTTCACAGCTCTTCCCAGTTTTTTTCTTTTGGCATTTATCTCTAAATCCTTCAATAACATGCTTAAGCTGCTTCTTGATCTTTTAGCTTCAGTTTTCCACCATGAAAGAAAGGGATTGAGCCTTTTGTGTTAACTTCCACCCATCTCAACCCCACCCGTTCATAATTACTTTCTTCCATTTACCCAGTAAAAATAAATCATAATTTCTGATAGATCAATATTGCATGTTTATGTGGCAATGTAAACATTATTAGTAACATGCCAAGTGGTAGAGCTTAACTAGATTTCCATTCCCATGGCATTATTATTATTATTATTATTATTATTATTATTATTTTGCTATCAATGAGTGTCTCCCAGCTTGTCTTACTTAATAAGTGCTCCCCTCCTCTTCTATGGTGCAAGTTCGTCCATATGTTCACACAGGTTATTCTGTCAGTGTAATCTCTTGGACACATGCTCCAGAACCCTCTTGAGTATGTGTACTATCATTTTCGATGTTTATTTTTGTTCTAATTTTTTGTTATTTCTCTCATAAAAAATATCTATTATTGTCTAGTCCTCATGTTTATTATATTTTTGGTTTGCTCCTTGTTATGGTAGAGCACTCCAGAGATTTCTTAAAAATGGGTGAAAGCAGTATGTTTTATTTCATCCTAACATGTAATTGGGAATTTGGATAAATGTGAAATTCTCAACTCAAACCTCCTTTTTTTTTTTCCATCTCAATTTTGAAGATATCATTGTTCTCTAGCTTCCAGTTTGGGATTAAGCAGTCCAATGTCATTCTGATTCCAAATCTATTTTATATAACATTTTCCTCAAAGTAAAAAAAAATAGTAGAATTCTCTTTTTTTAGCTCAAATATGTGACCACAAATTGCGTCCTGAATGCCATAATGAAGTAGTTTAGTGGTAATTTTCATCCATTTTGATGAGCGCTTCGGTGAGGTAGGATATTTTATGTGGAAACTTTTGTTCTTGAGCTCTGAATGATGCCATAAACTAGATCATTTTCACTGTGCTTTCTTTGATAACTTCTAGTATTTAAATATTGTACCACCATCTTTTTTATACAGTCCATTGTTTTGCTTTTAATTCTATTTTTGAGTTATTCTCTCACCTTTATTTCACATACTGAGTTTCCCATTACTGCTATATTTTTAATTTGTATCTCCTCTGTGTGCCTCTAGCATTTCTTCCTTCCACCATCCTGTTCATTCTTACATACAATCTCCTTCTCCATGGATTTTAAAAATGTTTTAATTTTTTTAATGATAAAGTCATGTTGTGATCCTTGAATTAGATCCCTAACAACCTAATACAAATCTCCCTTCCATACGGGACTTGCTGCCTGTGGGCTTCACTGTAAACCTGGCAAGGTTGGTTCACTGGGAAAGATCCAGAAGACAGTCATGGCAGACCTTTTACCTTGGGCTGTTAGGATCCCTCCAAAAAATTCTTGGCTTTTACTCTGAATGCAAAGGAACATCTGTCCGTGGTCTGGGAAGGGAACTAGGAAAGTGGTCATTTGTGATATCAAGTTTGTAGATTTTCAGGTAACCTCCTAGTTTTGATTATGAAAGCTCACCCCACCCCAGCCATTAGGCTTTATGTTACCACGTCTAAATTCTCTCCAGATCAAAATATCCTGGGAGTATTCTCTTTTCTAGCAGAAAAATATTCTACTTTCTGCTAGAATTGAAAGGGATGGGCAGTCATTGTACTGCATAGAGTTAGTGAAGAAATTAAGTTCTAATTGTTCTAACTTTTAATTACTTATGCATATTTAAAGCACATAGAGACGTGTTAAACTTGACCACATTGTGTATCCATATGCCTACGACCAAAGGTAAAAAAGAACTCTCAGTGCATCTACATGCTCCTCATGTGCTCTGTTATCATCCCCTCTCTGTCATTTCTGTTTATTTTCACCTCGTGCACATACCTAAGAGATGTATAGCATTTTGTATGTTATTAAATATGCAAGTTTTTCTCTCCACATTCATAATCTATGGGGTAATCCTACTGGATGGGCTTATCTCTTTAGCCAGAGGCATCTATCAGACAATGTGGGCAACCACCGTGCTTCCTGAGACTGCTGGAGTTGCTGTCTTGGAGGAGCCACTTCCACACTAGTGGAACAATGTAAACCTCACTCCAGTGGATCATGTCTTTAGTATTTATATAAATAGTAGCACAAAGGTGGCACCAGTGGTGATGCTCAGTAGTTTTGGTGTGTCACAGTTGAGAGCCCCATACAAGACACTGCCTGCCATCACTTTGCAGCACACCATTGGGATTCATAGAAGCATGGAAGGGAATTAAAGTTTGTTTTATATTTTCTCAGGCCTCTTTCTATGCAATATTCATATAAAGTCCATATTTACTAATATCCAAAGCTACAATATATGTGAAAAATTCAAAATTAAATTGATGTAGACACCAAACGTTAAGGTTTATTATATAAATAAAATGAAAACATACATCTTAATGCACAACTTGCTTCTTAAATTTGGTTATTAAAAATTAGTACATCTTCTAACTCAGAAGCTGTAACTGGGTCTCATTCTTTCTAATAACTGAATGAAATCAATGTGCAAAACTTTATGCAAAAAATTTATCAGTTCACAGACACAGTATTTTCAATTCTTTATCATCACACAGAATAATACTATGTACATCTTTCTGTACAAATCAATTTGCATATGTATGTAAATTTTTTAGTCAAATAGATTTCTAGAAGTAGAATTATTCAATCAAAGGACCCATGAATATTTAATGTTAATGGAAAACTCAAATTGCTTTCCCAAAAGAATGTAAGTTACAACCAAAAAAATGTAAACACACCTACTTCTTCACACCCTCACAAATATTGGATGTTGTCAATCTCTAAGTGTTTTGCAGATGTGGGCAGTATAAAAGTGCTGTTTCTTGTTTTAATATAAATTTCCTTGAGTTTGAACATTCATTCAAACCTGATCTTTTGCAAATAGGCTTTTTGATGCTTGTTGGCTGACATTCTCTACAGTAGATGAAAAGCTACATTCCCTAGCCCACATTGATTCCAGGGCTTTGCCTCATCCTACCTCTGTCTACTATGGGTTAATGTGTTCCTTTTGTACTCCTATTGGAATTGGAGTATAAAATTTAAAGACTGCAAACCCATTCATTTTCTGGGTATCATAGTTGAGATGGATATTAAAAAAGTCACTTTTAGGGCAAAATCTGATGCAATACATTGGCTAACTTAAGAAAAAGCAGAATTTAGTTTTAAAGTTGCCGTGGATCTTGCATTTTGAAGCTCAGGAGCACATAGGGAGATGCTGAAGGGGTGTTGAAGGCTGGCCTATTGGGACTTATATTCAGTACTGCAAGCTTGCTTGGTTTCTAACTAACCAAGAATGAGTGGGCATCCATTTTGCTGTTTGGTCCAGTTGTATCAGTGACTATTCCTCCCAAGTAATTCACTTGTTCCCTGCTTTTGTTGTGATTCTGTGATTTTTTTCATTCTTTTGTTGTCTTTGTCATTGTCACAGTGTAAATTTGGCATGAACCAGGTACTATTTTAAAGCAGCAATCTCTGTATGGAATATTCAATATAGCTTCCCTTCTGTTTACACATAAACTTTAAAAACATTGGAAAGAGTGAAAAAGCGAATACAATTGTAGAGATTGAATGCTTGCCACACACCTAGCATCCCATCCCTGGGTTCCTGACAGAGGGTGCCAGAGAGCCAGCACAGCTTTAAATATTGAAGGACCGGGATCTATGCCAATGTAGCATATGGTTTTATGTGAACAATGAATATTCTATCACCTCATGTTCGATGCCAGGGAGGAAAGTGGATTTGTGGAGACCTGGTACAGCTGAGCCTACACCAGAGACAATCCTCATGATCATTGTTTAGGATCTGAAGATGGATTGAGAGGCTCACTGGAGGAACACACACAAGGAGGAAGTTGTTAATGAGTCACAACTGTTCCCAAAAAAGGCACTGGCAATTGCTTTCATCAAATAAATTTTAATGACTTGATAGTGTCCCTAATGATCTGCATTTTTATCTGAGCTGCCAGGATTTTCTTATGTCAGTAGCATAGTGATTTCATCCCTGTCTTACAGAGGTCTCCATTGGTACCTCCTCCTTTTGTAGTTCCAGACTAGTCATTAAGTGAAAGCCATATCTCCCCTCAGCCCTCAGGCATTCAGTTCCCCTGTACATTTTTGTCAAAAACAAAGATAACTAAAAGAACAGTTGTTTAAGAAAGAATATCTTTAATTGTTAGTAGAAATGTAGTCTTGGCTTATCGTGGCTTTAGTCGACTGCCAAGGGCTCCTTTTTATTTATTTTCTCCTAATCAAAATGGAAAACATGTAATTCAGTAATCTGATCATGAGGACAATTAAAAAAATCTATATTCTAAGACTTAAGTGATTACAAAAAAAATTTTATAGATTTAATCTGCGTAAAAATAATAGAATTTTAATGCCATTATTTAAAATGGCTCCTGGCCACCAGCTCTGTGATGGTCTCAACATGTGGTAGATTTGCTCCTCCAGTTGCCAGCACGCCAAGATGAAATGATGGGGTCAGGGATTATTGGGCTGCAGGCTGTGAGGAGAGATCCCAGTTGGCTGTTTCCATTGCCATGTTGATTGGCACACGTGACAGGCAATCAAGATGAGGGCATCCTCCATGGTACTCCTTCATGAATCTTCCATCACCTGAGGATCATGTCAAAAAGCATATTCAGATAATGTATATTTTAGTGGTGCACAGTATTCTGTATTTCTCACAAACTCTCAGGTGATACTGATGCTTGATGGTCCATGATTTGAATACATAAGGCCTTCTATTTCAAATCTTTCCTTTATAGCTGGAGATATAAACACAACCTCTGTTGGCTTGTGACCCTTTGCATTGATTTTCTCATAGGACCTGTCCACTCCATGCCCTCCTGGCCTCTTAACCACACACAGCCCAAAGAATTTCAACTGCTACAATGACATAAAAGAGATTAATGCATTTTTTTTCCTGAGAACCCTTTATTTCCTATGACTTCACAAAGTAAACTAGCCAAAGTTGAACTTTATCAAATGAACTGAAAATGTATTCAGTATTTTAACGTTGGAAACATATTTTACACTTTTCTGAACTGTGAAAAGTATTTTGAACATTTGTTAAGAATGGTAATGTGGAAGAAAAAGTGGCCAATTATGTTTTGCAGTTTTAAATCTGCTACTTCACAGTTAGTACTCAGTTCAGCCCTTCCTTAGGGCCAAAGGTTCATATCTCATAACTCCCTGGCTACCTCTGTGTGGGTTTCTCACACTGCCCTGAGAGCCAGCTTTTATAACATTTATCTGTGTGTCCAAACATGAAACAGCACCTGGCGCCTGCAATTGCTCAATGAATATTAGTGGAAAAAGAAATCTTGGATAAAACAGATAAAGCAAATTATGGTATGTCAACTCAGTTGAATAAAATGTAATTCAGAAAATAATAATTGTGAAACTTTAACAACCTGAATATGTCATATTAAGTGAAAAATAGCTGAAGATAATGATGCTTTTTCCTGTTTAGTATTTATTTAAAATATATATGTATATATTGTATGCATATGTACTTACATATGTATATATCATACAAATAAAAAATGAATAGAGAATATTTGTAACATTAGTAAAGGAGCATGGATGATTCAACTTCTGTTAAAATTATTTCTTTTCTACTTTACAGTTTTCAATAAATTATGCACTTTAAAAAAAACACAATGGGTAATGTTTTACTATCAGTAGAAGTAATTCTTGCTTCCCTGTATGTGCTTAATTGCAAAGACCCATTCTACAAAAGACTCTCTTTAAAGAGTTGAAGAGAGATTTTCGAAAGCATTTAATTAATTGTGAGTGAATATGTTTTTATAGATATTACTCATGCTTTTTCTTTTAAACCTATGATACTGCTATTTGTTTAAACTCACAAGGCCATTAAAGAAGAACTACTGTCCTGTTCATTTTATTCTTTCCTCATCTATACACTCAGTAAAATTAATAGGACACTCTAAGGTATTCACCTTACCAAGTGGAGAATAGCAAAATAAATCTTCAAATCCAATTGTTTTCTATACTCCTTTTGTTTTTACCTCTGCACCATATAGCTAGATTTTTTTTTCTAATTTAAAATTGATTCTCTGTGTCAGACTGTGTAGAATCTAGCCACAGTAACACATACATCCTTTCATCTTTCTGCTTACGGTTGATAAATCTTGAAAACGTTGCCATGTAAAACCAGATAGTGGTTGGTAATATCATTCTAAATTTTGCATTTTTATTGGACAAGTAAAAGTTCTGCTTAGCAATTTTACATGAGTCCTGATTGAAATAGTTTGTCTAACAGCAGGAGACAAACTCTTTTCCTTAGACTAGCCTGTTGGTTACATTCTCTTACCCAGATGAACACTTTTCTTATCTCTTTCCCAATTTTCCCTTAGAAGTTTCTCTCTTCATCTCTCTTTTGTTCTCCTATGAATGATTTGCATGTTTAGATCTTTTAGATCAATGTCTTGGAATTAATTTTATTCAAAATATTAAGTCATATTGACATATCCAAATGCTCACACATGTGTACCTGATCTTGATGCATGCATGCATCAATTTATGTTTTTAGAGGTACAAAATTCATGAGAATCAAAGGTGGGTGTCTCTTTACTATATTCCTCTAGAGCCTAGCAGATCACCCAGTATTGATAAGGTACTTCATATATGTTGATTAATATAATGAACACATGAATTAAGAAATGATTGACTGTTACTACTAGTGACTACCTACTAGTGAGGTAGGAAGCGGTGTTGAAGACCAATAAGTTATTAGACCACTTACAATTATAACTACAGGTCCACATTGACCCCCCTTTTGCTAGTCTCTATAGTTATGTAGCTATGTAAGTAAGCAGTTCTCTTTCCCCTATGCATTGTTTTTTGCTGTCAAACCATGGTTTTTAGGTGTTCACCTTTTCATTTCATACCAGCTCCTCTTTTTCCTTTCATATATATGCACGATATTTAAAATATTTAATTCCATTTTGTTATGGTTTAGATGTGGTAGCCCCAAAAAGCTCACATGTGAGACAGTCCAAGAAGGTTTGGAGGAGAAATGATTGTGTTGTAGCCTTAACCTAATCAGTGAATTAGTCCCTGATGGGATTCACTGAGGGGTAACTGGAGACAGGTGGGGTGTGGCTGTAGGAAGTGGTCATTGAAGGCTTGGTTATAGGGTATATATTGTATATCTTGAGAGCATTGGCTCTCTCTGCTTTCTGGTCAATGTGTGAGCTGCTTCCCTCTGCCACACTCTTCTGCCATGATGTTCAGCCTCACCTCGAGCCTGAATCTGGCCTTCTGTAGACTCAAATCTCTGAAATGGTGAGTCCCTGAATAAACTGTTTTTCTCGGGTTCTGTAGTCACAGCAGTGGGAAAGCTAACTAAAACACATTTCCTCTTTTGATTTAAATTGACATTTGGTTTATGATTCTTTTATATCATGTATTCTATTCTGCTTTTTCATTTGAAGAATTATCACATCCCGAAGATTTTTAAAGCCTTTTTAGGAAAATAAAAATTTTTCTATTTTGTTGTTGTTTTAGTTGATCTCTCTCTCTCTCTCTCTCTCTCTCTCTCTCTCTCTCTCTATATATATATATATATATATATATATATATATATATATATTTCTCTCTCTTTCTCTCCCCCCACCTCCTTTTTTTTTTTTTTTAACTGTCAGTGCCTATTGCCTAGACTGGCTTCTAGATAGTCACTGACATTGAATGAGTAGAACTTAGAACTTGAGATATTTGCAATGAATAATGCGAATACAGTCACTTTAAACAAAGATGGAGAGTAGAAATTATTTTAAAACAGTAAGGTTCTTAAGAAAAATATTGTATTTATTAAACCTCTCTGAGGCAAAAATGAGCATTGGCGTTCTATAGATATTAAAAAGACTTTGGTGCATTTAACATGTTCTAATAAAGTTACAGGTGTTACATATTGTAGTGGTTTTATAATTCTTGGAACAGATATCTTGTATGGGAAATGGGGAAGTGGATGAGTTATGTATAAGATGAAAAGTTCAAAATATCTTAAATTGAAACAAGGAGAATAATGTAGACTCCTTGCTGTATTTATAAACACTGACTCCTGCATGCCAAACACCCTTTTGAACTTCTGGATGTGATTTGCCAAGAGGTCCAACAGTGTCTCTTGAGTTTTTCTTGCTCCTCCCCTTCACAGCACTGCAGGATTTGTGTAACTGATTTACTTGTCTGTGACCTCATCAGGTTGTGGGTGACTGTGGCTCTTCCCTTAGTTTGTGATGAGAACTAGAGAACTATAACCTTCTTATATGATATTGTTACTAACTCACATAGTGAATAGTGAGCTGAAAAAGAAGAAAAAATCTTTTATCAGTGGTTATTCTGGAATATAAGAATCTAATTTCTGTATCTACCATCATATTGTCCATGGGGGGACTCCTCCTAGTAAATAAGAAGTGTGGAGTAGAAGGAGGGAGAGAAAAACCCAAAGGTTCAGTCTAATTTCACTCCAGCTCAGAGGCTTTTTG
The DNA here is from genome assembly GCF_964194105.1 of Spermophilus citellus. Classification (NCBI taxonomy): domain Eukaryota; kingdom Metazoa; phylum Chordata; class Mammalia; order Rodentia; family Sciuridae; genus Spermophilus; species Spermophilus citellus. Next base: position 38,234,029 of record NC_138194.1, on the reverse strand, counting down.
TTAGGATTTCTGTAATTTGAACAAAAAGCCATCTGTCTGAATCATATTTGTTTTGTTTTTGCTCTTGTTTTTATGGACTGACAGGTCTGGATTGAAATATAAGTGTTATTAAACCATGATGAAGAGGAAGATCCAAGTAACTGTAGGAACAATTCTTCATCTGGGCCTTAGTAATTATTTTAAAAGGGAAAGATGAGAAAAAAATTAAAAAAAGCAAAAATCAGTGTTGCATTATTTGAGTATTTGATGGTTGACTAGAGCTCACTCCTAACTTGTGAGCTTTTGACTTAGCTCACAAAAAACCACAGAGGACATTATTATTTTGGAACAGTTGCATTGAGAACCTTGGAAAATTTGTTTGCTACTTGAAATTCATTCAAAGAAAATAGGAGTATACTATTTAAAAATCCAACCAGTTGCTTTGCCAGTAGTTTCAGGAAGAAGATCTCTATATGCAGAATTAAGGTAGGAAATATGTAAAGCACACTGTTGTTTGAAGTTGGTAGATCAGTCTTCATATCAGAGATATGGCTGGTCTTATACATTTCATTTGATCTTGCATCTTTGATTTGCACATTCTCTCTCCTGGAAATGTGTTATTTCTTTATTCTACTATGCTGGAACAGTCAACTTTATGATCATCTTTCTTGGCAAATGCTTTTCATCAAATGTTACCATGTGTGAAATAGCAGAAGAGTTGAAGACATGGATTTTTCAATTGAGTTCCTTATTCCTTGATCCAGGACTTCTTTGACTCAGCATACAACTGTATTGAGAGAATAGTGATAACCTCTTTGAATATTGCTGGAGCTACATTTGCACATCATCATCAGTTCTAATGTTATGTGTGTTTTGCTTTCTAAGTATGCTACTTACTTCTCACCTATTTTGATTTATTCTAATTAACTTGGTAGTTATTGGAGGGAGGGGGAGGAAATTCTCTGATCTCAGATTAGAAAATAGTTCGTAATGTTGCCAGGCTGTTCAGAACATGACTGATAATCCTTTGATGAAAAATTTAAGGATTTATTTGCATTAGCAACTTATCAAAATGCAACACCTCCAGACTCTTCCTATTTGAACCATAGTCCAATCTTAATAAACAATTCGTTCACATTTTTTTGTTGTCATGGATGTCACTATTCAATACTGAAGGAATATCCAGCTCTTATTAAACTACAACTGAAGGAGCATCCAGCTCTTATTAAACTGCATCCTGAACAGCACTAGATGGAACAAATGAAACAGAGAAGCATGCTCTTTCTGTGCTTGATGCCAATTCCCCTGCTTCTCTTTTGTCTGGTTTGATATGTTGAAATCTCAGTTAATGCTGTTGACAAGTATGTACACTTTCAGTTGCCAGCCAGGTCTTAACTTTCACAAAAGAACTGCTGGAAAAGTTCTGGCCCTGAGATGGCTGCTGTGATAAAAGGCACCTTTCATTAAACAACGCCCTCTCTCCCCACTGTGTGGTGCGCCTTAAAACGCAGCAATAGAGGCAGTAGAAGGTGCCTGTGAAAGCAAAGGTAGAAAGAGAAAATTGCTGGATTCATGGTTGGCAGTAGCAGGTTACACAAAGTTGGCCATACAATTGCAATCATGCTGGTAAATCAATGTGTTGCCATGGAGAGGGGACTGTGAAAGGAAAAACAGATGGTGGTGGTTGTGGTGAAGACAAAGAAATGAAAGGCCCAAATCTCCTTCCAGGTAAAAGTTATAGGAATTCAATGGTTCAGGAAAGAATGACATTGTATATATTTAGAAGGTTTAAATTGATATTTTTATCACATTAGTGCAAAAATATATTATTAAAATCATCACACTATTCTTCTACCTTTCCCAAGCCTGGAGTTACCTCTTCCACCTACCTTGCCAAACAATTCCCATTATTTCATCCAGCTCATGTCAATACCCATTTTATTTATTAAATCTATCATGATTTAAAACTAGATTTTCCACAAATATTTTTACTCTAAGTTATCTTTAAAATAGTTAGCTTTTCTTTCTCTAAAGATAAGAAAGAATATTATTGGGCAGGTATTCATTGTGAAATCACCATATGTACAACACTGTTATATCCCTTGTATTTATGTCGTTCTATAAAAATAAAAGTTGATCCTGTCCCAGGATTCTTAAAAGTTCTATCTTATGCCACAAATTATTTTGACCTCTAATGTGTACATGAGGAGAATGAGCATGCAGTATTTTTTTTCCACTTAACACATTCTGTTTCATAACTTTCTCCAAATGCATAATTTATTAAGAGAAAATAAGATTTTAATCACTACTATAAAAAAGGATTTTTTCTTTTATTTGATCTAAAGTTTAACATTAGGTTGGGCATGATGGCCCACACCTGTAATCCCAGCAGCTCAGGAGGCTGAGACAGGAGGATGGCAAGTTAAAGACCAGCTTCAGCAACTGAGAGAGGTCCTAAGCAACTCAATGAGACCAGTATCTAAATAAAATATATATATATTTAAAAAAATATATATGTATGTATACATAAAAAGGTGGACTAGGGATGTGGCTCAGTGGGTAAGCACCAATCAGTTCAATCCACAGCACCAAAATATTTTAATATTAAGTAACAACATCACTAGATGGAGAACTGGATGGGTACAATTTCCCACTTCATCTCAGGGAAAAGAGATTATTTATGTTTATCGTTTCTAATATAGAACATCAATGGGTAACAGTGTTTTGCATTGCTATGATCAAATTACCTGACAAGAATAGTTGAAGGATGGAAAGATTATTTTGGCTTGTAGTTTCAGAGGTCTAGTTCACTGGTCAGCCACTCCATTGCTCTGGGCCCAGAGTGAAGCAGAGAACATCTGGGCAAAAGGACACAGTGAAATGGTTGGAAAAAAAGCATGTTTCTTGGTAATTCCATAACACGGGATAACTAACAGAGGAAATATGGTACTTGCCAAAAACATCTCAGGAAGAAGTATTTATGATAGTGTGATGGAACAATTTCCTGAACATCACTACTGCTAAAAACAACTGGTAAATGTCAGATTTTTAAATGTTTAATTGTGTCAGTGAGCTAACAAGAAACCAAGTAGTTCTGATACTTCTGGACTTGAGCTTCAGTTTGCAGAACTAAAAGAATGGGGAAGAAAAGATAAATTCCAAGGAATACCCAAACTGGAAGAATAATATCTTTCCATAAAACTGGAAACCCAATCGCTTCAAAGTAAAGGTGAAGCAAACCTAACCCTATCCCCAAGAAGATAATCAAAATTTTGTGCCTCCAGCTTTGGTGCTAGATGGGGAACATTTTTTTTTTTTAAATACTAACTACTCACAAATACTTTACATGCATTTATTAGCTAAATTGTATAGCACTCTTGTGTCTTAAATGGCACTAGGCCATTACTACTTTAAGACACCTTGGCAAACACAAATGAAAATCCAAAAGCAAACAAAAATCTGATCCAAGGGCTGGGGATGTGGCTCAAGCGGTAGCACGCTCGCCTGGCATGCGTGCGGCCCGGGTTCGATCCTCAGCACCACATACCAACAAAGATGTTGTGTCCACCGAGAACTAAAAAATAAATATTAAAAATTCTCTCTCTCTCTTTCTCTCTCTCTCTCTCTCTCTCTCTCTCTCTCTCTCTCTCTCTCCTCTCTCTCTCTTAAAAAAAAATCTGATCCAAGATTATTTAACTTCAAAACAAATCACAAAATTTCCCAAAGATATGATTAACTGAAATCATCATGCTACAGATTACATCTCTGGACTGATCATCCTGCCTAACTGTGATTTTGTTCCACATTTCCCCATCCTCTGTCCCTGCCCTGGGAATCACCACCATTCACTCTCTATTTCTACATATGACATTTTTTTTTAACATTACACATGTAAGTGAAATTAGGCAATGTTTTCCTTTCTATTTTCTTATTCCATTAACATAATATCCTCCAACTTTGTCCATTTGTCACAAGTGACGGGATTTCCATCTTTGCTGAAATTTCAGGTGGTACTACCACAAAAAATAAATAAATAAAATAGAAAGAGAAAAAAATGAAAAAAAAAAAGAAAGAAAAGGGGTTATGGGAGGAGATAGACACAAATATGTCAATTTGATTGACTGTCATAATTATTTCACTAACCCATTTCACACCTTAATCGAATACAATAAAAATAGTCTCAAAGTAAAAGTTCCAAGAAATTGAACTCATAACCAACTGTTTCTAATACCAAAAGAAATAAACTAACATGTATGTGAGGCAATGGAAACATAAGAGCTGAATTAAACCTACAATGATATGGGACATAAAATGTGAAATAAGTTAATATAATTTAAAAAGAAAAGACTGGCTTGTAGTATAGAAAGAGGAAACTAAGCTTATTTTTAAAAGAACCAAGTAGGATAGACAAATAGAAAATATTAAAACTTTAAAAAATAAAACTCAATAGGAAGGCTTAGTAGGGTCAAGAGGTTGGAAGAAAACTAACAAAATATTTCTGATAATATCATACAGAATACTGCACAAAGACATAAAAATTAGAGAATTAGGAGATTAAAAGACATGGGATGGATGAGATATTCTTCTATGTGCCTCCTTGAAATTCCTGTAGAACAGAGATATACAATAGGATTAGGGTAAATATCTGATAAGGAAATGGCTGAACATTCTCCAGAATTTATTAAAAGTAATTTTTATTAGATTTGAGAAGTCAAAAAATTATCAAGAAAGATAAATTAAAATATCAACAAAAGTATAATATCTCCGCACAAAGAGATATTATATTCAATTATTGACACTTTGAGAACATGGAAAAATTTTAAGACCTGATAGAGGAAAAGGAGAAAATCCCTTCACAAGACAAATAATCAGTCATTTCTAACTAGCTCATGTGAATGAAGAGCATTTTAAATGTGCATAAAGTTAAATAAACTTAATGGAAAATGTCTTACAGTATTTGACTGAAATAAATTTACTTTTCAGTGAAAGAAAATGGAAAAAATGTGCCACCAAGAGACCTCTATTCAAGAAATTTGAAAGTATAATCTTTAGAATGAAAGTTTTCTCAGAGAGATCTGAGATACAAGAAGAAATGAAAAGCAAGAAATTGACAATATATTTAGATAAGTCAGATATGAATATGGACTAAAGAAAATAATGATGATGGTATCCACAAAATATTATGCATAAATATTACCTATGTGGGCATTAAAGAGTTTCTCTTGTGAAGAAGAAAATCACAATGATTAATTTTAAATACTGATAATTTATGAATGTGTGCTAATATATCACAGATAACTTTATCAATAAATTCAAGCAAATATACTTAAGCTGAATAAAGGGAGAAAATAAAAAGTGAAAACACTTGGTTGATACAAAAGAAAGTAGATAAAGAAGTCCAGAAGTGGCAAGAAAATGAACAACAAAGCTAAAATAATAGGAGCGAATCTATATAATGAATCCCAATAAATATGACTGGGAAAATATTTGACATAACCCAAAGACTCTCAGGTTAAAGCCCACCAATATACCCCATAGGAACACAGATATCATATTTGAAACTATGGAAACCGCTGTATCAGCAAACATTAAATCACAGTAAGATGATGTAGTCATCCCAAACAAAACAAAATTTAAGGAAAAAAAATCAATAGTATAACAGATAAAGTTACAATGTATTATAATAAAATATTAAATTTGCCAAAGGTATTGATAGATTAAAGTTGTATTAGCTTTAAAAATAGCATGAAATAAAGCAAAAAATTTAAAACATGAAAGACAATTTACAAGTGCATCATATTGGACTGTTTTGCCACACATAGTTTGGCAATTGAGGAATCATGCAAATAACTACAAAAGTAAGAATAATTGTGTACCATATAAAATATATTTACACTGCACCCAAAGGCTATAGATACATATCTTTTCAATCAAGTATGCAATAATTATGAAAGTTTCTCACATTAGTCATAAATCAAGACTAAACAAATTTATGACTAGTGGTACCATTTTGTTTCTTTCTCCTCTCATCAGTTTCTTTGATTTCTAATTTCTTCACCATTTCCTTCTTTGGATTTAATTTTTCTTCTTGTTCTAGGTTCTTGAAGTGGGAGCATAGATTATCGATTGAATACCTTTCCTCTTTCTAATTTTATACATTAATATATTACTACAAATTTCCCTATAAATATTCTTTATCTGTTTCCTATAAATTTTGTGTTATTTTTAGTTCAATTTATTGTTGAAATATTTAGAAATATGTTTTTTTTAGTTTTCAAGTTTTGAAAACTAATTTTTAAAATTTCTGTGCTATTATTTTCTACTTTAATCATTCTGGTCAAATAAGAGACCGTCTTTTTAAACTTGTTTAAATTTGTTTATGTCCCAAAATAAGGTCCATCTTGATGTATATTCTATTGATACTTGAAATGAATATATGCTATTTCTGGGAGAGAACATTATGTAAATATTGATTAGATTTTATTGTTTGATTATGTTGTTCATGTTCTTTGCTATGCTTTCTAATTTTTATGTCTAGCTATTCTGTCAATTCTTTGGTCAAGAGGGAGCAATCTTCAATGATAGCAATGGATTTGTCAATTTTTCCTGTCCATTCTATAAGCTTTTATTTTGCATATTTTCCACTCTTGATTTGGTTCATATATATATTTAGGATTATTATTTCTTCTCTGTATATTGACATACATCATCATATACTGTCCCTCTCTGTCTCTGAAATTTTCTTTGATCTGTTGTAAGTTTTTATGTGTCTGATGTTAGTATAGTCACTCCTGCTTTCTTTTGAATAATGTTTTTATTATATATCTATTTTTACTTTTTAATGCCAACCTACTTAATTATTTAAAGTGAGTTTTTGATAGATAACATGTGGATGGGTCATGTCTCTTGATCCATTCTACCAATTTCTGTCATTCAATTGGTGTATATATAGACTATTTGCATATTCTTGATATGTTAGGACTGAAGTCTAACATTTCATTTTGCACTTTCTATTTGTTTTTACTTTTTTATTTCTCTATTTTCTTCCCCTGCCTTCCTGGGAATTTCTTTATACATTTTTTTTTCAAAATCCTCTTTTAATTTATTTATAGTGATTTTTAGCATGTCCCATGTGTAGTATTTTCAGTGATTTCTCTTATGGCATCAAAACTTATCATATTCTCTCAGTGCTTTTGTTTTACCTTCAGATAAATAATGAAAAATATGCCACATTTTAGGTTTCCCTGTCTCCCTCTTTTTATAATATGATAGTTTTAGATATTTCCTCCATTTATTTTTGGAACCACAGCAAATATTATTGTGAATTTTGCTTCAACCATCACACATAATTTAGAAAGCTCAAGAAGAGAAGCAAAAACTATTTTATTTACCAATAATTTAATAGCATATTCTTTGTTTCCTCCTGAAGTTTCTTCTTTGGTTATTTTGGCTATTTTTTTATTTCTATTAATGAAATCTCATATACACATTTTTATGAAAAAGTCTGCTTGTGACAGATGTTTCTCAAGGACAAGTATTCTTTTATCTGAGGAATCAAGATTTCCAGCCAAATATGAAGTCTATTTTTCTAAAGTACAGAATAGGATTCTTGGTTGACAGTTTTTTGCCTTTCGAATTTTGAAAAATATTGTGCCACTTTATTCTGACTTCCATAGTTTCTGATGATAAATCTTCTATCATTCTAGTTGTTTTTATCCTGTAAGTAAACTGTTTTTCTTTGGGCTCTATTGAAGTAATTTGTCTTTAAGATTGTTATATGAGCTAGGTATGGTAGAGCATGTCTATATAATTCTAGCAGCTTGGGAGGCTAAGACAGGAGGATTACAAGTTCAAGGACAGACCTCTAGTAAGGCCTATGCAATTAATGAGACCCTGCCTCAAAATAAAAAAAAATAATAAATAAAAGGCCTGGGGATCTGGATGAGTAGTTAAGTGCCTCTAGGTTAATTCCTGGTATTAAAAAGAAAAAAAAAGAATAATAAAATTAAACCCCTATTTCTCACCCTGCACAAAACTCAATTCAAAGTGGATCAAAGACTTAGGCACTAGAACAGAGACCCTGTGCCTAATGAAAGAAAAAGTAGGTCCAAATCTTTATTATGTCAGCTTAAGACCTGACTTTCTTAATAAGACTCTTAAAGCATGAGAAGTAAAATCAAGAATCAATAAATGGGATGTATTCAAACTAGAAAGCTTCTTAGCAAAGAATAACACAAAGAGAGGACCTATAGAATGGGAGAAAATCTTTACCACATGCACTGAAGATAGAGCACTAATCTGTAGGTTATATAAAGAACTCAGAAAACTTAACACGAAAAAAACAAATAACCCAGGGCTTAGGCTGTAGCCCAGTGGAAGAGCACTTGCCTAGCATGTGTGTGCCACTGGGTTTGATCCTTAGCACCATATAAAAATAAACAAATAAAATAAAGGCATTCTGTCCATCTAAAACTAGTAAAAAAATCAGTAAATGGGCTAAGGAACTGAACAGTCATTCACAGAAGAAGAAATATGAATAGTCAACAAATATATGAAAAAGTGTTCAACATCTCTAGCAATTAGAGAAATGTATATCAAAACCCACTCTAAGATTTTATCTCACTCCAGTCAGAATGGCACTCATCAAGAATATAGGCAACAATAAATGTTCCAAGGATTTGGGAAAGAAGGTACACTCATACATTGCAACAACTCTGGAAAGCAATATTGTTATATCAGCATCTTTTTATGGACTTTCTTGGGCTTATTGTGGTTGTAGATCTCTCAGCTTATTTCTTTTATTTTGGGAAGTTTTCAGCTATTATTTCCCCAAATGCTAGAAATATTTTGTTATAGTCCCACATGTCTTTGAGTCAGTTCCCCCCTCTATTTTCAGCCTGTTATTCAGACTAGGTATTTTTTATTGTCCTATCTTCCAGTTCATTGAGTCATTTTTCTGTCCCCTTTCTGTTGTGTAACCCACCAACTGAGCTTTTAATGCCAATCACCATACTTTTTTTTTTTACTTAAAAAGTTCATATTTGGATCTTCCTTGTATATACTACATCTTTGCTGAAATTTCCTACTGTTGCTGAGGTTCTGTGACTTCATTTGTTTCAAGTCGGCTGATGATTTCTCATTGAATTATTTTTAGCATGGCTGCTTTAAAATCTTTGTCAGATAACATGAACATCTCTTTCCCCCTGGTGTTAGCATCTATTGTTTATTTTTTTGTTTTGTTTCATTTAGCTTGAGTTCTTTCTATTCCTCACTGTGACAGGTGTATTGTTTAATTAAAACCTGAACATTTTTTGTTATATGGTGAGACCTCAGATATTATTGAAACCTTCTCTTTTAGTCGGACTCCATTGACACCTGAGAAAAGGGGCTTATCATTTTTATATGGTGAAACCAATCTCATCTCTCCATATGGTCTCCACTGACACCATGTTGAACTAGCCTTATTACCTCTGGGCGATGGTAAAATTCCTGACTCCACTTTGGTTTCTCTTGGCAGTGGAGGGGAGCAAGGTATCTTTGCTGCCTAATGAAAATAGAAGCTCAGGCTGATCATATGGTCTCTGCTGTCACCATGAGAGAGGAAGTCCCAACACCCTTTAGGGACTTCTCTGACACCATTCTTGAGGGTGAAAAGCTAGGCTCTTTCTTGTCATGAATGAAGGAATGGCCACAGCCCCTCATTACCAACACCACCATAATGTTCAGATTAGAGTTGCTATTGTGTAAAAGTTTTTGCTTCTGACAGGTTGAGCTTCTCTTGGACCTTAGACTAGAGAGAGCAGATTTGGAAGGGGGGTCTTTTTTGTTTGTACCCATTAGCATTTTGATATAACAGTTTCATTGCGCAGGTTGTTAGTGACTCCACTTTCAAGGTCTTTCTATGTTTGTTGTTCACATGATGTCCAATCTTTTGGATGAACTTAGAAAGGGGAATGCAGAAATGTATATTTATTTCACCTCCCTACAGGTGGGCATCTTGTCTGTATTTTGTTGAATTTCTTCCTATAAACTTGCTATTGCAGATCAAAAAATAAATTCACCAATGAGGCACAAATAAAAAAAACTGTAAAAACATTTATAACTGTATATATGAGTTAATTAAATATTTAATCAAGGTGGGAATCAATTTAAACCTTTAAGGAAAGAACATTCTCTTGATTTGAACCCTGTTCTGATGCTTACTAGTTATTTCCTAGTGTGTTTTGAGTAATTTTTAAATTTCTTTAAATATTTCATAGGGCTTACTGGGTTTATCACCATATGTGATGCCTACCACAAAGTAGGTGATGAGCAAATACAAGCTCTCTCTCTCTCTTAACTTTAGCAGAAATGGAAGTATATTCATAGAAACATTAGTCCTTTGTTTACTTTCAAATATGAGACTCTGAAATGTAAATCATAGCATAATAAATACATATTATACATTTTATAATATTAATATCATTTGGGGCTGAAGCATGGAACAGTAATGAATTATATTCAATGCACATAAAATTGTGAGAAAAGCATCATTCCCATAAAGGACCATACAAAGATAGATCTTCACTAGAAGAAGGGCATGAACATGTGGCTGAGAGACATTCTCAGAATGTGGACAATGTCTGTCTGTGGTTCCAGGGTAACTGCATAAGAAAATGAATCTTTATTCAACTCCTGTCACCAGAAGAGGACCCAGTAGACAAATACATGAAAGCTTCTGTTTTATTTACCCTATTTGTATCTACAGTCTAAAAAAATGAAACTAAGAGGTTGATGAAGCTTCACTGGTTCTTTGGGAAACATTCTGATATCCCCAAGTATCAGCATGATTAAAAGAGATGGATTCAGTTCATCCCTTGAGACTCTGAAGTCCAATTCAAATCAAGTCATGAGACTCTGAAGACCAATTCACATCAAGTCAACTTGATTAAGATTATTATACCAACATAATCCATAGCTATCAGTTAAAGATAAACATGAAGAAGAAGGAAATAAAATGCAAGATTGCAAAGGAAACACCTCCACCATTGTCGAAGTCTGTTGCTAGTTCTATAACAAGGAGGTACACTGAGATTGCAGGTGGTCTACCCTCCCCAGGATACAAACAGGAACAGGATATTCAAGTAGTCGCTGCACAATCAGCTTGGAGTGGGGGGAAAAAAAAGCAAAGGGATCCATCAAAAAAAAAAAAAACAGTTGGTGATGTCCGACTGCTCGAACATCATCAACTTCTTTTTACTTAAAAGTTTCTTGTATATTCCGGTTTTAAAATTAGAATGACTTCTTCCTAGTTAAATACTTTGGCATGTTTAAGGTTTGCATTCTTTATTTTTTTAAAGAGGAAACATTGAATTTCATTCCCAAGTGATGCTTAGTTCTTACTGAAAATATGTACTTTAAAGTGATTTTTTTAAGGGAAAAAAATAGTTGCAGGTGGTCTCTACTACAAATAAAAATGAGAAAAGGCTTTGAAAGAAACTTTTGACCCCTAACAGTCTCTTCTGTCTTCTCCTGCTGGGTTGCCATTTATGTAACACCACCTGGGGAGTCTTAAATGCCATGGTGGGCATGTTCCTGCCAGCTGTTTGTAGGATTGTATAGGTCACCCAGCCTAGGGGTCCAACTTTAGTGTGCTTGCATCTATTAGGGCTCCACTGGAGGGTTGAAATTCAATCTTCAGTCACTGTTCTGTAACAAATTGGCACTTTGGGCTTTTGCTAAAATAGTTGTTTTACTCCTGACTTGAACTGTTTGTGGACTGTGGCTGCATTTCATAAGGTCAGTTTGGGGGGTAGAAAAGAGGAGGACTGGAGGAGAGTTGGGTTGTGAAAAAATTTCTAGCAGGGGGCAGAATATTTAGAAGCTGAATCAAATGATGAAATGACACTCTTTAGAGATCAAGTGATATCACTGGACAAACATTACTTGATGACTCCCTTCTGCCTTATTTTTGTGAAAATTTTACCCAGAGTGTGACTGAGTTAATGCAGAAGAAGGAATGAGAAATTTTCATACCATCTATATTTTTATGGCATGGTTTGGTTTATGTCCATCTTAATATCTTTAGTGCTACTTGAAAACCAATATAAAAACCCTTCTCTTAATGAGAACCTATTGGTAAAATGAAACAATTTTAAAATTTACTTAATTATAAGAAGCTCATTTCCCATAATTAGACTCCACAGCTTGAAACCCTCTGTATTAGTTAAGCTAATTGGATTAATTTGAGAAGAGTAGGAACTAAAATAATCCCTGACAGTGAACAACCCAAAATTTATTTTTAATAGACTTTAGTTTTCCTTACACAAAAGTATGCCCACTTTTTGCCCTATTATTTGAGTTATTCTAATTACATTTGATTTAACTTACATGAAAAACACTTGACTCTTTGGTGTACTTGTTAACAAGGAAGAGACAACTTCCACACCTAGTATTGGGCTCACTGAGGAAATTCAAAGTTCTTTGCTGTGAGGTGCTATCAAAGTGCATAATCCATGGGTGGACCACCAACACTTGGATTTAATTTGCCTTAAATCAAAGGATAATGAAAGCTCAATTGGATTCTGTAATCTGATGCTGTATAAGATTTTCCATATGGATTCAAATCCATTGGCTTCCAAACTGGAATTTTACTCCCCACTTTTAATGATTTAAAAGTATCTACCATGAGGGGGGACAGTAGGGGATAGGAAAGGTAGCAGAATACAACAGACACTAATATGGCATTATGTAAAAATGTGAATATGTAACAGATGTGATTCTGCAATCTGTATTTGGGGTGAAAATGGGAGTTCAAAACACAATTTGAGTCTAATGTATGAAAAATTATATATCATGAGCTATGTAATGTTTTAGAAATCCAACAACAACAAGTGCTGGCGAGGATGCGGGGAAATGGGTACACTTGTTCATTGTTGGTGGGACTGCAAAATGGTGCAGCCAATTTGGAAAGCAGTATGGAGATTTCTTGGAAAGTTGGGAATGGAACCACCATTTGACCCAGCTATTCCCCTCCTCGGTCTATTCCCTAAAGACCTAACAAGAGCATGCTACAGGGACACTGCTATATCGATGTTCATAGCAGCACAATTCACGATAGCAAGATTGTGGAACCAACCTAGAAGCCCTTCAATAGATGAATGGATTAAAAAAATGTGGCATTTATACACAATGGAGTATTACTCTGCAATAAGAAATGACAAAATCATAGAATTTGGAGGGAAATGGATGGCATTAGAGCAGATTATGCTAAGTGAAGCTAGCCAATCCTTAAAAAACAAATGTCAAATGTCTTCTTTGATATAAGGGGAGTAACCAAGGACAGGGTAGAGACGAAGAGCTGGAGAAGAAGAATAACATTAAACAGGGATGATAGGCGGGAGGGAAAGTGAGAGTTAAGGGAAATTGCATGGAACTGGAAGGTGAGCCTCAGGGTTATACACAATTACATATAAGAGGAAAGGAGGAGTAGGAGAAAAATTATATAAGTGGAAGAAACGATTTATAGTAGAGGGGATGGAGAGAGAGTAGGGGAGGGGAGGGGAGGGGTGAGGGGACAGTGGAGAATGGGATAGACAGCAGAATACATCAGTCACTAGAAAGGCAATTTGTAAATCAATGGAAATGTAACTGATGTGACACAGCAATCTGTATACGGGGTAAAAATGGGAGTTCATAACCCACTTGAATCAATCTGTGAAATATGGTATAATAAGAACTATGTAATGTTTTGAACAACCAACAATAAAATAATTTAAAAAAAAATTTTAAAAAAATAAATAAATAAATAATCAATAAAAAAATTAAAAAAAAAAAAGTATCTACCATGCAAGTTCTCTTTTGTTAGGAGTGAAAATGTAAGCCAAAGTGTCCTAGTTTATCCTTTATTCCTCATTGATAATTGCTCTTTAGATTCTAGTTCTTTGATCTTTCCACGCCATCCCTATTCTACCTTGCTTGGTTAGACTTAGTTCAGGTTTCTATCTTCTCTCAACTGATGATTGCAATAACTTCCACCGTGTTCCCTATGTTCAGTCCAAGACTCGCCTCCATCCCCATTGCTTTCCCATTTCTATTGCAAAATAAGAACAAAGCACCTTCAAATCTCTGACAAGAGGGATTTCTTAAAGCTTCGTGCTGTTTGTGAAACTCCTGTATGCAAGAAATACATTCTTTAATGGTTTTCCAACAACTTCAAGGTAAATCAGAAAGTCTTTATTCAATTATGCCTTAATTTGCATTTTTCTCTTTGGTGGCAGCTTACAGACTGTGTTCTCTATACCAGTGTTTTAACAAACAATGATTCTTCATTCATTGGTAGATTGAAAACTCAGTGTAGATTGTCTAGGTTAGCAAAATATAATAAAATAAAAATAGAACAAACTGTAACACACACTAAAATTAAGTACTGCTTTTTGATATTTTATTTCAGTATGTATGTGCTAGAATATGAAAAGCACATTACCTATTGTGGGTTGAAATAAAATACACATACACACAGAAATATTTCATAAGTACACGGATTGGTTTTTTGACACAAGTAATCCACATTTATTGAAGAAAATATTTTTAAGATTAGAATAGCAATAATTTTTAAACAACCAATAGTCTCCTATTCAGGAATAATCGAAAAGATTGATTCAATATTGTATACCATACATGATTTATATACATAGCTATACAAACATTTCATATACTTACAAAGATCTGAAAATGTTTATTGATTAGATGAAGATATACATTTCTTATTATCAAATAGCATGCCATCTTACTTACACATGGTTTTTTTCTACATAATATATCGTGATTGGGTTTTTATATCAATACATATTGGGATATATCTTATTTTTGTGGACATGTACTATTTCACTCCACAAATATATCAACATATACATTTAATATATGTCCCATTATATAGGACATTTACATTGCTTCCCATTATTCTTGTTAGTATTCTTATATAAGAGCAAACATACACATGTATATATTAACATATATGTGTGTATGTACACCAAGCATGAATTTCAGTCCCTTGTATATATTAATTTATTCAGTCTGCAAAACCACAAGTGAAGTACTTTCTATCCTTTTCCTAATTTTATAG